>NC_135490.1:47180474-47819399 GCF_052094955.1 Ictidomys tridecemlineatus
ACTGTTACCAAAGTATTTCTCTTCTATTCATTGAATAGATAATTTTTTTCTTTCTTTCTTGGCATAAGAAAGCTTCTATATATAGACTTGTATAAGAGAAGAATTTATTAGCTCTAATTTATTAGAAAATTAGGTTACACCAGGTTGTATGCGTGTGTACAAGCACATATGTACACTCATTTTTTAATTACATAACATATAAACTCCCTTAACAAATATTCAAAAAATATGAAAGGGGAGCCCACCCTGTGCAATTGCTATGTAGCATGATCACTGACACACCATACACCCCTAGTAGGCAGTCAAGGATAGGGTCAAGATACAACATTTTAATATTCTGTCCAGGGTATGTGATACAGGTTTAGAGCAGAAAGAGACATTTTTTGAAAAAAATTAAATGAGATTTGAGTTCTAAGCCATGTGACTTTGAAGAAATCCTACACCTATAATCCAGAAAAACCATGCCATATTTTCTGGGCTTCTAAGGAGAAGACCAGCAATACTTGAGTTCTTGGTAACTGTCTTCCAAAGCTGTAAGATACTTCTCCCATGAGAGGTCAAAAGTAAAGAAAGGGTTTCCACTAATCCATACAGCATCTATAAGTGAATTAGAAAAAATGTACCTCTTCCTCTGAGTAAATGAAGCTCCATTCCAAGGCACATAGCATGATGAGTGGAGCACAGCTGGATTTCAAGACTACACAGCCCTAAGCCTGGAACCTTCATAGCAACTTCACAACTGCCAGAGGGCAGAGTCACTGGTGCCAACAAGACACAAAGTAACCGTGGCAGTGCTGCCAGGAAGATCTGAAAGTGTCTTTTTTGTATATTCCTCTGATATCCCCTGCATGCTGTGAATCAGAACTGACTTGAGAGAAGCAAGATAAAACTGTTCTAGATGAAAATATAACCTCAGGATGGGTCATAGGAGGACCCTAGTTGGGTTGCTTGGCAAGCTCTATTGGAAAGGCTGAGAGTTGCCTAGGGAAAGGCAATCAGGTGTCCAACAGTCACTAAACATAATAAAGAGAATCAGATTCTATTTTAAAAGAACAACTGCCCAGAAAACTCTAAGGATCTATGCATATGTATCTATAAGTCATTTTATGTAACTTAAATTTTGACTAAACTAACTTCATCTACAAAATGTACGTCAAACGTAATCATTTCTTACCATCTTTACTAACATTTCTCTATTCTAGGCCATCATCACCTTTTGGCAGAACTATTATAATAGCTTCCTGATTGGTCTTCCTCCTTCCTTCTTGCCACCTTAGAATCAAGTCCCCATTTATCTAGATTAATAAAAAACCCATCATTCCCTGCTATAAAACCCCCTTGTGAAGGATTTTTCAATAGGCTTTTCAATAGCAGAAGGAATCACAGTTGCATTTCAAGTGTTTATGCCAACACTTGTTCAAGTTGGGTTAATGCCCCAAGGGGTAAACTCTGACCAACAAGAAACAAGCAATGGGACTCTTCTAAGAGGTGGTAGTTTCACGTAGTAGAAGATGTACCATGTGACAAGACAACCAGCTCAGTTTACTTGCAAGGTTAGGGCCTACTTGGTAGCATCTTTCCTCCTTTCTTGCCTTATTTATTGTTTTCTTTCATTCTTGCTGCTCTGGGTTTGTACCACTCAATAAAAACTTACCTCCAGTTGCTTTCTGAGGACACAGGGCCCAAGCCCTACAAATCAGCTAAAATGACCTTTTCTGCAATCCTATCACACACAAAACTGCTTTACCACACTTCAGATTCTGAAGTCAGACAGATAATAGTTGCACATTCTTAGACAAAGGTATTTCACGTCTCTTAGCCTTATTTTATTTATATATAAAATATGAAGTATAATAAAGTTTACTGAAATTAATCAATGTAATATAAATGATGCCAGGTACATTATTTATATTAGTATTTCCAGTGCTTAATATGTCATCTACTACACTGTAGGTATGCCTAATGCCTACAATGTTTACAATAGTACATTTTCTCTGTATTTAAAAAATTCCAACCAAGTAGCAAAGATTGAAAGACCTGTAAGGTCTCAATACAAATAGCCAGTAATCTGTAAAAACACATTAAATCTATACATGAATGCTCTCTGAAAAATGGCCCTTTACTGCAAATAATTCACTTTACCTGGGTTTTTGCCTCTCCAACTTATCACGAAAAACAATTAAGTCAAAAGTACAGATGTCGCCAGCTTTAGGCACAATATATTCCTGAGAGGATGCACACAAATCAAATTTCTGTAAATCAAACCATATTTCACAAGCACTAGGGGAAAAACACCCTTTAAAATGACTTCAACAAATAATGCTATAGTAAACTGTTACTGTAAAATGAAGGTTTCTTCATAGCCGGTGATTATGTTGACTTATAATTTCATTAGGTTTTCATAAGAAAGGAAATACAGCAATCAGCATATGGCAACATGAGCTCCCTCCCACCCCACATGAAGTCCCATGCTTGCTCAGGACTCTACAAGCAAGAAGATCATCACCAGAACTGAACACAGCCAATGCTATGCCTGGAGTCTGTGAAACTGTTGTTATAAAGTTAAAAAAATTTATGGCAACAGTATAGATTGTCACAGGTATGATGTTACTTTGTCTGACAAAGCAAGAACAGCAAATAGAAACAAAATATTCCTATAAAACCAGTGTTCAAAAGGAAGATTCCAGTTAATAAAATTATCATAAGCATTTATATTATTACAAGCTTTTGTGGATATATATATGGATATTGATAGTATTCATGCATAAAACTCACAGGATAAAAAATATGCATCAGAATCATGATAACTCTGTGGTGGCTTAACAGGTAACTCATTTTAAAGGTTTCTCTTATGTTTTCCTTTATTTTAAAAAAATTTTCAGGCATATGCATTACTGTTTTGGGTCTCACAAATGGACTTCCACAAAGGAATCATTTGTTTCTGACACTTTTGGCTTTGGCAAAAAGTTGGGAAAATCACCACATTTCACACTGCTAAAGCCCTTTCACAGAAAATATTTCTTGTATTATCTGGATTAGACTTGAAGAAAACAATATTAATATTGTTGGCAATCAGTTTTACCATCTCTAATTTTCCTGATGATCAAGCCACATTCCTACATCTCTGATTACACTGATGGTATACGGGTATTGTTCTACTTCCTATAAATGTAAAAGGTAAACGCTGTGCCTTCAAGGGCAGTTATGCAATGCTCCTAGACACAATTCCAAAAGTCTGCATCTCTTACAAGAAGATGCCCAATTGTCTAGGCAAATGTTGGCAACCTTGAGGAGTGTTCCTCACACTGGGAGTCTGTGCCTTTGGCAGCCACTGCAACAGACTGAATCTCAATTAGAGGCTTATCATATTGGTACGGAATGGTTTGTGCAGCCTACTAATTGGAAAGCCTGCCTATCTAGTAAATACTCCACTCTGTGGATTTTGTTTTGTTTGTGGGAGTTGTGGGTGGGGAGTTACAAAGGATTGAACTCAGGGGGACTTAACCACTTGAGCCACATCCCCAGCCCTACTTTGCATTTTATTTAGAGACAGGGTCTCACTGAGATGCTTATGCCTCACTGTTGCTGAGGCTGGCTTTGAACTCATAATCCTCCTGCCTCAGATCTCCGAAGCTGCTGGGATCACAGGCATGCGCCACCACACCCCACCACTCTGTGGGTTTAAGACCTAGGTTCTTTGCTCCTCCCCTCCCCTTTGCCAAGCATTTTTGTAAAGCCACATGTCAAGCGCCTATGAATCATAGGTTATTGTCCTTTACTCTAGAAGACACAATGACATAGGAGAAAAAAAAATAAGGGTTTCTCCAAGGAATCATGAAAAAAGACACATGAAAGTTTCCTTTCTTAAATCTAAGAAGTACACTAGGTACTGCTCACAGTCTTTACAGAGTTCTAAGTCAAATGGTTTCTGGACAGTGTTATATTGAAAAAAAAGTGATTCAATATTTAGACTTCTATTTAATGTTTTGTGCTTGATTTTTCAACTTTTGATAGAATATATTGGTA
This sequence comes from Ictidomys tridecemlineatus, assembly GCF_052094955.1. Lineage (NCBI taxonomy): Eukaryota > Metazoa > Chordata > Mammalia > Rodentia > Sciuridae > Ictidomys > Ictidomys tridecemlineatus. The sequence goes on from NC_135490.1 coordinate 47,184,501, forward strand.
CCACTCACTCAACATATGATATACAGAATCTACAACATCCAAAAAGAGATACATTAAGATACTAAGAAAGAGTTGGTCTGCTTCTAGATCAATATTACTAATCAGTAGGGAAATGCAAAGCAAAATCATAAAGGGATACCACTTCACACCCATCAGGAAGAACTATCATTTTAAAAAATGAAAATCCTAAGTGAAGACTTAAACAAATTGGAACTCTTGTGCATTGCTGATATGAACGTAAAATGATACTGTCTCTATGGAAGAGTTTGATGGTTCCTCAAAAAGTTAAACATAGAATTACCCTATAATACACCCAAATTAACTGAAAGCAGGGACTCAGATAACTTGTATGCTAATGCTCACTGCTGAATTACCATAATAAGTAAAATGTGGAAACAATCTATCAACAGATGAGTAGATAAAGAAAATAAAGTACACACATACAATGAAATGTTATGCAGACTTAAAAAGGAATAAAATTCTGACACGTTACAACTTGGTTGAAACTTAAAGACATTATATTAAACGAAATAAGCCAAATATAAATTAATAAATATTGTTATGATTCCACTTATAAGAGATATTAGGTCAGGTAAATTCAAAGAATCCAAAGGTATTACAGAGGTTACCGGGGATAAGAAAATACAGGAAGTCAAAACTTAATGAGTATAGATCTTTTGTTGGGGATGACAAAAAGGTTCTGAAAATGTGTAATGTGATGAATACTGTATACACTTATGCCAAGTTAAATGGTTAAAATGGCAAATTTAAAAAAAAAAGATAACTGACTTTAAACAAAAGTAATAACAACCTAGGGTAGGCTTACAACACACAAAAAAGTAAAATGTATAACAATAGCAGCATCAAGATAGGAAGAAGAAAAGGGAAGCAAAATATTAAGTTCTTATACTTTAAGTGGCACAGCAAAATATCACTCAAGGGTAGACTGTGATAAGTTAAAGTTATAGCTTACTGCACTAAAATAAAAGACTTAAGTCTAATAAACCAACAAAAGAGATAAAATGAAGCCATAAAACATCAAGAATCAAAATATAGTCTGATCCAAGAATTTATTCCCTAGAGAAATTCCTTGATAAAATGCAATATATATTTTTTTATCATCCAGTGAAAGGTTTATTAAAACTTAATCAGAGGTATAATTAAATCAATGAAAGTAAATGGCAAAAGCACTCACTGCCCAGACTGGTGAGGTAAAACCCAGAATTGCAGCCTTAGCTCCATCGGCAACATACGGAATGATATTTTCTCCTAGAGGTGTATCTCTAAACAAGGCTCTGAGGATATTCAAAGCATGAACCTAGGACAAGAAGTTCAAAATTAGCTGTGGGTTAATAACTATGGTGATTCTAAATCTGTATATAAAATTACAAGAAGAAAGTAATAATATGCAAGTGAAACAGTAGATTTAATAAAATAATAATTGATAAAAATAATTTTTAGACATTAGTAAGAACAATGTAATAAAAAATTTTGATCCAACGAACCTATAAGGAATCTTGAATCTAACAAACACATTCTTTTCAAGGAACATTTATTCTTTAAAATGGCCTCAAACAAGGAACATTTATTTTTTAAAATGGCCTCAAATATAGGATTTCATTTTTATAACATTAAAGTAAAAGGTAAAACTAAAGTGTTAGAAATTAGGATTTTGGTTACTGTCAGGGAAACAGTGCTGATTAGAAGAGAACATGAAGGGGCCTTGGTGTCCTAGAAAAGTTCTGCTTCTTTCTTGTTACACAAATGTGATCACTTTGTGAAGCTGTAATGACTTGCACACTGTATATTATAATTAAATCTAAAAATGCATATAAAATATGACAGGGACAGCATGAGAAAGGAAGAACATAAGCCAATCTCAATTATGAACCCAGTGAGAAGCATAAATGTATATCCTTTCTAAAGAAAATTTAATAATGTATAAAAACATGTCAAAGTTGAGTTCATTCTCAGTATGCAAATATATTATATTTAAAAATCAGCATAAGTGCTGGGAATGTAGTTCACTGGTACAGCAATTGCCTAGAGTGTACAAGGCCCTTCAATCCCCAGCATTGAAAACTACAACAAAAAGAATAACATGTAATTCATGATATTTGAAAATTCTAGGGAAAAACCAAACGTATTTATCTCAAATGATGCAGGAAAGCACTCAACAATTGTTTTTTTTTAATCAGATAAAGGACAGATTAAAAATTTCAACAAATAACAACAACATAAAGATGCCTGCTATCTCTATTTCTAGCAAAATTGTGCTACAGGTTCCAGCAGCAAAATAAGATAAATACAAATTTTTAAAAGACTAAGCATTAGAAAGCTAACAAACTTAGGATTACCTACTAGGGATACAATTATCTATAAAGAAAATCCTAAGAATTTATAGATAATTCATTAGTTGTATTATAGCAGTTCAGGTAAGTTGCTAAACATAAGTACAACAATCACCAAAAAATCAATTTCATTCTCACAGAGAACAACACATAATATAAGATTTTGAAATATCATTTATAAGAAAAATATATAGAAATAAATCTCATAAAAGATTCATAAGACTTTTATGAGGAAAATATATGCATTCCTACCCACAGGTATGAGAATTTCTGTTGCTTACCAGCACCTTGGTATTATGAGACCTTTACAGTTTTTACTTTTCTGTATGAAATGGCTCGGACTCGGGGGCCAGAGGCTGCACGATGCTGCGGGGGAGTGGGCAGCGCGGGCGGGCCAGGGGTCGGCGGGACCTGGGGACTGGAGACCCGGCACGGGAGCGCAGCTTGGGCGGGCAGGGGGCTCCGGCGCAGGGGGAGGATGCGCGGGCGGAGGGGCTCTGCCACCGGCTGCCAGGTTGGTGCGCGGAATGCCGGGAGCCGCGCCGGGGCGGGGGGAAGGGGTCCACGGGGCGGCGGGGGGGAGGGGTCCGCGGGGCGGGGGGGGGAGGGGTCCGCAGGGCGGGGGGGAAGGGGTCCGCGGGGGCGGGGGGAAGGGGTCCGCGGGGCGGGGTGGGGGGAAGGGGTCCGCGGGGCGGGGGGGAAGGGGTCCGCGGGGCGGGGGGGGGGGGCGGGGGGGAAGGGGTCCGCGGCGCGGCGGGCGGGGCCCTAGGGCCGGGCGCGCCGGGAGGGAAGGTGCGGCGGCCTCAGGCGCGCTGGGCCCGGGTCGGGGTTGGGTCCCGGAGGCCCCCTCCTACCTATGCCGGGCGCCACGTAGACGGAGTAGAGCAGCAAGGACGAGAGCGAGAAGAAGAAGAGCGCAGCGAGCAGCGAGCGGCGCGGCAGCCACAGCAGCCCCCCGGCGGGCGCACATGCTGCAGCCGGGCGGCCGCTCGAGGGCCGGGCCTGCTCCTGCCGCTCCCGTGCGCCGCTGCCTGGCCCTCAGCCGCCGTCTCCGGAGCCTTGCGGGCCGCCGCCGCCGCCGCCGCCGCCGCCTCGCGGATCCCAGCCAACGGCCGCCGTGGGACGGGCCACATGAAGCGGGCGGGGCCGCGCGGCCCAGAGCAAGCGCAGCGACGGGGGCGGGGCGGGCGGTCGCACAAGGGCGGAGGGGCGGGGCCATAGCCACCGGGCACCGTCGCAAAAGACCCGCGCGCTAGGCGCCCGACCCCAGTCGCCCCGAGGCCGCACAGCGGCTTTAGGGAGCGTCACTAAGTGACGACAGCCCCTCTCCCCGCAGGGCCACCGCCCAGGCTTGCAGGGAGCGTCTCTCAAGAGCCAGCCGGCTTCGCGCTTGGGCTCCTCAAGAAGGGGGCCAAGGGGCCATCTGCAAAGTCTGACCGTCTGATAGCCCACTGCAGCAGAAGAACTGGGATTGTAATTCTTGGGGGGACTCGGCTTTCATTCATTCGTTTATTTATTCATTCAATCAATTCATTATTTATTTATTGGATGCCAGATGCAGTTGTTGGTGCTGAGAACAAAACAGATTAAATCTCTTGTCTTATTTAAACTTATATTCATGTGGAGGAGAATAAACGCAAGTCAATCAATAATTATCTGGTACTAATAACAGATATGAGCAAAATAAAACAGGAGGATGTGTTGGCAGCAGGCTACAGTAGACAAGGAAGGTCTCCCTAAGCAGCTGACATCAGCTGAGACCAAGGGTGAGAAAGAGCCAGCCACAAGTGAGGACAGAACAGTGCCACCAGGGGGAACAGCAGGGCAAAGGCCCTGAGGTGGAGAAAGCCCACCCTGGCCCCAGGTTGAACCCAAGGCCAGCAAGTAAAGTAGGAGACCTGTAGACAGGTGCACATCCCACGGAACAGGGAACCAAAGAGGAAACTGACATTGCTATAAGGAGAAGCAAGTCACGCCCTTCCACGCAAAACTGGCCTGACTCTGAAGGCAGGCCCTTGACTACTGAGCCGTAAACTGCCTCAGTGGTCTCTCTGGACCCTGCAGCTCATTCTGTTGGCAAATTGGTGCCCTATCCCATCACTTTAGCACGGGACCATATCTAAAGACCAGCCTTGATCCAGAGCACCTCAGAAGGCAGTGAGCAATAGCTAGAGACCCATGGGGAGTGACAGTAGCACCCCACCATCTTCAAGAAGCTCCCAGATGAATCCAAGAGGCAAGTGTCCCCCATGTGGGCACATCTGAAACCAGAGCCCTGTCTTGGAATATGTCAGAAGCCAGGAGTGGGGAACTTTTCAGGGATTCTGTGAGAACCAAAATTAATCCTACTCTATATTCCTAAAGCAGTTTGAACTTTTTCCACTGTTAACTTGACCCTTTTAAGGGGAGGCTATACAGCCAGACTGCCAGGGTTCTTTAACTCCCAGCTCTTCCATTCTTAGCTTGTGACCTTAAGCAAGTTAGTTAAACTCTCTGTACCTTAATACAATGGGAATGTCATTAGTAATGACCATATGAGATTGTTGTGAGGATTTGACTGATACATGCAATGCCTGACACATGGTAAATGCACATGGGTCTCGCCTTATCCAACAGCCCTGGGAAATGGGATGGGAGAGAAGAGGCTTTAAAAAGAGAAGCAGAGAATTTTGATTTGGATAGATGTGGGTTCAACTCTCGGCTTGGCCTAAACTTTACTGTGTGACCTTGAGCAAACCTCTTATCTCTCTGAGTTTCTGTTCATTTGTGAAATGCACCCCACCCGGTGCCACCTACCCCACAGGGATGTGATGTAGATTAGGTGAGGTTAGGGTGGAAAGGCCCTGAACCAAACTCTCTAAACTAATCTGATTTTGAATACTTTTTCTTAAGCCAATATAATAACCCTTTTTAACACCCATGTCTAAGAAATATTTTTAGATGCACAGAAAAGTTTTAACTTTTAAGAACAATACAAGGGCTGGGGATGTGGCTCAAGTGGTAGCGTGCTCGCCTGGCATGCATTCGGCCCGGGTTCGATCCTCAGCACCACATACAAACAAAGATGTTGTGTCTGCCGAAAACTAAAAAATAAATATTAAAATTCTCTGTGTGTGTGTGTGTCTCTCTCTCTTTAAAAAAAAAGAAAAAAAAAAGAACAAATACAACACATTTGTACACTCTCCACCTGAATTCAACAATTGTTATCCTTTCTGGCTGTGATGGCACATGCCTATAATCCCAGCAAGTCTGGAGGCTGAGACAGGAGGATTACAAATTTGAGGCCAACCTAGGCAATTTAGCAAGACCCTGTCTCAAAATTTAAAAATAAATAAATAAAAAGGATAAAGCTTGGTGGTACAGTGCCTGCCCCTGGGTTCAATTTCCAGTGGGGGAATGGGGGCAGCAAGAACAAGTAAATTAGCAATCGTATCATATCCTTATAATTTCTGGTCTATTCTGGAGGCCTTGACAAGGAGGCCTTGCTACATCCAGACTAAATACTGATGACCAACCTCTGTTACATCTCTCCCTCTTTTTCTTCCTGTTTGGCAGTACTGGGGACTGATCCAGGAGCTGAACTGTATCCCTAGCTCTTTTTATCTTATTTTATTTTATTTTGAGCCAGTGTCTGACTGGCCTCAAACTTGCAATCCTCCTGCCTCTGTCTCCTGAGTAGCTAGAATTACAGGTTACTTTTTTTTTTTAATGGAAGAAGGGAGAAAAAAGATATCGGGGTCCCTGTCTCAATTCCCCCCATCATGCTCCTTTTTCATCTCCAAGTTAAGTTTCCAGCTCACCTGGGTATTCGTTTTTCATTCATTCCTTCCCTGGACTGCTCAATCCCTCCGTCAAACAGACTTGAATTCTGCTTCCTGCTCGAGTGTTACCTCTCCCAAGACTTTCCTCCAAGGGAGCCTCCCTGTCCCCAGCCTCTCTGTCCATCCCATCAGTTCAAACTCCAGGAGCAGCAGCAGATAAAGAGCACAAGCATGCATATAACTGCAGCCATCAAGGGCTCCCAGTGCCAAGAACTCCTGAAGGCTGAGCAGTGGTTTACCCTGAGATTCACCCTGGTAGCCTAAAGCTGAGCTATGGCTAATCGGTCACTCTCAGGAGAAATGAGACTCAGAGCAGAAGGGACACTTATCACTTCCTGTCAGCAGCTATAAAAGTCAGTGGGTCCTATGCCATTCTTTTCTCTCTACCAAATAACCATCATGTTCTACAGAGCAGCTGAGTTCTAGAATGAAAAGGAATCCTCCAACTGCCTTGGACTAGCGATGAACTCATAGCATGAACAAGAAAGAAAACATTGTTTTAAGCTTTAGATATCAGGGCTGTTTGTTACTGCAGCATAACCTGGCCTATCCTAACTGAATATAAATATACTCTTCTGCAACTTGCTTTCTCTTGACATCATTTCTGTAACATGTATCCATAATGATACATGAAAATTGAGTTTATTTATTTCTACTTCTATATAATATTTTATCATATAACTAGGTCACACTTTTTTAAAAATCATTTTTCTGATGAGGTCTATTTAAGTCATTTACAATTTTTTGCTTAGTTTTCTTTTTTTTTAAAGAGAGAGAATTTTTTTAATATTTATTTTTTAGTTTTCGGCGGACACAACATCTTTGTTTGTATATGGTGCTGAGGATCGAACCCGGGCCGCACGCATACTAGGCAAGCGCACTACCGCTTGATCCACATTCCCAGCCCTGTTCTTAGTTTTCTATAGCTCTGTAGCCAAGTTCTTTTGTAAAAGGCAGATAGTAAATGTTGTTGGTTTTAACAAGCTGTACAATCCCTGGCACAACTACTTAAATCTGCTATTGTAGCATAAAAGCCACCATAGACAGTAAATGAACAAATGTGCATGACTGTTCTGATAAAATTTTATTTACAAAGACAAGTGGTGGGCCAGATTTGCCCAGAGGTGATTGTTTGCTGAGCCTCACTTTAGAGGATGAGCCTTTATTTCATGAAAGTATTTACAATAGGTTATTGTACTTAGTAAATATCGATTTTCTGTTTTGTCTTTAAAATTATTTTTATAAACTACCACCCTTCAGTTTATTTGATCTATTTCTCTTACCAGATTAAGCTTCTTCAAATATAATTTGTTTGTTTTGTTTTTGGTGCTGGGGATCGAACCCAAGGCCTTGTGCATGCAAGGCTAGCACTCTACCAACGGAGCTAGCCAGCCCCAAGCTTCTTCAAATATAATTTGCATCACATCATTCTTCTACCTCAAAACATTGGTGGCTCTTTATAGTCTGTAGAACTATTCCTAACCTTCATTTGGTCTTTAAGACCCTCCATGATCTGGCCACGCACTTTGTATCCTCTGCTTCTCTCCAACATGTAATAGAGCACAGCCATGGCCCATGTCTGCTCTCTTCTTCCAGCCCTCCTGAGGACTTCAAGATTTTATACTGAAGAATGTCCTTAAGTATCAGCCTGTGATTCTACACCACCAGGAGACCAGTCAGCATTTCGGGAGTCTCTCCATGGTTGGGGACTCAGTCAGCATTTCAGGAGTTCCTACAGGGTTGGGGGCTCAGTCAGGGTTCCCGGAGCACATATGTGGCAGAGAGCTCAATCAGCCTCCCATAATTCCACACAGAAGGGGTTTCTGCTAACATTCCAAGTCCACACAGATGAGGAAGCTCTGCAGATGTTCCATCATGATTAGGAAAGCGGTTCTGTGGACGTTCCATGATTTCCTACCCAGGGAGGCGGTCTGCAAACAGAACAAAACTCAAGGCACAAGAAGGGGCTCTGCAAACATCCCATGATTAACTGTTCTTCAAAATTCTATATACAAGAAGAAGTTGTTCTATGACCCCAAAATTCTATCCTCAGGAAGTACTCAGGAGTGTTTCGTGATTTCATAACGAGGAGGCTTTATTGTATTTCATACTTCTACAGACAGAGACCGGCTGTGGAGACCTTTTGTCAAAGCAGATTCCACACTGGCGATCCTAAGACAGGAGAGAACTCCTCACAATGAACAACTCTGCCAAGAGGAAGGTGTTCATTTGCTCGACTCTTTTAGATCTGGGATCCCATGGTATGAACCTGGGGGACTCTGTGTGCATTCAGGATGTGAGAGATAGGAGACCATTCTCTAAATATGCCCCTCACCAGAGGAGGAGGCTAGCCAACAGGCCACGGCTGTACTCACAATCTGAAAGTCTGCAAATATCCTGTGGTTTTATCCGTACGTAGAAGGGGGTTCAGACCCCATTCCAAGATCTTACACAGATGAAGGGGTCCAGCAAGATTCCTTGATTCTGCCAAGGGGAGAAAGAATCTCTGCAATATCCACTTACTCTGTATAAAGGGTTTTGGAAGCAGCCCATGATTTTAAACCCAGGAAGGTGCTTGGGGAATCCTTGGCGTTTCTGTGGCTATCAGGATCTTGGTCAGTCTGGTCTGATGAACGTTGGTGGCTGGACCATTTCACCATCAGACTCCATAAGTCAGAGCCTGACTGTGTGAAAATTTCAAGGACACATAAAGATATGGGAGACCTGGAGACCAAGACTGACTCAAAAAAAAAAAAAACCAAAACACTATAAAATTGAAACTAACCAATGTTTAATTAAAATGTCTACAAAATGTAGTATTAATCAACTGCCTCTGGATTCAGATGATTGTATCTAATTGCACCTATTGACAACGTGAAGAGGCAATTTTCTTAGGCTTAATAGGATGTGGTAGGGACTTAAAAGTAATGCAAGGGGCCCAGGAAGATCCTGAAATGTCAGTAGAGGTGGAAGCTGCGGGCAAGTTTCCATGGGAAGTTCCCATTTTGAAACCACCCATGGCCCCTTCTCCAACCCAGTCCCTGAGAGCTGACAACCCAAAGCCAAGCCCAGTTCATTCACCACCGAGTGACTCTCAGGAGATGGACCGAGCTCCAGATAGCACCCAGCTTCGAGGAAAGGCCATCCCTGTGGCCACAGTGGAAGCCGATTTGCCAAGGACAGTATGCTGTGGCAGGTGTCTGAAGGAATCAGATATTGTCACGGTCTCAGGAAGGAGCAACAGCTGTTTCAGCTTCTCTTTCCCTTTCCCCACAAGTGTCCCACGAGTCCCAGGGGAGGGCTCTGAGCCAGCCAGAGCATTGAAATGGGGCCAGAGCGGGGAATTATGGCCCAACTAAGCCCCAGGGTCACAAGCGGGAATGAAGGCTGTTGATCAAAGGCAGGGAAAGAGAATTGAGTCCAGGGTCTTAACATCCCAGAGCCCAGCCACCATCCATCAAACCCACATGACAGCGAATACAATTCTGGCCTTAGCTCGAGGTCTGTAGAGAAGAAAGCTTTTCCTCTACCCATCTGAGGCTCCTCACTGGACGCTTTAAACTAGACCAGTCAAGATAAACTAACAAGAAGCAGGAACACAAGTTCATTAACATGGGCATCCATCACGTGTACGCAGGAGCTCCCAGTGCTGTTGACCTCAGGGGTGAGTGGAACTTGGGCTTCAGTGACAACATGTGCTAAACATAGAACAAAGGGCTTGGGGGCTACTGGGGGGGTGAGGGGAGGCAATTTAAAGGAAAGTGACTAAATTTCCTCTATCGATGTAAATTTCCTCTACAAAAGGAAAATGTGGTTCCTATTTTTAAGCTTTTCTGATGGTTCTCAGTGACCTTTAACTCAGAATATCCATATGCCAAAGAAGCACATTTCAAGTGGCGTATTCTGGTACCCCCCAGGCCCGAGGATGGAAAGAGGCGATCACTGTTGCTTCTCAAGTTTTTAAACCATGCGCCCTTTTATGGAATATAAGAGCATCTTACAGATTCCTCTGGCATCATTAATGCGATTTTATTGTCTAGCCAGGGTTATGCTAAATTGCCCAGGAGAGTCTTGAACTTACCTCCTGCCTGGGCCTCCCAAGTAGCTGGGATTATAGGCACACACACCACCAAGCCCACCACATTATACTTTTAAAAATTTTGTCTTCAAAAGCTCTGAGATGATTTAAGGAAGGCAAATCCAGAATATCTTTAAATTAACTGAGACAGAAAGAAATTTGTTTGTTTTTGTTTGTTCGTGGTGCTGGAGCTAAGCAAGTGCTATACCCCTGAGCTGTACCCCACTCCAAGAAAGGAATTTCTTAAACCAGGCACAAAGAACATAAACTATGAGGGGAAGAATAGTACACTTGCCTACATCAGAGTTCAATATTCCAGCCAGGTGAGGTGGCACAAGTCTGTAACAGCTACTCAGGAGGCTGAGGCAGGAGAATCGCAAGTTCAAGGCCAGCCTGGGTAATTTAGGGAGACTCTGTCCCAAAATAAAAAATATAAAAAGAGCTGGGATGTTGTTCGGTGGTAAAGCACTCATAGATTCAATCTCCAGTACCTACCCCTTCCAAAGAGAGAGAGAGAGAGAGAGAGAGAGAGAGAGAGAGAGAGAGATATGAAGAGAAAGCATCAGTCCAATCACAAATAATAAAGGATTTCAAAAGGCATTTTGTTGAGACTAGGAAACCCAAAGGGCTCATCATCGTATAAAAAGTTGCTACCACTCAGAAGTATTCAGAGAAATGTGCTTAAAAACATAATGAGATACCAGCTCACATCTAGAGATTGACAGAAACTCTGCTTCTAGAAATGTGCTCCAAAGAAACTCTGGCCAAGTGAGCAGAGAAGAGCCATAGAGGGCTGCCCCCCCTCCCCACCCCACCCCACCCCCACCCCCACCCCCCCTTCCCCGCACAGGGTTGAGCTCGGCAGTAAAAACTGCAGGCAGCTGAAATCCCATCCCTGGGGAATGGTGAATGAAATATGGGTTGGTCACTTGGTGGCACACCACGCAGCAGTTACAATGAATGAATTAGAACTTCCTGTGTGTCGGTAATTGATATTTATAATGTTATGAGAAAAGAGGGGGCTCAAAACGAGACATGAGATGCACAGCAGGGTGACATTGGCTGGCCTGGCACACACCAACAATGAAACCATCAATATTAGAGAAAAAAAATGAAAGAAGGCCCAGCCCTAGCCTTGCCTGGCTTGCCTGCCTGCACCTCTTCCACACCTTGTTCACACAGCGATGCTGTGCACAAAGGAAAGCAGGGCCTGGGTTGGGAGGCAGTTCAGGGGTAGAGCTCATGCTTACCATGCCAGGGCTGCCGCAACCCCAGCAGGACACCAGAAACTAAAGTAAAAAGTATCAAAAAATTAGAACCTTCCTGCCCTGCTGGGGGGAAATGTAACAACATCATGGAGCTACTTTGGAAAATAAACTAGTGCTTGTCAAACAGTTAAAATCAACTACCCTGACTGCCATTCTGCTCCTAGGTGTAGACCCAAGAGAAATGGAAACTCACGTCCACAGAAAAACCATACATGAGAGTTGAGAGTAGCATTGGATATCACAGCCAAAAAGTGGAAGCAAGTCAAATATCTATTGACTTCAGGCACCGTGGCCGAGGCCTGTGATCCCAGCGACTCAGGAGGCTGAGGCAGGAGGATTGAAAGTTCAAAGCTAGCCTCAGCAAAAAGCAAGGTGCTAAGCAACTCAGTGAGACCCTGTCTCTAAATAAAATACAAAATAGGGCTGGGGGTGTGGCTCAGTGGTCGGGGTGCCCCTGAGTTCAATCCCTAGTACCAAAAAACAAAACAAAAACATAAAACATAAAACCAAATATCCATTGACTGATGAACAGATAAATGTGTTATGTCAGTGTAAAGGAATAATATTCAGCCAAAAAGAAAAAGAAAGAAAGAAAAAAAGAAGAAAAAGAAAGAAAGAAAGAAAAGAAAAGAAAAGAAAAGAAAGAAAGAAAGAAAGAAAGAAAGAAAGAAAGAAAGAAAGAAAGAAAGAAAGAAAGAAAGAAAGAAAGAAAGAACTGACACATGCTACTATGGGAATGATCTCGGAAGCTTTATGCTGGGTGAAAGAAGACACAGATTGTGTGAGTCCATTTAAGGCAATGTACAGAATCTGCAAATCTATAGATAGTAGTCGTCTAGGGATGGGGGATGCAGGGAGGTGGGGGGGGCTGCTAACGGGTGTGGGGTTTCTTGGGGGGGGTGATGCAAATGTTCTAAACTTGATTGATCTAAACTTGATGGTGGTTGCACAACTCTGTGAATTCACTAAAAAGCATTGAATCCTATGTTTATTTATTTTTTAATTGTATATTTTAAATGGATTCATTGTATGCTATGGGTAATGTTTCTCAATAACATTTATATATATATATGTGTGTGTGTGTGTGTGTGTGTGTATAGATAGAGAAAAAGAGAGAGAGATTGTGTGTGTTAAATCCAGTTTAAATAAATCAACTTCCACACTTATGTTTTAGTTGTTGATGGATCTTTATTTTATTTGCTTATTTATGTGTGGTGCTATGAACCGAACCCAGTGCCTCACACGTATAAGGCAAGTGCGCTATTGCTGAGCTTCAACTCCTGCCCCATCCCACACTTATTTTTTATTGAACTGACTCCCATCTCTACAAGTCTCTCATGACACACACACACACACACACACACACACAGCTAACCACTATTGTTCATTTCTCTTTTTTAAATTTCTTTTTAGTTGTTGGTGGACACAATATCTTTATTTCATTTTTTTAATGTGGTGCTAAGTTTCGAACCCAATGCTCACATGTGCTAAGTGAGCACTCTACCACTGAGCCACAGCCCCACCCCACTATTGTTCATTTCTTGTGGATTTTTCCAGAGTTTTCATGCATATAAAAGTAAATATAAGAGCTGGGGCTGGGGCTCAGCAGTAGAGCTCTCACCTAGCATGTGTGAGGCCCTGGGCTCCATCCTCAGCACCACATAAAAATAAATAAATAAAATAAAGGTATTGTGTCCAACTACAACTAAAAAATGAATATTTTTAAAAAAAGTAAATATAAATATAGATTCTCCTCTCTCACCCTGGTACACAAGAAGCATCATCTTGCTTTGCCCTTCCTATAATGTGCCAGTGCATTTACACTTTCCTGATTCCTCTTATAGCCATGTAGCATTCAATTTTATGGATAAACTGTAATTTGTTTAACTAGTCTTGGGATAGACATTTGGGTTGTTCCAAACTCTGTTCTGGTGCTGGGGATAGAACTGGTGGCCTAGTGCTCTACAGCAGAGCTATACCCCCAGCCTCTACTCCACCCCCAGCTTCTAACCTACCCCCAGCCTCTAACCCACCCCAAGCCTCTACCCCACCTCTTTTTACCTTAACAATGTTACAAAGCATAGCTGTTCTATGCTTTGTAGCATATCCTGCAGGATAAATGACCAGAAATGGACTTTCTGAATCAACAGGTGCATCTCCGTAGTGGTGATTGACACTGCCAGATGGTGCCACACTGGCCCTACCATGCACGTCCCCAGCAGCAAAGTGCGTGGTGCCTGATTTCACCAGCCTCGCTGAGGGAGGCAGCGTCTCTGTAGTTTAGTTTGCATTTCGTTTTCTGTGAGCATTCTTTCGACATGTTCAGGAGCCATGTGTATTTTTCTGGTCATTCTCTCTGTCGCTTCCCCACTGGATGCACACTTTTCTTTCTATTTCTGAAAAGAAGATGCTCTCTACTAGGAGAACTCAGCCTTTTGTAGTGAGCGGATGGTGCTTCTCCGTCCCTGTACTTGGGTTTCTTGGCCTGCCTAGCTCCTCTTTCCTGTTCCCTGTGTGGCTCAAGCGGTAGCGAGCTCACCTGGCATGCGTGCGGCCCGGGTTCAATCCTCAGCACCACATACAAACAACGATGTTGTGTCCACCGAGAACTAAGAAATAAATATTAAAAAAAAAAGAATTCCCTTCCTCAGGACTGGCACAGTCCTCTCCTGTGGAGTGTGACTGAGGCTGCTGGGATGGGTGAGTGGACCAGCTGCCAGGGTGAAGGTGTGGAGGGACTGCAGGGGCCTCCCATCTGAGCAGGGCTGAGAGCTGGAGCCACCAGGAAGCCACCTGGATACCTGTCGGAAATAATAATAAGTAATAACGACCCACTAAGTTGCTGAGGCTGGCTAAAAACTTGCCTCTTGCCTCAGCCTCCCAAGTAGCTGGGATCACAGGTGTGCACCACCCCACACACTTTAAATGCATGCCCTCAGTCCCCATGGTGATAGGAGATAGGTATCTACTATCTTCCTTTGCAGGATATTGATTGAGCAGATTAGCAATAATGGATCTCTTCCTTCATTTACTCATGCAGTCATTCCCTCACACGGTGAACAGTGAATGATGACTGAATGCCAGTGGTGCTAAGCGCCAGGTGCATTATATATTGAAACAAAAATAGGCCTGCCTTCATGAAGGTTGCAGTCAAGTGTTAGAGATCCTGACGGATAAGTGGTCATTAATTAGGCAAAGAGAGGGAGGGAAAACATTCCCGGTAGAGGGAACATCATATGCGAAGGCCCAGTGAGAGGAGGGGGCGTGGGAGTGGGAGCAACGGGAGCAGACTGATTGATGGATTGCCAGGAGGCAGAGAGCCCAACAGTTCAGACCTACCAAGTCTCCGACTGTGTTGGTCAGCTTTCTGTCACTGCAACAAATAACTGGGATGACTGGCTTATAAAGGGAAAAGGTTTGTTTTGGTCACAGTTTTGGAGGTTCAGTTCATGATCAGTGGGCTCAGCTGTTGAGGCGGCGCATCATGATGGAGGCCGATGCTGGAGCAGAACCCTCACCTCAGGGCTAGGAAGTGAAAAACAGGAGAAGAGGGCAGAGCTTGGCCCGCAGTCCCCTTCAAGGGCATGCCCAGGGACCAGAGGCCTCCCGCGAGGCTCGAGCTCACAAAGTTTCAGTCACCCACACCTTCACCACGCCAGGGACCAGGACTTTAACACCTAGGCCTTGGGGAGACGTTCCAGTCTGAAGGACAGCGCTGACACTTCCAGCCATCCTGCAAGACAGCTGCTGCAGAGGAGCAAACCCAAACACAGAGGGGTAAATAACCTCCCCAAAGACACACAGCACTACCATCAGTGACGTGACAATGGAGCTGGGGTAGGACCCAGACCTCTCTGGAGTCCTAAGCAGCTCTCGTCCTTAAGTGAAAGTGAGAAACTAATGTGACTCCTTTTTTGAAAATAAATAACAGCAGCTTGTACCCAAGGCCTGTCCTGAGGAAGGGGGGGCATGATCCTTGTCCTTGGAAAAATCCATAGAGCTTTTCTAGGCAGATAGCCACCCTGCTGAGTTGTTTGCAGGAGAGATCTGCAGTGCCAGATGTCCCTGACTCAGGTTAGGTGAGGACCCATAGCAACCTCTTAGCAATCACCAAACAGCATGAGACAGGGAAATACCTGGGATGCCAGATGACCCCCCAGTAGTTTATGGTGGTTGATAACATGTTGGGAAACCATGTAGTTTAGCACGTACTCCCCTCATGGCCTAAACCCACCAGTTCAAAGGAATCCCCTTCTTGTACTAACCAATCACCCCACCCAACTTGTTCCCGCCAGTGAATGTGCTAATCAATGTTAAGAGTTGTTTGATTTTCCCGCAGTTTGGAATGATTTGCTGTATGTTGTTGTTATGCATAGAGTATCCCCCCAAAACCTATAAAATCTCACTGAACAAAGGACTGGGACTCACTCCCTAGGACTGCTGTGTTGGGAACGGTTGTGAGTCCAGGCTCAAGCTTGCAATAAAGACTCTTGTGTGACTGCATCGGATTCAGCTCCTGGAGGTCTAATGGGGTCCCACGAATCTGGTATTACAAAAGAAAGTAGATGTGGGGCAGATGTGTCGTCTGGGGACCACCCAGGACTATTACTTTTTTCTTTTTTTGTACTGGGGATTGAACTTCTGGACATTTACACTCTGAGCCACATCCCAGCCCTATTTTGTATTTTATTTAGAGACAGGATCTCACTGAGTTGCTTAGCACTTCACTGTTGCTGAGGTTAGCTTTGAACTTGTGATCCTCCTGCCTCAGGCTCCCAAGCGGCTGGGATTACAGGTGTGCGCCACTATGCACGGCCCCCATTCAGGACTTGCAGCTTTAACCACATAGGACTTTCCATAGTGGAGGGAATGAAGAGTGCACAGTTTTCTTGGCCAAGGGAATCTTAGTGATGCTCAGTCAAAAGAGATGCCATGGGGGATGGGATCGTGGCTCAGTGGTAGAGCGCTTGCCTTGCATGTGTGAGGCCCTGGGTTCGATCCTCAGTAACACACACAAATAAATACAATAAAGGTCTATCAACAACTAAAAAATATTGAGAGAGAGAGAGAGAGAGAGAGAGAGAGAGAGAGCTGCCACGGTGAGACACAGAGGAATCACCCAGCAGAGGCAGAGGACAGGACTGACCCTGGGGGCCTCCTTCTAGCCAGGCCAGCTTCAGGTCAGATGGCTCTGCTGCTTCTTTATTCAAGCAGAATAAAAATTCCTAGAAAAAGTAAGTCTCCCAACTGTCCCTCCGTCCCCCATCCTCCTGCCATCTCTCTGCCCCAGAGGCCAGGCTGTTGACTAGTCTCAGGCGTATTTAGATAGATAGACAGATAGACAGATGTGTAGAGCTGGACACGATGGCACACACCTTGTAAACCCAACTACTCAGGAGGCTGAGGCAACTTCGAGGCCAGCCTGAGCAACACAGGGAGAACCCATTTCAAAATAAAAATTTTAAAAAGGGTTGGGGAAGACCCAGAGACAAACCCACATAATTACATTTGTATTAGATAAAGGCGCCAAAAACATGCATTGGAGAAAAGATAGCATCTTCAATAAATGGTGCTGGGAAAACTGGAAATCCATATGCAACAAAATGAGATTAAACCCCTATCTCTCACCATGCACAAAACTCAAAGTGGATCAAGGACCTAGGAATTAAACCAGAGACTTCAAAGTAGGCCCAATCATCAACATAAGACTCATATAGCGCAAAAATTACGATCAAGACTCAATAAATGGGATGAATTCAAACTAAAATGCTTTCTTCTCTGCAAAAGAAACAATCAGTGAGGTGAATAGGGAGCCTACAGAATGGGAGCAAATTTTCACCACACACACATCAGATAGAGCACTAACCTCTAGGATATATAAAGAACTCAAAAATCTTACCACCAAAAAAACAAATAACCCAATCAATGGGCCAAGGAATTGAACAGATACTTCTCAGAAGGTGATATACAATCAGTCAACAAATACATGAAAAAGTGTTCAACATCTCTAGCAATTAGAGAAATGCAAATCAAAACTACTTTAAGATTTTATCTCATTCCAGTCAGAATGGCAGCTATTAAGAACACAAACAACAATAAGTGTTGGTGAGGATGTGAGAAAAGGCACACTCACACATTGCTGGTGGGACTGCAAATTGGTGCAGCCAATATGGAAAGCAGTGTGGAGAATCCTTGGAAAACTGGGAATGGAACCATCATGTGACTCAGCTATCCCACTCCTAGGTCTATACCCAAAGGACTTAAAAACAGCATGCTACAAGGACACAGCCACATCCATGTTTATAGCAGCACAATTCACAATAGCTACACTGTGGAACCAACCTAGATGCTCTTTTGAGGTGAATGGATAAAGAAAATGTGGTATATATTCACAATGGAATATTACTCTGCATTAAAAGAGATTAAAATCATGGCATTTTCAAGTAAATGCATGGAGTTGAATATAATGCTGCATTAAGTAAGCCAATCCCCCCAAAAAAAACAGATGCTGAATGTTTACTCTGATATAAGCAGGCTGATTCATAATGGGGTTGGAATGGGGAGCTTGGGTAGATTAGATGAACTCTAGATAGGGCAAAGGGGAGAGAGGGAAAAGAAGGGATTATGGGGGTGGAAAGACAGTGGAATGAGGTGGACATCAATACTCTAAGTATATGCATGAAGACACGAATGGTGTGACTCTACATTGTGTACAACCAGAAATATGAAAAATTGTGTTATATGTGTGTAATATGAATTGTAATGCATCTTGCTATCATATGTAACAAATTAGAATAAAATTTTCAAAAAGGGTTGGGGATGTATCTCCATGGTAAAGCACCCCTGGGTTCAATCTCCAGTACTGTTAAAAAAAAGAGAGGCATCTACATGTATATGTGTGTGTAACATGCACGCGCGTGCACACACACACATATGCATATACTGCATTTGTTGGGAAGCTTTTGGCTACAAGTACAAAAACAACCTACAAATGTGTGATGGACTTCTCAGCAAGAGAGGAGATAATAGATGCCCGGATTGCCTGTCCAGAAGCTGTCTAATAGGAACCTCAATTTTTTTATTTGAACTTTTGCTTTCTGATTCCCCCAAACTGATTTTTTTTCATTTTCTAAACAACTGGTTGCTTAAGCCAAAAAAAAAAAGAAAGAAAGAAAAACCACATTCAAATCACTTTGGATTTCTCTCTTTCACTCACTTTTCACATCCGATCACTCAGCCGGCCCAGCTTTCCTGCAAATGTGGAAGTAGATCAACCCTAAAGAAACGAAGCTTACAAGCTTACGCCAGGACTTCAACTGGTGAGAGCTGCCAAAGCCCTAGTCAAGTGTCCTCAGGGTCATAGGCTCCCCCAGCCCCCCATAGAGGTAAGGTCCTGCAGCTGCAAGCAGACCACTCCCTGACTGCCCCGCACTCCCAGGACAGGTGTCAGGTGGCACTGGGGGGCCATGGGCAGTGTCACCTAAGGGGAAGCTGAAGTGGGGAATCCATCTCATTCAGTTCCGTGGGAGGGGATCATGTCGCTCACGATCTCTTCGGTATTGTTCATTGTCCTGGTGTAGAGGTGACTTGCAGAACACTCCTGCTGCACATGGTGCTCACTCACCCAGTGTCAGGATTCACAAGTCTCACTGCTACGATGGCCAGAGCAAAGGAAGGACAGAATCTGGTTCTCTGGATTTACATGCCCCTGAGTGCATCCATGGGGACTCCTTGACAGCCCAAGTACTTATGTGGAAATCATGCACATATAGGTCACGTGTGGCTCTGTGCCTGCTGCCCAGAGCATCCCAACAGCACTCACAGACCCCAAAAGTGTTCGGGGAAGGAGATGTACAGCTGGGCGTGCCTCTGAGGAGGGGGACATCAGTCCCCGAGAGGGACCAACTTATTTTTCCTACATATTTTTATTGTCCTTGAATTTTGTTTATCTTGGGCCAGTTTTCACCATTTCAAAACTAGGTAATAAAACTTCAAAAGACAGTGGAACGATTGGGTTTTACATTTCTTTTAAGTGTGTGAAAGAAATCCATTCAATCTGGCAAGACTGGCTCTTGCTGAAATAGCCTCAGAAACCTGGGAAAGTAAGAAGGCAGTGTCCTTGGCAGGTTCACTCACCAAGGGGTGGAGACAATGACGTGGCACTTGCATCTCAGAATCAAGGGACATTCAGAATTCTTTCTGCCTGCTCCCCACCCCCCATCCCATAGACTCCCCCAGCCCAGCCTGACATTTCAAAGGATTTCCAGGACGGGACCTGGCGCCACTGCACCTCCCCAAGGGTCTGAATGCCTACTTTCAATGTGACAGGCGGGACTCCTCTTCAAAGGCTGTAGAGAAAATGTGACCAGCAGCTAAGGGACCTCAAAGACAGTGTTGTCAGTTGTTTTACAAGTCAGGAGGCACAGGTCCTGGGAGGAGGAAGGGCTTTGTCAAGGTCACTCAGAGTTCATTGGTGGCAGGATAGGAGTCACCAAGCCTTTTCCTGCTCAAAGGGCCTCCCTGATCCTCAGAATGGGGGCACCAGGCGATCCCCTAAGAAAAAGGACCTAGACACCCATGGAGTCAGCCCACCCAAGTTCAAGTTCTCAGTCATCCATCTCCTAGTTTGGTGGCTTTGGGCAAATTGCATCATGACAAAAGAAAAACAAGATTCATGTCAGGACTGTTTCCTTGTCAGGAGCCTGTTTCCTTGTCTACAAAATAAAGATCTCTTAGGGCTGGCCTAAGGGTTGTCATGAGGATTGGTATCACAAGTCCATAATCTTTGGGCAGAAGTCATTGTTTCCAAATTTAGACATGTTTAGATTTCAGAGGGGGGGGTGAGGTTTATGATCCTACCGTGTTCCATCACCATTTCTGTGACTCGTGATTATTCAAACTAGGGCTCCACGAGAGTCCAAGTAGCCTCAGAGCAGCCCGGGATTTGTCCTAGAATGAGTCATAGCATCAGACTTGGTGGAAGCTGTTGGTTTTCATAGTCTTTTTTGGGCTTCAGAATTGAGGGATTGTAATAAAAAATGACAGCCGATCTTCACTGTGCGGTTCCCTGGAGCTTGGCACCTCGTGGGTGAACTTGCTGAATCCACAGAACAAACCCACGTAGTGGATCCTAGTGCAGCCCCCGCGAGGCAGGAGAACCCGCGAGCAGGGCCAAGGGATGCACCTGGGCAGCATGGGGTTAAGTGAGATCATGATGTGAACTGCCAGTGACAGCACCCAGCCCATGAGGACAGCGCCACAAACCCTGGCTGTCATTCCCCTTGTTCAGCATCCATTTATGTTAAAAACATTAGAAAAACTAAGGATAACAGGAACTTACCTTGACATTGTAAAAGCTATCTATGCTAAGCCTCAGGCTAGCATTATTCTGAATGGAGAAAAGTTGAAGGCATTCCCTCTAAAATCTGGAACAAGACAGGGATGCCTTCTATCGCCACTCCTATTTAATTTAGTCCTTGAAATATTAGCCAGAGCAATTAGACAGACAAAATAAATTAAAGGCATAAAAATAGGAAAAGAAGAACTTAAATTATCACTATTTGCGGGCGACATGATTCTATACCTAGAAGACCCAAAAGGGTCTACAAAGAAACTGCTAGAACTAATAAATGAATTAAGCAAAGTGGCAGGATATAAAATCAACATGCATAAATCAAAGGCATTTCTGTATATCAGCGACAAAAGTTCTGAAACGGAAATGAGGAAAAACACTCCATTTACAATATCCTCAAAAAAATAAAATACTTGGGAATCAACCTAACAAAAGAGGTGAAAGATTTATACAATGAAAACTACAGAACCCTAAAGAGAGAAGTAGAAGAAGATCTTAGAAGATGGAAAAATATACCCTGTACATGGACAGAACTAACATCATCAAAATGGCGATATTACCAAAAGTTCTCTATAGGTTTAATGCAATGCCAATCAAAATCCCAACGGCATTTCTTGTAGAAATAGATAAAGCAATCATGAAATTCATATGGAAAAATAAAAGACCCAGAATAGCAAAAGCAATTCTAAGCAGGAAGTGTGAATCATGCGGTATAGCGATACCAGATTTCAAACTATATTACAGAGCAACAGTGACAAAAACAGCATGGTACTGGTATCAAAACAGGCGGGTGGACCAATGGTATAGAATAGAGGACACAGAGACTAATCCACAAAGTTACAACTATCTTATATTTGATAAAGGGGCTAAAAGCATGCAATGGAGGAAAGATAGCATCTTCAACAAATGGTGTTGGGAAAACTGGAAATCCATATGCAACAAAATGAAACTGAATCCCTTTCTCTTGACATTCACAAAAGTTAACTCAAAATGGATCAAGGAGCTTGATATCAAATCAGAGACTCTGATCTGATAGAAGAAAAAGTTGGCTCCGATCTACATATTGTGGGGTCGGGCTCCAAATTCCTTAATAGGACACCCATAGCACAAGATTTAATAACAAGAATCAACAAATGGGACTTACTTAAACTAAAAAGTTTTTTTCTCAGCAAGAGAAACAATAAGAGAGGTAAATAGGGAGCCTACATCCTGGGAACAAATTTTTACTTCTCACACTTCAGATAGAGCCCTAATATCCAGAGTATACAAAGAACTCAAAAAATTAGACAATAAGATAATAAATAACCCAATCAACAAATGGGCCAAGGACCTGAACAGACACTTCTCAGAGGAGGATATACAATCAATCAACAAGTACATGAAAAAATGCTCACCATCTCTAGCAGTCAGAGAAATGCAAATCAAAACCACCCAAAGACACCATATCACTCCAGTAAGATTGGCAGCCACTATGAAGTCAAACAACAACAAGTGCTGGTGAGGATGTGGAGAAAAGGGTACACTTGTACATTGCTGGTGGGACTGCAAATTGGTGCGGCCAATTTGGAAAGCAGTATGGAGATTCCTGGGAAAGCTGGGAATGGAACCACCATTTGACCCTGCTATTGCCCTTCTTGGACTATTCCCTGCAGACCTTAAAAGAGCATGCTACAGGGATGCTGCTACATCGATGTTCATAGCAGCAGCATAATTCACAACAACTAGACTGTGGAACCAACCCAGATGCCCTTCAATAGATGAATGGATAAAAAAAAATGTGGCATTTATACACCATGGAATATTACGCAGCACTAAAAAATGACAAAATCATGGAATTTGCAGGGAAATCGATGGCACTAGAACAGATTATGCTTAGTGAAGCTAGCCAATCCCTAAAAAACAAATACCAAATATCTTCTTCGATATAATGAGAACAACTATGAACAGAGCAGGGAGGAAGAGCAGGAAGAAAAGATTAACATTAAACAGAGACATGAGATGGGAGGGAAAGGGAGAGAAAAGGGAAATTGCATGGAAATGAAAGGAGACCCTCATTGCTATACAAAATTACATATAAGAGGTTGTGAGGGGAATGGGAAAATAAAAAAGGAGAGAAATGAATTACAGTAGATGGGGTAGAGAGAGAAGATGGGAGGGGAGGGGAGGGGGGATAGTAGGGAATAGGAAAGGTAGCAGAATACAACAATTACTAATATGGCATTATGTAAAATTGTGGATGTGTAAACGACGTGATTCTGCAATCTGCATTTGGGGTAAAATTGGGAGTTCATAACCCACTTCAATCTAATGTATGAAATATGATATGTCAAGAGCTTTGTAATGTTGTGAACAACCAATAAAAAAAAACAGAAAAAAAACTCTTCTGTGTTTCACATTCAATTGTTTTATTTCATTCATTGATTCATATAATAAATATCGTTTGAGCAAAACCTCATATTTGGTCATGACCAGAGAAAGCTGGACTTTAGAGAGGAGGGCTGCAAGAAAGTCATGAGATCCAGGAAGAGCAGCAGTGAACACTCACATGGTGTGTCTGAGTAGGCTGGGGCGGGGGGAATCTCTTGGCTTAAGTATTAAAACTAACATTAATTGTTTTTCAGATGTGGGAAGGGAAGCCACACCACAGAGGCTTGTGTCATGCAATAGTAAGTAAGTCTTGGGCTCTAAATTCTAAGTACTTTGGCTTTAACAGGCCATGCTAAAACAGGATTCTATAAAACTGCACTTTTCATCCTGATTTTAGCTTGAGAGCCCATGGTCACAGGTCCTCTGCACTTCCACAAGTGACACCCTAACTATTTCACTAAGGTTCAGATCTGTGGGTCCCTGCTGTTACAAGATTTTCCCCTTCAGAATTATAGGGAGGTTCAGAAACTTGGTCCATGCACTGGGACAAAGAAAGTGCCTTGGGCATCTGGGGAAAATTGCCCTTTGCCGACCTCATGGAAGCATTTTGCATTGTTGCTGAATGTGTGTCCTCCTTCTGGACACCAGGCTGGAGGAGGTAGGGAGGAAAAGGGTATGGGTTCCCTGCCAGTAGCGCTTTGGCTCTTCTGTCTGGGAGAACATTCTCCCTAGACACTAATGCCCAAATCTTACTGGACAGAGTAAGCCAATGACCCTCACTTGTTACAGAGGGGCTGGCCTTACCATTCTGCCTCTAATCCAGGGAGGCAAGGAACAGGCAGGAGTAAGTGGCTTTGGAAAGCCCCATCCTTTTTTTGCTGCAGCAGCTTGCCATTAGGGTTTGGGAAGGCACCATATGAGGCCAATCTATCTATCCCAGAGGTAGACAAATTGAGAATGAGGATCTCAGAAAACAAAAAATTCAACTTAAAATAATGCATTATATTTTGAACACTGAATGCTTGACAGTACATTTCATATCTCATCTCCTGGTACTTGCAAATGCTAGTCAACACTCAGAGGGAAAATTCATGTTTCTCATGTCAAATATCCTTGCAGCTCACATCTCCTCCTGTTGTGAACAGTTAAACTGATCCCTATGAGGACAGTCTGCTCACACTATAATCTTCTGTGACACTAAACCTTAATCTGTCTTAAAATTTTCTATTGTTTTTCACTAAAATATTCTCCTGGAACTTTTAAATGCACATTCATTTCCATGGATGAGGATAAATTGCATGATCAGAGGTCCTCCAGCCAATGCTGACGTGCCTGCCCAGCCCAAGTCCAAGGTAATCACTCAGATTACTTGTTGCCATCTATCTAGCTAATTCAATGTCACTATTCTTTCTCTGGTCTAAGAGAATTTACCCTTTCCTAAAATGAGCTTTATCTCATATTAAGATATGAGGGGGGATAGCCCATGTGGGGGAAGTTGGCATCACTGAGGCCCACCCTTCTGCTGCCAGGCTTCCAATAAAGGGGCCATCAAAGCCTTGCATTAGAAGAGAAAGCCCACTTTTAAAAAGTGGCTGCAACCTGCTACTTAATAAATGAAAATCATGATGATTTGACTTTGCAAATGGTGGCCTTCTCTAAATACCCTGTTCTGCCTTCAAGTTTATCCTCCAACCCCACCACTGACCTATTCTTGGCCTAAATCTTACTTGCCATCCAAATGACAGTTTTGTTGTCACATCCTTCTGCAGGCCTTCTCTGTCCCCGTGGCTGGAACCCCCACTCATCTGGAGCATCCTGTAGAGTAGATACAGCTGTACCTCTTTCAAGTACAAATGGAATGTAAGCAGCCTGTGACCAGAGGTCTCTGTAGCCAAGTGCAGAAAAGCAGAAGGGAGAAGGGAAAATCAGTTTTAACAATACATCTTGTCTGACCAAACAGCGTTGGCCCTCCATACTTGTGGTTTCTGCAACTAAGTTAGGATTAAAAAATATTCAGGGAAAAAATGGCATATTTATTGAACATGTGCAGATTTTTTTCTTATTATTATTCCCTAATCAATGCAATATAATATGTAAATATATAATAACATAATATTAATTTATAATGGGTATTATAAATCTAAAGGAAATTTAAAACATACAGGAGGATATGCATAGTTTATGTCCAAATACTTTTATATAAAAGATAGAAGCATTCCCAGATTTTTAGTTTGGGATGAGTCCTGGAGCCAATCTCCTTCAGATACAGAGGGATGACTATATTCAAAGTAATGTGATTGGATACAATCAGCATGAAAAAATAGCACTGGGAATTTTACATCCTTTGTGTAATTCCAGTGAGTGTTTTATACTCATAGCATATCTCAGTTAACACTATTTAACACTACTCAGTTAACACTACTTCAGGTGCTGGGCAGCTACATATGGTCCATGGCACCTGTACCACATGGCCTACTTGGAGTACATTTGTGCTTCTAACCCACTACCCTCAAGAGTGGGGTTAGACTTATCCTTCACTACTGTACCTCTAACAGCTTCCTAAAGCCGCTGCTCAGCCGCGGGGGCGACGGGGTCGGGTGGCGAGCAAGCGCGCGGGTCTTTTGCGATGGTGCGGGTCGGCGCTGGTCCCGCCCCTCCGCCCCTGTGCGACCGCCCGCTCCGCCCCCGTCGCTGCGCTGGCTCCGGGCCGCGCGGCCCCGCCCACTTCATGTGGCCTGGCCCGCCGCGGCTGTCGGCTGGGATCGGCGAGGCGGCGGTGGCGGCCCGCGAGGCTCGGGAGGCGGCGGCCGAGGCCCAGGCGGCGGCGCACGGGAGCGGCAGGAGCAGGCCCGGCCCTCGAGCGGCCGCCCGGCTGCAGCATGTGCGCCCGCCGGGGGCTGCTGTGGCTGCCGCGCCGCTCGCCGCGCTCTTCTTCTTCTTGCTCTCGTCCTCGCTGCTCTACTCCGTCTACGTGGCGCCCGGCAAAGGTAGGAGGGGGCCTCCGGGGACCCGACCCCGACCCGGGCCGGCGCGCCTGAGGCCGCCGCACCTTCCCGCCCGGGGCCCCGCCCGCCGCGCCGCGGACCCCTTCCCCCCCCCACCCCCGCGCCGCGGACCCCTTCCCCCCCCCGCGCCGCGGACCCCTTCCCCCCCCCGCGCCGCGGACCCCTTCCCCCCCCCGCGCCGCGGACCCCTTTCCCCCCCCCCCCCCCCCCGCGCCGCGGACGCCTTCCCCCCCCCTGCCCCGGCGCGGCTCCCGGCATTCGGCGCACCGACCTGGCGTTGGCGGCAGCGCCCCACCGCCCGCGCATCCTCCCCCGGCGCCGGAGCCCCCTGCCCGCCCGAGCCGCGCTCCCGCGCCGGGTCTCCGGTTCCCCGGTCCCCAGGTCCCGCCGACCCCTGGCCCGCCCGCGCTGCCCACTCCCCCGCAGCGTCGTACCGCCTCTGGCCCCCGAGTCCGAGCCCAGGGAAGCGGGGTATCCGCGCCCTCCTTTCTTCCACTCGCCGGCTCCCAGCCTTGCGGGCGGGGAGGAGGCGGCTCCTCGTGTCAGCCAGCCGGTGCCTGCTTTGGGGACCGAGGGGAAGTTTGAATTGGCCCCAGAGGAGGGACTGTGAGTAGGGTCTCCGGGAACCGCTGCCAGGTGGAAGTGGCGGGAGCGTGGTGAAGACAGGGAAGGGGACTGGTTCTTCTCAGAGGCTCGTCCTCCAAGGAAGACAGCCCCGAGGAGCGCACCCGCCCGCCCGCACTGTGAGAACCCAGCAAGCGGAGGACAGAGGACATCCAGGTCAAACCTGGATCCCAGCCCCTGCCCGGGATGACCTTGGGCAGGTGACCGAGCCTCAGCTTTTCTTCTCTGTAAAATGGGGGTACAAACCCCAACCCATAAAGATTTAAGGGTGGAAGTAGGTAAATGCTTTTTAAAGCTATTATCACTATACCTGGTGCATGAGAGTTTTCAAAATAAGTAAAAACATTGATTATGTGTAAGTTTCAGAAAAGAAGGGAGTAGGTGGAAGATTTAAAGAATATCTTTACCTGTCTTGGCATCACCATGGAACTCAGATAAAACCTCAGTATTGGGCGAAAAATGAGCAGAAGATGCTGTTGGGGGGTGAGGCAAGGACACTAAATTCTGCTAAAAAATTCTGATTATTTGGGTGTCAGAGATGATGGTTTAGCTATAGGGAAAATGCCTTTTAGTATTGTAGTAGTAATGAGTGCCATTGTCTGTTGACTGCCAATACTGAACTAGCAGAACAGAGAAATTTCCAGATAGAGTAGGAGATTCTCTCCTGATTATTTAAAGAAGCATATTTTCCCTTGATGGTTAATATTGATGTTTGGTACTGTGAACTGGATCTGGGAAGCTGGAACAGGCAGCATGAGATTACCCTAACCATTTATTTACCCAGTGTAAATGCATCCCTCTAGGGAGGTAGAATATGTGGCTTGTTGGCAATGAATGATTAGATGGTAAAAAGATAGGGATTCTGGCAGAGCAAGAATAGATGACTAATTAGTGGAATTAATTGAGAAAATAATTCATTAGCATACTGGATATTAGATTTCTTAAAAGTGGATCCAAAGTGATGGGTTTGGACCCAGAGGCAGTGGTAGAGCCATTCTCCCCCTCCATTTGTGAAAGTGACAGGTATTTCTGGTCTGGTTCCATAAGTCAGCTGTATCTAAAGGGGAGACTGTGTCCCATGGAGGAGATAATCACCCTTTTGATTGGAAAGGTTTGGAGCCAAATTCTTCTACAGAGTTGAAAATTAGGATTAAAAATCCAAGGTCAAATATTTTCTCTGATCTGTAGAAGCTAAGCCACAATGGGAGAGGGGGGTGAGGGGGAAACTAGAAGTTCTGTAGATCAGACAGAGCCCACGGATGAGCTGCCAATTAGCAGTGCATCCAGTCCCTGCAGGATAGCAAGTCCTGTCAAGGAAACTGGACACGGTAGGCCTGTCCCTTCCTATCCTGTAGGCCCAGGGCTCCCCTCTCCCACCCAGGTTCTGGAGGGGCCCAAGGGACAGAATCTTTATGTCCAGGTGGAGGACCCCGTGGCTGTGCAGATAGTGCAGTCCCTCCACCAGCTGCTGGAGGTAGACCTTGACCTGTGGCAAATGCTGTGCTCAGGGAGGGGCCGCGGCCCTCCACCTTGACTCATCCTGCTTGAGTGCTCCAGTCTAGCACCTGGGACAAGCCCAAAGGGGTTGAGGAGAGGTAGCACCCTGAGCCCTAAGTGCCAAAGGGTAGGTGGCACCCTGAGCCCTAAGTGCCAAAGCCAGAGAAATCCCCAGGAACAAGCAAGGTGTGCAGGAAGCCAGGCAGTGCAGCTGGGCACAGAGCCTGGGTAGCCACGGGGCCTGGGATCCAGAGAGGCGGGGCCTGGGCCACATTTGGGGCAGCTGTGTCTGGGTGGGGCTGGGACCCGCATGCAGCTCAGGCCAGTGGCAGGCAGGTGCAGGGTCACCTCGGCTTCTGTCACCACTCTCTTCTTGAAGAGGCGATCCAGCAGCTCCTCTGATGAGCACCTGGGGCCTGGTCAAGGAAAGCAGCTGAGGCTGGAACCCACCAGGAGGTGGCCAGGACAGGGTTCCTGCGGTCTCAAGGGTGGGGTACTGGTGCTCAGGTTGAGGGGAGGTGCCATGGGCCCCTGGAACCCCAGACAGCATCCAGCCCAGATGAGGGGGGCTGCCTAGGGACTGAGGCCACAGGGCAGTGGTAGGGTGGGGGCACCTGGCCTGTCTGCACAAATCCCTCCTCAGGGGAGAGACAAGAACACAGGAGCAGATCCAGCCACAAGGCCCTCCACACTGAGACCCCAGTCAGGGACCTATGGGCAGTGGGCAAAGACCTGGAGTAACCTGTGTAGGATACACCTCGCCTGACATCTGAGAGGTCACCCATGGGAGGAGACCCCTGGCCATCTCCACCGAGGACATCTGGACCCTCAGGAGCAGCTCAACCACTGACCCTGCCTGGTGACCCCCATGGACAACCCTCAGAGAGAAAGAACCCCCTGCCCAATACCATCAGGAGTGTCAGGAACAGGGCTGCTTGTCACACAGCATTGGCCACAGGAAGGTGGGCTGAGGCCGTCACAACCTGCCAGGCCCAGGGAGCATATGCTCCTCCAATCCCCAGCCTGGTGGCCACTGTACCCCTCCTCAAACCCCAAGGGGTCAGGAGAAGAAAGGATACAGTTCCAAAATGAGGATGAGGGTCTTCCGGGTCTCAAACTGGTCCAGCAGCCCAGTGACCAGCGGGTGGCTGACCGTGGCCAGGATATCTCGCTCCTGGTACACCTGGGCCCGAGTTCTGCTCCACAGGGGGATGAACATGGCAGCACAGAATACCTTATTTCCTTTGTGCTGTACCCTTTTTACAAAGCCAAACACGCCTCTGGGGAGGAGGGAGGGGGATCAGGATGGTGACGCTGTGCCACAGGTCCTGGGCATCCCCGGGGCCAGAAGGGCTGGAGTGTACCTGCCAATCTCCTCCTTGACCTCGTAGAAGGAGTGCAGCTTCCTTCAATGGCTCTGCTCTTCTGAATCTGGCTCACTGTCTCCTGTGGTCAGCACAGAAGGTAGTTAGGACGGCAAAGGCACTGCCCTGGCCCTCGTCCCCAGTACTGTGGAGCTGGCAAGCTGTTCCCTGGGCCTGGGTCTGTGGCCCATGGGAACCTTGAGCTGGGGTCCCTGTGGGGACTGGGGATGCCATGTGGAGACCGAGCGGCCCTGGGCCTGGGAGGCTCTGCGGCTTACCCCCATGGACCAGCAGTTCCGCCTTGCAGAGCACCTGGCCAGCAGCATTGTGTGCGAGACAGGTGTAGACGCCTGCATCTTGCTGGGCCACATCCTTCAGTAGCAGGCAGTGAGTGGTGCCATCCTTCTGCTGGCTCAGCTGGGCACTGTCCTCCATTTGGACACCGTCCTGAAACACCAGCAGGCCAGGACGCCATCAGCCCATCCCAGCATCAGGCCCACCTGCCCTTCCCTGGCACCTGCTGTGTGTCGGCCCCAGGTCCAGCCCCATGCCCAGCCATGATGGGCTTGGGGATTGCAGGAGGGGCCACACAGCTAGGATTGTGTAGTGCGGTTTTCGTACACACATGCACACACAGGTGCCTCCGGCCTCTGAGGGTCCCACCCTGCCTCCTTGGGCCAGCTCTTACCTTGTACCATGTCACAGTGGGCTGTGGGTGCCCCTCAATGACAGCCTCAAACTGTGCCGTACCACTCGCCTGGACCTGCACATCCTCAATGGTCACCTGCATGGTTGGGGGCCCTGGGAAGAGGTGGAAAGGGGGACATGAGGAGGGATTCCCAGGCTGCACAGCCCATACATGTGGTCAGTGAGGCTCTGAGTACACTCCAGGGCAACAGGCAACAGGGCCCCCTGGTAACTGGGAAGTTCTTCCTTCCATCCAACCACTGTCTCCCTGCTTTGCCCTCAGCTGGCCCAGCAGTCACGAGAACAGTCAAGCCAAGGCAGGCAAAACATGCTAGGGGGTGATGGCTCTCTCCAGGACTGGGTCCAGCAGACACCGGATCTGTAGTGCCTGCCTCTCCTGGAGGAGAGCTCCAGCCCCCACCCCATTGTGGCACAAGAGAAGGGGTGGGGAATCTGGGCTGAAGCAGGCAGGGATCTAGCGGGCCCCTCTACCCTCCAAGCAACTGCCCCCAGCCCAGGCACTGCAGAGCCACCCTCACAGCACGCCCTGACCCCTGACCCCCATACTTGAACTTGTAGCACTGGTGTCTAATTAATTAGCAAATAGACACCAATTAATTACAGGGTCCCTGTAGCCTTGGTGGGCAGGCTGGCCAGGAAGACCAAGCTTTGACAGGAAGCCTGGAAAGGGCCCCACCCCATCCACTGGGGATGGCGTGTGACACAGCTGGAGTAGGGTGCCCAGGCTGTGGGCCTCAGGGAACTTCGGCCTGATGGAAACAGAGGTGCTGGCAGGGGCTGTGCCCACCAAAGCTTGCCCGACATGATCTCACATCTGGCTGCTCCTGAGGTGTCCTTAAAACACCTTCAGCCTAGGCAACAGGACCCTTGGTTGGCTTCTGTGAGCTGCCCTGGCAGGTTAATCCTGCCCCAGGGAGACCATGGGTCCTGATTTATATCCACTGGGTCCACCCCAGTGAGGAGCCTGGGCTTCTTACTAGCCTCTGAAGCAGGTTGTCTTGCCTGTCCCCAGGCAAACAGGGTCAGAGCTGAGCTGGGCTAGAGGACATGCAGCTGGCAGGTGCCCTGGCCACAGAACTGCTGCTGGTGTGTGTGGGGTCGTGGTGGAGGCTCCCCTGCATACAGGCATGCTTGGAGCTGTGGCATGGTGGGCACTGATGGCTGGTCTCCTTCCAGAGCTGAAAGAGCTCTTCACGTGTTTCTGATTCCGGGCTGCATCAGAGGCATGACCTCGGTCTTTCCCTTTCTTGGCCATGTTTTGGGGGCACTGTGTCTGGCCTGATGAAGGCTAGGGTCTCTGCTCTTTCTTGCCTGCTTGGGCTTTGCCACACGTATGCAAGTGCTGCCTGATGTGAGTCATAAAGACCCACATGTGTGCTTTCTTCTGGAAACTTGGTGGTAGCTTTGAAGTTGAGGTCTTTGGTTCCCTTGGAGGGAATTTGTGAGTTTGAGGTAAGGCTCCAAGTTCACTCTTTCTTAACACCATTTGTAAAAGACTATTTTCTTCCATTTTATTGTCTAAGAAATCTTGTAAAGTCCCCCAATTTTACCTGAATGTCACTGAGAACGTGGCAAGAAGGGCCAGGGGTCTCGGGTCCTTGGCTAAGGTGCAGCTGCCATTCAGCTCCCACTGGCCCCAGGCCCAGAGCCCCACCTCCCAACCATCCTGCTGGGGTAGCATCTCAGCATGGGCACTCTGGGGACTCTCGCTTGGCCCACAGTGGTGGAAGTCCAGCTTGTTGCCCCTTCTTGGCCAGAAATTCAAGTCTCTTTCTCTTGGTTTTGAGGCTTGTGTCTCCAACCTCTCATGCCCTGGTGGGATGGAACCAGAAGGTTCTGCCACTGTCCCTGTCTGCTGTTTCTGGAGACTCAGGTCATATGACATTTTGTGCTGGGCCTAAGAGGCTTGCAGTTAGTTATTGGTGTGGAAGAACGAGGCTGGGAACAGCAGGGGTGGGCAGGCCCAGGAGGGCGCGTCCCCCTGAAATCCCAAAGTCCTGAGCCTCCTCCACTCACTTTTCCTCCCCAGTGACCAGCACAGACTACGACACTGCCACAGACGCCACGGAGACCTCATCCTACTTCAGTGCCCAGGGATACCTGTCTAGGTGGGGCCACACAGACAGCAGCCCAGGGCCTCCCGGGAAGTGGTGATCTGGACTGGGTGGCTTAGATTGACTTTCCCAAGCCTGCAGCTTTCAGTCAGACCCTGTCCGTTTCTGTCCCTCTGCTCCTCCACTCAGGATACAGGGAACCTCAAACCTATCTGCCTCTGACCTTCACCCCGTGGGCCCTCCTGCCTGGACCCTCAGCCTGCTCCACTTTATGGCTACCCCCTTATTTGTCTTTTTTGCCAGCCGGGAGCAAGAGGGAACCGAATCAGATGAGGGGCAGCTGCCCCAGGTGGTGGAGGAGCTGAGGGACCTCCAGGTGGCCCCTGGTACACGCCTGGCCAAATTTCATCTCAAAGTGAAAGGTGAGGTGCTGGGGAGTGGGCACCGTAGCTGGAGGGAGGCCAGGAGCTGTCTCCCATTGGTCACACGTGGGAAGGGCCTGACCAGTGGAGGTCAGGAGGTCATGTGTGCCTGCTGCTGGGCAACAAGAGGCTGCCACCCCACCCCCACACCAGAGGCTCGCTGGCCTCTGAGCAACCTCTTTTCTGGGCCTTTGTCTGTCTGCCATCGAAAGAGTATAGTGCCCATTGAGAATGGTCGTGTGCTGACCACTCTCCTCCATGGGGTAGGCTACCCAGTCCCCAGATTGTACTGGTTCAAAGATGGCCAGCCCCTGTCTACATCTGCCCACATTCGCATGGCTGACAAGAAGACACTGCACACCCTGGAGATCGTCTCTGTCACCCGGGAGGACGTGGGCCAGTATGCAGCCTATATCAGCAATGCTGTTAGTGCTGCCTACTCATCTGCCCATCTGCTGGTCCGAGGTGTGTGCCCTGAAGGAGTGAGCAGTGCCATATGTACTGCATGCCAGGCCCCATCAGGCCGGGGCCCAGCCCATTGCCCTATGCACAGTGGCACAGATGGCAGAATTGCCCCACAGGAGCGGGTGCCCAGTGGGGCTTGGACGCCCTGAGTGATGAGCAGGCTCTTGGGGGAAGCGGACGAACACTGGGCCCAGCAGACCTGCACAAAGCCCCAGTGGCAGCTCTGACAAGAAAACTCCTGTGTCTTTATTTTCCCAAACGTTCTGAGCACTGAGAGCTGACTCCTAGTTTGACCCATACTGGTCCTGCGGAGAGACTGTTGCTGGGTCCTCCTCCTGCCTCTCAGGGTGCAGCCCCAGCTGCCATCTCCCAGTGCCCATGTGGTTCTAGGCGGGGCCCCAGATTCCCAGTGGGCACAGGGAGGGTGGGGATGTCACACGGATGTACACTGGAGTGTGAGTTCTTTGGCCTCCCGGCCAAAGTTTCAGGCAGGGTAATGGACCTTTGACCATGGGTGGGGCCATGCCCAGGTCCCCCCACTGGGCAGTAGGACCAGGACCTTCCCACATGTAGGGAAGCAAGGGAATCTGTGCATGCTGCACATCTGACTCCCTCTGCACTTTTCAGGTCCTGATGAACCAGAAGAGAAGTCAGCATCAGGTGAGATGGCCCTGTGGGCAGACAGAGGCTGGGTGGATTGTGGGCGTGAGGCCAGAGTGGACCAGCCCTGGGCCTGGTAGCGGTGGAGGTGCAGGAAGAGGGCTCTCTGGGGCCACAGGCACAGGTCGCAGAGAACTACCTGGGGTTCCCAGAACAAGGACATCAGGACGTGGGAGCTGAAGGAGGGGTGCCGGGTGTCTCCATGGCTGTCCTTGCTCTCCCAGATGTGTGTGAGCAATTGGTGCCACCCCGCATCCTGGAGAGGTTCACCCCCAAGAAAGTGAAGAGGGGCTCCAGCATCACATTCTCGGTGAAGGTGGAAGGTGGGCATCCTCACTCCCCGGAGAAAGATCACCCCCCCAAAGTCCCCATGCCACCCTCCCACAGTCCACCCATGCCACCCTGCGTGGCCTCCTGCTCCACCCCTCATATCACTCTTGCCAAGCACCCTCTTCTGGAGGCCCATAGCCAGTGGGGCTGTGTACCCACTGAGCCCTCTCCTGCCCACAGGATGCCAGGCCCCCACCATACACTGGCTCAAGGAGGAGGCCGAGAGAGGCGTGCTGTGGATTGGCCCAAACACCCCAGGCTACACTATGGCCAGCTCTGCTCAGCAGCACAGCCTGGTCCTGCTATATGTGGGCCGGCAACACCAGGGCACCTACACGTGCATTGCCACCAAGGCCGCTGGCCAGGCCCTCTGCTCTGCCAGCCTGCATGTCTCAGGCAGTGAGTAGGGAGCCTGGGTGTGGTGAGGGACCAGCTTGGGATGTATGGCCTTCACCCACCTGTGATCCTTCTCCTGCAGAGCCCAAGAGCAGTCTGGGCCCAGTGGTGCAGGCCAGTTTGGCCTGGAACCTCAGCCCTGCCTGCATGGTGCACAGATGGCCTGCAGGCCCTGCCCAGAGCCCTCTGTTCAGCCCCTCTGAGCGATGGTGCTTGGAGGGCAGGCCTGTCCCCCAACCCCATGGGTGACCAAGTGCTGAGAGTGGACAGGGAGGTGGGCGCTTAGGCACAGACCCTTGCCAGGGCTTCTTAGGGACAGTGCAGGCAGGGCCCCCAGGGTGGTCTAGATGTCCTGGGTAGGGGTCCCAGCCCAGGACTCAAGGTATCGGAGTACAGGACTGGTCCTGACAGCTCCCCTGGATCTCTGGACAGTGCCCAAGGAGGAGGAGCAGGAGAAGATGAAGGAGGCTCTCATTTCTACCTTCCTACAGGGGTGAGTGGGTGCCCTGACTGACTTACCCAGTGGGCTAGGGTGGTGTAGCCCTGTGGGTGGCCACCCCCTTCCCTGTGCAGCTTCTCCACACTATCAAATGAAGTTTTTATGGGCCCCTTCTGGTGTGGAGCCACTGATTGTGGTGTCCTGGCCCCTAGGCCCCCCTCTATGGGGAGCAGAGTGGTGGGGTCCAAGCTGGGCTTGCAGGACACCCCTCCTCCCCTCAGGACCACCCAAGCCATCTCAGCACAGATGTCAGAGTCTGCTGGTCTCACCGGCCTTGCTGGGCAGAGGAAAGGTATGCCCGGGTTGGGTGCAGGGGAGGCCGCCCTTTGGACCTGAGCAGCCTGGGCTCTAGGTTCCTGCCCTCTCATGGCCAGCTCCCAGCTCTGGTTGGAGTCAGAGCTATTTCTGACCTCTGTGGTCAGGGGGCCCATGCCCAGTGGGCTATGTTAAGAAGAGCCACAAAGTCACCTCGGCCCCCACATCCCCAACCCTGCCTCAAGCCTGATGCCAGGCTGGACCCTGCCCAGCCCTGTCCTCAGCTCCCTCACCATCTGCCTGCAGCCCTGCCTGCCACCTGCTGCCCCTTAGCTGTGCTTGCCATTCTCTGGCCACTTGCTGCCTCTTCTGTCCAGACCCGCTCCCTTCATTCTCATCCCTGGTCACAGGCTCTGCATCCTGCTGACCTCACTGGTCTCTTCCTGCTGGCACCACCTCATGGTCTCCCTGCCAGGGCCTGGTCTCCTGCTCACCATCAGCCCCTAGGAGAATTGCAGTGAACTTTTGGGGGAAGCATGACCCCACAGTGTTGTGTTTGTTCCCCCAGGGGAGGCCCTGGTGGCTGAGGAGGCCCATAGCCACCTGTCCCTCACTGAGGTGGGTACAGAGGAATTCCTACAGAAACTCACCTCCCAGATCACTGAGATGGTGTCGGCCAAGATCACACAGGGTGAGGGGGCCAGGATGGGACCTCCCCAACCACAGGGGAGGCTGGGACCCTGTGTCCTCGCATGGGGCCTAGCTAGGACTCTGTGCCTGGGAGCCCTGGAGACTGGCTGGGTGGTAGGCAGTAGGGGGACAGCCTTCCAGGGACATCACAACTCTTGTGTTTGCCCAGCCAAGCTGCAGGTGCCTGGAGGTGACAGTGATGAGGAGTCCAAGACTCCGTCCACCTCCCCCCGGCATGGCCGGTCGCGGCCCTCCTCCAGCGTCCAGGAGTCATCCTCAGAGTCAGAGGATGGGGACTCCCAAGGAGAGGTGGGTGGGCTGGGACCCTTAGGAACAGGGCTTGGGGCCTGACTTGCTGAAGAGACAATGGGGGGCTGCAAGGGCCTGGTGCTACCAAGGGAGGGGCATCACCCCCAGAGACACCAAGGGACACCAGAGGTTAGAGCAGAGGGCAGGGTCTCTGCACGTGGGTTCCTGCAGAGCACTACCTCTGATGTCACTCTCACTGCCATCTGTGGAGAGTGCACCTTTGCCTCCAGAGCCCACCACCTCTTGGGTTGCAGGGGGCAGTGGGCAGCAAGGTGCTGTGAGCAACCACAGTCTAGGCGCCCATCCACGTTGGCAGGAGCCAGCCCTCTCACTGCCATCTGTGCAGAGTGACCCTGGGGGCTCCTGCCCTGTGGCCCTGGACTGGGTACCTCTTCAACCCCTGGACTCAGCACCCTCCCCTCTGTGCTCTTGGGGGTTTTAGGGGGTTGGGAGAACCTATCCCTCTTCAGAGGTGGGGGGCAATGGGGGGCCTTGGCAGGCCTCACCCCTCTGGCCCCAAGACTTAGGCCCATTTCTCTTTATCAGATCTTTGATATCTATGTGGCCACGGCCAACTACCTACCCCTGGGGGCCGAGCAGGATGCCATCACACTGCGGGAAGGCCAGTATGTGGAGGTCTTGGACTCAGCCCACCCACTGCACTGGCTTGTGCGCACCAAGCCCACCAAGTCCAGCCCCTCCAGGCAAGGCTGTGTGTCACCAGCCTACCTGGACAAGAGGCTCAAGGTATGGTAGTCCGGAGCTGGGGGAGGGTGCCAAGGCCCTGGGATCCTGGCCCTTCGCCAGAGAACCCTGGAAGTAAGGGACAGGAGCCCGGTGGCCACAGAGGAGGTGGAACAAACTGGTGCCCTGGAACAAACTCCTGTTTCTCAATAGCTGTCTCCTGAGTGGGGGCCCAGTGAGGCCCCCGAATTCCCCGAGGCCATGTCCGAGGATGAGTACAAGACCAGGCTGAGGTATGTGTTGGGGAGGGTTGAGAGTGGAGCCACAGCTGGCTGCTGGGCCTCAAGGGCCAGCTGGCGTTCTGCCGTGCTTCTTCATGGGGGACCTGTGCTTGCTGAAGCTGTGTGAGCCTCCTTGGGTCACAGTCCTGCCCCTGGTTTCTGCAGCTGTGCCCTCCCAGAGCCTCATTCGGGAGGGCTTCCTGGGGAAGAGGTGGTGCCCTTGCTCCACCACCTACCCACTTTCTGAAACTGGGTGACAGGCTCCTGATCACAGGAACCCCATTTAACTGCAGTGCAAGTGAGCAAGCTCTCCATGTGTCCCTAGTCCCCATGTGGAGACTAGGGACAGTGGGAGCAGGGCAGCTGCTGGGCACTCCCTGATGCCACTCTTCCACCAGCTCTGTCATCCAGGAACTGCTGAGCTCAGAGCAGACCTTCGTGGGTGAGCTTCAGTTCCTCCAAAGCCACTACATACAGCACCAGCAGCCGTGGCCAGCCAGAAGGCAGTCATTTTTCGCAATGTACAGGACATCAGTCGCTTCCACAGCAGGTAGGCAAGGCCACACACATACATGTGAGGTGCACGCACAGCTGTGGGTCAGGCCTCGTGGAGGGTGACACTCAGCAGCTGGGGTAGGAACTCGATTTACCCATGGGCACATCCCACTTGTGTGATGCCCCAGTGACAGACGCTCGCCATATGGGTTGAAGGCTGAAGAATACCTGCCACCCATGAGCACTCACACAGGCCCATGTGCATGCACATGAATGTACACGGGCACACGGGAAGTCCCATGTGCACACCACATATGCTCACGCACCCAGCCTCAAATGTGCATGGACATGTGCTTGATATGTGTGTGCACATAGTGTACATGTGTGCACACATACATATGTGAATCCTGTACAAAAATGTACATACATGCTGGATACACATAGATATGTGCACTCACATGCATGCTGATCTCCATGCACATGTACTCTTGCACACTCACACAAGAATTTGAGTGCATGTGTGTGCCATGTGCACATCCACAGACACATTCAGGCAAACACATGCACACATATTATACACACATGCCACACATGCATGGTCATATCTGCACACTTGTGTATACATGCACAGCCACATGCATACACACATGCACCCACACACGTGCACATGTACATGCATGTACCCACATATACATGCTCACATACTACACATCTGCACACTCGTGGGCAAGTGTACATACCCATGCACTTCTGTACGTGCCCACATGTCTGCACACCCAGCTTAGTATACTCAGTCTCACAGACCCAGAACCCACTCCTGGGCAAGAACCATAGCCTCTCAAGGACAGGGCCCAGGACTGGGCTGTGAGCTGTGCCTGACCCTGTCCCTGACCCTGTCCCTCTCTGTGGCAGCTTCTTGCAGGACCTGCATCGCTGTGACACAGATGATGATGTGGCCATGTGCTTCATCAAGAACCAGGAAGCCTTTGAGAAGTACCTGGAGTTCCTGGTGGGCCGTGTGCAGGCAGAGTCCATGGTTGTCAGCACGCCAGTCCAGGAGTTCTACAAGGTGCCCATGCCTGGCTCCATGGCGTTGGCCATGGTACCCCTCCCTGGCTACTCCCAGGCCTAGTGCTGGCCTTGACTCCCACCAGAAAACTCACTGACCTGAAAGTCCCCTGTGGCTTAGCCCTTGTCCTGTGCTCATGGCCTTAGTTCATATTCCCTGATCTCTTTCCCCACAGTCCCCAGTGACCCTTGAGCCCTGTAGCTCTGTGCTCCTGGGCTGGCCACTTCACTGCCCAAGTTCTGTGCATGCGTCCGGCTAGATGGTAACACAGCCATTGTCCAGGTTCAGGGCCAGGTGTGAGAGTGCCCCTGGGATGTCCTCTACTGTCAGGATGCCCTAACTGGAGCTGTGCTTTCTTGCCTGAAACCTTCCCTGTGGTGCCTACAGAAATGCACTGAGGAGATGCTGTCTGCTGGGGACCCCTCGCAGCCACTGCCACCCCCACTGCAGCACTACCTGGAGCAGCCGGTGGAGCGGGTGCAGAAGTACCAGGCTCTGCTCAAGGTGGGAAGCCCTGTCCTGCCCCAGCCCTGAATGTCCAGGCCAGGCCTTGGGGCTGAAGCGGTCTGGGTCCTGACCCTTGGTCCGCCTCAGGAGCTGATCCACAACAAGGCTCGGAACCAGCAGAACTGCGCCCTTCTGGAGCAGGCCTACGCAGTCGTGTCAGCGCTGCCCCAGCGTGCTGAGAACAAGCTGCACGTGTCCCTCATGGAGAACTACCCCGGCACCCTGGAGGCCCTGGGGGAGCCCATCCGCCAGGTGGGGGGACTTGTGTCTGCTGCCATGTGGTGGGGTGTGGCTTTTGTGGGTGCTGGGCTCATAGATGACCCTGGGGTCTGCGCCCAGGGATGGGTCCAGGCAACCACAGTCCAACCACATCTACTCACACCCCAGGGCCACTTCATTGTGTGGGAGGGCGCACCAGGAGCCCGAATGCCTTGGAAGGGCCACAATCGCCATGTCTTCCTGTTTCGGAACCACCTGATGATCTGCAAGCCCCGACGAAACTCGCACACCGACACCTTCAGCTATGTGTTCTGGAATATGATGAAGGTCTGTGGTGCCAGGGGCTGGGGGTGTCATGCAGGCCAGTGGAGGTTTCCCTGTTCCTGGGCTCCAGGGTGGCCACTGGAGCAGAACTTGCCATTGTTCTGGGATGACCTGGGCATAGCCCTACTGGACCCTGTCTGTCTAGGGATGCTTAGCTCTGTCCTCCCACTAATGTTGCACCCCTCAACAGCTAAGCAGCATCGACCTGAACGACCAGGTGGAAGGGGACGACCTTGCCTTCGAGGTGTGGCATGAGCGGGAGGACTCTGTGCGCAAGTACCTGCTGCAGGCGTGCACAGTCATCATCAAGCACTCCTGGGTGAAGGAGATCAGCAGCATCCAGCAGCGCCTGGCCCTGCCTGTGTGGCGTGAGTGTCCCTGGTGCTGTGCTGGTGTGGGGACCTGAACATCACTTAGATGCCCAGCGGGCTGCACCCAGGCCGGGCACGTGGGCATGGGTTGCTTTCTGCACTGGTGGCTTGGTTCTCCCCTTCGTCAGATCTAGCTGAGGGACCAATGGCTTTGGCCTCCCAGGGAGCCCCATAGCAGGTGTTGAGCTGACCCTGGGACACAAGGGATGTAGTGGGGACATGGTATAGCTCCAGACTTGGAGTATCTGACCAGGTCATGTTTGGGTGTGATGGTCTTGTACCCTGGTCTGTCCCTGCCTCGTGCAGCCACACCCAGCTTAGTCAGTAACCAGGCCCTTGGATGTGAGGCCACTGCTGTTGTTGGGGGCAATTTGCCAGGGTGCACCCAGGGGACATAGGCCTGACATCCCACCCTCAAAGTCCTCAGACCCCCACATGTGTCCTCAGGTCCTCTGGAATTTGAAGAGGAACTGGCTGACTGCACGGCTGAGCTGGGGGAAACTGTAAAGCTGGCTTGCCGCGTGACTGGCACACCCAAGCCTACTGTCAGCTGGTACAAGGGTACCTGCTAGGGCCTACAGACTGACCCTTCACAGGAACCCCTACCAGGGGTGGGCTGCACGGGGGCTGAGGACAGCATGGGGTCTGGTCAGTGGGCTGGGCATGGGGAACAAGAGACAGTCCAGGCCTGTTCAAGGGCAAACATCCTGGGGATGGACAGTGAACAGGTAAGTCAGGTGGTGCCATGGCCACCCAAGGGAATGAGCAGGGTGAGGAGTCAGCACAGGGCCGAGACAGACATGCCTGAGGGCAGCCGAGAGAGCACCAGGACCACAGAGGGGGCCACAGGCAGGCACCTGGGTGCAGGAGAGGCCTGTAAACTTAATGGGCCAGGAAGGGTGCTGATCACACTGCGCCTTCAGGGTCACAGAGCACAGGCCTTACGTGGCTCACGGATGGGAGCTGCCAAGGTCAAGGGAAGTCAGGTGTCTCCCAGGCCCGTCTCACTTGACACTGCCACAGGCTTGGGGTCCCGAGACCATCCTCACTTCCTGCACCTCCATAGGCTTGGGGTCCCGAGACCACTCTCACTTCTGACGTCCAGTTCACTGGTCCCCAAGGTTGCCTTCAGGTTCAGTGATTCACCAGAAGGTCTTGGAGTTCAGAGCTATTATGCTCAGGGTTAGGGTTTACTTCAGCATAAAGACAAGACTGCAGCCCCTGAGAAAAAAGAAGAGCACTTCGGGAGGGTCCAGTGTCACCACTTATGAGCTCCCAGCCTCCCGCTCCCAGTGCAGTGAGGAAGAGCACCTTCTTCTCCCAGTGACACCTGAGAACACAAACAGACCTATGCCAACCAGGAGGCTTAATGAGACTTGACGTCAGCATTTGTCACTGGAACTCTGTCAGACCTGCATGGCTGACCACTCATGTGGCTGACCTCAGGCTCTAGTCCTCCTGAAGTCAAGATTAATGGCCTGAAGCCCACTATGAATCTCACGTTAGCATAGAAGACAGCCTGGAGCTCCACTAGGAAGCTCATTGTTAGTGTAGACGCCAGTGTGGCCTGGGTCACCTACTAGGAATCTTGTTGGCGTAGTGCTGGCTTGGCCTAGAGCATCCATCAGGAATCTCATTATTGGTAGAGATGCCAGCATTGCCCTGGTCACCCACCAGGAATCTCATCATTGGCATAGAAGCCTTCGTGGCCTGGAGCATCCTCCAGGAATCTGTTCATTGGTGTAGACACAGCATGGCCTGGGTCACCTTCTAGGAATCTCGTCGTTGGCATAGACACTGGCATGGCCTGGGTCACCTATTCTCAGAATGGCCTGAGAATCCCCCCAGGAATTTCATTGTTGGCATAGATGCCAGTGTGGTCCAGGTCACCTACTAAGAATCTCCTCATTGGCATAGATGCCAGCGTGGCCCGGGTCACCCACCAGGAATCTCCTAGTTGGTATAGAGGCTAGCATGGGCCAGAGCCTCCTCCATGAATGCCATTGTAAAATAGAGTGTCCAGTCTGGTCCTGAGCCACAAACCCCTAGGCTAGCCCATCTTTTGTGGCCTAAGGTTCCAGAAAATCCGAGGCTCTTCCCTGGCAGACTGTTCTCGGGTCCCAAGGCACCTTGCTGGTGCCAGGGATCAACATGATTCCTTTGGGCAGCATGGAGCATTGACTACATGGAAACCCCATGGTCTTGTGAGCAGCACGGGGCATGGTTCAGATCTGTCATCTGTCACCTTGGCTGTAGTGCCAAGGGCCTGCTTAGGGACATGGCATCATGTTGGTGGTGGCCATGGTTGCATCCTGGATGCATTTTGAAGGCAGAGCCAGCCAGATTTGCTGATGGGTTGCATGGGGTGTGTGGAAGAGAGATGGCATCCAGGGAGCAGCACAGGGGTTGTGGACACCAGAGGCCACTGGTCCTATTCACAGAGGTGGGGCAGACCCACAGGGAGGCAGGCTGGTACATTCTGAGCTGGGCAGGGAGGAAAGAAACCCAGATTTGTGAGATTTTGAAGAATCCAGGTACCCATTGGGCTCCAGGTGGTTATGGAGGGGATAGCTTGAGAATAAATCTAGAGCTTAGGAGAGATGTCTGGCTGGAGGTGAGAGATGGCAGGCAGGTCCTTGGCATATAGTGTGTCTGAAACTATGGGTCAGGTCTAGTGCACAGCCCTCAAAACATTCCCAGCAGCTCAGGAGACTGAGACAGGAGGATACAAGTTCAAAGCAGCCTCAGAAACCTAGCAAGGCCCTAAGCAACTTAGTAAGACCCTGTCTCTAAATAAAATGTAGAAAGGGCTGGGATGTGATTAAGGCCCTTGGGTTCAATCCCTGGTGCCAGAGAGAGAGAGAGAGAGAGAGAGAAAGAGAGAGA
Organism: Ictidomys tridecemlineatus; assembly: GCF_052094955.1. Classification (NCBI taxonomy): domain Eukaryota; kingdom Metazoa; phylum Chordata; class Mammalia; order Rodentia; family Sciuridae; genus Ictidomys; species Ictidomys tridecemlineatus. The sequence goes on from NC_135490.1 coordinate 47,227,852, forward strand.
CTGAGGTCAGTTTGAATGTGGAATGAGTGTGAAGAGATAAGGCAGGCTTCAAGGCTTGGGATCTGGGATTCACAGAGTCAGAGAGGTGAGGAACATAAGTGAAGGGGCGGCAAGCCAGAGAGATGGGAGGGACCCCAGAAAGCTAGCGAGGAAGGGCAGCCAGGCAGAGAGGGCCCAGGAGTGCCAAGAGCTCTGGCCAGCCCCCAAAACAATGAATGAGTCCAGCTTCCTTTCCTGGGTGATGAGGCTAGCGAGCTGCCGTGTCAGTGGGCTTCAGTTTAGCTAGACCATGCGAACCCAAGCCCATGAGTGGAGACCCTTGGATCCAGATTCTCATGGAGTCAGCTGCCTTGCATCAGGGAGTGGAGTGGAGAGCAGAGCCCACCCTGCCCTTGGGGGACATCCACTCATTCACAAAGCTCTCTTCCTTTTGATGAATGCTGGGCAGCCCTTATCTCTTGTTCCTCAGGGAGTCCAATTGGCCTATCCCTGAGTGGAAGATCACAAGGCCTCACTGGGTTGGGCATCTGGTTTCCTCCAAAGCCCCACTGCATGCTGAGAGCTGATTTTCAAAAGTGGTATCTGACAGCCATGTCTGGCAGGGGATAAGTCCCAGACCCAGGGGACGCTTCACTCATCAAGGGCTCTAGCCGTGAAACGGTCTGTCTCAGGAACGTGCGACGTGTCCATTTCCTGATGTGCCAACAAGACACCTGAGTCTGGGTTACTTATAAAGTGAAGAGATTGTTTTCAGATTGAAAGTCCAAAGGGCATGGTGCCATCTGGTGGGGTTCCCCTTGGTGGCCTCATGACTTCTTGGGAGTCTTGCCAGGGGGAAGGAGCAGTTGCAGTGACAGGAAGACAGGGGATCAGGACCAGGCTGGTTTTATAGCAGCTTGCTGACCTCTGGAGACCAGCACCCATCCCTTCCAGTCAGTGCCCTCAGTGACTGAATTCACTTCTGCTGGGGCCCCACCTCTCAGGAGGGGAGCGCTCCCAGGGCACCCCATTCGGAGCCACCCATCTGGAGCTGCTGGGCTTGCACGACCTATGTATGTGCCTACAACCTGGGCCCATGGGGGCAGCAAGTAGATAGAGCTGGTGGTGACCACTCTAGTAGCCAGCTCTCTTTGACCATTTCTGATGGCCATACAAGGATATCAAGTTGCGATTCATCTTCTCATTACCTTGGCTGCCTCTGTGCTATAGCAAGGCCTGGCACTTCCTCTGCCAGCCACGCAAAGGCTGGAAAGTTGGGGTGTGGCATCCACGCTTTACTGCCAGGTGTTTGCGTGGAGCTGTCCCAGCTTAGCTGGTTAACTGTCAAACCAAATGGCCATGCCACTTGCAGCAGCCCCTGGGTCAACAAGGGCACATTGCACTAGTGGCCTCAGGAAGACCAGCAGGATGCCTGGCTCCCCCTGAGCAGAAGGCTGGTGTTAAGGGTCCACTATGTGAACTCAGAGTCACGTGCAGTTTCAGGCCAGAGTTCAGATGCAGACATCATCGCCATGGCACCCAGAGGTCCCTGTCCACAACTGGGTGGCCTGGTGCCTGTGTCCAGCACAGCCATGGAAATTTGAGTTCCTTCTCGAAGCCCCCTGCAGATTGGATGGGTAGAAGGGCCCTCCATCCCTCTGCATGCTGTGATGAGGGACGAGGTATGGGTGGGAGGGAAGGGGTGTTAGGCAGTGGATTATGTATGTAGCTGTAGGCTTGGTGGGATTGAGTGAGGATGGGCCCATAGCCAGGGAGCTGGGCGTGATCAGCACATGGGAGGTCCGCAGGGAGTCACACTGGGGCGGTGGGGTGACCATGGACTTAGCTGTCCATGTGGATGTCTTCTGTCAGGTTCAGGTCTCTTCATTTGGCCCTGCCTCTAGCTAATGTCCAAGGTGGACATAGAGACACAGAGACAGAGGTCTGGGCCACACCCTCTGTGTAGAGAGGGTAGAGAGAGAAAGAGAGAGAAACAGAGACAGACCCAGAGAGGTACAGACCAGCCCCAGCCTCTCATCCATCTGGGCAGGCTTACAAGGTCCCTGCCTGACAACAGCCCTCACTCCTCCTTTCTAGATGGGAAGCCAGTGGAAGTGGACCCTCACCACATCCTCATCGAAGACCCAGATGGTTCCTGCACCCTCATCCTGGACAACCTGACTGGGGTCGACTCTGGCCAGTATATGTGCTTTGCGACCAGCGCCGCTGGCAGTGCCAGCACCCTGGGAAAGATCCTGGTGCAAGGTGAGCCTGGAGGCCCGTGGGGCAGGGAGACACCCTGACCAAGCCCACCATGTGACTCTGGTGGATGGGTGGAAGGGCCCTCCATCCCTCTGCTCACTGTGATGAGGGACTGGGTGTGGGTGGGAGAGAAGGGCAGGCAGGCAGGCATGGGAGGGTGGAAGCCCTATGTGGTCATGGGCTCACTTAGGGCTCAGGAAGAATGTGGGGGCTCGGACACCCCCAGCTCCATCAGAGTGGCTCTTTGTGTCTCTCCACCCTGCAGTCCCGCCACGGTTTGTGAACAAGGTCCGGGCCTCACCCTTTGTGGAGGGAGAGGATGCCCAGCTCACCTGCACCATCGAAGGTGCCCCACACCCTCAGATCAGGTGGGCCAGCACATGGTGGGTCACCAGGGAAGGGGCTTCAGGCTCCTGTCTGCAACACAAGGGTTGTGCAGCTGTACGGGGCTGGGCACAGTGACTGTCTGATCACTGAAGAGAGGGCATTGTGGGGCTGAGACCCACTGGGCATGGGGCCTCTGCCACAAGATAGCATGGCCAAGCTGGATGTGGGCATCCAGAGGGTGGGTTCACCAAGGACTATAGCATCTGGGCCAGGGCAGCGGCTCTGCAGCACAGGAAATGTCACACCCTGCCTCATGGACTCTTGTGACGGGTTCTAGGTGGTACAAAGATGGGGCCCTGCTGACCACGGGCAACAAGTACCAGATGCTGAGTGAGCCCCGCAGCGGCCTGCTGGTGCTTGTGGTCAGAGCAGCTGGCAAGGATGACCTGGGACACTATGAATGCGAGGTAAGATGGGTGGGCAAGGAGCCTCATGGCCAGCTGTCCACTGGGGCTTGACAAGGGAAGGGCCTGGGCCCTTGGCACAGGCCCGGAGACACCAGGCCACTGTAACCCATCATCCCCAACCCACCACACCATGTCTGGCCTTGCTCCTCTTCCACACGAGGCTGAGCCCTGCCACCTGCCATTGTTCCCACCCTCTCAAAGAAGCCCTTTGGTTTTTGCCTTTCTAGGGAACCCAGTGCTGACCTCAATTTTCATCCATTTATGTAAAAAGTAGTGTTAGTTTCCACCTTTGCCTGGTGTCACATAGGTGGGACCCTACAGAAGGAAGAGCTGCCCTGTCCCTATTCATTGTCCAGAGGCCCAAGGCTGGGGCTCCTGAAGGCAAGGCCCAGTCTGAGCCTCTGGTCTTCAGGGCCTGTCCTGGCACACCGTGACATTGAGCAGGTGTGTGCCCGTTACAGGGCCTCCGAGAGCCCCAGGCTCCAGTCTCTGGCTCTTGTCTAGAGGCCAGCCTCCTGCATGTGGGCCCCACATGCAAGTTCCAGGAAGCAGGGAGACCCAGCCAGCTCTGCACTTCAGGGGCTCAGAGCCACACACAGCCAGCAGCCATCTGCACAGTGCAAGATGCCTGGGCGAGGCCCTGGCTGGGAGCCCTGTCCCCTTTGAGGGACACAGTCTCAGTGGGGACCTAAAACTAAAGACCGCCAGAGTGGTCAAGAGACAGCTATGTCCCTTGAGGATAGGGGTCCTGAGTGGTTTCTGTCCATCCTGCAGCTGGTGAACCGGCTTGGCTCCACTCCTGGTGGTGGGGAGCTGTACATGCAGAGCGCTGTGCTGCCGGCCCAGGAGCAGCGCCACAGGGAGCAGACTGTGGCTGCCATAGAAGGTAGGTGCCACCAAGCCTGTTGCCCATGTTGCCTAGGTGGGTCCTCAGGCTTGAGCCTTGTGTCACAGCTGCACAGCCAGCCAGGACTGGGGGGCAGCAGACCCACCATGTCTCAGAGCGGGTGCACTTCCTGCAGGGGTGGCTGGGCAGGCATCTTGGGCAGATGACCTGGCTAGAAGAGGAGGCTGTGGGGAGGAGCCCAGAGGCTGCAGGCCACGTGGTCTCAGCACCTGTGGGGCAGGCAGAGGTGGCCAGGAACCCAGAATGAGTGCTGGAAAGGCTGCTCTATGTTGGGGAAGTGTGAGCCCTGACCCTGGCCTGCAGGACAACCCACAGAGTCACTTCTGACCCAGGGCACCCTGCCTGACAGTGGTCACACAGGCCTCCTGCAGGCAGCAGCTGGGATGGGCTGCACTTCTAGAGAAGGGGGTTTCCCCCTGAGGGCAGAGGCAGGACAGTAGGACATCTGGGGAAGAGCGTCTACACTGAGGACAGAGGACAGGACAGTAGGACATCTGAGGAAAGGGCATATCCACTGAGGGCAGAGGGCAGGACAGTAGGACATCTGAGGAAAGGGCATATCCACTGAGGGCAGAGGGCAGGACAGTAGGACGTCTGGGGAAGGGCATCTCCACTGAGGGCAGAGGGCAGGACAGTAGGACGTCGGGGGAAGGGCATCTACACTGAGGGCAGAGGGCAGGACAGTAGCACGTCTGGGGAAGGGACATATACACTGAGGGCAGACGACAGGACAGTAGGATGTCTGGGGAAGGGCGTCTGGGTAGAGGCAGCACAGTAGGACGTCTGGGGAAGGCATCTCCACTGAGGGTAGAGGCAGGACAGTAGGAAGTCTGGGGAAGGGGCGTCTACACTGAGGGCAGAGGGAAGGACAGTAGGACATCTGGGGAAGGGGCCTCTACACTGAGGGCAGAGGGCAGGACAGTAGGACGTCTCAGGATGGGGTGTCTACACTGTGGGCAGAGGCAGGACAATAGGATGTCTGAGGAAGGGGCGTCTAAACTGAGGGCACAGGCGGACAGTAGAATGTCTGGGGAAGGGCGTCTACACTGAGGGCAGAGGGCAGGACAGCAGGACATCTGGGGAAGGGCGTCTCCACTGAGGGCTAAGCTGATGAGTGGAGAGTCAGATATTGGTCTGGCCCTTTCCCACCAGGCTGAATTGGCCTTGGAGAGGCCAGAGCATTTGTGGTTTAGTGTCCCTGCCCTGGCCTAGGTCACTCCCAGGGTCACAACAAGTAACTCCTACAAGGCCCCATCTGGGTGAGCCAGTGCCCAGGCCACCAGGATGGGAGGAGGGCCACTGTTATATATCTTGGCTCCCAGGTGGAGTTGCCCCCCTGGAAGGGCTGCCTTGGCAGGTGGGGAATCCTTGTACCTAGGGCCATTGAGCAGAGGCTGGACCCATGTTTGTGGAGCCACAGCTTCCACAAGAGGGTAGTTGGAAAATGTGTCATCCAATTCCTGAGCACAGGCTCTTGTAGAGTGTTCCCACTGCAGTCTGTCCATCCCAGGGACCAACACACAGGGTCTCTGTCCCTCTGGACCTTCAGAGGACCGGGCCAGCCAAAGCCCTAGATCCCAACCCTAGGAATTTCGAAGCCCCTGTGGCCCTCATGGACTCTTTCTCCAAGGGCAAGTCCCTGTGTGAGGGCTTGTGACCCTCACCTGCCATATTGGACCTGTGTTCCTGGGGACCCGTGACATAATACTGTCCCACAACCCGGGGACAGTATCACCATACATATATGCTTTTACCGCCACCGGCTTGTCCACTTCCTCTGCATTGTGTGTCTCATGGTTGGGGACGTGCCCTTCTCACTGGGGCAGGAGTGTCCTCTGCAGCTGTTCTCTTGTTGGTCACGATGGGTCCCTTTCTGGAAGAAGGCAGGTGTCAGCGTGAAGAGCAGGCCTCCAGAGCCCACTGGGGCCAGGCACATCACTGAGCGCTGGTTCTTGAAGGCCATGCAATCAGAGCCCTGTGCCTCCTGCTTCCTAATCCTGTCCTGCTGCTTTGTCTTAACCAGTGGCTCCGCAGCCAGAGGGGCCCTGGCTGTCTCCTGTTGGTGGCACTGACCTGGCTTGAGTGTCTGCACCAGGCCAGGATGCTGCTTTGCACGGCTGCAGCCCTCCTGTAACGGCAGACTCACTGGGGCCCACAGCTGGTCTGGGGAAGTTGGGGACCATGAATAAAGTGCCAGCTTAGCAACCCAAGGTGTCCTGGAGCAGCAAGATGGAGCAGTAAGCCGGGTCCCTGCCAGGGAGGACCCAGGTGGAGGCCCTGGGCTTTCCTGCCCTTCTGTGCACAGGAGCTTGCCTGCAGATGGCACACAGGTTGTCCCTCTTTGTGCCCAACTTAGTCTAAATACATACAGCTTCCTGACTGGATTCCTATTCCTGCCATCAGTCACTTCCCTGTAGAAAAGCCTGTGCAAACAATTCACACATATAAATGCACACATGCCTCAGCACAGCCTGTGCAAGCAATGCACACATATAAGCACACATGACTCAGCACAGCCTGTGGAAGCAAAGCACACATAAATACACACACACCTGAGCACAGCCTATGCAAGCAGTGCACACACATAAACACGCACACACCTGAGCACAGCCTGTACAAGCAATGCACACATATAAGCACACATGCCTGTGCAAACAATGAACACATATAAACACACACACACACCTGAACACAGCCTGTGCAAGCAATGCACACATATAAACGCACACATGCCTGAGCACAGCCTGTGCAAGCAATGCACACTTATAAATGCATACACACACGTGAGCAGACTGTGCAAATAATGCACACATATAAACACACACATGCCTGAGCCCAGCCGGTGCAAATAATGCACACATATAAACACACACACACACTGCCTGAGCACAGCCTGTGCAAGCAATGTACACATATAAACACACTTGCCTGAGCATAGCCTGTGCAAGCAATGCACACATATAAACACACACAAGCCTGAGCATAGCCTGTGCAAGCAATGCACACATATAAACACACTTGCCTGAGCACAGCCTGTGCAAACAATGCACACATATAAATGCGCACACACCTGAACACAGCCTGTGCAAGCAATGCACACATATAAATGCATACATGCCTGAGCACAGCCTGTGAAAGCAATGCACACTTATAAATGCATACACACATGAGCACAGCCTGTGCAAGCAATGCACACATATAAACACACACATGCCTGAGCACAGCCTGTGCAAACAATGCACACATATAAACACACACAAGCCTGAGCACAACCTGTGTAAACAATGCACACATATAAATGCACACACACTCCTGAACACAGCCTGTGCAAGCAGTGCACACTTATAAATACACACATGCCTGAGCACAGCCTGTGCAAGCAATGCACACATATAAACACAAGCCTGAGCAAACACATGTACATGTGCTGATGTGCACATACATGTATACACACTTGTGTGTGTGAATGTGTGTGCAGCATGTCTGAGCATGCATATGTGTGCAGACAAGTACACCTGTGTGCACATTTGTATGCAAGGTACATCCATGTGCAGGCACACAAATGTAGCCAGTGTGACCTCCAATGCACACACACAGAGATAGTGTCTAATTCTTATGCTCATCATCTGAGACAAGCTTGAAATGCCATGGGTTGCCTAGGGAAAGCCTATCTCAGTGTTGCAGTGCAGTGAAGCAGAAAGTCCCCTGGTCCAGGAGATGTGGGACCATGTCCCAGTACAGGCCACTTGGCTTTGCTGGCCACCTCCTCCACCTTCCTATTGAGCAGTGAGAGGGCTGCTGAGCCTGGAGATGGCATGCAGTAGTCAAGCCCAGGCCTGCCCAGAGGTCAAGGGAAGAGGCCTCAAGGTGGTTGGGAGTAGGTGCTGCCTGGTTCCAGATGAGTTTCATCCTCCCTGGAACTCCAGTCCCCAGCAGCAAGATGGAAACATAGGCCCCATGGGCTGGCTTTGGTAAGGGCAACAGCTGCGAAAACCAGGAAAGGCCACGCAGTTGAAACAGCTGACCTCCACACTCAGACCTCAGGCACCCACCACATGCAGGGGGCTCAGATGTGCCACATGCAGCACTCTGGTGCCCCCTCCCCTGGAGACCACTCACCACATGCGTGGGGTTCAGATGTCCACATTCAGGACTCTTGTGTCCCTCTCCCCTGGAGACACCTTTTGGACTTGAACTTGTTTTGTGGCAAAGGTATCAACCATCCTGGCCCCATTGTGGCTGGTGGCCCACTGCATGGCCACAAGCTACTCTTCCATTTCCCTAGGCCTCAGGGCTATGTTGGGCTACATGTTTAAGGAATTCACAGGCTTATGTCAGCATGAGGAAAAGCCTGGGCCCTTTTGAGTAGGCAACAGATGCCAGCTCGTTCTCCCCACAGCCCCTGTGGTGCTCAGGAGAGAGAGTGGGCTATCCTTGTGGTGCCTGCTGTCACATCCCAGCCCCTCGGGGCAGATGCTCTCACCTGTCTGTAGCTGAGGAAACTGGACCTCCTAGCTGAAACAGACTGCCCAGGGACACATGGCCAGTGCTCCTAAGCCCAGCAGATGGCTGCACTGCAGTGCCATCAGGGAGTAAGCCCCAGGCACTGGCTTCTCTGTAACCCTTGCTATTCTGACTGTTTTCTTTGTAGTCACTGAGCAGGTGACTAAAGTCCCCAAGAAAACCGTCATCATGTAAGTGCAGGCGTGTTCCTAACCCATCTCGGACTGCAGTGCCCTGCATGCCACTAACCTTCCTGAACCTTGCGGTGTGTCTTGGCCACTTGCAGTGGCTGCACTAACAGCCTGGCTCACTTCTGGCCACCAGTGCCTTGCAGATTTCTCACACAGCCGTGGCCTTAGGTCCCTCCACACGTCATGGCTCTCTTGCTCTGCACACAACACAATGGCTCACCAGAGTTGCACCACTAGGGTGGGGCTGGAACTGAGCCACTTCCCTCAGAAGACTAGAGACAGACTCTTATCCCTTGGTACCCCAGGTCTGGGACGGTATCATCCAACAGAACTTGCTGCAGTGGTGAGAGTATTCTCTCTACACTGCCCAGTGTGGCAGCCACTAGCCACGTGTGTCTGTTGAGTACTTGAAGTGTCTAGTGCAGCTTAAGAAATGAATTTTAGGGGCTAGAATTATGGCTCAGTGGTAGAGCACTTGTCTGGCATGTGTGAGGCCCTGGGTTTGATCTACAGCACTGCACATAAATATATAAATAAAATAAAAAGATCCATTTACAACTAAAAAAAATTTTTTTAAATGAAGGAATTTTAGCAGTCTCCAAACCCAAGCCTAACCAAGGTTCAAGGAAGTGATGAGGCTTAGGGTGGCTCCCAGAAGTCAGCTGAGAGCCAATTTCCCCAGAGCCATGCCCGTGGGCTCTTTGTCCTTCAGTACCTTCATGCTGTAGAAAATCTGGGCATGTTGGTGAGCTGACTTGGGGGATCAGAGCTGGGTGAACTCACAGAACATAGGCTTGCTTATGACCTGGACAGTCCTGGAGACTTGCAGAGGAGGTATGCAGGTGGAGGTGTGGGGAGCTGTAGGCAGGACTGGCTGAGGATTTTATAAGTTACAGGCTGGGATGCTCCAGGATAGAAACCTCCATTCCTCAGGGGCTGAGCAGCCGCCAGAAGGGCCTGAAGGTAGATGTGCTACAGAAGAATTCTGTCATCAGAATTGATGAGGCCCTGGGTTAGCTCTTCCCTGACCTCCCTTCTCCCCAGAAGTAGGCTTCTCCTACTGTGCCACCCAACAGATGGGAACAGTTGGGTGGTAGAGTGCCATCCTGGGTACAAGCAGGTGTTCTAGGGCCTCAGACAGGTTATTGCTCCCTTCCCTCCACAGGGGGAGCATTGTAGAGATGGAGCCAGATCCCATTTGGGAAGCTTCAGAGGCAACCTGAGGGGGACTGGGGGTCAGAAACATTCTGGGAAGTACCCACCTTTGTCCTGCAGAGAAGGCTGTGCCCCCTCAGCTTTGGCCCTCAATAGGCCACCAGGAGCCTCAACCTCCCCACCAGTCAGTGGAGTAGGAGATTCCCTTCCTCCTGGACAAGGGATAGGGAATGTAGGGTTCATCACTGCTGTGCACCTTGAGGGTGCCCATGTGTCTCTGGGCCCGTCCCTGGGAGCAACTCTTCCTGGAGCCCCGAAGTTAGAGCAAGAAATAAAAATAAGTGCTGAGAGAGAGAGAGAGATAGGCAGTGCCTTGGTCAAAGCACCAAGTCCTGACCATGGACTTGCCTCCCTCAACTGGAGCCTGCTCCCTGCTCATGGCCCACTTTACCTCAGCACCTGCTAGAGCCAGGATCACTGGCAGCAGAGGAGGATCTGGGCTAACCAGTGCATTGCTGACCCTTGGATCTGGGCATTTTTGAGCCTTTCCCCCTGTCCATGCCTATAAAGGGGATCAGAACCACTGAGGGCCCTTGCTGAGACAGGCCAGGGCTGCAGAGTCGCTGGCCCTCCCAGCATGCACTCCTGAGCTGTTGGCCTTGAGCTCTGCCCCTCCCACCTTGGGAGATGCCAGCCAGGCGGGGGACATGGCCATGTGGAGCTCAGTGTTCAGCCATCTTCCCCTTGGCCTGATGGGGCCTCACTGGCCTTAGATCCAGAGGCCAGGAGCACAGGCCACAGGCCAGCAGCCTGTCACTTGCCAAAGACTTCACGGCATGCGGGCACTTCCTGGTAGCAGTCTGGGCACCCTGCCTGAGGTACAGAGCAGAAAGCCTGCTGAAGAGGGGGACGGGGAGACAGTGCAGTCCTGGTGTCCAGAGGCTTCAGCTTGGGTGATGTAGCATGGGCCTTCTAGGTGCCTCCACATGTCTTGAGCAGAGCAGAACTTGAGCTTAGCCATGTGAAACACTGTGCTTGGTTTCCTTGGCTTCCTGCCAGGGGCTCTGCAGGTGGGGCTGAAGAGCATGTGTAGGAGTTTGCACACTCACCCTCCTCACCTGTTTGTACCTTAACTTGGTCTCTGGCATGTGCTTATGGCTTGGAGCTGGGTGAGGCTGCAGATCTCTGTGCCCATCTCTTCTTGGGCCCTCTCCCCTACCAGAGAGGAGACCATCACCACCGTGGTGAAGAGTCCCCGTGGCCCACGACGATCCCCCAGCAAGTTCCCCTCCCGCTCTCCTTCCCGCGGCTCCACCAGCCCACAGAGGCCAGTTCTGTTGGCCCCTGACCTGCTGTTCCTGCCGGGGTCCAGGCAACCTCACAGGCCTGAGACAGAGCCAGGCCGGAAGCCCACTGTGCCCACACTGTACATGATGGAGGCTGAGGCCCCCTCCGGAGCCCTGCCAGGGGGCACAGGGCCCCAGCCCAAGTGGGTGGAGGTTGAGGAGACTGTTGAAGTCCCAGTGAAGAAGTCGGGTCCTCAGGCTGTGTCTCCCACCAGGGAGATGCCCAGAGGCATGGGGGCACTGCTCTTCACACTGCCTGGTGGGACGCCAGGTGGGGACCCCAACGCCAACAACTCCAACAACAAGCAGCTGGACCAGGAGCCCCATGCCCAGGGTCTAGCTGTGGTCTGCATTGGGGAGCCCCTCGTCTTCCATGTGGATGCTGGGAGCAGTGTGGACTGGGCTGCTTCTGGAGCAGTCACCCCTGAGCCAGAGGAGACTGGGGCTTCCCTCAGGGACAGCAGCACGGAGTGGGCAGGAGGAGAGGGTGATGGGGAGACCCCTTTCGTGGTGGAGGAGCCCCAGGACACGGATGGCCTTTGCAGCCGTGACCCCAAGATCCTCACACACAATAATCGTGTGCTGACCCTGGCTGACCTGGAAGATTACGTGCCCCAGGCAGGGGAGACCTTTAGCTGCCCAGTAAGCAGCACCTCCGACGACATGCCCTGTGAGGTCTCCGTGCTCCAGAGAGAGATCAGTGAGCCCACCGTGGGGCAGCCCATCCTGCTCAACGTGGGGCGCCCACCCAGACATGTGGGTCCACCTGGCTTCTTCAGGACGGGATCCCAGGTCCACAGCCCTGAGGACCTGTCCTTTCACGTGCGAGGGGTCCGAGCTGGGCCTGTGGGCAGTGCTCCTTGGACCTCCTACTGCACCCCGGTCCAGCACTCTACAGATGGCAGGCAGAGCAGCTTCAAGACGGAGGTTTCCACCCAGATGGTCAGCTTGGGTCTGTGGGAGAGACTGTCACTCTGCATATTCCCCCAGATGGAGATGAGGCCCCTGGCCCCTCCCAGGGATGAGGCCACATACCCTGGCAAGACAGGGAGGCCAGGGCACTCTTACTGTGCTGTCCTTGCAGCATGGGGCCTGCACCCTGCTGGGCAGCAGCACCTGCTCTTCTGAGCTCGGGGTTCAGCCTGCCATGCCCTCTGTCCTGGGCCCTTCCTACCTCACTGGACTTTGGTCCTCAACAAAGAGGACCACAGTGCCTACAATGCCTACAATGCTGGATGCACTGAAGTCCTTCAAGAGAGCCCTGGCCAGGGGCAGCTCAGAGACCAAGCTCTGGGTTGTCCCTTTTGGCCTGCAGGAGCCTCCAGGCTCTGGAAACAGATGTGGACTTGGGCCTGTGTCCTGCTCCTACTGGGCACAGCCTTGCCTGTCCCCAGGCTAGGGATGGGACCCAGACCCCCAAAGCCACACCCAGGGCCTAGTGGCCACCAGCGGCTCTGCAGGGTGGACACAGGGTCTGTGTTGGGAAGTGCACCTGTATTCTGGCTGATAGAGCAATAAACCAGTCTGCGCCTCCTCTCTGCTCCTCTCGCTCTCGCATTCAGTACCCTGGGATCCCCTCCACCCATAGCCCTGGTTGGGCCTAGACCAGCTGCCCTGTTCCTTCACTCCAAGGTCAAGCTGGGAGCCACATGGGTGCCCTGTATTGGCTCCTGTGTGCCCAGACGGGCTGTGGCAGCACATGGGCCTGTCTTGTTCCCAGGCAGGGGCTGTGGGGCTGGTCCTGTGGACACATGATATGACCAGAATCACCCATAATTGTCCCTCTGGCCCACCAGGAGCAGTTCAGGCTTTCCTCTACCTGGCAGCTGAGGCTAGTGTCAGGACAGATGTGATGTGGGGGTGTGATATGGTGGTCCCAAGTTCTTGGCATCTAGAGGTTTACCCCTTTGTCCCCAGCTGAGGTGACCCAGGACAACCTAGCATCTGTCAGAGGGGTGGGAACCACTCTGTGCCGAGCTCCAACCGTGAGGCTTCCCAGGGATCCACTGACCTCTTGGATGGGGAAGGGGAGGGTGGGTTCCCTGACTCCACAGAGGGCATCCTGGAGCTGCCTCTCCATTTTGGGTGCCCCTCCTGGGCAGGGGCTCAGGAGGGTTGGGGAAGGTTCTGGGAAGGGACCTTCTGGGGATGGGAGTGGTCAGCATCCTCAGGCTGCAGATGGTTGGCAGGTGGGAAGGGCATGGGCCATGCCAGGCAGGGGCCTGGAGAGTTTTTCAGGGATAGGTGGAAGGGGCCAGGGAATGGTAGCATGGCCTGGACTAGCTGTAAGTGGAGGGTGGATGGTTACTATGCAGATGGAGTTGGGTAAGGATAGGGCAGTGGGTCTGTCCCCAGGAGGGGGGCCAATGGCTCTGGCCACCTGGACACCAGCCCCATGATTCCCTTGGACCTTGACATGGTATCAGGCTGCCCCCAGGTTTAGAGCTGGGGTTCGGAGTCAGCCTTGCAGGACAGCCAGCCTTGGGATGAAGTGTGCTAGGATTTGGGGCACATGAAGGGTGAAGGATGGGTTCCCGGTCCCCTGGCCCAGGAGGTGGAGGAGTTCTCCATGGGACACCTGGGTGAGGACAGGCCTGAGCTCCAGGGGAGGAAGTAGCTGTCCCCAGTGTGGGTTCTGGGGCTTCTCTCTGTGCCAAGCCTCCATTCCTCACAGCCTCCTGAGTGGGTGGGTGAATGAAGCAGATGGGAGAGGCCAGCTGGGGGTCAGCCCACTGGACTGTCTCTGACAGGGACTAGTCTCTGGAGGCCCCTACCTGGGATCAGGCCACACCAGACCCTGGGCCTTACCATCTGCTGCTAACCCACCTCTTCATAGGTGTTACCCAGGAGGGCTCCGCCCAGCCCTCCCTTGGAGCCGACCAGGAAGTCCCATCTGTGCTGCAGAGACTGCTGGGCCCTGAGGCTCCAGGCCCTTCTGCAGGGGACTTTGCCAGCCCCACCCCCGGCCCCAGGGAACCACTGGCATTTCAGGAGGCTGGCCCCCAGGCTCCAGAAGCCTCGGGCACACCAGGTAAGCCCTGCAGGGAACTGGCTGCAAGGACACATCCTGTGCTGACCCTGTCCTGGCCAAGGAATGTCCTTGGGCTCTGAATTTGCACATGGCCACCCCAGCGTTCTCAGCATGGTGTCAGTTAGGTGTAGGTCTGGCCCAGTGTCTCTCTCAGGACCAAGAGTAAGGCAGCTTCGTCTTGTCTGTCACCACCACCAGCTGTGACAGATTGGTGCCCACAGGGGATGGAGAGGCAAAGGCTAGGGATGGCATCTCTGTGGGAGGCTGCTGGATCAGAGTGGCCACAGAGTTCTGGTGTCCAGGAACGCGGTGATGGAGCAAACCCCTGGTGTTGCTTGGCCTGCCTTGGCACTGGTGTTCACTTTCCCTGCTGCTGCTTTGGGGAGCAAGCCGAGCCCCTTCCCATCCTGGGCTCCCTTTCCCTCCACTCATTCCCTGTGTCCTGCCTGAAGATGGAGGGGTTCCCCTAAGTTCAGCCTCCATCCAGCCCTGTCCTTGGAGGCCCAGCACATTGCCCCTCCCTGCCCACCCAAGTGCTGGCTCCAGCCTGAGATGCCTCAGTTCACCTGCAGCCAGCCTCAGGGCCCTGGAGAACCTCCCCAAGGGCACCACCGCCTGCTCTAAGTGACCACCTGGTCACCCTAAGCCCTACTTTTCTAGCCAGTCTGCTAGGCTATCCTCTGTTTTGTCCCTGGCCACTGATAGAGTGGGCTTGTCTGTGTGCTATGGCCACAATACAACTTGTAGTGCTGGGTGACGTCACCTGCAGTCTCTCCTGCCCGTAGGAAGCTGCCAGAGCCTATGACACCCATGGCGTGGGATATAGCCACTTTCCTGGGTCACCGACCTGTGCTGTCAGGATGTTACCTGGATGGTAGCCTAGCTGCTGGGCAGGGACACTGAAGTGGGTGTCCCTGGTGGGGCAGGTGCCTGCAGAATGGATCCCAGCCAGCATGCACATGCTGAGCCATGGGCTGAACCTGGGCTTTGGGGACAGTCTCACCCATGGCCCCCAGGTCCCTGCAAGCAGTGGTCTTGCTGAGCATACACACACCCTGGCCTGGTGATGTGGGGGACAGCTGGGCAGTGCAGGGCCGAGGAGGGTCCCTTGAGCCCCAGCCCAGCTCTGTCTCACGAGGCTCCTCATCTCCCAGCAGCTGAGATCCCAGAGGTGCCACAGCCTCTCATCCAGGAAGTCCTGGAGCAGGAGACGGTGACTGGTTCTGGGGCCCAGGGACAGACCGTCCCCATCCGGTAACCTCCCCCAGTTAACTGAGTCATGAGATGGGGGCAGTCCTGCCAAGGACAGCTCATGGGTGGGCAGGTCCATCCACTCTTGGCCGTGTGGTACTCAGAGGTAATGGGGTGGTCCTGTGGCCTCCTGTGCACTCCTTGACTGCCCCAGGCCAAGCCAGTAGGCAGGAAAGAAGGCCAACCTTAGGGAAGGAGGCGCAGGAAGCCCCCACAGCAAGGACCAGGGTCTTCCATCTGCACACCTCATCCCCCCGCATGTGGGGAAAGCCTAGGACCCCATCTTGTCACCTCTAGCCAGCAGAAGCTCACCTAGCTCTGTGATTCCAGGGTGGAGGGTGCTGCCTGGCCAGGGGCAGGTGCCGGGCAGATGCTCTGGGATGTCCACAGCCATGTAATCACAGAGACCACACAAAGGACCTATGTGTACCAGCCCATGTGCTAATTAATTAGACAAATAGAATTTGTTAATTAATTAGACACCAATTAATAAGACACCAAATAGAATTCACACATGTGCAATTAATTAGACACAGTGTAGGCACTGGGCAGATCACCTCCCCTGAGCCCTGGTAGCAAGGGATGCTGATACATTTCTCTACCATCGTGAGACCATACCTAGAGCCCACTCTGAGTGGGAGGCCAGTGAGACCCCCCAGCATGTATGGATTGGCAAGCTTGCTCCTCCTGCCCACCCCTCCAGGGCCCAGCTTGGACCTCTCACAGGTACAAAGCAGGGGAAGGTAGGTGGTGATCTGGGGACCATGACCTCAGGGGGTACTCAGGGCTGAGCCAGGACACATCTGATCAACAGCAGCCCTGAGACTTTAGTGACCTGGCCCACACACCTGCAGGTTAAGCCACCTAGGAATGGAGGGAGCATCCTAAGACTCTGGGGGTGGGACAGATTCATAGCAGGACCCAGCCCAGGATGGTCATCCACCCTGGTGTCAGGAGTGTGACCCAATCTGCAGAGAAGGGACACATCTTCACACACACAAACCACCCACCCAACACCGAAAGTCGAGTTGATGTCACTGCGTCTTGGGCAGCAAAGGTGACTTCCCCAGCGTGGTGTAGCTGTGCATTGTGTAGCAGCAGGGTGTGGTGGCTGCCATCAGCAGTGACGGTCCAGTCGTTGTCAGGCTGTACCATAGTTCCATTGATGTACCAGGTGGCTTTGCCCACTGGCAGGGCCTCTCTGAGCACACAGGTAAAGCAAGCCTGTGTGCCGGCTTGCACCACCACATCCTTGGGGGCCTCCAGGACTTCCAGGCGCCAGCCTGCAGTCAGGGGTGGAATGAATGCTGGTGTGTAGGAGGGTCCAGAGAGGGCAAGCCCAGCATGGCCCACTGGGTCTCCCACTGAGTGGGAGTGGACAGAGACCCCATCTCCACCAGCTCTCCCTACCTGCAGAGCCCCACGCTAGAGGGGCCTGGGAGACACATGCCCTGCACTGGAAGCTGCACTCCAGTCCTGGGAGCGCTGCCCAGCCCCTGGAGGAGTCTTGGAGACCCCCTTCAGGCTCCCCACATCTCACTCCATTCCCTAGCCGCTTGTCTCAAAGACTGATATCCTGCCTCCAGCCAACTCTCCAGGCCCTGCCCTCTCCCAGGTGTTCACAGCCCGCAGACTCACACCACCCAGCCGGCTCAGTCACAGGCATAGACAAAACCTGTCATGTCCCAACAGCACGCCTGGCCCTGCTGTTGTGCAGGTACACTCCCCCCATGGCCCTGCTGATGGAGGCCTCCCTGGTCCTTGGCCCCTGTCCCCACTCCCTCTCGGGTTCTCTTGGCCATGGGTCCCCCAGAAGCACAAGCTCAGCAGCAGCATACCCTGATCAGGCAGCTGTGCAGGACCCCAGCACTCTCCCAGAGGCCACCAGCCCAGGTGGAGGACTCTCCTGCAAGCTGCTCCTGTCCCAGGCCCCATCCCCTGAGTGAGCAGTCCAGACAACCAACTCTTTTTGGAGGTAGAGTGGGGGTTCCCAAGGAGCAACTTCCCTTCTGGTGGGAGAGTCCTGGAAGCCACCTTGGGCTGCCCAGAAAGTGGCCCAACCTCCTGTGGGAGAGGTCTCACCAACCTCCGCCCCGTCAGCTCTCATTGCCATTACCTCTGACGGTGAGGAAAGCAGACGTGACCATGTCCCCAGCCAGGAAAGTCACCCGACAACTGTCCTGTGGCCTCAGGTTTTTGAGCAGCAGTAGGTGTCGCAGGCCGTTCTCGAAATATACCACCTCCGCGTTCTCCGAGGTGTGCACGGGCTCATCGTCCAACAGCCAGGTGTGGGAAGCCACCTCAGGCCAGGACAGCTGGCACTCAAACAAGGCCTCCCCGCCCTCAGGCACATCCACATTCTCCAGGCCCTGGACCACAGTGTTCTTGGCTGTAGGGAGAGCAAGGCTCAGGGACTGCTGACCTCACTGTCCCTTGGGAGAGCCAGCATTTTCAGGAGGGCGGCACCCAGGCCTGTAGTGTTCCCTCCACACCCTGCCCACCCTTTGGGCCCCTCACATCAACAGTGGTCTCCTGACCACAGGAAACTCACAGGTGTTCACAGACCGCAGACTCACACCACCCAGCCAGCTCAGTCACAGGCATGGACAACCCTGTCCTCGTGTCCCAATAGCACTCCTGGCCCTGCTACTGCTCAGGTACATTCCCCCCATAGCCCTGCTGATGGAGGCCTCCCTGGTCCTCGGCCCCTGTCCCCTCCTCCCTTTCAGGTTCTCTTGGCCATGGTTCCTCCCAGAAGCACAAGCTCAGCAGCAGCATGCCCTGATCCAGCAGCAGTGCAGGCCTAGGGCAGGTTGCCTGCCACCTCCCAGGCCTGTTCCCACTATGTAGGTCCCCTGCAGTGCAGAGCTGGCTGTTGCTGCCTGCCACTCCACCATTGCTGCATGGCCAGAGCCACGCCAAAGCCGTGCTGGACCTGGGCTGCCCGCCAGGTGGCCTCACCTTGCACTTGTAGCAGTGCCACCACGCCAGTGCCTGCGGCCTCACAAGAATAGATGCCACTGTCACAGGGCAGGGCTGGCCTGAAGGTCAGCCTGGCCAGAGTCCAGTCCTGCTCTATGATGACATGGTGCCCATCTGCGTGTACCTCCCACTCGTCCATCTTCCATGTGGCCTGCACCAGCCGTGAGTATTGGCAGAGGAGTTCGGCAGAGCTACCCTCCTCCACTGCCAGGTCCTGCATGGCACTGACCACCTCCACCTTAGGATCTGTCGGCCAACATGCCGGACATGCATCAGCCCTGAGGAACAGCACCACCATGGCCCACCCACCCCCACTCAGTGTTAGTGGCTTCAGTGGCTGCAAGCATGGAGCTTCATGGTGACAGTTTAGCAGGAGCTGCCTGGCATGTGGCTAGGAAGGGAACCCACAACGCAGCCCAGAGCCCTCCATCAGACACACCTCACCCATGAGCATAGTGCCTAGGCTTCACCTCTGCCCAGGCAGAGCTCCTCTGGCCCCACATACCTGCTGGCCCCCAGAAACATACGCCACTGGAAAGGCTCCTCTGGATGTCCTAGGGCCTGCCCCAGAACCCAGAACCCCTGCCCTGCTTGCTTTTCTCCAGGGGCCTTGCTGCCCACCCAGGGCCCACATTCCATCTCCATTTGTTGAAATCTCAACACATTTTACATGACAGCACATAGCAGGAACCAGGCAGAGCTGTTGGGAAGAGGCTAGGGAGACCCTAGCAGCTGTTACTCTCCCTGTCTGGCCAGCTCCTCCCCAGAAGGGCACAGATCTCAGCTGAGCTCACAGCAGAGGAGCAGATGTGAGCAGGGACAGGTAGGCCAGGGCCAAGGGCATGGGCCTCCCCTCAGAAACCCAAAAAGTCCCCCAAAGGGACTGGCCCCCATGGCTGGGGATGTGCAGCTAACTAGGTGACTGGTGGCCAAGCAGGCGGCAATGCACTGGCCCTACCTGGCAGGTGGCAGTGGACCTAGCCTCCAGCTAGATCTCCCATTCAAAAGAAAGAGCTGCCCACTGTGCCTCCTGGGGGTGCCCAGGGTAGGTGGCACATGTATAGTGATGCCCAGCCTCTGGCTCTGGGGACAGTGCCCACCTTCAGTGCCCATCTTTCCCCTTTCCCCAGGAGCCTGCAGGAAGCGTGTGGCAGCAGGAGCAGAAGCACCAGCATGGGGGAGTCCCCAGTGGTCAATACCTTTGACCAATAACTTGGCTGTGGAGACCAGGGGCCCTGTGCGGAAGGTGATGGTGCCTGAGTCAGCCACCCCCAGGCCCGAGAGTGTGAGGGAGTGAAAGGTCCCATCAAGCACAATGATGGCACTCTGGGGGCTGTCCTGTAGCAAGGTGCCATCCAGCCACCAGTGGGCCTCTGGCCCACCCGCACGAGACACCTCACAGGAGAACGTGGCCACCTCCCCTGCGAAGACGTCCACACTCTGCAGGCCACGAACCAGGCACAGTGCAGCCTCTGCATAAGAGGACAAGAAGGAGGGCTGGGTTCATCACTTAGAGGCTACCTGGGGCTACTGGTGCAGGTGTGTCTTATGATAGCAGGTTTTGTCTTTATGCCCAGTTCCTGGCCCAAAGCTCCTAACCCAGCAGAATCTCCTGAAAATGCTGCAAGTCCTTCCGTTATATATAACAGGCTCTTTTTTTCTTTTAATCACACCTGAGATTATGTTAATGGGGTGACTCAGGCCCAGCCCTGAGACAGCTTCAGGAAAGGACTGGTCACCAAGAAGATCAAGTGATTACAGGGTTACAAGGCTCAGCCCCATCCTCTGAGAAAGCAGGGTGGTTGGACATCAATCTCCATAAGACAAACTCTTAACAAGACTAGATGAGCTTCCACAATGCTGAACACAGGCTGGGAGGGCAGCGTGGAGAGGACATGGAATCTGTGTCCTTTCCCATTCTTGTCTTTCACCTGGCTGTCCCTGAGCAGGATCCTCTGCAACAAGCTATCCAAGATGAGTGTGTCCCTGACTTCTGTGAGTTTCCCTAGCAAACTGGTCAAGCATGAGGAGAGGACAGTGGGAGCCCTCACTTGAAGCCACTCAGAAGTTTGGGTAGCAACCTGAGATTTGCCATTGACATCTGAAGCTGGGGAAGCCTATGGACTGAGCCCTTAGCTTGCAGGGTCTGTGCTAAATCTGGGTAGATAGTGTCAGAACTGAATCACAAGACACCCAGTAGGTGTCCACTGGAGAACTGCTTATGTCTGTTGGGACTGTCTGGTCAAATGTTCTAGGTTGAGGAAGTATGACAGGAAGAGAATAGTGACCATTCTCTAGAACAGATGTCAGAAATGGGATGTGCTGGCCTAGTTCTGAGACCCACTGGTGTGGGGCCACCCTGGGGCCTGCTGGCACCATCCAGACCAAAAGGATGACCTGAGCCCTGGGGTCTAGAAATCCACCCTCATCACAGAGGGAGGCACAGAGACCACCACGGTGAGCCCAGCTCACACCCCATCAGAACACTACAGGTTTCACCCAGAGGAGGCCATGCCAGGCATGGTACCCTGATCATCAGGAGAGCAGACAAGCCCCAAGCCCCATGACTGGAGCTCCTTCTAGTGCGGATGCCTCGTCTGACCCAGGTTAGGGCAGGAAGCAGAGGTCCCAGCACCTGCTTCTCCCCAGGGGTGGTGGCTGGCCTCAGAAGGGGACCTCTCTGTCCTTGGGGGCACCTTCAATCCCAAGAGGGCACCTCATCCAGTTTTCCTCTGAAGTCCCTCAGCCCCAGGGTTCAGGGCCCTGATGCTGGATCCAAATATTCCTGTTCCTGTCACACAGAAGGTCCAAGCTCAGGGCCTTTCCAGATGAATCATGGCTGCCCTCCTGTGCCCTCCATACAGTCTCCATCCTGTCTACCTCCTGATGGACACTCAGGGTGGTTGGAGGAAGAGGATACCAGCATCCACGTCTAATCCTCCCATCCCCACAGGCCAGCCAGTAGGACCAGACAGAGACTTCTTCCACCACCTGCTGCCTAGGGCCAGGCAGGGAGGATGTCACCCCCACCCTGTGCTTCTCTGAGCACTTTCCACAGGCCATCCTGGGGCCTCCTTGTGAAGACAGAGACACTGTTCAGCTTGGTAAGGCCTAGATGCCTTTACCCCAGGAGGCGGGCCACAAGGGGAAGGTGAGAGTCACTGGCAGACACCAGAGCCCATCAGGACAGTGATGTGTGGGGCAGCCCCCATGCCCACCCCAGCAAGCCCTCACTCAGGAGCCTCTCCACACTCCTCCCCTTCAATGCACCCCACCAGCACCTGCCTTCCCCAAGTGTACATCTGCACCTCCTTCTCCTGCTCTGCCAGCTCCTGGGTCTTGCCCCGAGCAATAGTTCCCAGGCCTACCTATCACACCCCTACCTGGACATCCATTCACACACCTAGGCCCAGGGCCCTCCCCCTGAGATCACTGTCCTGATGCATAATGAGCCATCTTTCCCAGGCTAGGGACTCAGAGCCATGTCACCCCCACATAGTCATCGCCCCAGGAACACACAAGGCCCTTCCTGCACTGCTCCCATTCAGGAAACCCATGACACTTCATCTTCATCACTCAACCTAAGGCACTAAGTAGCCTTTCCCAGCCCCCAGGCCACAGAGCTGACCATATCTGTTTATTCTTTAGGTTTTTGGGGAGGAGAGCATGAGATTCAAACATACACTGTCTCCATGTCCAGCTCCACCAAGCAGACGGGGAATCCCTGAGGGCAAAGCTACCTTTGGACCTCAAGGTCCAGGACTTGACCATGGTAGGGGCTTGCTCAATGGTGAGTAGATAAGCGGTTTGATAGTGGCTGGTAGATGGTTGATGGGTGGATGGATGGATAGTTAATAGGTTAGTGGATGGACAGAAGGATAATTAACTGGTGGTAGATGGATGAATGTGTGATAAATGGATGTACAGAGGATGAGTGGAAAGGTATGTGGATAGCTAGATATGGAAGATAGGTAATAGATGAATGGAAAGTGGAGGGTGGAGGGATAGATAGATGGATAATGGGTGCATGAGTGGACAGTGAACAGATGGTGGTAGTAAATGAATGAATGGTAGATGGATGGATGGTTGATAAATAAACGTATGGATAGAGATGGATGGATGGGAGGGTGGATGGAGAGGTGGTTAATGGGTGGATGGATGAATGGATGATTGGTGTGGACCGATGGGACCAGTCTGAGAACCAGGAATAGGGCAGTAAGGGAATGCACTCAAGAGTGACCTGTGGAGTCAAGGTACAATCCAAGTTGAAGATTCCTAAAGTCCTGTTTGCATTCTGGGGCCATGTGCACCATGCCTGAGTCCACACAGGTGTCACGCATCAGCTGTTGCATCCACACCTTTGAGCTTGTGTGGTATGCAAGAGCATTTCAACATGGATGTGTGTGGGCCCACATGGACCATATCAGAAGGTCAGGCATTGAAGATGATGTCCAGAAGACCCTGTCTCAACCTCAGGGTCCAAGGCAGCAAGGCTCTCCTACAGAGAATACCAATCCTGGCCTGTGCTCCCCCTATACACAGTATTCCTCAAGATCTTCACCAGCCTGCCTCACTCCATGACTTGAGGGATCAAGGACTGGAAAATTGCTAAGTCTAGGGTTTCTTCCCCACACCAACACACACACACACACACACACACACACACACACACACACTCACACACACACCAGCTGCCACTAGGCAAGATGCTATGGTGTCCAGAAAACAGGCATCCACAGGCCAGGGCCTAGGTATGGAAGAGAGCTGCCCACCTGTGACTTTCAGCTGGGCTTCTGAGCTGCATGAACCCACTTGGAAACTGATGGTTCCCGCATCTTCAGGGGTCACCTGAGGACACAGGGAGGAAGATGCTCAGTCCTGGCCAACTCATCCTGACAGGAAGGACTGGTCCATCTAGCCAGCCCCCAGTGATGGGGCTCATCACCTCCCTAACCCGACCCCCTAATGGATGGTCTTTCTGAATGGAGCTGGAACCATCCCTGTTCAAGTGGAACAGGTCCCAGAGCCCCACCTTGTGCAGGGTGAGCAAGTGAAGCATGCCCTGCTCCATGGTGATGTCATTCATCTCGTTGGCCTGCAGAGGTACCCCTCCCAAAGCCCAGCGGGCTTCCTGGCTTGCAGCTCTGGACAGCCGGCACCGGAAGTGGGCATCCTGGCCTTCATTCAGCTGCATGTCTTGCAGGGGCTCCAGGATGGTTACCTCTGGGACTAGACACAGGGTAGGCATGGGTGTCAGCCTCTGTGTCCAGGATGCTCCCTTCTTTAGCATAGCTTCCATATCCTGGAGGTCCTCCCTGGTGACCCCACCCCAATTCCTGAAGACAGTACATGGGAGTGTGTTATCAGTCCTTCCTCTAGCCAGGGCATGGGGAGCACCAGTCAGATGCATGGACGCATGCATGCACGGACGCTCGCAGGGATGCACGCACGCACGGACACACTGCGAACTACTTCTGTGCAGTGGGTTTCCTGAGGCCTAGAAGTTTCAGGCAGATGGTGGAGAAGCAAGTGGCTTCACGTAGCTGAGGACCTACCTTCGGAAGGCTGCCTGGCCTGCTCTGCTCCTGGCCAAGAAGCTTTGTCACCCTCTGGGATGAAGTCCCTTCTGGCTTTCCACTTTGCAGTTCCTGGTGAGGATGTGAGGCTTCCCACAAAGGCAGCCTGGTGCTCACCACGGTGCTCCTGTTGGACATTGTGGATCCCAGTGGAGAGCCTCAGGTAGGGAGGGCACTAGTGTGTCCAGCAGTTTGTGGAGTGCAGCACTGGCTGGAGCGGCATCATGGGACCAGAGCTGGGTAAGTAATGCATGGGGAAGAGGCAAAGTGTGTCTCTCTCCCTGTAAGGAGGTTCATGGATGCGCCGACCCTGCTGAGTCCTGTTTGGGATAGGAACCTTGCTGGATAGTTCTTAGGGAACTTGGAGCAGGGTGGGGTAGGAGGTGGAAGGGGTAGGAGATGGGTGAGGTAGGAGCTCCGTGGGGTAGGAGCTGGGTGGGATAGTGCAGGGGAGGGGATGCCCTGTGCTGTCCCTAAGAGGCAGTGCCTGAAGGGGTGACCATGCTGAGGCTTGTGGGGGAAGGGTCCTGGCTGGAGATCTTAAGGGACCTGAGCTGGGTGGGGTAGTGTCTGGGGAGAAGGCGCACTGTGCCTGTTGCCACTAGGCATTACTTGGTAACATTTCTGGGCAAAGCCCCACCCTCAACACACAGGTGAGTGCATGAAGCACACAAGCTTGGGCAGGCATATTGCAAACTGTTTCTGTGCTCTGCATTTCCAGGCATCCAGAAGTGGCCAGTAGACAGTGGAGAAGCATGTCCTCAAGTACCTGAGATCCTTCCTGCTGAACCTGGGAGCAGAGCCTAGGTAGGGAGACTTCCAGTGTCCTCAGCAATGTGTGGCGTATGGCCCTGGCTGGAGAGGTGTTGGGGGACCAGACTGGATGGGGTAGGTGCTAGGTGTGGTAGTGTGTGAGGAGGGGGCACGCTGTTTCTGTAAAGTGGTGCCTGGAGAGGAAGCTCATGCTGAGGCCTTTGGGGGCACCGCCCTGGCTGAAGAGGCTTCAGGGGAACGGAGCTGGGTGAGGTAGTTGGTGGGGAGGGGCACACTGTGTTTGTACCTGTGAGGAGATGCCTGGAGGGGGCGCTCTTGCTGAGGCCTGTAGGTACAAGGCCCTCACTGGGGAGGTGTTAGGGCACCAGGAACTGGATGGGGTAGTACATGGGGAGGGTACTTGCTGTGCCTGTCACTGCAATGCAGTGCCTACAGTGGATGCTTGTGCCTGTGGGGGTGCAGTCCTGGCTGGAGAGTTATTGGGAGACCAGAGCTGAATGGGGTGGAGCTTGATGGGGTAGGAACTTTTGTGGGGAGAAGTGCCTGTTCTTGCTAGGGGGTAGCTGGAGGGGGCAGTCGTCATGAGGCTTCTAGGGGCACAACCCTGGCTGGAGAGGTCTTAGGGGACCAGAGCTGGGTGAGGTAGTACCTTGGGAGGGCTGAACTGTTTCTATAACTGTGAGGTAGGGCCTGGGAACATCCCTGCACATAGCCCCGCCCTTGACACACATGTGCATGCAGTTTGCACATATTCACTGATTCATGCAGGGACTTATCCCAAACTGCGTCTGCACAGTGGATTTCTGGGCAGCCTAAAAGTGTACTGTAGATTGTGGAGAATCTGGGGCCTTCAAATCACACAGATTCTTTCTACTGATGGCTGCCTGGGCTGCTCCAGTCTTGCTCCTAGACTATGTCACCCTCTGGGAAGGTGTCCTTGCCGTCCTTTCTCATTCATGGGTGAGGATGTTGGGCCTCCCATAGTGGCAGCATGGCCCTCACCACCACCTCCTGTTGGTCTTTGTGGACTTATGAGGACAGTCTCAGGTAGGGAGGACTCCAGTGTCCCCAGTGGCATGTGGCATATGGCTCTGGGAGGAGAGGTTTTAGAGAACTGGAGCTGGGTGGTGAAGGAGTTCGGTGGGTAATGTGTGGTGATGGGGCACACTGTGCCTGTCTCTGCGAGGCAGTTACTTGAGGGGATGCCTGGGGGGGCGCAGCCCTGGCTGGAGAGGCATTGGGGACTGGAGCTGGATGGGTTAGAGCTGGGTGGGGTAGTGTGTATGGAGGGGGCATGCTGTGCTGGCCCCTCTGAGGTGGTTCCTTGAGAGGAGCCTCTTTCTGAGGCCTGTGGGGGTTGGACCCTGGCAGGAGAGGTGTCCTGGGACCAGAAGCTAGGTGGGTTAGTGTGTGGCTGCAAGGTGATGACTGGAGCAGACACACGTCATGAGGCCTCTGGGGGCGCCACCCTGGCTGGAGAGGTGCAGAGGGACTGGCAGCTATGTGGGGTAGTGGCTGCCTGCTCTGAGTGAGTGCCTGGAGGGGGCACTAGTGCTAAGGCCTGTGGAGGTAGGGAAGTGGGGCATAGGAGTTAGTGTGCTGTTCCTGGGTGCTCTTGACATGAGCTGAGTGGGTGTGGCAGAGGTTGCAGGGCAGTGGGGCAGAGGCACTTGGGTGCTGTTCCTGGGTGCTCCTGGAGGCAGCTGAGTTTGTGTGGTAGAGGTTTTAGGACTGGTACCTGGCTTCAATAGTGGGGCCTTGTTGGGGGAGTAAGTGTGAAGGGAAACTGGTTGGGGGCTGGCCTGAATGGGAGGATGTTAAAGGGAGAAAGCGGAACACCTGGTTTAAATGGGAGTATACATGTATCATTTTTAAAGCTGTGTGTATGGTGTATCATTTTAAAAGCTGTGTTCTCAACTTTATCTGCCAGTGTTTTCTTTTGTTCGTCTCCCCAAAAGAGTAAATTGCAAGTTTTTAGTATAAGTCTATTCTCTACATTCTGTACATATAATTTATGTGTTTTTCTTGTAACTTATATTTTATTACAATTAGGTGATTTGTAATGATTCATTGTTTATATATCAATGACTTTCATATTTTAAATCAATCATTTTTATGGAAACCATTTTTGTAAGTCCTCATTTACTTTGCTTTTTAGTTCACTATTTCCCAGTAAGTACAATTACTCATCCATTGGCATTTCCCTTTCTGCTGTGCAAAGGGTATATTCATTCTGAAATACTTTGATGTGTATTTTGTCCAGTGTGTGTTATTCAAGCTTCATGGAAATTTAATTATCAGTTGTTTTTGTCTTAAAATGGGAGATAAACTGTAGTTGAAATGGTCAGGTTTTTAAGGCATTTGTCTTGTGACATTTTGCTCTGTTGAGACATGCATTTTGTAAGTACATGTCTTTATAGTAACACACATATTTCATGTCAATATTTTTGTTCATAGAACCAGTTTTAGTAAAAAAAGTTTTTCTATTTTTTCACTTCATCATTCGATATGTTTGAGCCTCTGTTCATGTTCTATAGGTGGGAATTTATTATGATCACCATCTGATAAAAGAAGCTGGTAGCAAAGTTAGGGTTAATTTCTATTTTTACCACAAGGTCATTTGTTATAACGAGGTTTTACTTAGGGGTTTTACAAATTAGCATCAAAGTAGGCAATTAAGAATATTAACATTAACCAGCACTATTATAATTAATTCTTTTTTACTTTTGGGATTTCACAGTGGGATTGAGATTATATGAGGAGTATCATTTCTTAGAAGTATTTTTAAGTGTAGCAGATGCAACCAAGCTTACATATTTCCATTAAAATATGTAGCCCTGAATTCCTGGGCTGGGGTTGTGGCTACACCTCAACATATACGTGTGTGTGTGTGTGTGTGTGTGTGTGTGTGTGTGTGTTTGTGTATGCTTTGAAATCCTGTCACTTTAGATTTTCAATTATGTAGAATACCTTTCTGAGTGTTGATTATATTTGTATAAGTTCATTTCATAGTTTTTTTTCTATTTAGAATACCTCAAAATGCAAATGAGGGCTCTCATGAGGAAATTAAATGTGGAAATTTTGGTTTCCCACAGCAGTTCTGTGATGTATCCCAGGGCCTCCAAGCCCCAGCTAGTGGTTTGGTTTAGAATGATGATGGTGTAAATGGAGAAAAGGGATGCATACTTGATTGTTTTATTTGTTCATATGAGTTATAATTGAGAATAAAATGTATTTTGACATACATAAATGGAGTATAACTTCTCATTCTTTTGGTTATACATGATGTAGATTCACACTGGTCATGTAATAATGTATGTATATAGGTTAATAATGTCTAATTCATTCCACTATTCTTCCTACCCTCTTACCCTCCTCCACTCCCTTCACTCCCGTCTGCCTTATCCAAATCACCTGTATTCTTCCCTAGAGGGCATCCTCCTATCTCAGTCTCTAAACTCATGGACATTACAGGTGTGCACCACAGTGCCTGGCTTTTCTTCTCATTTATTCTGAGGTCCCAGGCAATATTTCTTCTCTCAACAATTTATATTGTTTAACATCTCATAAGTACATATTAGTATGTACAATGTAATTACTTTGATTCCTGGGTAATATCTATCTCAACTTTTATCATTTTTTATTGTAAATATATTTTAAATATCCTCCTTTCTATCTAGTTTCAGTTATTCAATGCTGTATTCACCCGCCTCTGCCATAGAACACAAGAACTTATTCATCCTAACTGTAATGGTGTTCTGGTTGACCAATCTCTCTCCATCCTCCCACCCTCTACACTCTTTCCAGCTTCTGGTAACAACTATTCTCTCAACATCTATGAGATTGACTTTTGTAGAATTCACATATAAGTGGAATCAGGTAATATTTGTTTTTCTGTGCCTGGATTATTTTATTTAACTTAATGTCCTCCATGTTTATCTCTGTTGTTGCGTATGACAGGACTTCTTTTAATTTTGTGGTCAAATAATATTTGTTTGTATATATCACATTTTCTTTATCCATTTGTTAGTTTATGGGCACATCTGTTGTTTTCATTTCCTGGCTATTATGAACAATCAGTAGGGTAGTGCAGGTGTTTCTTTGCCATGCTCATTTCATTCCTTTTTGTATACCCCCCAATAGTGGAATTTCAAGATATGTGGTAGCTCTATTTTTATTTTTTGGAGGACTCTCCATACTTTCTTCTATAATAACTGAACTAACTACATTCCAACCATCACACTCTTCAAAAATGGTTTTTGTGTCTTGCCTACCACATTTATCCCAATATTTCCCTAATATTATGACTTTCCAAGTATGAAAATATCTACCTAGCCAAACCCTTATCTCACTGTCCTAAATACTGTCATGTAAATAAAAAAGTTTTCACAACTGTTTCTCAAACACACAATGACAGTTTCTGTCTGGAACTTTACTAAATTTTTATGGAACTATATCTTTGACTTTCTCAATAATTTACATAGTTTATTCCAGTATACTTTATTTTAAGTGTTTACTGTGTTATTATAAAATTGATTTGTCATTTTTACTTTACTGTATTTGTTAATAATACCTCAATTTTACCTTTATATCCCAAGGGATTGAATCTAGGGCCTTGTGCATGTGAGGAAAGCACCCTACCAACTGAGCTATATCCCCAGCCACAGACTATATTATAAAAATGAAGAATTTCATAGATACCATTGAATTTATGTATTGAGATGCAAGAATAAATAAAATGGCCACATGAGTCATGAATAAAGAATAATTTGAGATTATTCAAAAATAATATCAATAAAGATGATATTAATTAAGATTTACTAATAATTAACATATTTTATGCTGTCAGTGATGAGAAATATAATAATGTTTTCTGATAAATAAAAAGAATCAGTATTTGCATATTTTCCTTTCCTAGAATGTTTATATGATCATTTGCTTTTTTTGTTACACCATTCTTTTGTTTCCACTTGAAAGACTGCCTGTAGCAATTCCAAAAAGAAAGGCTAGTGGTAATTAACTCACACACCTTTTATTTTTTTGCCAAAAAGTTGTTATTTTTTCTTAATTTTTAAAGGAAATTATTGCTGGTGCTCTCTTCTCAGTTGTTAAATTGTTTTTAGTTTGTGTGTGTGCATTCTTTTTCTTTGAAAAATTAATACATCATATCTGACCTAAAGTTTTCTTCCAAAAAATCTGCTGATGTTTTTCTTTTTTTTTATGGATTGTTCAAAACATTACAGAGCTCATGATATATCATCTTTCATACATTTGACTCAATTGGGTTTTGAACTCCCTTTTTTACCCCAGATACAGATTGCAGAATCACATCTGTTACATACTCACATTTTTACATAATGGCATATTAGTGACTGTTGTATTCTGCTACCTTTCCTATCCCCTACTATCCCCCCTCCCCTCCTCTCCCATCTTCCCTCTCTACCTCCTCTGCTGTTGTTCAATTCTCTCCCTTTATTTCCCCTCCCCCTTGCCCCTCATAACCTCTTATAATTTTTTGTATCATTGAAGGTCTCCTACCATTTCCATATGTTTTTCCTTCTCTCTCCTTTTCTCTCCCCCCATTCATCTTTGTTTACTGTTAGTCTTTTCCTCATGCTCTTCCTTCCTGTTCTGTTCTTAGGGGCTCTCTTTATATCAAAGAAGACATTTGGCATTTGTTTTTTACGGCTTGGCTAGCTTCACTTAGCATCATCTGCTCTAATGCCATCCATTTCCCTGCAAATTCTATGATTTTGTCATTTCTTAGTGCTGCATAATACTCCATTGTGTATAGATGCCACATTTTTTTATCCATTCATCTATTGAAGGGCATTTAGGTTGGTTCCACAGTCTAGCTATTGTGAATTGTGCCGCTATAATCATTGATATGGCCGTATCCCTATAGTTCGCTCTTTTAAGGTCCTCAGGGAATAGTCCGAGAAGAGCGATAGCTGGGTCAAATGGTGGATCCATTTCCCTGCTGATGTTTTTCTAAAAGCTCCATCTTAGGAGATAAATCACTCTTCACTTCTTACATTCAAAATTTTTTATTTTCATTTTATTTACTTGTTTATTTATTTATTTTCTAGTTGCTGATAGACTTTATTTATTTATTTATTTATGGTGCTGAGAATTGAACAGACTTTTATTTATTTATTCATATGAGGTGATGGGAATCAAACCCAGTGCCTCACACTTGCCAGGCAAGTGTACTTCTGCTGAGCCACAGCCCCAACCCATCAAAAATCTTTATTTTTAAATTTTGATTGTTACAATTTTCCTCACTTTGGGTCCTTTTTGTATTCATCTTAATTATTTTTCTTTGAGTTTCTTGAATTTGGGTATCCATTTTCTTTCTCAGAATTGAAAAAAAATGTCTTATTTTTTCAAATGAGTTCTAGTCACCCTTCTCTTTCTCTTCTTTAGAGATACATGCAAAACACATATTTGTCCTTGTGATGTTGTCTCATAAGTCCCTTAGAGTTTCTTCACATTTAAAATTTTATATTTTTAATTTTGTTTTTGTTTCAATCAATAATTTCAAAAAAATATTTTATTTCAATTATTGTTTTATTTAAATACTGTCATGTTGGCATTTTTACACTTTACATGCATTTTCCTGATTTTGTGTCATTTTTTTAATATTTATTTTTTAGTTGTAGTTGGACACAGTATCTTCATTTTATTTTTTTATGTGGTGCTGAGGATTGAACCCAGGACTTTGTGTGTGCTAGGTGAGCGCTCTACCAATGAGCCAGAATCCCAGCCCTTTTGTGTAGTTTTCTGCTGTTTCCTCATAACACATGTAGGTATTTTTACAAGGACTATTTTTCATTTCATGAAATTATTCATAGACCTTAAAAGTCTTAGGATTGGTCTTTGTAGAGTTATCTCATTTATTTGATTTATTTGTGTTTCTGTGTTTCTTCATGTGTCTTGTTATTTCTGTTATAATTTTTTGTTTTGTTTTTGCATTTGAAGAAACAGCTACCTCTTCCAGACTTTGTGAATCAGTTTTGTATGGGGGACAAGTTTCACAAATTAGCCAGAAATTTTGGAAGCCCCTTGGATCTTTTATGGGAGTGGTTCTTTTCTGGACTTGAAAAATGATTTCTGAATTAGGTTTGCTGGTTTCTTAAGAAAGTCTTGTACTCTCTTCCTCCCCTTGGTGTCTCATTGCTGTATGGTAGAGTCTGATGCTTAGACAATCCTTTTGAGCTCTCTCTGGTTCTCAGCCCAACTCAGGTATTGAAAGTAAGAAATTTCCTCATATGAGCCTTAAGACAAGTGAGACAAATCATTTCCTCAGACATCTGTCTCTCCCTAAACAACACCTATAATATTGGAAGCATATCCACCCTTCCTCCTAAGAAAGTAGTCATGAATTATGTTTGTCTTGCTGGGTTGGGCATGGGGTAGATAGCAAGTGAATGGAAATGGCCTTTTTTTTACCTCTTTAAATAAAACTGTGTATTCCTGGAATACCCCAATTTCATAACTGGCTTATGCAATGTTCTTATGAGATCATTGGACCATAATCTTTGTGTGTCAATATTTGTGAGGAAGTGACGTCTGGGGCTTTATATTCTGAAAAATTTCAGACATCATTCAAGGAAAACATTTTTTTTTTTTTTATTGATTGTTCAAAACATTACAGAGCTCAAGACATATCATCTTTCATACATTCGACTCAATTGAGATTTGAACTCCCCAAATACATAATACAGACTCACTTCTGTTACATACTCACGTTTTAACATAATGGCATATTAGTGACTGTTGTATTCTGCTACCTTTCCTATCCCCTACTATCCCCCCTCCCCTCCCCTCCCCTCCCATCTTCCCTCTCTACCTCCTCTGCTGTTGTTCAGTTCTCTCCCCTTTTTTTCCCCCCACCCCCTTTCCCCTCATAACCTCTTATAATTTTGTGTATCACTGAAGGTCTCCTACCATTTCCATATGTTTTCCCTTCTCTCTTCCTTTCTCTCCCCCCATTCGTCTTAGTTTACTGGTAGTCTTTTCCTCATGCTCTTCCTTCCTGTTCTATTCTTAGTGGCTCTCTTTATATCAAAGAAGACATTTGATATTTGTTTTTTAGGGCTTGGCTAGCTTCACTTAGCATAATCTGCTCTAATGCCATCCATTTCCCTGCAAATTCTATGATTTTGTCGTTTCTTAGTGCTGCATAATACTCCATTGTGTATAGCTGCCACAATTTTTTTATCCACTCGTCTATTGAAGGGCATCTAGGTTGGTTCCACAGTCTAGCTATTGTGAATTGTGCTGCTATAATCATTGATGTGGCCGTATCCGTATAGTGTGCTCTTTTAAGGTCCTCAGGGAATAGTCCAAGAAGGGCAATAGCTGGGTCAAATGGTGGATCCATTCCCAGCTTTCCCAGGAATCTCCATACTGCTTTCCAAATTGGCCTCACCATTTTGCAGTCCCACCAGCAGTGAACAAGTGTGCCCTTTTCCCCACATCCTCGCCAACACTTATTGTTGTTTGACTTCATAATGGCTGCCAATCTTACAGGAGTGAAATGGTATCTTAGGGTGGTTTTGATTTGCATTTCTCTGATTGCTAGAGATGGTGAGCATTTTCTCATGTGCTTGTGGATTGATTGTATGTCCTCCTCTGAGAAGTGTCTGTTCAGGTCCTTGGCCCATTTGTTGATTGGATTATTTGTTATCTTATTGTTTAATTTTTTGAGTTCTTTGTACATTCTGGATATTAGGGCTCTATCTGAGGTGTGAGGGGTAAAAATTTGTTCCCAGGATGTAGGCTCTCTATTTACCTCTTTTACTGTTTCTCTTGCTGAGAAAAAACTTTTTAGTTTAAGTAGGTCCCATTTGTTTATTCTTGTTATTAACTCTTGGGCTACGGGCGTTCTATTAAGGAATTTGGAGCCCGACCCCACAATATGTAGATCATAGCCAACTTTTCCTTCTATCAGACGCAGTGTCTCTGTTTTTATATCTAGCTCCTTGATCCATTTTGAGTTAACTTTTGTGGCTGGCGAGAGAAAGGGAATCAATTTCATTTTGTTGCATATGGATTTCCAATTTTCCCAACACCATTTATTGAAGATGCTATCCTTCCTCCATTGCATGTTTTTAGCCCCTTTATCAAATATAAGATAGTTGTAACTTTGTGGATTAGTCTCTGTGTCCTCTATTCTGTACCATTGGTCCACCTGCCTGTTTTGGTACCAGTACCATGCTGTTTTTGTTACTATTGCTTTATAGTACAGTTTGAGCTCTGGTATCGCTATACCTCCAGATTCACACTTCCTGCTTAGAATTGCTTTTGCTATTCTGGGTCTTTTGTTTTTCCATATGAATTTCATGATTGCTTTATCTATTTCTACAAGAAATGTCTTTGGGATTCTGATTGGCATCGCATTAAACCTGTAGAGAACTTTGGGTAGTATCGCCATTTTGATGATGTTAGTTCTGCCTATCCATGAACAGGGTACATTTTTCCATCTTCTGAGATCTTCTTCTATCTCTCTCTTTAAGGTTCTGTAGTTTTCATTGTATAAATCTTTCACCTCTTTTGTTAGGTTGATTCCCAAGTATCTTATTTTCTTTGAGGATATTGTGAATGGAGTGGTTTTCCTTATTTCCATTTCAGAGGTTTTGTTGCTGATATACAGGAATGCCTTTGATTTGTGCGTGTTGATTTTATATCCTGCCACTTTGCTGAATTCATTTATTAACTCTAGCAGCTTCTTTGTAGATCCTTTTGGGTCTGTTAAGTAAATTATCATGTCATCTGCAAATAGCGATAATTTAATTTCTTCTTTTCCTATTTTTATGCCTTTAATTTCTTTTGTCTGTCTAATTGCTCTGGCTAGTACTTCGAGAACTAAATTGAATAGAAGTGGTGATAGAGGACATCCCTGTCTTGTTCCAGATTTTAGAGGGAATGCCTTCAGTTTTTCTCCATTTAGGATGATGCTAGCCTGAGGTTTAGCATATATAGCTTTTACAATGTTGAGGTAAGTTCCTGATATCCCTAGTTTTTCTAATGTTTTGAACATAAAGGG
The DNA here is from genome assembly GCF_052094955.1 of Ictidomys tridecemlineatus. NCBI lineage: Eukaryota > Metazoa > Chordata > Mammalia > Rodentia > Sciuridae > Ictidomys > Ictidomys tridecemlineatus. Next base: position 47,262,654 of record NC_135490.1, read on the forward strand.
ATGTTGTATTTTGTCAAATGCTTTTTCTGCATCTATCGAGATGATCATATGGTTCTGGTCTTTAAGCCTATTGATGTGGTGAATAGCATGTATTGATTTCCGTATATTGAACCAGCCTTGCATCCCAGGGATGAATCCTACTTGATCATGGTGCACAAGTTTCCTGATATGTTTTTGTATTCGATTCGCCAGAATTTTATTGAGAATTTTTGCATCCAAGTTCATTAGAGATATTGGTCTGTAGTTTTCTTTCTTTGAAGTGTCTTTGTCTGGTTTTGGGATCAGGGTGATGTTGGCCTCATAGAATGAATTTGGAAGAGCTCCTTCTTTTTCTATTTCTTGAAATAGTTTGAAAAGTATTGGTATTAGTTCTTCTTTGAAGGTTTTGTAGAACTCCGCTGTATACCCATCAGGTCCAGGGCTTTTCTTGGTTGGTAGTCTTTTGATGGCTTCTTCTATTTCTTCCTTTGTTATTGGTCTGTTCAAATTGTGTGTGTCTTCTTGTCTCAATCTGGGCAAATCATATGCCTTAAGAAATTTATCGATATCTTCGCTATCTTCTATTTTATTAGAATATAGGGTTTCAAAATAGTTTCTAATTATCTCCTGTATTTCTGTAGTGTCTGTTGTGATATTGCCTTTTTCATCCCGTATATTAGTAATTTGAGTTCTCTCTCTTCTTCTTTTTGTTAGCATAGCTAAGGGCTTGTCTATCTTATTTATTTTTTCAAAGAACCAACTTTTAGTTTTATCAATTTTTTCAATGGTTTTTTTTGTTTCAATTTCGTTTATTTCTGCTCTAATTTTAATTATTTCTTGTCTTCTACTACAATTGCTGTTGTTTTGTTCTTCCTTTTCTAGGTTTTTGAGGTGTAGTGTGAGTTCATTTATTTGTTGGTTTTTTCTTTTTTTGATGAAAGAACTCCAGGATATGAATTTCCCTCTTAAAACTGCTTTCATTGTGTCCCATAGATTCCGGTATGTTGTGTCTGTATTATCATTTGACTCTAAGAATTTTTTTATCTCTTCCTTTATGTCTTCTGTAACCCATTGATCATTCAATAACATATTGTTCATTTTCCATGTGGTGTAGGATTTTTCCTTCCTTTTTTTATCATTGATTTCCAATTTCATTCCATTATGGTCAGATATGGTGCATGGTATTATCTCCACACTTTTATATTTACTAAGATTTGCCTTATGGCATAATATATGGTCTATTTTTGAGTAGGATCCATGTGCTGCTGAGAAGAACGTGTATCCACTTGATGATGGTTGGTATATTCTATATATGTCAGTTAGGTCTAGGTTATTGATTGTGCTGTTGAGTTCTATAGTTTCTTTATTCAGTTTTTGTCTAGAGGATCTGTCTAATGGCGAGAGCGGTGTGTTGAAGTCACCCGTAATTATTGTGTTATGGTCTATTTGACTCTTGAACTTGAGGAGCGTTTGTTTTATGTAGATTGCAGCTCCATTGTTTGGTGCATACAAATTGATAATTGTTATGTCTTGTTGGTGGATGGTCCCTTTTAACAGTATATAGTGTCCTTCCTTATCCTTCTTAATTAACTTAGGTTTGAAGTTGATTTTATTTGATATGAGTATGGCCACTCCTGCTTGTTTCCGAGGGCCATGTGAGTGGTATGATTTTTCCCAACCTTTTACCTTCAGCCTGTGTATGTCTTTTCCTATCATATGAGTCTCCTGAAGGCAGCATATTGTTGGATTTGTTTTTTTGATCCAGGTTGCTAGCCTATGTCTCTTGATTGGTGAGTTTAGGCCATTAACATTTAAAGTTACAATTGAGATATGATTTGTACTTCCAGTCATGCTTCTTTATTTATTTATTTTAGTTTGGCTAGTTTTACTTTTTTGGTTATTTTCTTCCTCCTTTACTGAGATACCTCTTGTTGTTAGTTTTGGGCACTATTTTTCAATTCCTCTTCTTGTAGTATATTGCTCAGAATGCTTTGCAGTGCTGGTTTTCTTGCTGCAAATTCTTTTAGCTTTTGTTTATCGTGAAAGATTTTAATTTCGTTGTCAAATCTAAAGCTCAATTTTGCTGGATACAGTATTCTTGGTTGAAATCCATTATTTTTCAGCGTTTGAAATACATTGTTCCAGGATCTTCTCGCTTTCAAAGTCTGTGCTGAGAAATCAGTCGTTAACCTAATTGGTTTACCCCTGAATGTAATCTGTCTCTTTTCTCTGGTAGCTTTTAATATTCTCTCCTTGTCCTGTATGTTGGCTATCTTCATAATTATGTGTCTTGGAGTTGGTCTATTATAGTTTTGAATGTTTGGGGTCCTGTAGGCTTCCAGGATTTGGCAATCCATTCCATCTTTCATCTCTGGGAAGTTTTCTACAATTATTTCATTTAATATGCTGTCCATTCCTTTGGTTTGAATCTCTGTGCCTTCTTCTATCCCGATGACTCTCAAGTTTGGTTTTTTAATGGCATCCCATATCTCTTGAATAGATTGCTCATGGGATTTAAGCATCTTTTCTGTGTTGACTATACTCTTTTCAAGTTGATAAACCTTGTCTTCATTATCTGATGTTCTGACTTCTACTTGATCAAGTCTATTTGTAATATTCTCGTTTGAGTTTTTAATTTGGTTTATAGTTTCCTGCAATTCTAGGATTATATTTTGATTCTTTTTTAAGATCTCTATCTCCTGGTAGAGCTCGTTCTTTGCCATTTGAATTTGTTTGTTTAACTCATTTTCAAAATATATTTTTATTGCTTGGACTTGCTGTCTCATGTCTTCTCTAATATTCCTTTCCATTTGAGTTAGGTATGCCTTGAGTTCTTTCCCTATCCCTGCTTCTGATGTTTCTATGTCCTCTTGTAGAATTAAGTTGTCTTGCATTGTTTGTACTCCTTTTTTCCCTTGTTTTCTCATGTTGTCCCCGTTGCTTTCCAGCTCTATTTGATTGTCGTGTTTCTGTTCTCTTCTATAGATTTGTTTCGGTTCTGTATTACTCTGATGCCTCTCCTTAGTGTTGTTAAACTATGCCTGCTGACGTGGGTTCCACTGTGAAGGCAGATCCGACGTCCGAGCTCCAGTGACGACACTACTTCGCTATGACTGGCCCCAGTTCCTTGCCGGGGTGTCCTGAGGAGGTGGTATGACTGAACTGTCTCTGTTTGATTTCAGCTCCCAGTCGCGGCAGGCAGGCGGTCTCCAGCCGCCCAGTATCACAGGCCGCAGGCGGGTGATCGGTCACCTGCGGCCGGGTGTTCTCCTACCGCCCACCTATGCGGGCAGTGGGTGAACTGTCGCCGGCGGGCCTGCAATTTCCAGCTGCCCAGTCTCGAGGGCCTTGCCTCTAGCCTCCTGGTTTCTCCTGCTAGCCTTCTGTAGCTGCAGGGCAGGCCGCACGAATCAGTCGGCCTGGATCTCCGGGGTCCCACAGTTGGCAATTGGGATCCCAGGCACTCTGTCCTTTGGATTTTTCCTGCTTGCCCCTCCCCCAGCTCTAGCTAGACAGGTTTCCTTTTGGCTGCAGATGTGTAGGGGGGGTTGCAGGTCAGGTGCCTCTAGTTCCCCCCCTAGTCTTTATGCAGGCTCACTCTGATTCTCCCTCCCCGGCAAGCCTAGGAGAGATTTTATGCGAGTTCCCGATGTATGGGGGATGGGCTGAGTGCCACACACCTGTTTTGTTGTTGAGATCTGTCGGAGAATGGCGGTGGATATTTCAGCTGTTCAAGATGCTGACTGCTGATTGCCTTGGCGGAGTGTCCGCTGTGGGGGATGGGACTGTACCGCTTCCTTCCCCGTCTAAACTCCCGAACTCAGCCCGGGGGTCAGTGTGGGCTTGGCTGGCGGGATTCCACCTGGTCTCAGCCGAGCCTCTCCCTGCTTGCTAATTAATGGCTTCCCTGGGGCGCCACGCCTTCTGTAGCCGCAGGGCAGGCTGCACGAATCAGTCGGCCTGGATCTCCGGGGTCCCACAGTTGGCAATTGGGATCCCAGGCACTCTGTCCTTTGGATTTTTCCTGCTTGCCCCTCCCCCAGCTCTAGCTAGACAGGTTTCGTTTTGGCTGCAGATGGGTAGGGGGGGTTGCAGGTCAGGTGCCTCTAATTCCCCCCTAGTCTTTATGCAGGCTCACTCTGATTCTCCCTCCCCCGGCAGGCCTAGGAGAGATTTTATGCGAGTTCCCGATGTATGGGGGATGGGCTGAGTGCCACACACCTGTTTTGTTGTTGAGATCTGTCGGAGAATGGCGGTGGAAATTTCAGCTGTTCAAGATGCTGACTGCTGATTGCCTTGGCGGAGTGTCCGCTGTGGAGGATGGGACTGTACCGCTTCCTTCCCCGTCTAAACTCCCGATCTCAGCCCGGGTGTCAGTGTGGGCTTGGCTGGCGGGATTCCACCTGGTCTCAGCCGAGCCTCTCCCTGCTTGCTAATTAATGGCTTCCCTGGGGCGCCACGCCTTCTGTAGCCGCAGGGCAGGCCGCACGAATCAGTCGGCCTGGATCTCCGGGGTCCCACAGTTGGCAATTGGGATCCCAGGCACTCTGTCCTTTGGATTTTTCCTGCTTGCCCCTCCCCCAGCTCTAGCTAGACAGGTTTCGTTTTGGCTGCAGATGGGTAGGGGGGGTTGCAGGTCAGGTGCCTCTAGTTCCCCCCTAGTCTTTATGCAGGCTCACTCTGATTCTCCCTCCCCCGGCAGGCCTAGGAGAGATTTTATGCGAGTTCCCGATGTATGGGGGATGGGCTGAGTGCCACACACCTGTTTTGTTGTTGAGATCTGTCGGAGAATGGCGGTGGAAATTTCAGCTGTTCAAGATGCTGACTGCTGATTGCCTTGGCGGAGTGTCCGCTGTGGGGGATGGGACTGTACCGCTTCCTTCCCCGTCTAAACTCCCGAACTCAGCCCGGGGGTCAGTGTGGGCTTGGCTGGCGGGATTCCACCTGGTCTCAGCCAAGCCTCTCCCTGCTTGCTAATTAATGGCTTCCCTGGGGCGCCACGCCTTCTGTAGCCGCAGGGCAGGCCGCACGAATCAGTCGGCCTGGATCTCCGGGGTCCCACAGTTGGCAATTGGGATCCCAGGCACTCTGTCCTTTGGATTTTTCCTGCTTGCCCCTCCCCCAGCTCTAGCTAGACAGGTTTCGTTTTGGCTGCAGATGGGTAGGGGGGGTTGCAGGTCAGGTGCCTCTAATTCCCCCCTAGTCTTTATGCAGGCTCACTCTGATTCTCCCTCCCCCGGCAGGCCTAGGAGAGATTTTATGCGAGTTCCCAATGTATGGGGGATGGGCTGAGTGCCACACACCTGTTTTGTTGTTGAGATCTGTCGGAGAATGGCGGTGGAAATTTCAGCTGTTCAAGATGCTGACTGCTGATTGCCTTGGCGGAGTGTCCGCTGTGGGGGATGGGACTGTACCGCTTCCTTCCCCGTCTAAACTCCCGATCTCAGCCCGGGGGTCAGTGTGGGCTTGGCTGGCGGGATTCCACCTGGTCTCAGCCGAGCCTCTCCCTGCTTGCTAATTAATGGCTTCCCTGGGGCGCCACGCCTTCTGTAGCCGCAGGGCAGGCCGCACGAATCAGTCGGCCTGGATCTCCGGGGTCCCACAGTTGGCAATTGGGATCCCAGGCACTCTGTCCTTTGGATTTTTCCTGCTTGCCCCTCCCCCAGCTCTAGCTAGACAGGTTTCGTTTTGGCTGCAGATGGGTAGGGGGGGTTGCAGGTCAGGTGCCTCTAGTTCCCCCCTAGTCTTTATGCAGGCTCACTCTGATTCTCCCTCCCCCGGCAGGCCTAGGAGAGATTTTATGCGAGTTCCCGATGTATGGGGGATGGGCTGAGTGCCACACACCTGTTTTGTTGTTGAGATCTGTCGGAGAATGGCGGTGGATATTTCAGCTGTTCAAGATGCTGACTGCTGATTGCCTTGGCGGAGTGTCCGCTGTGGGGGATGGGACTGTACCGCTTCCTTCCCCGTCTAAACTCCCGAACTCAGCCCGGGGGTCAGTGTGGGCTTGGCTGGCGGGATTCCACCTGGTCTCAGCCGAGCCTCTCCCTGCTTGCTAATTAATGGCTTCCCTGGGGCGCCACGCCTTCTGTAGCCGCAGGGCAGGCCGCACGAATCAGTCGGCCTGGATCTCCGGGGTCCCACAGTTGGCAATTGGGATCCCAGGCACTCTGTCCTTTGGATTTTTCCTGCTTGCCCCTCCCCCAGCTCTAGCTAGACAGGTTTCGTTTTGGCTGCAGATGGGTAGGGGGGGTTGCAGGTCAGGTGCCTCTAATTCCCCCCTAGTCTTTATGCAGGCTCACTCTGATTCTCCCTCCCCCGGCAGGCCTAGGAGAGATTTTATGCGAGTTCCCGATGTATGGGGGATGGGCTGAGTGCCACACACCTGTTTTGTTGTTGAGATCTGTCGGAGAATGGCGGTGGAAATTTCAGCTGTTCAAGATGCTGACTGCTGATTGCCTTGGCGGAGTGTCCGCTGTGGGGGATGGGACTGTACCGCTTCCTTCCCCGTCTAAACTCCCGATCTCAGCCCGGGGGTCAGTGTGGGCTTGGCTGGCGGGATTCCACCTGGTCTCAGCCAAGCCTCTCCCTGCTTGCTAATTAATGGCTTCCCTGGGGCGCCACGCCTTCTGTAGCCGCAGGGCAGGCTGCACGAATCAGTCGGCCTGGATCTCCAGGGTCCCACAGTTGGCAATTGGGATCCCAGGCACTCTGTCCTTTGGATTTTTCCTGCTTGCCCCTCCCCCAGCTCTAGCTAGACAGGTTTCGTTTTGGCTGCAGATGGGTAGGGGGGGTTGCAGGTCAGGTGCCTCTAGTTCCCCCCTAGTCTTTATGCAGGCTCACTCTGATTCTCCCTCCCCCGGCAGGCCTAGGAGAGATTTTATGCGAGTTCCCGATGTATGGGGGATGGGCTGAGTGCCACACACCTGTTTTGTTGTTGAGATCTGTCGGAGAATGGCGGTGGAAATTTCAGCTGTTCAAGATGCTGACTGCTGATTGCCTTGGCGGAGTGTCCGCTGTGTCAGACTTTTATTTATTTATTCATATGAGGTGATGGGAATCAAACCCAGTGCCTCACACTTGCCAGGCAAGTGTACTTCTGCTGAGCCACAGCCCCAACCCATCAAAAATCTTTATTTTTAAATTTTGATTGTTACAATTTTCCTCACTTTGGGTCCTTTTTGTATTCATCTTAATTATTTTTCTTTGAGTTTCTTGAATTTGGGTATCCATTTTCTTTCTCAGAATTGAAAAAAAATGTCTTATTTTTTCAAATGAGTTCTAGTCACCCTTCTCTTTCTCTTCTTTAGAGATACATGCAAAACACATATTTGTCCTTGTGATGTTGTCTCATAAGTCCCTTAGAGTTTCTTCACATTTAAAATTTTATATTTTTAATTTTGTTTTTGTTTCAATCAATAATTTCAAAAAAATATTTTATTTCAATTATTGTTTTATTTAAATACTGTCATGTTGGCATTTTTACACTTTACATGCATTTTCCTGATTTTGTGTCATTTTTTTAATATTTATTTTTTAGTTGTAGTTGGACACAGTATCTTCATTTTATTTTTTTATGTGGTGCTGAGGATTGAACCCAGGACTTTGTGTGTGCTAGGTGAGCGCTCTACCAATGAGCCAGAATCCCAGCCCTTTTGTGTAGTTTTCTGCTGTTTCCTCATAACACATGTAGGTATTTTTACAAGGACTATTTTTCATTTCATGAAATTATTCATAGACCTTAAAAGTCTTAGGATTGGTCTTTGTAGAGTTATCTCATTTATTTGATTTATTTGTGTTTCTGTGTTTCTTCATGTGTCTTGTTATTTCTGTTATAATTTTTTGTTTTGTTTTTGCATTTGAAGAAACAGCTACCTCTTCCAGACTTTGTGAATCAGTTTTGTATGGGGGACAAGTTTCACAAATTAGCCAGAAATTTTGGAAGCCCCTTGGATCTTTTATGGGAGTGGTTCTTTTCTGGACTTGAAAAATGATTTCTGAATTAGGTTTGCTGGTTTCTTAAGAAAGTCTTGTACTCTCTTCCTCCCCTTGGTGTCTCATTGCTGTATGGTAGAGTCTGATGCTTAGACAATCCTTTTGAGCTCTCTCTGGTTCTCAGCCCAACTCAGGTATTGAAAGTAAGAAATTTCCTCATATGAGCCTTAAGACAAGTGAGACAAATCATTTCCTCAGACATCTGTCTCTCCCTAAACAACACCTATAATATTGGAAGCATATCCACCCTTCCTCCTAAGAAAGTAGTCATGAATTATGTTTGTCTTGCTGGGTTGGGCATGGGGTAGATAGCAAGTGAATGGAAATGGCCTTTTTTTTACCTCTTTAAATAAAACTGTGTATTCCTGGAATACCCCAATTTCATAACTGGCTTATGCAATGTTCTTATGAGATCATTGGACCATAATCTTTGTGTGTCAATATTTGTGAGGAAGTGACGTCTGGGGCTTTATATTCTGAAAAATTTCAGACATCATTCAAGGAAAACATTTTTGTTTAATAAAAAAGTTGATACTAGGCTATTCATATTATAATGTGACTTTCATTCAAGTATAATTTCTTAAATGTGAGCTACATTGTAGCATAACATTCATTTTACAGGAAAGCTTCAATACACTTCGGCCACTTTTATCTTATGACCATTGAGTAACTACAAATAATAACATTTATGATATTTGTGGTATTGTTTAAATATCCGAAACCTTTTGGGTTTTCAAGTTACAATATTCTTGTAAAATGTGTATTATTTAAATTATTTTTCAATGCTGAATAGGTGAATGTATCCAAATAAAGTCATATGCATTCTCGAATTTATAATTCAATTTTCTCAAAAAAGTTTAGTCAAATAGTATTTTTTGTGAGCCCTGAAATAAGGGAATCTGATGAGCACACTTGAGATTTTTATATTTTAAGGTGTTAGATTATAAACCAAATCTGAAATCAAAAAGAGTTTTCCATTTAATTTTTAATATTTGATATTTTTTCTCTCATTGTTTTATTGAAAATATTTTGCATTCCTTTAATTTGTTCCTCAGAGCCCCTATACATCCTAGATTTTACCTTTTAATTCTATCCCATATTTCATGAAATTCAGCTCCTATTCTCTTAACATCTTTTCTCCATGATCAAGTTTCTTTGCCAAGATTATGTATATTGCCTTTATTATGTCAATATCTATTTTTCAAATGATGTAGTCTGTTGATAATGCTTTCTATTAAATTTTTAATTTGATTTATTGATTCTGCAATTTCAGGAGTTTCCAAATTATTCTTCTTCAAAATCTATATCTCCTTCTTGACATGATCTTTCACTTCTAATATTTTCTCTCTGATTTCAATCTTTACCTCATTTTTTTACCTCTTATGTCTTCTTATCTTTGAACTTTCTAAATTTATTTTTTGAAATTTCCTATACTGCAGTATCAGTAGAGTCTATTGTTGAATCATTCTGTTTTGGATGTTTTCTTCATATTGTTTATGTATCAACCCATCTATTCAAATGGATCTGAAACAGTGGGGTTTCTACTCTACCAGCTTTTAGTTATCCTGTAATTTTCCAGTGCCTCAGATATTAAGGGAAGTCAAATAACTGCAAAAACCTATGCATATAACATATAGGATTAAATTAAGTACTTAGTTCCTATTATGACATGTACAATGTTGATTGACACAATAAACAGAAATTGTAGGGTCAGCAATTTCTATCATTAAAGATAGTAGTTAATTATGAATTATGTCCATCAAAAACTCAAACAATTGGTATTACCTATGACTTCCAGTGTTTTAACTGCTTCTATTGCATTAGTGGTGGGGTGTGACATTATACAAACTAACCAGTGGTAAGGGAAGTTCAAAATAGAGATAATTAAGAGTAAAGAAGAATATATTAGGGAGACAAAGATTTGCAATTTCAAAATAGGGCTGATCCATAGACAACATATTGTTCATTATTTATGAGGGGGAAGAGAATAAATAAAAATAAAAGAAAAATTAGAGGAAGAGTGAAAGAGAGAACAATGAGTCCGGCTTCTGTTGGTTTAACATCTATTTATTTATAGATTTTTAAATTACTGCATTATAGACATACACAACATTGAAATTCACCATGCTTTATTCATAGATGTACAAAGAGAGTTTAGTTTGTTTCATTCTACTGTTCATCCCTCTGTTTGTCCTCCATGCCTTCCATGTAACCCCTTTCACAGATATCTCTGTTGAATGCCCTCTTTTCCATTATGTGGTCGAGTATTCACATATGAGGGGAAATATTTGACCTTTGGCTTCCTGAGTATGGCTTATTTCACTTAGAATTGTGTTCTCATTTCATCAATTTTCCACCTAGTGCCATAATTTAATTCTTCTTAATGACTAAGTAAAACTTCATTGTGTATATACACCATGTATTCTTTATCAATTACTCTGTTGATGGGTTTGATGGCTGGTTCTGTAATTAGGTTATTATGAATCGTGTTGCTATAAGCACTGATGTGCCTATGTTTTTATAGTATGCTGATTTCAGATATTTGGATATATACCAAGGAATGCGACAACTGGGTCAGATGGTAGTTCTATTCCAAGTTTTGAAAGAGCTATTCATCCAGTTTTCAAGAATGGCTGTACTAATTTGAAGTCCTACCAACACTGCATTTCCCCATGAATTATTCTTTTTTTCTTTTTAAAAAATTTTTTTCAGGTGTATGTACAGTAAAGTGTGTTTTGACATATTATACATACATGGACTATAACTTTCCATTCTTGTGCTATATATACTGTAGAGTTACACAGTTGTGTAATTCATATAAGTACATAGGAAAGTTATGTCTGTTTCATTTAACTGTTTTTCCTATTCCCATCCTCTCCCTTCCTTTCATCCTTCTATGTCTAATCCAATAAACTTTATTCTTCCTTTCCCCCCAAATGTTCTGTCTGATATGTGGATCTCTGCACAATATTCTTGATAATTGGTATTTTAAGTGGAGTGAGATAAAATTTCCATGCAGTTCTTTTTGAATCTAATAGTTTTATTGAAGTACAGGGAAAGAGCAAGGACATTATAACAGACTTTCTCTTCCTTGCAGTTTTGATTGTCATTTCCCTGATGCCTAAATATGTTTTATGTATACTTATACACACACACACACACACACACACACACACACACACACCACTTGTATTTTTTCTTTTAAGCAATGTCTGTTTTAGATTTTGTACCTGTTTCGTTTAGTAATTGGGGTTTAATATTTTTTAGTTTTTTTATTATTCTGTATATTAATTTCCTGAGGAACAGATGAAAAATATTTTATCACATTGGTAAGCTCTTTGTTTACATTCTTGTTTCCTTTGTTGTGCAGAAGTTTTGAAATTTGATTTAATCTCATTTATTGACTGTTAGTTTTATTTCTTGTGCTTTAGAGGTCTTGTTAAGTTGATGATTTTGTCAATATGTTGGAGTGTTGGGCCACATTTTCTTTAAGCAACTGTAGAGTTTCTGGTTTAATTCCTAGGTCTTTGATACACGTGGAGTTGGCTGTTATGCAGGGTGATAGGGATCAAGTTTTATGTTTTTCACATATGAATACCCAGTATTCATAGCACCACTTGTTAAAGTGTTTCTGTTTTCTTCAACATATATTTTTGGCCCCTTTGTCGCATATCAGGTCACTTTATCTATGCGGGTTTGTCTGTGTTTTCTTTTCCATTCATCTTCAGGTCTGTTTTGGTGCAATATAATGCTGTTTTTTTTTTTTAACTAAAGCTCTGTGATATAATTGGATATCTGGTACCATGAAGATCTCAGCATCACTCTTCTGGTTCAGGATACATTTGGATGTTCTATGTCACTTCTGTGTCAAAATGAATTTGAGAAATGTGTTTTGTCTCTGTGTTATGAAGAATGTCTGTATTGTGAAGGATGTCATTGATATTTTGACTGAGATTGTACTGAGTCTGATCACTGGTTAAGGTAGTATGACCATTGGGATAATATTAATTTTGCTTTTTTCAAGATTATTGAAAGTATTTCCACTTCTTAAGATTGTCTTTGATTTGTTTTATTCACCATTTTATAATTTTCATTGTTGAGGTCTTTCATCTCCTAAGTTAGATATTTTCCAAAGTATTTTCTTTAGGGTTTTGAATGAGACATGTTTCTCAATTGTTTTGAAGAGGGTTTGCTATTGCTTATAGGACTGCAATTGATTTATGTATTATTTTCTTGTATCATCTCTTTTAGTAGATTTGATATCAGCACTATAAATTTCTTGATGGAGCATTTTAAATCATCTAAGTAAAATGTTCCTGTCATCAGTAAACAGAGGCAACAGGACTTCTTTTTCCTATGTGTATGAAATTAGTTTCTTCTCTTGCCTGTTTGCTCTTGCTGGGGATTCAAGGAGTGGTGAAAGTTTACTTCCTTGTTTTGCTATTGTTTTGAGAAAAAATGTTTTAATTTTTTTTTAATTCAGTTTGATGTTGGCATTTGGTTTCTCCTTCTATCACTAGTGCCTCTGGTGTTTTAACCTGAATGGGTGCTGAGTGTTGTGAACAGTCTTTTCTGAATCTACTGATTATATCATGGTATTTTTGTACTTAAATTTGTTCATACAGTAAATTTTGTGTGTGTGTGTGTGTGTGTGTGCGCACGCTCATGCATGCGTATGTGCATATGTATATATGTACACATATATGTACTTAAATTTTTTTTTTGGAATTGGGAATTGAACCAAGGCATGATTTTCTAATTAGGTTCATGTGCCACTATCCACTTTTTAATTTTTTTCCTATTTTTGTAAATGCATTATAGTATTACAGAACAATGGATTTATTGTTACATATTCACATATAAATCTAATATAAAAATAAGCAATATTATATTGCAGTGTTTCCCTTTGTTTCCTTCCCTCCCCCAGGTCCTTTTACTTTTTTAAATTTCTTCTTTTTAGATATATGTGACAGTGGAGTACATTTGGAGATATTATATATGGATGACATATACCTTATTCCAATTAGGATCCCATTCATGTGGTTGTACATGGTGTGGAATTTCACTGGCCATGAATTCATATATAAACATAGGAAAGTTATGTTCAATTCATTCTCATGTCTTTCCTATTATCATTCTGCTCTCTTACCTTCATTTCTCTTTGTCTATTCCAATGAACTTTTGTTATTTCCTCCTTGTCCCTTATTGTGTATTAGCATCCACATATAAAAGAAAATATTTGGCCTTTGGTTTTGGGGACTGACATATTTCACTTAGCTTGATAGTTCCTAGTTCCATCAGTGTATTGCCAAATGCCTTAATTGAGTTTTATTTAAAGCAGAGTAATGTTCTATTGTGTGTGTGTGTATATATATATATATATATATATATATATATATATATATATATATATCCATATATTCTTCTGGATATTTGATATTTGAGAGACTAGGATGAAGGGTCAGAAGCTTGGAAGAGAAAAGCTATTGGTATAATTCTGTAATTCCCAGGTGTCCTTATGGAGAATAAAATTGACACTTTCACCCCAGGCCATCTGTTCAAGACTACAACAGTACATCTCAAGTAGGGTACATGACAGTCACTTGGAGAGCTCACTCAAACTCAGACTTCTGGGCCTCAACTCAGAGTGTCTGACTCAAGGCCCGGGGTGGCCCTTCTTTATTCCTTACAAGCCCCCAGGGTTTGCTAATGTTCATGGAATAAACACTTCCAACTGATGGCCCTGGTCTAGAAATTTCAAGGGCAGTGAAGGTGACATAAGGTCCTCCTTGGGTCTAGTCTTCACCTTCTTTCCCTTCCTCTTTTCCCAGTGTCCTATAGAGAAACCTACTGTAGCTCCTACTTAGATCACACCTGCATATGTCCATGATAAGTTGGAGCACATGGGATCTTCCAGTCTCATGGGCCTTCCACAGTTTCAGATTTTTTTTCCCTGAAGACTGCAAGCTCTATCTCTGTACTTCAACCACTGTCTTCATATCAGTTTTTAGAATCTCATCTTTTGGATTGTTGATTTCCATGTGAATTTTCGAACATCGTTTACTCTTAGAATTCCACACTGCATTTTCATGATATTTTATCCAGGACTTTGTGGACATAGGATGTTGCTGATGACAATGGGATTCCTCTTTTTCCCTTTTATTAAAGGAAGCTACCAGTCTGGGACTAACTCCTCTACTGAGTGTCAAGGAAGAGCCAAACATGGGCCCTTTTGGGTTCTTAGGACTACTCTGAAAAATAATACTTACTGGGTGTCCAAAAATATCAATTTATTGTAACACAGTTGTGGAGTCTAGGAGTCCAAACTGAATTATTATAGTATCTGCTCTGGAAGGTCTAGGGGAGGATTTTTCCTCGTCTCCTCTAGCTTTCAGTAGTTGTAGGAAATTCTTGGCATACCTTGATGTGTAGATTCATCTCTCCTTTTTCTGTCATGATTATCACATGTTGTTCTCTCTGCACAGGTATACTTTCCAAATTTCCTCTTCTAAGGTCATGAATCATTAGATTATAGCCCACTCTAATTGACTATGGACTCATACAACATTTTTATGTGCAAAAACCTCATTTCCAGATGAGATAATAAGCTGATATGCTGGGAAGGACATGACTATTCAACCCAGAGCACGTATTGAGCACTGAATGTGCCCTATTCTCTGTATTTCCCATGGCAGCACTGTGAGGTACACACAGGCATCACTCACTCCGAATAAACTAGGATATGAAGCTCAGTAAAGTTGTGCTCCAGCCAGAAGCACATGGAACACACAAGGTTGTAGTCACAGTGTAGCTGTAGCATGGGTTCACCTGTCCATTGAAAGAACCAAAGGCCAAATAATCTTTATGATATGAGGATACTAACAAATAATCAGGAGGGAGAAGAAAGAATGAGATATGTGTAGACATGAGACTGCTTCCCAGAAATAGTCCCAGAGTACTACAAAGGACTTCAAATCTTTAAGTAGCTGCCTCTTTGAGAATCTTAGAGCAGGAATTGATGCATAAAATAACAATGCTCAAATTTCTAATCAATTATCCCAAAAGTTGCAATATTACTCTTCTAGATTTAGATTACTAGAATTTCATTAAACATCCTATGTGGGATTATAGTATGGAATTAAAAAAAATATTTTTCTTCACTATTTAGATATAAAATGACAGTAGAGTGAATTCTGAAATATTATATACACATAGAGTATAGCATATAACTTATTCTAATTAGGATCCCATTCTTATGGTTGTAACATGATATGGGTCTTCACTGTGTGTGTGTGTGTGTATTCATAGAAGAACATAGGAAAGTTATGTCTGATTCATTCTGTCTTTTCTATTCCCATTTCCCCTACCTTCTTTTATTCCCATCTGTCTAATCCAATCAATATGTATCCTTCCTTCTCCCCCCTGATTATTTGTTAGTATTCACATATCATTAAGGTTATTTGGCCTTTGGTTGATAGGGTCTATTATGCTGATTTTATGTCCTTTAGATTTATACTGAGAAGTGGGATAACTTGGTCAATTGGTGGCTCCATTACAAGTTTTCTGAGGAATCTCCATACTGCTTTCAAGTATTGGTTGCACCAATTTGCAGTCCAACCAGCAACGTATGAATGAACTTTTTTCCTACATCCTCTCCAACATTTATTATTACTTGTATTCTTGATAATTGACATTCCAATTGCAGTGAGACAGAATGCCCCTGTATTTTTTTTTATTATTGGTTGTTCAAAACATTACATAGTTTTTGATATATCATATTTCACACTTTGATTCAAGTGGGTTATGAACTCCCATTTTTACCCTGTATATAGATTGCAGAATCACATCAGTTACACTTCCACTGATTTACATATTGACATACTCATGTCTGTTGTATTCTGCTGCTTTTCCTATCCTCTACTATGCCCCTCCCCTCCCCTCCCCTCTTCTCTCTCTACCCCCTCTACTGTAATTCATTTCTCCCTCTTGTATTATTTTTCCCTTTCCCCTCACTTCCTCTTGTATGTAATTTTGTATAACCCTGAGGGTCTCCTTCCATTTCCAAGCAATTTCCCTTCTCTCTCCCTTTCCCTCCCACCTCTCACCCCTGTTTAATGTTAGTCATCTTCTCATGCTCTTCTTCCCTACTCTGTTCTTAGTTACTCTCCTTATATCAAAGAAGACATTTGGCATTTGTTTTTTAGGGTTTGGCTAGCTTCACTTTTCATAATCTGCTCTAATGCCATCCATTTCCCTCCAAATTTGCAACTATACAAGAGGAATACAAATATATAGGGGGAAATTTCAATAGCACAACAGTTTCAGTAATCAGAAAGAAACGCGAACAGTATGAAGAGACAAGGAAAGAAAGGACCACAAGCAATGCAGGTCAACTCAACATTAGAAGAGGTAATATCTGCAGCAGATGGAATGTCAGATAAAGAATTCAGGAGATACATGCTTCATATGATCTGGAGTCTCAAGGAAGACATTAGACAGCAAAATCAGACAATGAAAGATCTCTTCAACAATGAATTACATAAACAAATCCAGGAAGCAAAAGATCAACTATACAGGGAGATAGAGGTTATAAAAAACAAACAAACAGAAATCCTAGAAATGCAGGAATCAATAAACCAACTTAAAAACTCAATTGAGAATACTACCAGCAGAGTAGAACACTTAGAAGATAGAACATCAGACAATGAAGAAAGTATTTCAACTTGAAAAGAACATAGACAGCTCAGCAAGACTGTTAAGAAACCATGAGCAGAACATCCAAGAAATATGGGATAACATAAAGAGACCAAACTTAAGAGTCATTGGGGTACAGGAAGGTATAGAGGTCCAAACCAAAGGAATGAACAATCTATTCAATGAAATAATTTAAGAAAACTTCCCAGACTTGAAGAACGAGGCAGAATCCCAAATCCTAGAAGCCTACAGGATGCTGAATGTACAAAATCATAAGAGATCCACACCTAGACACATTATAATGAAGATGCCCAACATACAGAATAAGGAGAGAATTTTAAAAGCTACAAGAGAAAGGAAGCAGAGTACATTTAGGGGTAAACCAATCAGGATAACAGCCGATCTCTCAACACAGACTTTCAAATTGGAGAAAAGTGTACAGCCACTAAATATAAAAATTATAAAGAAAAATGATCAGAATATGTTACATGAAAAAAATTGGCTAGTAACTAGTATGGTCAGGATTTGACTTTTCATCTTTTATTCCTCTTCTGTGTCTCCCACCCGGATATACCTACCCCCCTGTGAAACCATATGCAGCATCCAACTACCATATGCAACATCCATATGGATGAGGAGAGGGGTAGAAAGCGGGACACGGTCTCAAGGCAGGACCTCCATTACTAAGTGGACAGAGTCACAGCCTGAGTGTCAGTTTATGAACTGTAGATATTTTTAGCTTCATGTGGCTGAGCAAAATCCTCTTCTCATAAATGCCTCCTTATCTTTAATCCAAAGGTACCTCTATATGACCCAGCAATCCCAAGAGAAATTAAAACATGAGTATTCACTGCAGCATTCTTCAAAATAGTCAAAAGTAGAAACAATCCAAATATTCATCAACTAATGAGGGGTAAAATGATATAGCTACATAATGGCATGCTATAGTTAAAAGGAATAAAGTACTGATATATACTATAACATAGATAAACTTCAAAAACATTGTGCTATGTGAAAAAAAGCCAGAGAAAACACATTACATATTGTATAGTTCCTTTTGTATGAAATAGCCAGCTAGGCAAAGCTATAGACACAGGAAGTAGAAGAGTGATAGCCAGGCCCTGGGGCAGGGAAGACAAGTTGTGGCTGAGGAGATAGGGAATGGCTGCATATGGGAAAGAGATTTCTTTTAGGGATGATGGCAGTATTCTAAAATGAGATAGCAGCAATTACTGCACAGCTCTGTAAATTTACTAAAATCATTTAATTGTACACTCAAAACAAGTACACTTCATAATATATAAATTACTTCTCAACGCTTTCTTAATGTATCCCTAGATGAAGTTGTACTTGAGAGACACAATTCTGAATACATGTATTCATTCATCTAAAATATTTTATAACTGCCCACGATTTGCCAGGTATTACTCTTAAGATTATATATGTGAAAAAAATTATCAACCATATTTTAGTGATCTGCAAACCAGTTCACATGTTTATTTTTATCACTAGGCTCTTAGATATATGGGAAGAGTTATTTCTTATTCATCTTTCTAACCCCAAGAGACTGCACAGTGCCTGGCATGCAGTAGACCCTGTCCAACATATGTTGCTGGATAAATGAATGAAGCAGATATAAAGATGTTTAAGAGTGAGAGAAGCATTGAGAAAACTAAGCCTTCCCCATGCTGTTTCCTGGAGTAGCATGGGGGAAAGGTGACCAGAGAAGAGTAAGCCAAGAATATAGACTGAAGTCTTGACTCAGATCTTCTTCTGGCTTCTTAAGATCAGGAAAGAATTTATTTGAAGCTCTGGTTGATAGAATCTGGCAGGTGGTTACCCATTTGAGTCATGTTTTAAGATCCTGCCCGACAACTTAGTACTGGTTCAGGCACAGAGACTGGAAGCTTCTAGTTCTCAGAATGTGTGGTCAGCTCACCCCTTCTTGAGGGATTTAGTGGGCATCTCTGCTGAGCTTCTTCTCTGCTTCAAAGTTCCCATTGCACTCACCCCCATTTGGCACTGACCACCTGGTGAGAAATGGTTGTCAACATCTGAGTCCCTCCAACCCCACCTTCTCCACCAGTGTTTCAGAGCTCTATTACACTGCTTCCTGGAATTTGGAAATGTGAGTGTGAAACTGCATAGATATCTATTCCTTTGGTGAAGTAATTTTACTTCCAGGTATGAATTTGAAGAAAACAATGTGCACAATGATCTGTTTTTAAGGTTGTTATTAGTGATGACATTTGTAACATTGCCACATTGGAAGTTACTGAAATAATAAAGAACAATGGAGGAAGGCTAATGCATTTATGGCACTGACGTGGCTCCCTAACTGTCAAACCACACAGATAGCCCACTAATCCCTGCTGAGAAGCAGCAACAGAGCAGATCTGGCTGGCCAGAGTGCAGGAGGAAAGCAAAGCCCATAGCCATGTGGAGCCTGCCATATTGGCACAGGCTTGAGGAGTGGTGAACCAAGACCGAGCAAAGCCAGGTCTCACAAACCTGTCACACCCAGTGCCCAGCCTGAGCCAAAGAGGGTGCCTGCTCCCCTGGATCCAAGCCTCCAAGAATCCAGGATGCATTGACCTCAAATTCCTGCCTCCCAAGAAGCTAGGGGGAAATGGAAGTTGGATGGACCAGAATGGAGATTGCAATAGTGGATCGATAGTTTCCAAAACCTGGTTAGCATAAATTTGGACCAATAGGGTTGACCCAAGATCTGTATAAACCCCTAGACTAGCACACTCAAGCAGCAACTTGCTATCAGGTCCTCTCTCGTCCTGCAAGGCTTCTGATTTTAGTATTCCCACTTGAATAAAAATACCCGCTCTTCTTTGCCTTTGGATTTTTTTCTTTAAATTCATGACACAATAATCTAGGAAAAAGAAATTGCTGGGGAGCTGCTGGAGTCTGCTGCAACACTGGAGAGTATGGCTCACCATTAACAGCTGCAACATGCCACTTGATGGTAGTGGAGAAGAATCTGGCTTTGCTGGCTATTACTTTGAGCGGACACTGGCAGGCGTTCTCAGTTGCAGAGTGCTACAACTTATGCAGAACCCACTCTCCAGTGAAGCAGAAAAACTCCAGTTTCAGCCCCACTGTGTAATGAAATACTATGAAGTCACAACAGTCCAGTTACAGATGAATTTAATTATAAGACAGGGATTTGACCTTGATATACTGTTAAGTAAGATATGTAGATTTCAATCTGCTTCCTGCAATATCATCAGTCTTAAAGGTCTTATTGAGATGTCTATTTGGTGGAAGGAAATCTTTAAGAATTACACAGTAAAGGAATTAGGGGATCAGGCAGCTGGTGAGACCTCGTGTGCACATGTGCATAGAAAAATGAGTTGTTGGGGTTGAGGCTTGTAGCTCAGTGGTGTAGCACTTGCCTCTCACATGTAAGACACTGGGTTCGATCCTCAGCACCACATAAAAATAAAGGTATTGTGTCTGTCTACAACTAAAAAAAAAAACCCAAACAAAAAACAAATAAAATAAATAAATACATATAAAAATGAGTTGTTGTACATATGCATGAACACAGTAATGGTCATTACTTCAGGTTGATAAATATAGCAGATGTTTATGCATATTTGTGTTTTATGGCATTTTCCTAAGTTTTACAATGAAAAAAACATGAAACCTTTAAAAAAAAAGACCTACTTATTCATGTAAAAAAAATTACAGTTTCTAAAAAAAAGTGATATATACAAATTACCCTGTCAGATACATCCTGATTCCTCCAAGTCTGCCTTGAACTTAGTGTCCTAAACCATCAACACAACCAAACAGAAGAACATTATTCCTCAGTCCCTGGCCACAGGCAGACATCAGTTTCAAGAAAAAGGAACATGAAGTCCTTGTCCTTTTCACAAAACAATACTGTAAATGTATAGAGGTTTTTCTCTATAAATTGGAAACTGATGTTTCATATTCTGATAAGTGTCACCTTAATGTGTTTTGGAATTGCAGTGGGAACAGCCAAGAGTGAAGCAAATAGTGCCTTTCCTCTCTCTCCGAGTCCCCAGCTCAGCCGGCAGCGGCAAGGGAGGCTCAGGAGGTAGACCTCAGAAGTGAAGTCAGAGTAATGCTTCCTCTGGGATTATAGTCCCAGATGGATTCTCAGAAGAGGAGAAATTTTAGAAAAAACTTGGAAGATAATAAAGTATGAAATGACCTGGAAGAAACAAGTAGAAGAACAATCATCAGTCTAAAGGGAATAATGCAAGTCTCCCCTTAAAATGTCAACCCACACTAGGCCTCATCTCCTCTGATCCAAGGCCTTTCTAAAAAACCTACATACATCAAACCTCTGGTGTTAGTCAATGTTTTGTTGCTGTAAAGAAAGAGTTATTTTGGTTCATGGTTTCAGAGACTTTAGTCCAACTGGCACCAAGGCAGAAACATCATTTGGAAGAAAGCTAATCAGCTCATGGTACTTGGGAAGCAGAAAGAATGTGGAGGGGACCAGAGAGAAGATATAGTCCCAAGCGAATGCTTCCAGTGACTTACTTCCTCCAGCTATACCCTCCTGCCTACAGTTTCTGCCTCTTCACAGTAGTCCATTCAAATTATTAATCCATCAAATGGGTTAATCCATTGATGTGATTTGAGCCTCATGAATCCAGTCACTTTCCAAAATCCTCATCTCTGAACATTGCTACTTGGGTGGTTAAGTCTTCAACATAAAAGCTCTGGGGGACATTTCAGATCCAAATCATAACACACCAATAAGAGGATGATTTGATTTTATACATGAAGCTGCTGGTAAAGGAATTTTGGCCAAAAGTCCTAAAACTTATTCACCTGCTCCACGAGGCCCTGGAACAGTTGAGGTGAGGTAAGAAGTGTAATAAAGATAGTGAAAAGTTCCTCACCCATTGCCAGGGAGGTTATCAGGAGAACCTGGTCCCTTGTACACAGAGCAGGGTATTGAGAGACAAGAGGAGCACCATGCATGTATCCTCCACAAAAGCAAAATAGTGTTCCTCAGATGGAGGACAGAATAGTTTCGGTTGTTTTCTGCTGTTGCTTCAGAGCCAAGCCCAGCATCTGGCATGGGACCAAGACTCAATAACTATTTGGTAAATTAGTCTGTGTTAACAGACTGGAGGAGATGGGCTAGTCCTACTCCTACTCCTATTCCTTCCTGATTAAAGGAATACTGTGATTAAATTGAAGACTCCCCTGGGACTCCAGTTGAACAAGACAAAACCCAAGCACACCCTGACCTCACAGAGACTGGCTGGCTTTATAGACATCATATTTGGACCATTGTCCCTATCACCACCAGTAGCTGAAAAAACACTAGTGGTTTCTAGTGACCAGGAAACCCATGGGGGTGAGAATGTCCTTGTCCACATGTCAGGTAGACTTGTGAGGACAGGTGCAGTCTCAGTCCTGTGTTTGTCTGGGGTAACAGATAGTATGAAAAGGGCTGAGAAGGAGCTCAAAGCTGCACAGACCCTAAAAGGAGACATGCCTTCATGCCTTTCCTTTCCAGAGGGAAGCTGTGCATAATCATAAACACCTAGTGGGAAGGGGAAGAGAGGGCTTCCCATTGTATACCACAGCCCTATCCCCTGAGCCAGGCTTACCCTCCAAAAGTGGCTCATCTGGAGAGTGTGAGAGAATTGCTGTGCATGTGTATGGTGGGTGGGCTTAAAGACAGTCTTAGAGAGTAGTGTGAAATGGCTTCCCTGGATTTTTAGAGGCGCTGGGAGGGGATCTGAGGTTAGGGTGGAAATAATGGGATGGGGCCTTTGATTCACATTTGCCTTTCTTTCATTCCTGTGTCACAAATTCAGTTAGACCTCTTTATATAGGATTTCAACCAGGAGAACATGAGCGACCCTTCTTCCCGCCCTATCTCCAAAGATCCTCAGAGGATCTTCTTCACTGAGTGTAATAGGCCCCTGTCAAGTCCTGATGGGATCCTTTGATTTCCCCTCTCAAGACCCTGTGGTTTGTTGCTATATGTGACAAAAATCCTGACAAGAACAAATTTAGAGGAGGAAACTCTCCCTGTTTCAGAGGTCTCAGTCCATCGACAGACGACTCCATTGCTCTGAACTGGAAGTAAAGCAGAACATCATGGCAGAAGGGTGTAGAGGAGGAGAAACAGCTCAGGAGGTGACCATCAGGAAGCATAGAGTGCTCTCACTGAGCAGGGACAGAGGCATACTCCAGTGACCTAGCCACATCCTACCTGTGGAGTTAGTTACCACCCAGCTAATTCCTATTAGGAGATTAATGCATTAATTAGGTTAAAGCTCTCATAACCCAATCATTTCATCTCTAAACCTTCTTGCATTGTCTAACAGATGAGTTTGGAGGGGACATCTAGTATCTCAATCATTACACTATAATTTGAATCTTTCATGTCCCCCAATGGCCCATGCATTGAAGGGTTGGTCTCTAGCACTGTTGGGAGGTGGTGGCACCTTTAGGAGGTTAGGCCACAGTGGGCCTGCCTTGGAGGGGGATATTGAAACTGGGGGGTCCGTTTCTGTTTCTCTCTTTGCCTCCGGCTGCCATGCTTTCCTGTCCTGGCATACTTACTGCCTCATTACAGGAAACAAAACCAGGCAGCCATGCACGTAGACTGCTGAAACTGGGAGCCAAAATAAACCTTGTCTCTTTCCACGTTGATTTATCTTAGGCATTCTTTATAGTACTGGAAATCTAACTAACACTTGTAAAAGGGCTGAGAGACTAAATAAAAGTGGAAACTGAAGATGTTAAACAGGCTTTCAATGACCTGAGGGACAGAGATAAACTAAGTGCTAAAACTGAATGCAGACTCTGCTGGCATGGCCACTGAATAGCTTCTCTCTCTCTCTCTCTCTCTCTCTCTCTCTCTCTCTCTCTCTCTCTCTCTCTCTCACACACACACACACACACACAGACACGCACACATGCACACAAGCACACACGCACACACCAACACACACAGACTCACGCACTTTTCAGCCTGTTTCGAGTCACTGTTTCTTAATCTTCCATCTCCAGGATTCTTTTGTCAATCTGTGACTGAGTAGGGGGAAGAGAGAAGCTACCTGAGTTGTTTTGTTTTGTTTTTAACTATACATTTTAAAAATTCATTTTATGTTTTATTGTTACAATGCAATAGTAACATAATTGTTATAGAAAAAAAAAAAACAGACAAGAAATTGTTTACTATCTTTTCTCCAGAATACTTACTCTAGCAAGTACCAAGCTATAGAAACTTCCAGACATTCTTCTGTGCTTAAATTTTTTTCTAGGGTGATATAGATATACTATAGATGCAGATCGATCGATATGTATACATGTATACATATTCATTTTTAATATGAAATTTTGCCTTCATAACTTCTATTTATTTAACTTATAAAGAAAATATTTTCGGGCCAACAACACATGTTCACAAGATTACAATAAATAACAGAAGAATACACTAGAGGCACACTGGCATAAAATCCAATTCTTTATTGTTAGAAATGTAAGTTATATTTAAATGTGTAAAATATATCTAATGAAAGCCAAAATTCTTATCTAGCCAATAATGATACACCTTTAACCCTGAATTTGCCTATATAGTCACTGTTTTCTAAGTAAAACTCATTTAAATGACTACAAAAACCAGGCTTCCGGAAGAGTGGTACCTTGCTGAAAGGCACCTATTCAGGCATGGTGGGAGGAGAAAGTGGAGAGTCACCCAGGAGCTGGGAACTGCCACCAGTAGAGGGAATGACTGTGGAAGGCCCTGGGATATGAGGGTGGAACACAAGTCTGGTAGATCCTTAAATTTCCAGAGGCAAACCTTCCAAGAAACTAATAAAGCCTCAAGTTCCAGGACCTTCTCTTGCACTGGCCTTCCGTAGACCCTGCCAAGGAGAGGTCTCAGTCACTCAGCCACAAGAGTGATATCATTTTGAAAATTTTGCATAAGAAAGATACCTTGATGAATTCCAATTTGCTAAGTGCCTGTTGTACTTAGAAGTTACTCTTAGCTCTATGCCCATTTATGGGCAAGCACTGGAATAGCCATGGTCATCTTAGAATAGAGTAAGAGTAACTTTGTCAGTTTAAAGGGTTCCTAACTTCTCGAGGGGAGGAACTGCTTCCAGGAAAATATCTCCCATCCATGTGTGATTCTCCTCGTGCTGAGACAGACATTGCAGGGCCAGGGGTCAAATTGCAATATGCACATGTTCTGTGAGGAGAGGAACAAAGTCATCTGCTACAGATCAGATATAGAAATGGTATGAGAATGCAGATTTTAGGCCTGGGTAAAAGTAACAGCTGAAAATGAGTTTAATGCAAGTTCCTGGAGAGAATGATTTGGTTTTATTTGGAGGCACGAGAAAAAGGAAAATTCTTGTTGTAAAGACCCAGCTGACATTTAGAGATGCATGGGAAATGACTTCTAGCCCGGGGGGTGGAACACAACTTCTAAAATGTGATGAACTCTTCCTTTAAAAATATTTGAGATCAGAAAAACCTCTAAAGCAAGTTAAAAACAAACAAACTATTTTTAAAAGGATTGCATCTTAGCCAGACACGGTGGTACACACCTGTATCCCAACAGCTCAGGAGGCCGAGGCAGGAGGATTTTGATTTCAGAGCCAGCCCCAGCAATTTAGGGGGACCTAATCAATTCAACAATACTCTATTTCTAAATAAAAAAAATATATATATATTTTAAAAATGGCTGGGGATGTGACTCAGTGGTTAAGTGCCCCTAGGTTCAATCCTCAGTACCAAAAAGTAAAATTTAAATGGTCGACTTAATTGGAATAAGATATGCTGGAGATTAAGAGGTTTCTGGTTGTGTCTAGGATGATTGGCATGTGGGATAGCAAACTGAAGTGGAGGCCCTCCATAAGTGGGGTAGCACCATTCAATGGGATCTTGGCTTGGATGGAATTTTATTCCATCCAAGGAAGCAGCAGCTGATGCAAGCTTGATTATTCTTGAACACGTTCTTGATCGCTGCTTTATTTGTCTGAGGACACGAGACTCTCACTCCTTCACTCTTTCAAAGCAGACTCTGCCAGTGATTCTCCAGATAGTTTTCAGAAGCCTTTGGTCTCAGGCTGGGGGTAGGATCATTAATCCCTGTAGTTCTGAGGTGTCAACATCTTGGACCACACAGCTACTTGTTCCTCCAGCTCTCCAGCCTGCAGACGACCATTGCAGACTATCCAGCTTCTGGTTGTGTAAGCCAATCTAATAAATCCCTTTTTATAATCATATCTCCTGTTGTTTTTGTGCCTCTGGAACACCCTAATACAAAATGTATCAACTTTTTTATCTTTATTCCCTAAATGACATAGTATGACAGCTATTTACATAGCATTTACATTGTGTTAAGTATTATAAGTAATCTAGAGATGATTTAAAGTAACAGGAAGATGTGTACAGATTACATGCAAATACTACAGCATTTTACTTGAGGGATTGCATATCTGAACATTTAGTAATCAGGGTGGGGAAATCCCTGCAGCCAATCACTCATAGATACTAAGAGATGATTGATCCCTTTTTTCTCCTAACTGGACAGGGTATAAGACAGTCATCATTTAAATTTTTACTGGATAATAAAAATTTATGAAACAAAATGACATGATAGAAACTGTTGTCTTTATTTTAGTGTAGTTTATGTGCCCTTTCATTATTTCTCTTGGGAATCAGTGGCTACAACATTAAAAAAAAAAAAAGGAAGATCCCCTGTATCTGGCACTTACAAGAAAGAATGAATTAATTAGATTTTGTTAAAGTTTTCAGAACAACTGAGTAAGTGAGCCAGTGTTCTGGGTTCATTTCTGGTCATGGCAAATGCTTTATTAGGAAGCAATGTATTTGAGTTCTCAGAACAGACATGCACACATGACCATTCTTGAAGGAGAAGAAAAATTCTACATTGTTTTTTGTTTTTAAGAAAGAAAAAACCACCCTTTGTTTCCACTTATTCATATACCCTCTTCTAGGAGAGGTAGGAATATGCTTAATTCCACAGAAAAACAAAAGCTGAAAACTGTTTTCTTTACAAAGTTAAAAAACCTGTATTTATAAACAAAAGAAAACTAATACAGTCAGACACTGTAGCAAAAAACAAACAAACAAACAAAAACACCCCTCTTCAACCTGCTGCTAAATTATACCATGGATGGCCATGGATGAAATTTGAAAAAGAAAAAAATCCCATTGCCAGAAGAGGAACAAGGGTCAAAAGGATAACTCATATAGATATGCTAAGCTGGCCCCAGTCCCTTTTTGGAAAGAGAAGCCCAGTATTATGAAAAAAAGGAAATTTTCTCTCCTTCCTCAGCATTTGAAAAAATCACTGCAAAACCAAGCCTTTTCATGGTTTGGCAGAGGAAGGAAAAACTAAGAATGAAATGGGAGGATTTATACATTTGATTCACAAAAAGGAAAAGTTTAGACTAAATGGAGAGGGGATGTCAATCAATACTCCAAATGTATTTTGCTTGTGATATTCTCCATATTGTGTTTAGAATACAATATGTTGTTGTGTCCAAAGGAAATAAATGCATCTATGTTTATCATTTTGTGCAAAAGTGTTTTCTAGAAAGCCCCAATCTGAGAGTGGCTATCTAGTATAGAAGCAGAGAATCCTAGACTTTCAGACCTTTTAGACAGAAAACTTTAATCTTCTGTTTGAAACTCTAATTTCTCTTGCCACAGATGCACTATTTAGAACTCTAACTTTATGAATAAATTGCTAAAATCTAAACCCTTCATCTATTTTGCATTTGCCTCTCTTCCCAGGAAGGATATGTTTTGTGATTTGTCCTTAGTGCATTCCAGATGGCTCCCAGTGACCAGGTCACTCCCTTCCCCAAACTCATACCCTTTTCTTTCCAACCATACCTTCCAGAGTCTTGCTCTGGCTCCCAGGCCTCCAGATTTTTCTACTTTTGACAAAAAATAGAGGCCTACCACCTCTCCCAGCCTCTCCAGTTCCTCACAATTTGCCAAAGTTGGTCTTTGCAACTCCCTGAACCGGCATCTCTTTATCTAGGAAGCTGCACCACATATACATTAGCAAGGGGTTCTCTGACTTCTCTCCACCCAGGCAGGTTCAACTCCTCCTGTTTGGCCCATGCCAATCACAAGGCCATTGTCCAAAGCTGGAGAGGAGCAAAGGAGCTCTGTGTTCTCTCTGGTGCCTGTTGACCTAACTTGCAGGCTTCAACACGGAGCCTTGTACCTGACCCAGCTCCAAAGGAAACATCAAAGCTCTTTGGGTTGTTTCAATTGTTATGTTCCCTAACCTCTTCATGTTTTGACAAGACCGGAAAAAACAGGAAGTTAACCCTCTTGATTTCATGTCTTAGGTCTCTAGTTTCTTTTCTCTGGAAAAGAAATCCCCCTGTTATTTCTAGACAAGCTCATGTTTCTCCTTGCCCCAATTCTTCCAATTTTCATTTGTTCCCTTGACCCCACATCCCAATAAGCTCCCCAAAACCCAGGACAGAGGCACCATTTACTCTTCATAATTCAGAGTATACAGTCTCATGTATAATGGACACTGCCTTATTAATCCACCAAACAGTAATGTTTACTCCTCTGAATCACTACAGACTTGTTAAGAATATGTATAAACAATGTCATCCTGCAATTTGTACACGTGGAAAAATGAGAATTCATACCCTATTTGAATCAAATGTATAATATGTCAAGATCATTGTATTGTCTTAAGCAACTAATAAAAATAAAAGAATATGAGCTTTGCATCCAAGTTCAAACCTACCTATATGACCATGGAAACATTTCTCAAGGTTCCTGTGATTTATGTTTCACTTATGCAACCAACCTAATAGGATTACAGATTATATTATTTGATTATACCTGATAATATATGAGTGATCAATAAACAGGTTTACATTATTATAATCAATGAGGACATAGAACTTACCTCAAAAAGTTATTCTGAGATTGTATGAAAAATAACTAAAAAGATCTATCAAATTGCAAGTCATTAATAAGTGTTAGTTGGCTTCTTGTCTTCCGAATGGATATGCTAATATCCATTTTTACCCTGGTAGCAACTTTATAGATTAGTTGAGTAATGTGCTTAGTGTGATAATTAACCACAACTGAATATCAATTTGCACTTTATTGGCATATTCAAATAAAGTATCCTCAGAGCTGAAATCATCTAAATTAATTGAATTAACTTTAATTCATTGTGAAATACAGACCAGGAGTGTAGCGTATGGCAGCTGATATGGTTATATATTGGAAAGATCTGGGAATTTGCCTTGGAAGATATGTTTTTCAGTTGATATCAGGCAGGATAATGCCCTCCTCAGTTCCTCATCTGCAAAGTGGAAGTTATAATAGTCCTGGTTCAATTTATTATATTGGGTATTGGCAATTCAAATAGCTGAAAACATGTTTTGTAAAACACTTTATTTAGAAGTTAGTTACTGTTAGGAAAAGGTGGCAATGAGTACAGTTTAAATTATACAGAGAAGGTTTAGAAAATAAGATTAGAACTACAAATAAATCTCTAATATTATTTTGTTCATATCAGAGTCCTTACCTAGCCCTTCCTGGTGGAAAGAAGATAATTTATGACACAAACCAACTACCAAGTTATTAAAGGATAATTTTTAGAATAAGATATAATCAAGACTCTCATACAAAGATAAAATAAAATGCCATCAAAGATTTTTATTTAACTCATCCATTGATAAGGGAAGCAATATGGTGTCACAACTGACAAAGGAGAATTGAATGAAACCCAGGTTTACATGAAGTAAAGGAAGGCTAAGATGAGTTTATCAATACATGTGAACACTGGGCTACCCACAGAGCAAACATGATGGCACTCCACCAGATACAGTGGATTGGATTTGTTATGTGGCATAACCATTAGCATTAATGTAAATTTTATACAACTTAGTTACAGAATAGTTTAAAGAGAATGAAAGGAAAATAAAATCTGTGTAGAAAAGTTAATCAGCAACCCATGGAATGATGTCTCTCCAACCTGTCCTGTCAGAGTTATTCAGTAGGGTAACCCAATAACTAATTCATTATTAGAGTCACTGCTGAACACTGTGTTTGGGGAACAGACTGAGATGGGGAACCAATGTGTCTCATGTATCAAAACCTCAAGATGCTTCAATTTTGATTAGGAAGACATGAAAAGTGAAGAAATAACAGATATTCCCACCTAATTTTTTTCTCTCCTTTCAATGATAACCTCCTTGAAAATGTGAATGTTCCCCCTAATTTAAAGCTATTTAATGCACATTCATAAAAAATCTGGCTGTGACTTTCAGACTAAGCAGCAACCGAGATTCTTTGTGAATGGCCCTCTTCCTCCCCTAGTACCTCCACCCCTTGGGCCATAAGTTTTTATTAGCAAGACAGGGGCAGAGTTGTGGTAAGGCCCCTGACTTCTCCACTCTAAGGCCCCTTCCTAGGGGAATTCCCCTGCAGGAGGGTTGGAACCCAGAAGCCTGTGCACTCATATGTTGAGCTGGTTGGACAGATTGTTGTAGTTGGCTCCCAGTCCTCTAGCAGGCTCTGGTAGGTGGCTCCTACTGAGACTAGACATCCATGAGCTGCTGGTACTCATGGTTCTTCCACTTGGTATCAGAATGCATGTTACCTATCTGGGCTTCCGTGCTACTGATCACCACCTGAGTCTGTGCCCAGTTGCAATTCCTGGGCTCCAAAGTGGGCCTTGGTCTCTGCCAGTGTGCCTTCCAGAGTTTTTCAGGCTGAGCTATTAATAAGGTTTAATTTCAAAACCCTGTAGGGTACTCACAGGTCAGTGACCTCAGACTTGGTCATCTGGAGCAAGTGAGCTCCAGGTTCAGCTCTTTGGTCCAACTCATAAACCAGGCTTAAGTATCCTTCTGGTTCTCAGCCATGACTTCATATTGGCTTCTCAAGTCTTTCAGAGTGTTGGCTAGCTCAATGCCTGGGAAGAATCTCCACACTGACTTGGCTACCACCTGGCCCTCAGAGAACAAATTTCCTCCCCACGGTTCTTCTTCAGGCAGGCAGGCTCCTCTTTCAGGTCTTTGATCTGCATCTCCAGTTGCTCCTCACCCATGTCAGCTTGTCCAGCACCCGGTGCAGGCCGTTGATGTCATCCTTGACACTCAGTTGCAATTCCTGCTCTGCCTCAAACATAGTTTGGAAGTCATCTGAAGCCATACAGGCATTGTCAATCTGCAAGAAAATCTTGGAATTCTCAATGGTGGCACCTAGAATGTTGTCCCTCAGGTCCTTGAAATGGTATCTGTATTTGCAAGAGGGGCTGGCCCCTGCATCTTGTATCAGTCAAGGATTTTTACCTTCAGTTCACCCTTTGCCTGCTCTAGGCTGTGCACCTTGTTCATCTTGGAGGCCAGGCCATTGTTGAAGTTCTCCATTGTGATCTTCTATTTACCCACCAGAAATTGCTTACCCAGGATGTGCATATAGCTGCCACTTTAGCTGTCACCATAGCCCCCAAAGGAGGAAGAGGACAGTAAGTGTCAATGGACACAGATCCACCACAGCCACCTGAACCCTGGTGGATAGTAGGTGTGTAAAAAAGGCATCACCAGCTCCAAATTGCATACTTTGCATGAGGTAGCCAAGGACTGGGGACAGATGTAGGAAGTCATAGCAAGGCAAAGATCATGAGCAATACTGATCTATGGAGCTGCAGACTGAAGAAGAAATTGATTGTAAGGTATGTCAAAGCTATGGGGAATCACAATAGAGGAAGAGGCTGACATGGTGCCCTTTGGCTGCTGAAAGACAGCCATCTTACCCATTGGGGAGTGGAGGGGGTTGGAGAGAGGGAGGGAGGGGGCAATTGGTGGCCCTTAGTTTGGTTTTTATTATCACTACCACCATCATTATTGCCACTAGACTTATCAACAGCAAATGTAGATAATGAACGCCTGTCATAAAGCTTGAAGCACCTGTGAAATCAGTGGAATCATATTGAAAGTGTCTGTTTATTTCAGGCAAAACTACAATGGGGAATAAAAGACATCAGACAAAATATTGTGACTGTGTTTAGCTGGACCATTTCCAATCATTTTCAAATAAGTTTTCTAAGTTCTGATAAAGTAAATAAAATGACAATACACTTTATAAAAATGTAGCATATTTTAAATCTATTTAATAAAATTGGAAACATACCCTTGTTGTTTCCAGTGACTATACTCATTTGTTGCTCTTGTAGGATGTCTTATGGGATATGTGGTCAATTATTAGTTTTGATCTAAAGCCCAATATTTGTCAGGAATGTAACCTCCTAAATCATAACAGTCTTAAGAAGGGAAAATATGGATATGCTTTACATTAGCCCATTTTATTACAAAATTTCCCAGAATGCCCTATGTAGAGAGTGGAGGGTCAAAGAGATCAAATGGGGAAATAATTAAGTGGATTTTGAAATTTGAAAGTGATTATTCTTTAAGATGAGAAAACTCTCACAGAGATATTCTATCAACACTGAATTTCAGTTTGTGGATTGACTGAAGACTCACTAATTTATTTAAGAAAAACCTTTCATGCATGAATTATATTTCAGACACTGAAATAGAAATTGGGACTATGTAGCTGAATTATGGTGTTAACTGTTTCAAGAAAATAAAATCTCTTTAGAGAGACAGATCATTCATAATACAAGCAAGTGGAGTCTACAGAGACTTTGATCTCAGAAACATAGTAGTTCAGTCATAGATCTAGAAGAAATTGAGACAGACCAGAGAAATATGCAGGAATATATAGGCTGTGGCCAGGGCTTAATCCAAAATTTTCCAGCATTTAAGATCATTGGCATGGTAGCATTTGGACATAGTTTGAGAATTCAAAAAAATATCCAATAAAATATATAGATATGTTCTCTTGGGAACGATGACTGATTCAAAATAGATGGAAGAAACATACTTAGCATAAGAATGAACACATTCCATTCTCATAGCCAACTGGCTGGAACTAGACCCCCACTTTACTGCTATGGCAGGGCTGAAGACCGAGGAGAACCCATGAATTCTTAGTGATCAATATCTTTCTCTTTCACAACATCTTAACTAATAATTTAAGTGGAGGGGGTTGGAGAGAGGGAGGGAGGGGGAATTGGTAATTTTAATTTTGGTTTGTGATGTGGTGTATAAGGTAAAAAGGAGATCTTGTGGGAGCAGGGCTCTTCCGATAGCAGAAATCACACACATGTGTAGCTGTCCAACTTATGACTGTGAGGCAATAGAATTTAGTGGAATTAATGTATGTTCAAACCCCAAATGTGCAATTTACTAGCTGTATAAACTGATCAAGGAATGTAACTTCTTTTAGTCTCGGTCTACATTCTGATAAAATGAGAATGATAACACCTAGCCCCTCAAGTGCTTAGGAGATTAAAAGAGGTAACTTATGTGAAATTTAGTACTCTAAACTGGTAGTTATTAAGTAAGACAAGGTCTAGAACTCTTAATTATAAAAGAAATCAATGCGCTCCTGTTTATAAAAGAAGGCAATGTTAGTCAAAATTGGGTGTTCATAGCTACAATGAAATGGGAGATTGGGTGCATTGGGGACATCCTTTTTGGTTATCTGTGGGATCATTAACATCTTCAGATAGACTCTAATGGTATTTTCACAAATACATACTGTATTAGCCAGTTTCCCCTTCTTATGACAAGAATCTGAATAAATCAACTTACAAAGAGGAAAGGTTTACTTGGGCTCACAGTTCAGACGCTTCAGTCTATGGCTGGTTGACCCCTTTGCTTTGACACATGGTGGGGCAGAACATCATGGCAGAAGCATGTAGCAGAGCAGAACTGCTTACCTTATGTCTGGGAAGGGAAACCAAGGAAGAAGAAGGGGCCAAGTTCCCACTATGTTCAAAGACTTACCATGAGGCCCCACCTTTTAAGAGCAACCAATAGAACCACAGGTTGGAAACCAAGTTTTTAAAGGTCCTGGAGATATGGACCTTTTGGGGACATTTATGATCCAAACAATAGAATACACATGCATACATTATATCCTAGCTCATACCTGCATCTCCATGTCCTCCAGGACCCTGGAGAATAAACCACCTAGAGATGTCCATTCCATGTGAGAAGAGTTCTCACAGGACCCTGATTCAATTGTGGAGAGAATTTCAAGAACCTGACAATAAAAGGAATGAGGAGAGAAAGGCTGCAGAATAAAGCCCTGCTTGGGCCTCTAAAGCTTTGGTGTTCTCTGAGGTCAGGAAGAAAAGGAACAGAAGGAGAGATGACAGTGGGCAGTGGCTAGGCAAGCCAGATTTGGAATTATCAGAAATGAAAGAAAAGCAGAAAAAGAAGTGGGGGAGAGTGTTCCCTGGCTATTGGCCCAGGTTGATGTTCTTTTAAATCCTTTTTTTTAATAAAAGAAAAAAAATAATTTCATTGGACAAAAGCTACTGCTTTCAATTCTCCCATGGCAAGAAAGACAAAAGCAAGAAATTCATCCCTGGGTTTTGCCAAATCTCAGAAAAGCACATAAGAAGGATTGTCTAATTCCCAAGCAGCATTATAGAAAACAGAGTGAATGAAATTTAAGCCTGAATGCAAACATCTGTGGAACTTTTACTCGGGAGGGGGGGAAAAAGAAAGTGATATTAAGACCTATAGCATCTGAAAGAGAAGGTTAATGAAAATAAGTACTTAGCACAGTTTTGTAACTCCAAAGGCACTCCCACATGCCAGATATTCTGAAGCATCAACATCCTTGAGAAAACCACAATGTTTACTCCGTGCTTAACATGCACATCATGTACCCACCAGTGTTTCCTTTGCCTTCCCAGGTCTCTTTCAGCCCTCCACTGCTGCAGAAACCTTCTCTCCTGTGAGACTCCATTCCAGACGGCTCAGGTAGGCCAGCCAGGTCAGCCTTCCCTTTCTTATGCCCTGCTGGAGGGGTACATCTGTGACCTGGCCTGGCTTATTGTAGCAATTCAACTCTAAGGTGGTTATGAATTGCTCAGAAATGGGCACATAACCCAAGGATAGCCAATCAGGGCCTTCCTTACAGTTTGACATGTCAACTTTGAGAAGTGGTAGGGAACTTTCTTCTCTGGGATCAGGAAAGCTCAGGGTCAAGGATCCTGGATAAACATGGAGCTATCTTTGCCACTGCAGGGGAAGTGTCTGCTGTGAACAAAGAAAGCAAAGAGGAACAGAAGCTATTGAAGAGTGCAATGGAGACTGGGCTCCGATGACAGTCAGCCACAAGGGCTGTGGTTTCCCAAAGTCTAAAGAAATCCTCTGACGATGGATGGGTGTCAATGAAAAGGGGATGCGGGAATTGTATAGGTCCAAGGGGGGAATAATACCTTCCCCACTAATCTCCTGAGACATGTCCTGGAGGACATGGAAATGGACCTCTATCCCCCAAAGTAGAACTCAATAGCCGGATTTGCTCACTCAAGAGCTCACAGCTCTAACTATTGACATCTTTATGTTCAACAAGAATCAATGGTGTCTACAGTACAGACTTGTTATCTTCCTTTCAAATGTAAATTTTTAGTGAAAGTTCTCTTCAAATAATACCTTACCTACTTGGGGAAAAAAAGACTGT
This sequence comes from Ictidomys tridecemlineatus, assembly GCF_052094955.1. Classification (NCBI taxonomy): domain Eukaryota; kingdom Metazoa; phylum Chordata; class Mammalia; order Rodentia; family Sciuridae; genus Ictidomys; species Ictidomys tridecemlineatus. Next base: position 47,297,922 of record NC_135490.1, read on the forward strand.
CCCTAAATTCTTCCAGAATCTTCAAAGTCTCTCAGTCATGAACATCAGCACAATTTCTAAGGCAGAGCTGAAAGTATTAGAGGGAGTGAGATGTTTGTACTTAACCTTGAAGGAAAGCCTTCCTGCAGAGGGTTCATCATGATGGCCTCGAGTGAAGGCTAAACTGGGGGGTGGTGGGGTTGCAAAGAAAAAAAAACAGAAAGAGAAAGTAAGGCACAGGCTCAAGAATACCTCAACCTATTACCTTTGAACATTGAAGGTGAAGACAGGGGACCTGAAGTAGGGAAGGTTAGCTTGCTCCAGTGACAATTTTCATCTAGAAAACCAGGATCTGCAATGACTCTGGGGCATAAACGTGTCAGCCAATGTTCTTGTGCTCAGGCCTCAAGGTCATTCAATTAGTTCCAACCCAATGTGGCAGCAGGGGGAAAATTAATGAGACCAGAGACAAAAAGTTAGGAGATATTTAAACAAATACCTAAAAAGAAAATGTCACAAGGGGGTTGGCAGGTAGGAAAATGTTGATAGATTTTTTTTACTGAATTCTGAAACTAATAATTGAAATATCCCCCGTGGTTCTTAGTTGAATACTTTAATCTTTCTTATAAAGGAAAGGAAAGGGATAAAAGGAATCAGATAGCAGACATGGGCCACCTCATGATGATGGTAATGAGTCATTTAAGTTTCTAGGCTTCCTTTTTTTAGTGTAAACTGAGGATAATCAAGCCCACCCTCTGGGTTACTGGGAGGATGAAAAATGCCCAGAACAGCATCTGGGAGGCAGCAGGTCTCTCAAGTTCAGCTTTATTCATTTTCTCCTGCTGCATGCCCTGGCTCTCTTCCCACAGTGCCCAGGCCAGGGTTTGTAAGTCACAGAGCCAGCTGGCTACCCTTTCACTGAAATCACACTTTCATACCAATGCACATGTATCAGGTGTGGGCATTACAAATGGCAGCCAGAGGGTGAGGGGCTGTGGAATTCTGGAAAGGGAAGAAGGTGCCTGGACCAGGTCCAGCCCAAGTGGACATTCACCTGCCATGCTGCCATCACCTTCTATTAAAAGTTATTCCACAGATACCACTTTCATGTTCACATCGAGCAACTCATGGACTTAAGTAAAATTGCAGAGTGAGAACCATCTATGGTAAATATTTCTCCAAAACCATATGCTGGGCCTAAGGCAAAACAGAACTCGTGTCTGCCTGTGATTTCTGTGGCTCTGCAGTTCTGCTCCCCAGGTTTCTGGTAAAACAGCTTAAGTCTTCAAATAACTGATGACTGTACAGATGCAGAGGAATGGCACGTTTGCCAAAATACTTCCAGGTTACTTCTGTATCCTTGAACGTGGCATGGGAGAGGTAGGAGGGTGATTACCCCTTTGTATGCAAGTATTAAAAGAGATATTTTCCTTAATTCCCTAACACAGTGGGTGTCCCATAGAAGAAGAAGAATGGACAATTATTCTTTTTAAATAACTTGTTTGTCTAATTTCAAAAGTAATGCATAGAAAACTTGGAAACCGTATTAGTCAGGCTAATTAACATTGGCTCCTATAACAAACAACCTCAAAATCATAAACATTTATTTCTCACTCACTCAATGTGGATGTTTCTAAGCAGGTGGCTCTGTTTGATGACTCCCCTAGGGCAGTGACTAAGGGATCCAGGATCGTTCCACATTGCTGTGTTGCAACATTCTTAGCATCTCAGCTAGACTCTGCATCAACAAGCAGAGGGAAAGAGGATTGCTCAAAATTGTCTAAAGCCAGGGATGTAAGTAGGTCACTTTTTCTACATTCCATTGATCAAAATTGATCCTGTGACCAACCTACACGCAGTGAAGAATAGTTTTTTCTCTACCCTCACTATATTTAAAGTGCACAGGACAAAACAGATTACCTACAAACCAATAACCCAAAGACAATTCACAGTTAACAACATGGTTTATAACTTTATTTGAAACATATAGACAGATGAACATATACTTACAATGTAGCACCGTATGACATATTCTATTTTATGACATATTTTTAAACTTTGCAACTTAACTATAAATGTTTTCTAATAGCCTAATTTTAAGAGGCTGCATAGTATTAGTCTATGTAGATTATCATAATTAATTTTAACAATATGTTGTGAGATTGCTTCTAATCCAATTGCTAGATAGTCTTGGTTTTCTCTCATAAAAAGCAATGCAATATAAACATGCATAACATTTATGATTATTTTCTTAGGAGAAATTCCTAGAAATTTATAGATTCATAATTCAAAATAAAGAACATCTTTAGGACTGAACCACTTCAAAATGTCTTTTTTTGGGGAATCTTATTTTAGGAAGCTCAAACACAGCAGAAATATTTTTGCAAACTTTTGTTACATTCTGAGCAGAGAATTCCAATTTTCTAGAAATGTCTTGTTTGAAGTGTTTTCCTCTGTTTGCTGAGGAAATAAAGCACGTGTTGGCTAGTTAAAGAAAGGATTGTACATACAAAGTAATGGAAACAAAGGATTGACTGAGCCCAGGCTTCTCACTAGAGAAAGTTGGAAGATGGTCTACATAAAGAATTACTTTTAATATTTATGACAAACTTGAATGATAAAAAAGCATGCCAGGGCTGGGGCTGTAGCTCAGTGGCAGAGTGCTTGCCTAGCATGTGTGAGGTGCTGGGTTTGATCCTAGTATCACATAAAAATAAACAAATAAAATAAAGGCATTCCATTCATATACAACTACAAAACATTTTTTTTAAGCTTAAAAGTTAAAATAAATAAATAAATAATATAGTATGTTTTTTTTTTAAAGCATCTCAGAGAAACATTCAAGTCATTTGCTCCAGACTAATAATGGTGGAACAAGGACTCAAATAAGCCCTTTGTTGAGCAAAATTGTGAAACTAATGAAGAATCCATGTTGTTTTGCATTCCCTCCTCTTCCTTCTTTTGCTGCCCACCATTCTCCTGTCTCTAGTTCTACCCTGTTATCACACCAGTGCAGAAAGATTCTGTGATAGTATGACGAAGGGCACTGTTCTGATAATCAGAACTGAGCTGGGATCCTGTCTTGGTTATTTTGACCAATATGCTCTACATACCTTAATGAATCTGTCTTCTTCAGAAGAGGGATTTGAACCAGATAACCTCTATGTCTCTTTAATGTCCCAAATTTATAGGGGAAGACCAGGTCTTGTGGTTCAACACTGCCTCTGGCCTATTGGGTAAACCTGGCATGTCACTATATCCATAAAGGAGGAATTGAACCCAGGTGGCAGCATGGATTCTTTGCAGGGTTTACTCCAGAACTCTTCAGCAGTGCCTAACCAAAGACCTGACACATAGTAAGAGTATGACAAATGTTTATTAACTACTGGTTCTTTAAACCTTCCCCTCCAAAGACGCTGAATTTGTTTTTAATTGCATTGAATATATAGTTTGATTATATTTAACTGTTTTCTCTAATGCTACTCAAAAAAAGAGACAGACATCTAATGCAGGACATTAGCTATCATGCCATGTTCCTGTCCACCTTCGATTAATCTAGATACATGACCTTTGATTAATCTAGATACATACAAGCCCTGCAGAGGGATTTACTCGGTGAAAAAGAACTAAGAAAATGTTATCCAATATGTTTCATTAATATTCCAGTGCTCCTTATGTCCTCCACACGCCCAGTGGGTGAAGACCATAAGAATAGTACCTTATGCTAATTTGAAACTCTTGGTTTGACCAACCAATTTTTGAAAACTTGGTAAGTTCTCTACATGTAAATTCAGGCCTGAATCCATTACTAGGCATTGAGAGTACAGCCAAATGTCATAGTGAGCTTATAGCTCTGACAGTCAGGCTTTTAATCCTTTTGGGTTCAAAGATTCTCTTGAATAATGTAATGAAAGCCTTTTCCAAGTAAACTGCATATATTCATATGTGAATGCATGCACACACACACACACACACACACACACACACACACACACACGTGACTTTCAAAATATTAAACATGTAGTATGGCCCTGGCACTGCTGGTTCCGGTTCAGAGGGAAGTGTCAGAAGGTCCCCTCCTGAACCAGACACTAACCCTATTTGCTGGATTGTGTGGACATCTGGAGGCTTTGAAACAAAGTGTATTTACAACCAGTATGGAGTATTTACTATTTAAACATTCACTGCAGATTTACTAGTGCAAACTACCTAGTAGCAGACTTGTAGATACCCATTTAATTTTCCATGCAATTTCAGGGGATTCATGGAGCCCTGATTACCAAGGACCCCTTATTGCCCATATTACCATTCTTTCTTTATTTCTTTTGGAAATAAAATAAAACTGTGTTGTTAAATGATTTAGGTAAAGTCACCTTGTCTCTTAAGTTCTCAGTCTTTATATTTAAAAAACGAAAGATAAGATTTGTCTGCCATCTAAGCTCCCTCCCTCTTCATCAATCCTGTGGTCAATGATTTGGTGGGGGATTGCTCCTCTTCTGCTTGTTTAGAAAGTTCCACTGTGGCTTCCTCAAAACCTTCTTTGGACCTCACTCGGGTAAAAATAAATTGGCATGGGGTCAGCCCAGCAGAATAACTTTCTAAAATGAGTCATGAATCTCCATGAGCTAAAACCTTGTTTTGCATGGTCCTCTAACTCATGGGAGTTAGAGGACAGCTGGTCACCACAGTCTGCAAAATGACCTTTCCTTGGGTTGAGTGCTTTATTGAGTCACCCTTTGGCCTCCTTGACTCCAAGCAAAGCAGCCCAGCTCATTATCTACTTTTTAGTCCTGTTTTCAGACTGAAATAGATCAGCATAGATTTAGACCTAGAACTCTGGTAAGGCTCGACCAACATGAAATGAAACACAGCGCATTACTGTTTTACCATTAGACAATTTCCCCTCACTTACTCTCAGTTGCTTCCACAGTTATACCCACCTCAGGTCATCTCTTTTCTTTATTTTCTTCTTTTCCCTCTTCCTCTTCTTTTTCTTATTCATTAGTCTCTTTTTCCTCCTCCTCCTCCTCCTCCTCCTCCTAGTCTTCTTCTTCTTCTCTTCTCTTCTCTTTCTCTCTTTCTCCCTCCCTCTCTCCCCCCAATCATTGAAGATGCTTCTGAAATCCTACATTCTTTGTGGTACCAAGGTCTCCATTTCATTTTATGTGCATGTGGCTCTGGTTGGACATGCAGTGACATTCCATAAAGCTTTTGTGGCAAACTCAAAAACTCTCAAGATTTTTATCACTGCCTATTTAACCTGGCATTTCCTAAGCTCCCTATCTCCTTTAAGACTCAAGGAATGCACTTACCATCTGTTTCTACCTTTCCACATTTTAGCTAAACTTGTCTTTTGCTCAGAGTGCCCTGGCTCTTCTGCTTGATGTATTTCTTGGCATGAGTATCACCAACCCAAAGACCATCCAGGGGCCTTCTATGTGAGTGAGTGTAACTCAGGTAGGGGAGTAAAGAGACAAATCTTGCAGAGGGTAGAGGCTAGATGTTCTGATACAATCTACTTGTGTAGGAAAAGGAGGATAGATTTCTAAGGCATTAGGACAGCAGGTCATTTGAGCTGTTTTGTGGTGGCAAGCAGAAAGATGCTGAAGGTATCTGTGCACAGACATGTTGAGAAAGGCCTTAGGGACTCAATCCATGCTGGCACTGAGATTTCTAAAAACAATATCTTTCCTCTGGAAATCCTTATACCAGTTCCCTATCCTCTCACCTATATAAATGCAAATTTTCCCAGTGATTTGGAGATGGCCCAGGCACAGAGAAGATACACATAATCAAGGTTATAAATTCCTGTGTGACCATTTTCCTGATAAACACAGGAAACACGGAGATTTCTATGAGTTTCACTTTTGTTCACAGTGAAAATTGTGAGCTGAATGTTAACATTATTTTTTTTTAGAATCTTACAGTAAAATCTTAATGATCTGAGGCAGAAAACAAAGGACTCTCCTCCTGATGGGCTTTCAGATCTGACCAGCTGTACATCAGCCCCTTTCTTCAGGCTCCCAGGAAAACCTCCATACGCTCAGGTGTGAGAGCTGCAAGTATTTTTATGGTTTGTTTTGTTTTGTTTTACCCAGCAGAAAAGCTATTGTGGGTAAGATCAGTAGATGCCTCCCTAAATGCCTGAAAACAATCCCTTCTTGAAGCCCTTTCCAGAGTGACAGTGGAACCGGAAAGGGATCAGTGGCCCCCAGGAGAATGTGTGAAATTCTTTCATGGGTGGAACTGGAGCCACTTGCCAGGGGAAGGGCCATCCCAGAAGGGGTGGGATGCTGGCACTTCTGTGTGGCATTTGAAGATTATTCCTGGACATAATGGAAAGAAGAAAGAGGCTGTAACAAAAGGCAGAGTTCACTGACAAAAGAACAGGGTAGTCTGGTTTGCCTCGTTGAAGTTTTAACTAAAATTCCAGAAAGCAAACATCTCAAAGCAACAGGAACTCTAAATCTGGAGCTAACCCTGCGTGCTGAACACCGTGCCAGACCTCTCCTAAGCGTCATTTGATTTTATCTTAGCAACAACTCTGTATGAGCTATGTCATGATCATCTTCCTATTCAGAATGCTGGAACTTAAGTGGATTTAAATAATTTTTCATGTTTATGATTAATGCATAATTCACAAACCATGGAATGTGGATATACTAAGAATATAGTTTAATGAATCACTTTTGACAGTTACCCATCCAAATAACCATCTCCCTAATTAGCATATGGAATATTTATTTTTACCCACCCCGGAAAGCTTCCTGATGCCACTTTCAAATCAAGCTCAGTCCCCTAAAGGAAACCACTCTTCAGATTTCTATGATCATTTCCTTGTTTTGTCCACTGTGTTAACTTTCTAGGGTTACCATAACAAAATACCACAGGCTGGGTAACTTAAATAACAAAATAAGTTTTCTCACAATTTCAGAGGCTGGATGTTTAAGATCAAAGAGTCTTCAGGCTTGGTTTTTTCTGAGAACAATCTCCTCTTGACTTGTAGATGACTGTTTACTTTCTATGTCCTCAAATTATCTTCCCTCTGCCTGTCTTTGTCTTGATCTGTTGGATCTGGACCCATGCTAATGGCATCATTTTAACTTAAGGCCCTATCTGCATATACCCATGTTCTGATGTGGTGGGGGTTAGGATGTAAGCATATGAATTGAGGGTGGGGGGCACAAGTCATCCCATAACACCTGTTCTTGAACTTCACATAAATCTAATCATCAAGATTATACTCTTTTTGCTTCTGGCTTTTCACTTACCATAGCATTTCTGAGAGGGCGTGTGTATCAAGTTTGCTCCTTTTAGTCATTGTATGAATATATCATAGTTTGTTCAACCATTCTTGTTTTGGGTCATGCAGATTCTTTCCAGTTTCGGGTTATTCTTGCTAAATCTGCTATAAGCCCTGTTATTCAAGACCTTTGTATACATATATTCATTTCTCTTGCATAAGTAGATGGAGGTAAAATTGTAGGGTCTTGGGGAAGATCTAGTGCTAATTTCATAGGAGTTGGATAAGAGTCCCATATATCTTCCTTTCTTAGATCGGGAGCATTTCAAAACACTTTGTAAAATATAATACAATAGCCCAAAAAAGTAATAAGAAAACTGGACCCAATTCTCCCAGCTCACTTACATTACCTCCAGTGCTCAGCCTTTAAGGTCACAAAAGGCAGAAGACCTCATTGAAGTACAAGCAGAATTCTCCAAAGCAAATTTAAACTCAAGGAAGGCATAGGTACCCAGGCTCAAAACCTAACTTCTGATTCATTGAGCAGGTACTTTAAATCAATAACAATTAATGCAAGGGTAAAATAATGCTTTGGAATACCTCGTTCTTAGCATAAAGATTACCAATTCAAAAGGAGAGCTCCACTTACAAGAAACAGTAATAATTTTCTATAGTTCTTCAATTATCTTTCTCAGCTCCTCATACAAAGTGAGAGGTTCATGGTGGTTCAGTTTCCATAACTCATGACTGATAAACCCCAAAACTGCTTTTCTATATGCAATGGCAAGCTTTATTTTGTGTATTTAACTGATACAGCACATTTCCTGAGAAGACAATCCTGTCACGGTTGCTTGCACTGCTACCTTGTTCAAACTGTGTAAGTATGTTCCTATACTCACTGTCCCCCACCCAACGTTCTACTTGTTTATATTAGCACCAAAATCAGATTTTTTTCCTTCTGATAATAAAGCTTGCAGTTTATGTCCGAGAGAGAGAGAGGGAGAGAGAGAGGGAGAGAGAGAGAGAGAGAGAGAGAGAGAGAGAGAGAGAGAGAGAGAGAGAAAGAAAGAAAGAAAGAAAGAGAAAAATAATAGATTCAATGAAATACCATGAGCCAGAACTCAACTTTAGCTACTGAGTCCATCTGTCCTTTAAAGTTCAAGGGAAGTCCATGCCCCTTTGTGTCTGGATAAATCCCCACAGCTTCTCATTGGAGCTTAAACTCATGTGTTTCTCATTCCTTCAACACTTGAGCTCCTCAGAGCCCTTCGCAGAGGTGCAATCAGATGTCAATCTGATCTCCTACACACTAAATTAAGACATTGTGGATTTTCAGAGAGTCTAAAGGTTGCCCAGACCAGGCCAAGTGGAGGAGGCAGTGACCTGAGGGTCCTGAAAGTCCTCCTGTCCCTGCCACTGGCTGAAGGTGAGGAAAGAATGCAAGACTCTCCCATCCTCTGGGATCTGGGTCACCAGCATCAGCATTTCTTCATCCCAAAGGCTTTCTTTTCTTTCTCTCTCTCTCTCTCTCTCTCTCTCTCTCTCTCTCTCTCTCTCTCTCTCTCTCTCTCTCTCTCTCCAGTGAGTACCCAACAGCTGGGGACAGCTTCCAGAAAACCCTTCTTTTTTTCTTCCTGAGCTGACAATGAATTCATGGTTTTGCTTATGAAAAATAAACTCAAGGCTTCCGGATGCTGGATTCTGTACTTTGTTCCCCAGATTAGACTGAAGGTTTACTCCTCTTTCAAACATACCAAATTATCCCCAGATCAAAGCCAAAGCCCTTGAAACAAGTGATAAATGATAAGACCCACTGGCCCTGAGCTACTCCTGAAAGGGCCTCTGTGGTGAGGGAGCAAAGCTGGTTCCAATAGTGGTAACAGAAGTTAAGTACTTTATAATCCTATTATAATGGGAGAAAGCTCAGACCCACAGGGCTTGAACAGTCTTGTACTTGACTGGTCATTATGCTTGGCAGATATGGTTGGTCATGAGGTGGGTTTAGACATGTGTGTTTAGTAAATGGAGTGCTGGGTTTCCTTTCTTTTTCTTTTTTTTAATCTTTATTGTTAATATCCATGGTAAAAAGTATTAAAACAGTGTAATTTTAAACAACTGAAAAAATTAAGGGAATGGGACATTTTGGTGAGTTTGATTTTTGTTATAGCCAGGAAAATATTTTCCATCTAACTCAAGTTGATTTTTTTTCCCTGATGATGAGCAGATTTTATTGTGTCGCAGAAAAAGAATTCAGTTAAGACTCAGAAATGGATCCTAACACTGACTTTTCAACCATCCAGCTGGGGCACCCAAGCCAATTCATTTCCCCTCTTGGAGCCCTAGTTCTCAAGTCCCTGGAGTGTGTTTGTAATTTCTATAGCCTCTTCTTGCACTATTACACCATTTGCCTTGCCTTAGGGTCACTGAACCCTACTGAATCTTTCTTTGACTGTGGAGGATCTCAAATTGGGATTGTCAGGCTGGGCACCTTTTCATAACATTGGAAGTGGAGAAGGAACAAGGGGTTGTGTTGAATGTATCTTTCCAATGGAAGATAGAGTTGACTCTCCAAATTCATGGATTCTATATCTGTGGATTTAACCAACGATGAATCAAAACTATTCAGGGAAAAAAAAAGTTACATCTGTACGAAGCTTATACACATTTTAACTGAAACAATGGAGATAGAAGGATATGTTGTTTTATTTTAAGCCAAAATCTAATATTAACCACACAGTTCAATTTAATAATTAATTTTCAAGCACTCACTATTTTAGGTGCTTGGCCTTCAGAAATTCAATAGGCAAAATGTAACATCCAAAGATAGCAATATTAGAGTAGCTAGTGCTGAACTAAAAGTTAAAAGGACTAGAGGATTATTTGGGAGAGAGAAACTCATACCAACCTCGCTAAAAACATTGAGCAAGTAGTTGAAGAAAGCTGATTGTCTAGTGTTCTGATGACCTTCTAAAAGGGTAGTTCAAAGGGGAAAATATCTCTATTACATGAGAACTCTGATGATTTTCTTTTGGGTTTCATTGCTTTGCAATTGTTAGCCCAGACCAGTATAATTCTGCCAAATGGACCAAGAGGAAATTTGTTTTCTTGAAGGTTTTTTGGTCCAGTCTCTAATAGGTGGCCTAAATGCCCAGGCTTTAAAACCACAGGAATGCTAAGAAGAAGTTGGCATTAAAATGATTTCCTGTTAGAAATGCCAAAAAAGTATTAGAGGGTTTTGTAAGGTCCTCTCTGAAGATCAAGGAGAACAAGAGACACCAGTCTCTCTGAGGCAGGCTAGAGGAGGAGGAGGAGGCAGATGCCACTGGGGACCCCTCCCAAGCCCCAGATTTCAAGGCACACGGAGGGTACAGTCCTGGGGGGGGGTGTTAGTAACTCCTCTGAAGATGGGCATAATTGTCCTCACCAACAGCCTGCCAGTCTGCAAGCCCTGCTGCTCTCTGGCTTCCTGAAGATGGAATTGTTCCATCAGAGAATGGTCTTTATAAACAAGCCTCCAAGAAACCCAACTGAATGTTCTGCTCTGAGTCAGCTCAGTCTTTATTAGCTGGAAGAACTGTTCTTCTGCAGCTCAGGTCACAATGGAGATTCTCCATTTAGATGTTGGAGCCAGAGCCCCATATCAGAAACATTACCAGCCAGAAGAGGAGTTTTTGCTAATGAAGTCTAATAGTGTTTAAAGGACAACTAGGTTGGTATTTTTCTTTTCTGAATGAACATGCTGGTAAATGAAATCCAGAAAAATTTTTCTGGTAGAAACTACCATCGTGGGCAGTGTGGAGGAGAGAAGATCACCCAAAAAAGTGTAGTAGCTTTTTATTGGGGAACAAAATATAGTTGGGGGAGAGTGGACTTACCAGCCCAAATCTGGGCAAGCAGGATACATTCACATTTGTTTTTAAATTGAATTACAACCTAATATAACATTGAGAATATAACATTGAGAAGGATCAGAGTGTAAGCACCAGTAATACTTAAAGAATATAAAATTTTTACTTTACATTTTTGCTGAGGTTAAATTTATGTAGCTAGTTGTCTATGGAGCATGAAGCTCTGTGTATGGATGATACTAATGATTTTCATCACCACTGAATCTCATTCCTTCCTCAGTGAAACCAGCCTTATGGTTTGAGGTTCAAATGTTCACACTGTATGTAATATAAACTCTTCCTTAATTCTAATGGAGGATTATTTTGCTTCTGTGGTCAACATGAAAAGAGTAACTCTTTTTCTGAAGTTTAAAATTATTGCTGTATTTTTAAAAAACCTATTTCCAAGCAACTGGGCAACTTTCCCATCGCAGAGGGAAATTATTATTCTTCCTGCTCCGTGTTGTCATGCTGAGATATCTGCTGAGTAAACACTTAGCCTTTCTCTTTAGGTTCATGTGGCCCCTCCTGGGCTCTTGTCTTGGTGAAATTAGTATATTAACAACTGAGCATATTAGAGCCTTTCCTCTTTTCTCTTTGCTTGACCCCAGTCTCCTGGCAATAATATTCTGCATGTTTATTCAACAGACAGTAATTTTTACAAGACACTTGGAGATGGAAGAGAAAATGGAAGGCCTAATCAAGGTTCTGTGTTTCACCACTTATTTGAATTTGACTTCACTCATTGTAAAATTATATTTTAGTGTTCATCTTTCTGATTCTTGTATATTCTCACAATTGATTACTAGCTCAGAAACATTTAAATGGTGAGATCAGTTATTACCCACAAACCTTAACGTCTCAAAGTTAGTTTATGAAACAAAGCTAACTGCTGAATGGGCTTGCAAAATCTATAAGAATTTATCTTCATCTGTATAAGTGCCTATCATTTTGGGAGGACCAAAGTAAACAGACTTGATACATTTGCAAACAGATACCGTGTCTGTAAAAATAATGATGTTATTCATTTATGGAAATCATCTGGAGTAATTTCTGACATATAGTACCTACCAAATAAACGGTATGCAGAGTTATACTGCTTTCTTCATTTTAGGATAAATTATTAAGTCCAAGAACTATCTGCAAGTGGTTTTGATATTTATGTATGCACTAAGACTTTTAGACATATACAGATGAACAACATACTTAAACATGTACATCTTCTTGGGCATTTTTTTATTCCCCTGGACATGACTCCCAGTTCAGCCCTTCTGGAAGATGCTTAGGACATGCATGAATGACTAAAGATACTCTGAACACCGAAAACAATAGACAATCAGTGAGAGATGCTAATGGCTCACATTTATGTGTCAGGGGACACTCATTTGTAGGTGATGCCTGAGAAAGGAAAAAATGATGAAGAGCAAAAGCTACCAAAGACAATAAATGGAATATTGTTAAGAAGTGTTGGAAAATAAATTGGCATTTCTGAACCATGGGGAGAAAAGGTGGGTGACCAGAGAGAGAGTTAGAAGAGAAAACACCCCAAAATTCTTCAGAAGGAAAAGCAGAATTTCCTAAAATCAATCTATTGGAGAGTGAAACTCTGAAAACAGGAGAAAGTAAAGCCAAAAGGAAATTAGATAATAACAGAGGTCCTCTTACATTGGGCAAGTTCACAGAAAAAAAGATGGAGAGTCAACACCTACTTACTTTTTTAAGCTTTTTAATTACTAGAAATATATGGGGAAAGAAGTAGAAAAAAATGATTGTGAGAAGGTGGCCAAAACGTTTCTGACCTGGATAACACTCAACCAAGTTGAGGACTTATAGCAAAATTATAATTAGATGTTAGAGAGTAAACTTAGAGATAATCTCGTTCTGATACTTACATCACAGTTCTAGGAGGCAGAAGTAAAATTCCTGCATAAGAAAGCATGCATTTATGTAGCTAGTTGTCAAGAAATATTTTTTTAAAAAAATTGCATAATTCAATTTGTGTATTGTGAAATAATGAAGTTATTTTTTAAAAAATATAAATCAAAGTTTCAAATTTCTCCATTTACTGCCAATAATTATCTGTGTCAAACCTGGTCATCATAACCTGCTAAGAACTGTTCAGCCTCCCTAGTGACCTTTAAAAAAATGTCAGAACCTTATTTCTCATTTCACAGCTGAGGAGTGGGCAGATCAGAGAGAGAAAAGTGATTATTCCCAGGCCACCAGCAGGTGAGTGATAGGGGTGGAATGGGAACCCAGCCTTCTAGACTTAGTCTTCTTCCCAGTACACCACAACACTTCACAAAGTTGTCCCCAGTCCTTTTTCCCCAAAGAGATGGGAAGCAGCTCCTTCTCTGAAATGATTTGAATGTCATCCTCCATAAAGAAAGTCAGCTAAGTAATCCATGGGGTACGTCAGATGACTAAGGAAGAGACAAGTGTAGGCTAAGGCCCAGCATAATGGATGTCATCCCAGTCAGAAAAAAAAAAAAGTCCCGCACATCTCTGGGCCAGGAATTCCTACCCGGAGTTAACAAATCAACTGATACGCCTTCTGCTCTAATTCAGGGGCATTTGAGCAATGCAGAGCAGTGAATTTTCCACATTTAAGTCCAATATCATAAGGCATTTCAATTCCTCAAATCCCTTCTCTCTTTTCAGCCAGCTGTCTCCTTTCTTCATAGTGCTCTTTGTGTGGAGATCTCTCCGGACCAGTCATCTCCTATCATGAAAATAATTCTGTTACCCACTAGAAGGGAAAAGAAAATTCACCCATTGAACCACAGAAAATTGCAGTGACAATGTGGAGACCCTAGGGAGGAGCCATATTGATTAAAATGTTCAAGCTAGTAAGAAAGAAGGAAGAAGAGGAGGAGGGGGGAAAACAGGAGAGGGAGGGGTGGAGAATAGGGTAGAAGAGGAGAAGGGGGAAAAGGGCAGACTGTCCCCATGGAGATCTTCCAAAGTGATTTGGTGGGGCACAACACAAGAAAAAGCATTTAGGGAGGAGAGCAACCGGCTGGAAACACCAAGCATCCCTTCACTTGCTCTTTGTGGATGGAATGCTCCACTATCTCCCCCTTGTGGGGATCAGCACTACGAGGTGCAGCCAAGAATCAGCAGAGCACAACCCAACTGCATAGTGGACTACAGGCAGCTGGACACCACTTGAACACACAGGTACAGTCATAGCCTGAAAAGTATTTGTGGGAAGCACTGAATCTTTCCAAGTGACTTCGTAAATGATGGATCCCTTGCAAGCATCAGTTTGAATTCACAGTCCTTTAAAAGGACTCATAATGGCTCACATTGCCCTTATGCTTGACAAAGAACATCATCCCATCTTCTCCCAGCTGCCTCTAAGAAAGAGGTCATTGTCATTGTTTCACATATAAGGAAACTGAGGCTCAATGAGATTTATGCAGGAGATACTAAACTTTAGTGCCTCTCAGTCTTCATAAAGCACTCTCTAAAGTCTTGAGGGAAAGAGATCTAACTCTTTTTGCTCCCTTCTCCTACTATTCTGGGTGGCAATAACATTAACTCCCCCACTCTCAGGCCAATGTCTGGAGCAGTAGATGTAACATTTCTCTTATGATTTCTTGGAGAAACCCAAACTCAATCAGAACATTCTCACTCAGTTGGGATTCACCCAGCAAACAAATTTTGAGTTCCAACTAAGAACAGGGGAATTCTATGATTTAAAAATATCCCAGGTCTAATGGGTCCAGACTTGCATTATTCTCCCCACTGCACACTTGAAAAACCAAAGCTCAAAATAAGCTGTCTCAGTCACAGTGCAGATCAGTTGGTCTAGATCTAAGACTGTACCCAATATGTCACTTGAGACCAATCTTCTGTGCAGACAGGCAAGAGATAGGGTAGCATGAACTGGGGAATTACTCTTGACCCCCTTAAGTCTCTCATCCAGAAGAGGGTGCCATGACTGGGATTCCTCCAGATTTATCTTTTTTTTTAATTGGTGCATGATAATTATACATAATAATGGGATTTGTTATTTCATACTTGTACATGTATATGACATACTTTGTAAGTTTTATTCTGGCCCATGAACAGTGTAAAGGGATCTTGGAGACCTCTAGATGTAGAACTTCAGGCAGTACTGTACTCAGGGCTTTAGCATCCCACAAGTGACGTGAGGGGCCTGAATGAACTGGCTTCCTCCTGCTGCCTAATGTGCTGGCCCGGGAGCAAGGTGGCCTCGCGGGGCTGCTCCTCTGTTGTGCTGGTTGCTGTTGAGGGTGTTGGCTGAGTTCATCTGTTTACCAAGGCAGATAGATGCAGCCTTCCCCCTGCGATTACTTCATCACAGGCACTGACAGACCCTTCGGGCAGGGCTCTTGGCACAGACCCACTGGGGAGCATCTCCACTCATTGCCCATCCTCATCAAATTCAGATTTATGGAGTGTGAGGCTAGAAGAGGCCCCAGGAAGGTCGTGGAACACATGCTCTCAGGCCCCTGGGAGCTTATGTTCTGACTCACGGGCCATTTCCCAAGACACTGCCAAGCAGGTCAGCGCCAGAGTTCTCACCCCTTGGTCAGTGGGGAGTTGAAGGGTGGGGCCACAGACTTGTCATTTTAACCAGGTCACCCAGCAATGTCACACCAGGGGCCGTACCAACCTCTGTGTGAAGTTCTTATTTTATCTATATTTTTAGACTTCCAATTATGCTATGGGTGTAGTGAGGACCCATATATGGAGAGAATATAGAATCTAAACAAATGACTTCTTTGTCATCTGGTAATGACAATACCAATGGTTTCCAAACCTTCCTTTGCGCTGACCATTATTGCACAAGTTTATGTACTTTCACTTATTTACTCCTCTCCATCACCCCATGGGGTGGGAGAAGATTCAATCCATTGTATATACCAGAGAGCTGTGTTTTAGAGAGTGCAAGCTCCAGGCCTGGGATTTGGCTGGGAAGCCCAGACACCTCGCTCTTGCCCCCTATGTCCCAGCTCAGTTGTGAAAACAAGTGATCCCATGGAAATAATGGCAAACATAAAAGAGTTCATCAATAGGCATTAGGATTGAGTGGTGCAGAATACAAATGCGTAGTAGTTGAGGTCAAGGAGAAAGTACTCTAGGATGGAGCATCTGGGGAAGGTTTCCCCAAGGAGCAGGATACGAAGCTGGTCTTTGCAGAACCACCAGAATTTATCCAGATGAGGGGGATGCAGGCTAGGAGTGGGGTGGGATAAGGGTGGGATGGGGGTAAATATGAAGCGGGGTGAGATAGGAACCATGTGACGAGTGGAAAAGAAGTGGGGCATCTTTCATTCTCACCCCTCCTTTCCACTGCCTTTGGGGCTTGATTTCAAGGGACTTCTGAGTCGCAGTGGTCAGCCCACGGTGGAGATGGCCAGCAGATGCTTGCTTTCTGTTGGGCCAGTTGCAGGCAAGGAAAGTTGAAAAAGAGAGAGAGAGAACAAGACAGAGAGAGAGACCAGAGCTCAAATCTGTACATAAGCAGACCAAGAAATAAGTCCTATGTATTTTGGTAGAAAACTTCTCTCTCTGGTTTGTCCTAAGGTTTACAAGGATTTTGCTGGTGAGTTGCATGGATTGGAGATCTGAACTTTTCTTGGTACCTAGACCACCAGCCTGGGGTCTGGGGTACCTGCATCTCCCACCTGGATTAATGGGGCAATCTGTTCATGGTCTCTGTTGCCAACTTTGTGTCTCTATGATCAGCTCAGCTACAATGTACCAGCCAGGGCAATCCATTTGAAATGTAAGTCAAATTGGGCTATTCCTCTTCCAAAAGTCCTCCACAGGGTCCCCATTTTACATCAAGTCTTTAACTCGGCAATCTCCATCTGAAATGTCAAATTTCCCCCAACTCCTGCCTCCAGACCTCAGTCTCTATGACTGACTCTCTCTCTCTCTCTCTCTTTCTCTCTCTCTCTCTCTCTCTCTCTCTCTCTCTTGTACCAAAATTGAACTCAGGAGCACTCAATCACTGAGCCACATCCCCAGCCCTATTTTGTATTTTATTTAGAGACAGGGTCTCACTGAGCTGCTTAGCGCCTCGCTATGTCTGAGGCTGACTTTGAACTCATGTTCCTCCTGCCTCAGCCTCCAGAGCAGCTGGGATTACAGGTGTGCCCCACTCACCCTGCTCTGTGACCGTCTCTTGAATCCCTCTCTGCTCCAATCCTGAAGTCTCTTTGTTACTCTTCAAGCAAGTCAGGCGGACGTCCACAATAAATTATTTTCCCTGTGTTTTTTACTGCCTGCAACATTTTTCCTCCAAATGTCATTCTTTTTCAAATTTCTTAAAGCCACCTGCCCTCAGCCTCATATTGAGAACTGTCTGTACCATCCCATCATACCTGATGCTGCCCTGTTTCTCCCAATTCCTATCCCATTCATCACTGTCCACCTATGAAAACATTTACATAGGATATTGACAGTTCACTGTCCAGCTTCTCCCACTAGAATATCAGGTCCAAAACATGGGATTTTTGTTGGTTTCTAGAAGAGTACTCCCAATAGAAATATAATGAAAGTCCCATATATAAAGTTTTCTAGAAGTTTCAAAAAATAGCAAAAGTCAAAACTTTAAAGTGATGTCATTAGATACTTACTGTATGCCTTCATATAGCATGAGTCTCTAAAATAGTATCATTTCTATGTGTGGCACTGGCTGTTTTTCAAGGGTCTGAACCATATGTGGCTGATGGCTCTAGAAATCGATGTGTCAGGTCTGCAACAATCTTGACACTTAGTAACATCTGATTATGTCAGTTCAATTTGTTGATATTCAATCTGTTGAAAAAGGAACAAATGAGTTCCTGTCTGAGGTACCTCTCCTATGAAAATCGATGAATTATTCATCCCTTCTTTTTGCCCTAACTCTCAGTAAATGGATGGAGTTGAAGAATATCGTGCTAAGTGAAATTAGCTAATCCCAAAAAACCAAAGGCTGAATGTTCTCCCTGATAAGTGAATACGCTGATCCATAATGGGGAGTGGGGAACGTGGGAAAATGGAGGAACTTTGATGGGTCAAAGGGGAGGGATGGGGAAGGAGCAGGAAAGATGGTGGAAAGAGATGGACATCATTACCCTAGGTATATGTATGACTGCACACAGGGTGCAACACTACATCATGTACAACCAGAGACATGAAGAGTTGTGCTGCCATTGTGTACAATGAATCAAAATGCCTTCTGCTGTCACATAGACCTAATTTAAATTAATTAATTAAATAATATAAAGAAAAATAAAACCCTACAATGCAAAAAAAAGAAAAGAAATGAAGAAAAGACAGACTCAGCTATTTCTCTCCCGCAGATCTCTCTCATCCCCTGTCTTTATTGCACTTAGTAAGTCTCTCCATGAGGTTTCCCTCCAAAATTCCAAACACAAGTTAATTCTCCATTCTCTAAATTTCACAACAACTTGCAATTCTTATCTTGGTGCCTGAAGCCCACTGGGGGATAGCATGAATTGAATGGACCATCATTAAGGATAAAAATGCATCCACACATATAGGATTTGTACATAATTCCTGGTGTTTCATGGAGCACTAGTAAAGAACCCACATGACAGATTGATGTAGCCAGTAGGGTTTCAGAATTGATTCAGTAAAAAATGACTATCAAAGCCCAAATTCTTCTGACTTTCTAAACTGCACAGTGTAGATAACTGCAAATGGGAGGAGCTCTAAGTAACCTCACCCAATCCGTCTTTCCTATTTCCACTCCAGCTTTCTAAGGGATTATATGTGAAATCCTATGAATTTTCTTCATTTCTAATTCTTCTCATTCTTTCAATCTAGTTGTTGATCCATTCTCCAACTTACAAGTCCCCATTACTATCTTTAATCTTATGAGCCAATGTGAATAAGCATATGGTAAGGAGTATGTCTTCTCTTCATAATAAATGCTTTTTCAAAATATATATGAAATGGGGCAGTTACCTGCTTATAGAGTCACTTTATCCCAAAGTGAAATTGCTATGTTCAGCACTAGTCTTCCTGAAAAAATGTATAAACCAGATTTGCATATAATATGTGTAGTGCCTGAGATCTGCTGCAACTTATGATGGGTAGCTGGATGTACACAGAAAATAATTTAAAATGGGTACTAAGGAAAGATTCTTGTGTACAAATAAACAGTATACTGGAAAAAGCAATAATATTCACTATTTCCAAAAGGTTTAAACAATGGATATGTCAAGAGATGACTGCATAAGAAAATGTGTTGTGCACATACCATTATTGTGCATAGTATTTACCCATAAACAGAGTGAAATGCTGGTACAAGCTATAATGTGAATGAACTTTGAAAACTTTATGCTTAGTGAAGGAAGTTATATGCAAAACATCACGTGTCATATTCTGTTTAAATGATATAACCAGAATAAGAAGGCTTGTAGAGACAGAAAACATATTGGGGTTTGCCAGAGACTGGTGGAGAGAGGGAAAGAATGAAGATTTCTTCATGGGACCCGGATTGTCTTTGGGGTGATGAAAATATATTGAAATTCAATGCAGGTGGAATATACTAAATAGCATTGAACTTCACTTCAAAATGATTGATTTCATATTGTGTGTATTTCACCTTGATTCAGCTTTTTTTTTTTATTTTTTAAGTAGAAAAGAAGGGCAGTTCAAACCCTTCATCTTCTACTTCACTCAGGGTTAAAGACATGGTCCTTCCAATGCTCTACACAGTCTGCTCTCAAGCCCCATTTTTTATTTCATAGGAGCCTCCTTGCTGTGCCCAGGGAACTTCAGTCCAGCTCTCCCCATTCCCCAGGACCTTGCTGTTCCCACTTCTCAATGCTTTTCCCTGACTTCATGGTTCATAGAGCCAACACAATGTACCTTATGTATTCCATTCAGTTTCCACTGCACAGGTACAGCATATGTAAGGTCCCTGAGGACAGGGGTCCCTGTTGTCTGTCCTGCCATCCTTCCAATGCCTGAGCCAGTGCTGGGCACACTTAGGCACCATGGGCCTCCCACAGAATCTACTGACCTCTTGGAGCTTTGTGTTCTGTGAATCAGATGCATCATGGAGACTGATCCAAAGCTGAGTTGTGTGGGAAGGAAGGCAAAGTGTTACTTGTGTGGCTCAAGTTTGGGCTGAGTGGTTCTAGAACCCACAGCAGGGGCAGCACTTCCGTCTCTGGGCTCAGTGGCCTTGTAATGTAAAGAGCTTGGAGAATCATTCCTGGAAGGAAGCTCAGAATGGAGTTTATTTCCTTAGTTTTCCCCATGATTCCACTGGCCGTGTATGTCCCTGAATGAATCACTCAATGCTTAATTGACTAAGAATGGATTCTGTTATCTCCAAATGAGAGCCTTGACCAACACAGTATGATTCAGATAGAAGAAAATCATGAAGTTGTTCTGTGTTCAATGAATAAACTGTTCTGTTTCTCCATCTGACAAATAACTCATAGCTCATGACTACTTTCTTCTCAAAAAGAGAGAAAAAAATCATTTGACACAGAGAATTTTGGCTCCCATCACCCTAACACCTGTAGGTTTTAAATTCATTACTTTAAAATAAATCTGCTAACTCATTAAAGCTTTTACCCCCAAATCAGCAATTTTCTTGTTTCTGCTGGGTAATAGAATAGGTACCTACGGAGAGTGCTATTTAGTTGGTGCAAAATATTCTTTTTCTACATTTCTAGATCATTCAAGCATAGTTGTCCAATCTACAACTACCAAATCCTGAAGACGATGATAAAAATGTATTCTTCATATTTTTGTTGATCAGGTAGCTGATTGGCAGGTGGCTGATGTAGGGAGGGAGATTGTTCTGGTGAGCACCATATGCTGCACATCTGACTGAGCTTGAGTCTTACCTAGGTCTGCTCCAGGTGAGGGCTACTATTTCCTGGGGGAACATCTTTTCATGTGATGGCAGAGAAGCCAGTAGAAGCAGACAAGCTCTCCACAGGCCTAGGTTCAGAACTGGCCACTGTCCCTCCACCACCTTCCACAGGCCAAATCAAGTGCCATAGCAGAGTTGAAGGTTGAGAGGTGGAAAAAACACTTCAACTGCTTTGGGAAGGCTTGCACACTTTCATGGCAAAGAGCAAGGGTTCAGGGATGAGTGAAAACCTGGGCCAGTGAAATCCTCCAACTTCCTTATGAGGAAATCCACAGCCATCAGAAGTCCGACTCTAATCTTAACATTGATTGTATTATTATTATTAAGTTTTAATAATTAGGAGGATGTATTTTATGGATTCTGTTTTTGAAATTAACCATCAAGATCCACCAAATCATGTCCAAGTGTGATTTTTTTATCAACCATTTTATGTGTCCATTATAAGTAGACAGATTCCTACACGCCAGCAGGGACTACCGTTCCCTTTTCTTTAATGAATGAATACCTTTATCAACATGTAGGTCAAGTCAAATTCTGAGTCTTCCCCTTTCAGGAAGGTACAGAAAATGACCATAAATTTATAAAATGTGACATTTTAATCAAGCCCCAAGCTGTTGGCTAATTGCATTCAGTGCACTTAAAAGAAAATACAGGAGATGTCAGGTTGGAGTAGAGATGAGCCCCAAATTGTCCTTAGTACTTCGCTGATCATTATGAATACCATGGTATCAAATCACCCAGAAAAGAGAGAGCAGTAAATCCTTTTAAAAGTCACATTTCCAATTTTCTTTTCAATTTCATTTTGGAGTAAATTTGGACACAGTTTTATTCAAAAGCTGACATTTTCTTTCAGTGTATCCTTTCTGTACAAAATATGTATAATGGATCTACTCGGAGCACCGGAGACCATTAAGCTACGGAAGCATGAAATCAGCTAGAAATTATTATTTTAATTCTATTCACTTGTGCATAACAGGAGGAACACTATGCCAAATAAACCTTCATCAGGACTCTACCTAGTATTCTACATACTATTAGAGCTTGAAGTTTAGAATACAGATGTGAGGGGATGCAGCCAGACAGACAGAATCAAAATCAAGAAATTAGTTTCCTATCCCAGGAGAATTATCAGTAACTGAACTAAGAACAGAGGCAAAGCATATGCCACCCTTCCTAGTCTCTTGGCTTTTCTCACTGATGATATAACTGAACTAATCTGCCCTGGTTTTCCAAGGATATGGTATGTGAAAAACCAGAGGTGCTCCTTTTTTATCAAAAAATGCACCCCCCCCTTCTATGCAACCCTAGCGATATTTACTACGCCAAACATCACAAAAGTAACTGGCCTACGCTAGTATCCATTATTCTGGCTCACAGAAGTGATAACTGAGCTTTTGATATCATTCTGCCTCCCATTCTTTCCCACACGTCTCTCTTTCCACTGAGCAGTTTGCTGATGTAAGTAATGTTTTATAAAGCAAGAAGATGGCAAAGAATAGCAAAGTCATTATGTATCTCATTATTTCTGTGCCTCCTGGAAAAAGGAGGGTCGTGTCGGTGCGGGCAGCAAGGAGAATTGATAATGATGGAAAATCACCGGGCCGCTTAGTACAAAGCACCTGTTAAAAGCGGGACGTGTTTATTTTCCTGAGACTAGTTTTACTTTTGAAAATCAAAAAACTGCACAGGACTACGAGGGGATTCAGAAGATATCATATCTGTTATGGTTAAAATAGGAGGTGCCCCCCCAAAAGTTCATGTGTGAGACAATGCAAGAAATTTCAGAAGTGGAAATGGTTAGATTATTAGATTAATCAGTGGCATGGACTAATCCACTGATGTGGATTAACTGGGTGGTAACTGTAGGTAGGTAGGCTCTGGCTGGAGTGTGTATGTAGTCCATTGAAGGCATGCCTTTGGCGTTTATGTTTGGGGCTTCCTGGCACCACATCCTGGTTGCTTTCCTCTGTCACAGCCTTCCAGTATGATGCGCTGCCTCACCTGGGACCCAGCACTATAAGTTGGCCATTTTTAGACTGAACCTCTGAAATCAGGAGCCAAAATAAGCTTTTCCTTCTCTGAGGTTTTCTTGTTGGCTGTTTTGGTCACAGCAATGAAAACCTAACTAAAACAATGTCCATTCTTTTGGTCAAAGGCAAGACCACACAGGAACAAGAAAGAGAGTGGCAGAAATGTGAGGTGCAAGCCAGCAATTTTTCCTTCTACAATCTGGAAAATCCCATGCTTAAAGAAAAGGTGGTGCTTGGTGTCACTTACTGAAGGTTTCAAAAAAAATCTGTATTTCTATATTTCCCCTTCTTTATCAGAAATCTTGTCAGGAAGAGGATGGTTTAAGATTATAGGGGATCACATAGTTATTATTTAATGTTTCAAATTTTTTGCAGAGGTAGAGGGTCAGCTTAACTCCCCTTTTGTAGAGTTATTAGATACAAAGGAAGAGAGAAAAAAAAGGAAGGAAGAAGGAAAGCTTTTTAAAAAAATATTTCAATAAATAACTTAAAAAGAGAAATTAATTTTCTTTCTTTCACTTAGTTGTAGTTATAAGGACAGGCACTCTATGATCTAAA
The DNA here is from genome assembly GCF_052094955.1 of Ictidomys tridecemlineatus. Taxonomy (NCBI): domain Eukaryota; kingdom Metazoa; phylum Chordata; class Mammalia; order Rodentia; family Sciuridae; genus Ictidomys; species Ictidomys tridecemlineatus. The sequence goes on from NC_135490.1 coordinate 47,321,502, forward strand.
ACACAAAACTAACCTGAGAATATGTGCATTTCCCAGTTCAAAAATGCTTATGCAAATTTTCCCACCTTGCTAAGACTTTTTCTGAATAATTTTGTTTAGAGAAATAAGAGGTTGTAATGGTGTGGTTTTTAGGTCCTCGAGGAAGAATGTTCAGTGAGCCTCTGCCTAATTTTTCATCATTTCGAGTATCAATTCTCAGCAGATGCAGTAAATTAAAATTAGAAACCTATGAATTTTGCAAATAACAACAAAGTGATGTGCCATCACTCTGCTTCAAGAGCATGCTCTACTGAGCTACCATTTGAACAGAAGGGAATCCGGTGGAATGTTTCACTGAATCACAATGGTGTCCCCAAAGAATAAACTTTTCCAAAGTTTTAACACCTGAGACCATGAAAATCAATCTACTGAACTATAAATTTGAAGAATTAGGACAATAGTTACAGCTTATTATTATAATCCTTATAGAAAAATAAGTGTTTATGTTCATACTGTTGAATTTGCTGATGAAACACATTTCTTTGTTTTTCCTAGAATGTATGTAAATGTGTAGGTTGTTTGTTTTAAGAGAAAATATGTCAAGCCAGAATTTGCAATTCCTCTCAGTTGTAGATTTCTGTCTCATTGTTAAAGGAAAATTGTGCTTTTATTTTGCCCAAGCACTAAAATCTATTCACAATGCCATTCATTATGTACTACGTGATAATCGTGGTTAAGATACTCACATGCCTGATCTAAGATGGAAATTGCATTCAGACATACAAGAGAGAGTTATTATTATCTTTTTATCATTTACCAAGCAAAGAAAACCCAGTCAATAAGATCCTCAGATACCTGGAAACCCAATGGGCTCAATATCAGGGTAGTTTTCTATTTCCATTTGCAAGTACATGGTGGGAATGATGGCCACTCCTTGTGTAAAGACTGCATCCTCAACTTCATCAGTTATTAAAAAGCTAGGGAGAGAATCAGAGCCATGGTGCAAGGGCCCGGGATTGTTGGGAAGAGACCTTTCATGCTATAGTCTTAGGATAAAAGCTGAATTATAAATGAACCTGGGAGGCTTTGCAAGGCACTCACTGTCCCTTGCTGTGCATTCTGCCTGTGCAAAGGAAAATCCCCTTTGAGGAGATTAGCAGAGGTGGTTTGGGTGTGATCACAGAGGCTGAGGGGATGTGTGTGACTCTTGCCTAAGCTTAAAGTGGATTAGCAGGACTTAAAAGATGGAAAATTGTTTTGTGCAAAGCTCACCACGCTTTTGGAAACATAAATGAAATCACAGTCCTATGAACGTAAATCTGATTTCTCTCAGTTCAATGTGGTGAAAATCCTCTTCTGAAAGTTTAAACAACAACAAAAAAAAAGGACGTGGCGTGCCAATATTCATGTCAGCTAATGATTGTTGCACATTTGAAAAGAATTTCTTACTTTCCCTCCCCGCTTAGGTAGGCATTGGATTCATCAGTAAGGATGTCATTTCACATGTTTGAAGAGACAATGTGGTGAATAGGACATTGGACAAGAAATAAAAATAATCAGATTTTTTTTCCAATTCAGCCAGTCTCTCTGGGTTAACTTGAACAAAACCTTTAACCTTTTTTGTGTTTGGTATTTTTATCTATAAAATGAGAGAATATGCCCCCCATGGCCCTTAAAATTCAGCAGGATGTATCCAATTATGTTGTGCATTTGAGACAGCTTTATTAAAATACAGTATTCTGGAAGTTTTAGTTTTTTGCTGATACTCTTATCTTTGGTGGTAACAACTGATAATTTTTGGTAAGATCCCACTAACCTACGCACTAACATATTATTCTCTGAATATGTATTCCATAACAAAACATGACCTCGGTTCATTTTTCACAAATAAAAACAACACAAAAGTTGTGCTGCATGTTTACTGGTGACCCATGGGCTACATTATCTCCTTACAAGAAACTGGGTCTTAAAAAGGCAAGAGTATCCACAGATGGGTGTTCATCTCCCTTTATTTCTACGTGAACCATCCATGAGCAACATTTGGTGTTCTCTTTCCTATCAATCTTTCAGGAAGAGGAAGACACTTTTTTAGCCAACTATCAAAGTCATTAAAATTATAAATTGGAGTCAATCATCTGTTTTCAGAAAGAAATATTTCAGGGCCCTGATGTTTTGTGAAAAATAAAGGGCGTCTACTCACCAAATCCTGAGATACTCTCTAGTAAAAGGTTCATCTCAGCTCTTACAATTGGAGGGTCTCAAAAACCAGGTTTTGGGCTGGGCGCCGTAGCACACACCTGTAATCCTCCCAGTGACTCTGGGAGGTTGAGGCAGTAGGATCCCGAGTTCAAAGCCAGCCTCAGCAAAGGAGAGGTGCTAAGCAACTCAGTGAGACCCTGTCTCTAAATAAAATACAAAATAGGGCTGGGGAGGTGGCTCAGTGGTTGAGTGCCCCTGAGGTGAGTTCAATCCCTGGGACCCAAAACAAGCAAACAAACAAAAAACAGTACTTGCTCTGTTCTGCTATGACTTGATCAGCCATGTTTCAACCTAGAAAGAGAATCCTCTGTTAAAAACAAAAAGTTTTTTAAAGATCACAAAGCTGACATACATCACAAAGAAAATTTAACTTATAAAAATAAAAAACAGAAAATTCTAGAAAAAAATTGGAACATCACTCAATCACTGACATCTAATTATACTTGTTGACCTGATAAAGATTTGTACATTAGACATCTATAGTTGCAGAGAAATTAAGAATTCATACATTCAAGTAGAGAAATAGTTATCTGGAAATATGGTATAAAATCTAGGCAGGACCATAATACACCCTACATTCAACCTTTACCTTTACTATTTCAATTAATAACTTAATCCCAGTCATTCTGTGTTTTTTTATGGGGGGTGGGTGAGGGGACAGAACACATACTTAGGGAAATTACCTGAGGGAACTGAAATCTGACTCCAGAAATCTCAATCCAAGACTTTTCAGACCCACATAGAATATATCATGGTAAAACAAACAAGTTGACCATTTTCAACAACTCTGTTAGCTTTTGCCTGGCTGCAACCAAAAGACCTGACAAGAACAATTTACAAGAGGAAAAGTTTATTTTGACTCATGATTTCAGAGGTTTGGTCCAGAGTCAGCTGACTCCATAGCTCTGAGACCAAGGTAGGCAGAATATCAATGGTAGAAGTGTGTGATGGAGGAAAATGGCTCAGGTATGACAATCAGGAAGGAGAGAGAGAGAGAGAGAGAGATAGAGAGAGAGAGAGAGAGAGAGAGAGAGAGAGAGAGAGAGAGAGAGAAAAGACCGTTCATCAATTTCTATTGATGATAAAAATAGAAACCCTAAAAGCATGCCCCCAGTGACCTACATCCTCCAGCCATGCCTTATCGACCAGGAGTTACCAAGAAGTTAATCCACATCAGTGGATTAATTCACTCTTAGGCTTCAGTTCTCATAATCTAGTCATTTCACCACTGAACTTTATTGCATTATCTCACACTTGAGCTTTTGGAGGACACTTTGTATCTAAACCATAAAAGCAACCAAGAGATTGCTTATAATTATCATTAATATTACAAACACAGTTATAATATAGTCAATGCAAAAGCATAGGATCATAGTAAGATGAACAAAAAAAAAGAATATCAGGATATAAAAATGGCCCGTGATATTCCAGAAATATGGGTCACTATGGGTCAGATCTTTGTTGAAGAAGTTTCAGTCTAATTCTAGATTTATGGCCAATCAAATGATTGGTACACCACTGGAAATCACACATCCTCAATGAGGAAAGCTATAACAGCTTGCAATATAAATCCTTTGTACTGGATATCAGAATGAGGTCCAGTAATATAGGGCTGAGGACACATCTCAGTTTGTAGAGTGCTTGTCTTGAATTTACAAGGCCCTGGGTTCAATCCCTAGCACCACACACACACACACACACACACACACACACAAAAAAAAAAAAAAGTCCAGTAATTTACATGATACTTATAACTGGGAACAGCACTTGTGCTGGTGCAAGTCATGCACAAGATGTTGTTCAAACTGATAAGAAAGCAATAATCTTTTTTTTAACAGACTTGCATATGAGGTGATGGCAGTCTGTCTTTAATGACCACCTGAGTCTGATAATTACTCAGCAGACCTGAAAAATAAATGAAAAGAAACCAGGTAATAGCCACAACTGAAGACAGAATATCTATTCTTAGCTTTTATGTTAGATGAGGCAAATAAATTTACTATTCTGTCTAAGGCTGTATTGTGGAAGATCCTGAATTTCTTTCAAACAAGAAGATTAAATTTGAAAATTTCCTGCTAATGAGAATTTTTAAAAATGCAATGGATGCATGCAATAACTTATTTTTGCAAATGTCATATGATAAGCAGATTCATCAGATGAGCAAATCTAAATAAATCTAAGATGATTGAAGGACCAACAATGCCACACAGTAGGAAGAGCTTTGCATACAATGTATCAAAATGACAACAAGGCAAAGTATATGTAAAGTACTTTTTGAAAGAAAAAATAAACAGTTGATGGCAGGAAGAAATAGATTAACAATAATTATGTTGCTACTTTCTACACTGTAGGGTTAGACCCCTCTGCATCTTTTTAGTTTAAAAGAATACAACTAAAAGGGGGAAATACAAGGAGTAAATAATAGCTGCCAGAATATTAAAACCACAGATCAAAATGATTTCTGCCAATTTAATATGATGCTAAAAAATTCAAATATAATCAACCTTTAGGCTAGCTCCAGATGGAGAGAATGGAACTGTTGACACTGAAAGATCGGGTCTGCTTTGCTCCCAAGTGCCTTGCTCAGTAGTTACAGGATCTCAGAACACTATCCTGGAGGTCAGAGGCTGTTGGCCAGGAAATTTGGTGTAAGGCTGGTGGCTATCAGTGATATTCCATGCCACTGTGATCAAGGATACTGCAGCCTGAACCAGAGTCAGGGTAGGAATAGTTCACAAAGATGAATATGCTCCCAAATTGGAACTTCCAAAATAGCCTCACCCCAAATAGGACTCCTACTGGTACATCCATCCATAGCATGCATTTTGAACTCCATTCATCTTACAGGTATTATCACTTGATAGCCCATTGATATTTGTGGAAAAACTTCAAAAACCCAACATCTTGACAACTGTGTAGCAGAAGGGGAAGCAGCAATACTTTGCTCCAATCACTCTGTTAAAATCACTGTTTACCAAGGGCTCAAAGCAGCAATCGAAAGTCACGTTCATTAACCACAAATAAATTAATTCAATTAGTTGGAAATAAAGAATTTTATTATAAGCAAATAACCACAGGTCACGAATATCAGAAAAAAATTATATCCATACTTTTGGAGGTAATCATTCCTTAAACAATACAGTATAACAACTATTTACATATAGAGAGTTGTATTGTTTATGATAAGTAATCCAGAGATTATTTAATGTAAACAGGAGGTTTATGCAGTTTGTATACAAACACTGTGCCATTTTCTACAAGGTATTTAGGCATCTGTGGATTGAGGTATCTAAGTGAGGTGGGAAGTTCTGGAACCAATTGTCTGCAGAAGATAGCAAGGGATGATTGTGCATATATTTAATTTGCATCATATATTCTTGTACAAATATTGAATTATAAGCAAAAGAGTTACCTTTTTGAATGATATTTAAGAGTAAGATTAGGAACATCATGTGAATTTCAGTATATTGTCACTGAAACTAATGCATCACTCTCAAGAGCGGATAGTCAAAAAGTAGACCAAGACAAGGTTGTTTGTTATTATGTAGGCATTGCCCTCAGTAGCTGTTTGCAGGTTTAACAAGTAGGTGTTACCATTTTTGTCCCAGGAATCTGTGCTTCCTGAATGAAGAATGTTCTCCCTCATTCATTAAGCATTTATTGAGAGCTTACTGTGTGTCTGGTACTCATCTAGAGACTGGTAATACAACTGTAGATACAATATGAAATACAAAGAGATAATAACAATTAAGCAGGAGATCATTCCACACAGATAGAAACTGTGCTAAGTACTATGAAAGTGCACTGGGTTGAATAGTGTCCCCCTAAAATTCAGGCCCACAGAACCTGAGACTTAACCCTGTTTGAAATTAGTTGCACCTTATCAGGGTACTCTTAATCCAATCATTCTGGATTATGGTGGGTTCCAAGTGTATTATGACTCTTGACACTACAAGAAGGAGAAATCTGGACACAGAGACAAACATGGGAAAGAATGCCACGTAAAAACAGGCTGAGATCTGAGCATACTGACCAATAATCCCAAGGATAGGCTGTAGATCTAGGAGACAATCAGTCTCTGCTACCTAAGCCACCTCCTTTATGAAAGAGTACCTCATTCCAGCAGCCAGTCCATAACCCCAAACACAGGAAATCTTAACAGAAGACTATTTAATTGGAGCTTTAGGACAGAGGGCTCAAAGGAGGTTCATGCAGGATGACTTTCAGGGCAGATCTGTGAGGCAGCAAAGGGGAAAAGAATTCTACCTCTAGGGAATAGCACCAACAAAGACCCAGGCAGGAAGGAGATTTAAAAACATAAGGGAGGACAGTGGGGGGTACAGCTCATGGCCAGAAGCTGCAGTAGAAGCTGCTCCATGCAGGTGTTAAAAAGAAACACATGGTGTTGTGTGTGTATACAAATGTGGCATAATGATTCCTACTATTATGTATAATTACAATGCAGCAATAAAAATAAATAAATAAAATGGGAAGTTTAAAAGTAATTATGTTAGGCAGCTCTAACTATTACTTGGTTTATTACCCTCAATTTGCTTGTTTTTACTTTCAGAGAAATGTCATTATATTTTTTTCTGATTTATTTAACATCCAATAAAAGATACTTTAAAAAATAAATGACAAGAGACAAAAATCAAGAAGAGATTATAGTTTCCCTTCTTACTGTAAGTTCTCATGATGAGGTAAGTCATTGACAAGAATTGTTCTTTAATGTTGAGAGTAGACACTGGTATTAAGAAGCATGGTGGTTATTTGCGGACAAAATATGTACAGCAATAAAAATGGAAGGCAGGACACACTGTCCCTTTGTTTTATCTGTGTCCCCAAAGACAAATGAGTTACTAGTCACATTATCCTCAGGGATTACAATATTTCTTGCAATTCTCCTTCAATGTGTTCTCATTATTTATTTTGTTCACCCAATTCATGGTCATTGGCATTTATTTATCATCCAGCAGACATCATAAATTCTGGGGTAAGGAGTTGCAGGAGGCTAAACATTATTTTACTGAAGTGGTTTGTGAAAACAGGAATTTGAGTAGCATTATTCCTGGTATGCCACCATGTTGGTAATATAATAAAATTAAAATTAAATCATTGTGTTCATAAAGTTTTCATCTTCTAGATTTACAAATGTAGAAAGGAAAATATTGAAATAATTTTTCAGAAGGATATACATTCTCTGAAAACACACACACACACACAAACACAAGAAAACATAAATGATTTTTTCTATGACAATAAGAAACCCAGTCAATGGAGCTGAACTCGCTTCACTGCTTGGGTATATGGTTCCCCACTTAGAGAGAATATCAGGGCTTAAAGATGAGGTGAATGTCTTAGAACATTCAGATAGTAATGAAGAAAAAATTAAGAAAGATGTATCAACAGAATGTAGAGAAGCTCTGGGACAATATCCACAAAAAAATTTAATACACACAGGTCTTGAGGAGAGAGAGTGAAGATACAGGTTAATGACAAAGAAAATTTATTCAGTGACATAATAGCAGAAAATTTCCCTAATTTTGAGAATGAGTTGGGAATGCAGGTACTGGAGGCACTTAGAACTCCAAAAAGATCTGAGCATAAAATACCTTTTCCTGGACTTATTATAGTTATAATGCAAAAAATTAAAATTAAAAACTGAAAAATCAGATAAAGAAAGAATTCTGAAACCTGCACGTGTCAAACCATTAAGGAGGGCAAACTTACATAGAAGAAGGTGATAGAGAGAAAGCATGCATTGGAAATAATATATTTCATTGGGAGAGTAATAAGCCAATTAGAATTAAATCTCATTGGGAGAGTAAATAAACCAATTAGAATTAGGAATTAATCAAATATTAGAAATAAAACAAAATAATACATAACTCATAAACACTGTATATAAATGGTTTTAATTCTCTAATTGAAAGACACAGATTGTTGGATAGGGTTTTTTTCTTTTTTTAAAAGACCAAATGTATGTTGTCTGTAAGATAGACATCACCAGCAAACACATCTAAGGACAAAGTGAAAGGATTTTTCATGCCAATGAATTAAAAAGCAATTGGAAGTAGCTATTCTCATACCCAACAAAGCAGTGTTTCAGTCAAGATTAGCCAAAGAGAACAAAATGGTCACCACTTATTAGTAAAAGTAATATCTAATGAAAAGATATGACAATTATAAATATTTATTCTCAGAAGATTGGTGCACCCAATTTAAAAAAATAAACACTACTCCACATAAAGTGACATACAGCCCCCATACAATAAACTGGTGTATTCGATACTCTTTCTTAATAAATAGGCCATCCAGACATAACATTGACAATGATACTACAGAATGAAACAATACTCTAGAACAAATTGACTTCATAGACATCTACAGAAAATTTAATCCAACAACAGCTGAAGGTACTTTCTTCTCAGCTACTTGTGGAACTCTCTTCAAAATTAATCATGTATTAGGCTATAAAGTACGTCTTAGCAAATTCAAAACTTCAAGTAATTTCTCACTTTATGTCAGTTCATGATGTAATGAAATCAGAAATCTAAAGCAAAATAAAATTCAGAAACTGTTCAAACACAATGAGATTGAACAACATATTTGAATAATGTGAGTCATTGGAGAAATTTAAAATTCTTAGAATCAAGCAAAAATTAAACACAACATTCCAGAATCTATGGGACACAATGAAGGAAGTTCTCAGAGGGAACTTTATAGCTATGCATGCCTATATTAAAAAATCAGAAACCTCTCAAATGAATACCTAATTGTGCATCTCAAGGTCTTAGAAAACTAAGAATAAACCAATTCCAAAACCAATAGAAAGAAACAATAAAGGTCAGAGCTGAAATTGATTAAATAGAGAATAAAAGAACAATAAAAGAGATCAATGAAACAAAAAAATTGTTCTTTTAAAAAATAAACTATATTGATAAATCCATAGCCAATCTATCTAAAAGAAAGAAGACCCAAATTAATAAAAGTAGAAGTAAAAAATGGAATATTATAATATACTCCACTGAAATCCTGAAAACCATTAGGATTATTTTTGAAAACTTACATTCCAATAAATTGGAAAATCTGGAATAAATGAGAAAAAAAGTTCTAGACACCTACACCTACCAAAATTGAATCAAGAGGACCCAAAAAATCAAAACAGTCCAATAACACACATTGAAACTAATGCATTAATAAATATCTTCCCAACAAAGAAAAGTACAGAACCAAGCAGATTCACAGTTGAATTTCATCAAATCTTTAAAGAATTAACAATGATGTTCCTCAAATTATTTATGAGATAGAAAGGGGTGAGGAGGTCCATTTCCAAATTCATTCTGAGAAGCCAGTATTAACCTAATACAAAAACCATATGAAAATACAACAAGGAAATAAAATTAGAGACTTATATTCTTGATAGGTATAAATGCAAAAATCCTTCATGAAATACTTGCAAACCACATTCAACAACATTAAAAAAATCATAATAATGGTCAAAATGGTTTCATTCTCAAAAGACAGGAATGCTTTCACATACACAAATCAATAAAAATAATACACCACACAAATAGAAACAAGGACAAAAATCACATAACCATCTTAATAGATGCATTAAAAACCTTTGACAAAATGAAAAACTTTTTTGTTAAAAACCATGAAGAAATTAGGGATAGAAGAAATTTACTTCAACATAAATATATGATAAAACCAAAGCCGACATTATACTGAAGGGAAAAAAATCAAAAGCATTTTCTCCCAAATCAGGAAGAACAGGATGTCTACTTTCCCTGCTTATGTTCAATATAGTATGCAAACTTTTAGCCAGAGCAATTAATAAAGAGAAAGAAATAAAAGAGATTAAAATGGAAATGAAGAAATCAAATCATCCCTGTTTGCAGGTGATATGATCCTATGTCCAAAGGCTATAAAGCCTCTACCAAGACTTCTAGGTCCAATAAATTGAGCAAAGTAGCACAATACAAAATGAACATATAGAAATCAGAAGCCTTTCTATTCACCAATAATGAACCTTATGAGAAAAAAATAAAGAAAACAATTACATTCATAATAGCCTCAATAAAATAAAATAAAATACTTAGGGATCAATACAAGAAAGTGAAAGAGCTCTATAAGGAAAATTACAGAACACTGAACACTATAAGTTGAAGAAGGCACAAGAAGACCTCCTATGTTCATGGATAGGCAGAATTAACATTATGAAAACTGACATATTACCAAAAGCAATGTACAGACTCCATGTGACTCCCATAAATTCTTCACAGAAATAGAAAACACATTCCTGAAATTCACATAGAAGTAAAAATGATTCAAAATAACAAAAGCATTTCTGAGCAAAATAAAAGCAATGTTTGAGGCATCTTCATACCTGATGTCAAACTAGACTACAGAGATATCATAACAATAAACAGCATAAAAACAGACACATAAATCATGGGATAGAATAAAAGACACACAGACAAACCTACTCAGATACACACTTCCTGATCCTTCACAGAGGTGCCAACAACGCACATTGTTGCTTGAAAATGGTGCTTGAAAAATAAAAAGTTAGATCCCTATCTCTTACCTCATAAAGTCAACCCAAAGCAGGTCAAGGAGCTAGGTATAAAATCAGAAACCTTGTAGCTACTAGAAGAAAACATAAGAAAAATACTTCAACATGTATGTATAGGTAATTAATTCCTGAATAGGACTTGATAGTACAGGAAATAATAGCAAGAATTAATAAGGTATGACATTTCATTTAAAAGGTTCTGCACAGCAAAGAAAACAAGAATGTAGAGAGCCTACAGAATGGGAGAAAAATCTTTGCCAGTTACTCTCCTGACAGAGGATTAATAGCCAGCATATACAAATAACTCGAAAATTAAATACAAAATTACATAAATAAATATAATAATCCAGTCAATAAATGATCACATGCACTGACACTTCTCAGAATAAATACAAATGTCCAACAAGTATATGGGAAAAAAAAAAGTTCCAGCTTTTTAGAGACCAGGGAAATGCAATCCAAAACTACATTGAGATTCCACGTAACTCCACTCCAAATGGCAATCAAGAGTACCAATAACAATGAATGCTGTTGAGGATACAGAGAGAAACTGTACTCCCACTTGGTGGAAATGTAAATTGGTACAGCCACTTTGCAAATCAGGGTGGAGTTTCCTCAAAAAGCTAAAAAATAGAATTACTCTCTACCACCTCTTGGCATTTATCTGAAAGATTTAAAAGCAGCATACTCTAAAGATACATGCATACTCAGTTTTATAGCAGAACCATTCACAATAGTCAAGGCAAGAAGTCAACCTAGGTTGTCTGTCAACAGATGACTGAACACAGAAAAATGCAGTCAGTGTATACAATGGAGTTTGTTTTTTTTCCCCAATCATAAAGAATGATGAAATCATGTTATTTGAAAGAAAATGGATGGAACTGGAAAGCATCCTGTTACACAAAATAAGCCAAACCCAGAAAGACAAATGTTGCATGTTTTCTCTCATATGTGGAAGCTAAACAGAGAAAAGGAGAAAAAAAATGAACAACATGCTATGCTAAGAAGACTCTTAGGGTAGAGGAGGGGACCATGGGAGGACGCAGAGGAGGGCAAGGAGAGACAACAGGAAGTGAAAGTGATCACGTTATACTATGCTCATGTGCTAAGATGCCCCAGTGAAACCCATTATCCTGTACAATTTTTATGCACTGATAAGATACATAAATTAAAAACTATAAAACATACAAAAAACAGCTCAACAGAAATCTAGGACTCAGAAATAAAGAGTAGCAATGGTAGCTGGTTCAATTTTTAGAAATAATGACAGAAATATGTTGATCTTGACATGATTACCAGTCATCCATTAAACCCAAAGGGAATTCTGGGTTTAGATCAATAGTAAAGTGGAGAAAATCAAAATTGAGGAATTTGTTTCTTATACTCACATTAGCACTTATTGCCTTGGATGACCTCATTGTCTAAAACGACTTTAGCTCATGTGATATTTTTTTAGCATTTAATGGGAGGAAATTTCCTGCAGAATAGCCAGCTACTATTATTTTTGCATTAATGTCAACACCGATCATTGTGCTCTGACTCCTGACAGTTTTTACCTTCCGATAAATAATAGATAGCTATTTTTAATGCAAGCAGTTATAAAATGGTTCTTACAGTTAAAAACTTGCCAAATTATTTTCATCTATTTTAGAGTGTTCTCAAGGATTAGAAATATGACTGATTGTAAAGTTAGCACTAACAATTATTTCTCTAACTTATCCAGTTTATCAGCAATATCTTTTTATACTTCTGCTCATATATTTTGAACTTCCTTGTGAATTACATGGAGGTTTTAAATAGTTTGCTTTTGTTGTAAAAATTATTAAAGAGTATTAACTTTTTATATGTTATATATTTCAAAAGAGTCCTTATAAAAACTGTTTGTAGGGAGAACACCAAAATTTATTTAAGATCATTCAAAGACATTAAATACTTGCTAAGGAAACTAGGTTACTAATTGGGTGATAGGCTATAGAAATTTAAAATGTTGGTAAATTATATGTAATCATGATTCAACTATTTAGTCATAGTTTATTTTCTTACTTTGTTATAAAATGTAGTGGTCTTAGTAGGGCAAATTATCATTAGGACAAGTTATTGGGGTTATTTTAAAACTTTGGTTGTATTATTATAGAATTTTTTTAAGCCCTAGCTATTTTTATCTGATGAAATTAAACTGATTGAAGTTAAAAAAAAAAGAAAAATTACATTAGTTTAGTTGCCTAAAATCCATCTGTGCTCTAATCATGTAAGCACTTAAAATGTAAGAGCCCATCTCTCAGAAAATATTAGAAAGCTGCAATAAATATAATTATGCAAAAATTTTTAGTTAAATTTTTGTTAAACATAAATATTAATGAGTTTATTTATCATCTTTATGGAGAGGCAAAATAGTGGTTAAGATACAGAGGCTAGAGTGTCAATTTCAGATCTAATTCCTACTCTGCTATTTATTTATTCTCACCAAATCAACATATCAAAATTCCCAACTTCAACACCTTTGTTTATAAGATAATGAAAACAGTTCTCTGTAGCATATGTGGTTGTTGTGGGGATTCAGTGAGATATTTCATGTAAGGTATTTGGCCCAGTATCTGTCCTATAAGTGTTCTTTTAATGTCATCTACTATTACAAAAAGGTAGGTAGCATCTGGCTACAGAATAATAAAAATGCATCTCTTTAACTAACAAGCAGGAGAATGCACATAAGTTAACACATTTCATATGTAAACTATCATTTCCTAGTAAAGACAATATAACAAAGTAGAAATGATTCGATATGTAAATAACAACCTCTTTCATAAATAATAACTAATTAATTTTTCCAATAACATCAATCTTTAAGTCTGATATTGTCATTTCCTTGAACTTCCTCATGAATATCCTGACTTGCTTTAGACATGGCCTATTTCTTCACATCCCTCTATTATACTAGGATTTGAAATGAACTAAATCATATAGAATTTATACAGTGAACATTTTGTTAAATGTAACAGATGTATGGAAAACACACAACTTGATGGGGGCCCAAATCATTAATTTCTTCATAAGGGAGTTGCCATTCCCAGGTAACCATCTATGAATCCAGGGATGCAATTTATTTTTTATTTTTATTTGTTCTAATTAGGTCTATATGACATCAGAATGCATTTTGATTCATTGTACACAAGTGGAGCACAACTTTTCATTTATCTGGTTGTACAAGATATAGTGTCGAACTATATGTGCAGGCATTCATGTACCTAGGGTAATGATGTCCCTCTCATTCCACCATCTTTCCTGCCCCCATGTCCCACCCCTCACCTCCCTTCCCTTTGCCCCATCAAAGCTCGTCCATTTTTCCCATGTTCTCCTGCCGTTATGGATCAGCCTCCACTTATCAAAGAGATCATTCAGCCTTTGGTTTTGGGGGAAGCTTACTTCAATTAGCATGATAGTCTCCAGCTCCATCCATTTACTTGTAAATGCCATCATTTTATTCTCTTTTAATGATGAGTACTCTCCATTTGTGTATATATTCTACACTTTCTTTATCCAGGGATGCAATGTTAACTGCACCTCAGTTGGTCCTATCAGCACATCTGCTTCCTCATCATCAAGCCCCAAAGATTAACCATTCCTCTGCCTCCTTATCAAGGGACTCACAGTCTATGCTTCCTTGTCTCTGGTACCCTTCACCCCACATTTCTCCCGGGAAGCAACTTTAATGTCCTTTTGTGGAACTGCATTTATTGTCACTGTGGGTCCATATTCCACAGCATAAACATGTCATGGCTTCTTTATTCATCCTGTCTTTGATACAAGTGGGTTCCCGGCTGAATGTGTGTGTGTGTTATGACAATGCTGCTAGATCATTCCTACACGTGATGCACCGGGAACATATGCAGGACTTTGGCTGAGTTGATAGGAGTTGAGTTACTGAGTCACAAAGTCTTGGGGAGATTCCTAAGTTTAAATTCCTATATTTGGCTTGCATAGATACTTCAAGAAGGAACACATTTTGACAGAAGGGGATTTCCTGATCCTACATTTGACAGCTATGAAAAGAGTAATTTGTGTACAAAGTATTTTTCAAATGGGCCTAAGAAATACCAGTAAAGCAGCTAGACTAGCTGCTGTGTGCTAGCCATTATGCTAGGTTTTGGGGGATAAAAAGGACAAAAGAGCCCTGAGTCAAACTTTCAAACAGCACAAAATCTAGCACAGGAGATAAATGCAAAATAAAACATCAAGCTGATGAGTTCATAGTTATGGATGAACTGGGCACTCTGAATTAGAGGAAGATGATCCAATGACATTGTATAAGAATGTCGTGGGTTCTAACTAGGAGCTCCAAAAAGACTTCCTCTCAGGACATTGAAGGAATGAATAACAACCAAATAGAAAAAGACAAGTCAGAAGGGCTTTCCAAATGTAAGAGACAGCAGGTGCTGTGAGCCCGTGAAGGTGAAGGTGGTAGCTCCCTGGCCACCCGGGCTTGGTGGAGCTCTGAGTCACCAGACCTCAGAGAGACACAGAGAGGGGTCCAAACTCGGTTTTTGGTTATTGTTAAGGATTTGGGATAGTTTCCTATGAATTAAAAATTGTGGGAGGATTTTAATGTGGCAACAGGAAGAGGTGAAGAAGAGCTGCTATGTGGAGTGCAGATTGGATGAGGACCACCATGAATGCAGAGTTCATAATGACAGAAGTTCTGAAAAGGGGTGACAGTGTCTCAGACATGGGGTGACAGTGTCTCAGACATGGGGTGGAAGTGGAGAGGCTGAGAAGCTGATTGATTACAATAACACCTAGAAAAATCAATAGCACTTGTTAAATGAGGCCACATTAATAAATAGCTCATCACGGATATCCCAGTGTCTGGTTAGCTCAACTAGATGGGTAAATAACTGGTTAATTCTGGGAATGAAATCCCTCTAGTTTGGGATGTAGCTAATCTAATACAGTGCTCTCTTTCATCTATATTTACATCTTGGAATGAAATCCAAGATCAAATTTCCTGAGCTGTTTATTGCTCCCTTTGAAATGCTGCTTCTCCTGACAGGGACCCAGCGGCTGCCAATGTTATCTTGTCACTGACATCCATCTCAAGCCTTCCATCTTTTTACGACTACTGATTGTGTATTTCAGCATGAAACACATTTTGGGAGGTGCTTAAAGAAAACATCTGTTGTATGCGCATATGAGATAGATCAACGGTAATCACCCACTCACTCACTATCTACTGATCAGTTTGAATGCTCCTGAGATACCGTTATGAATTTCTTCTCATTTCATTTCCTCTGTGGGTTTGTTTTGGGTTCTGTTTATGATCATACACCTAATGGAAATACATCATCTGTGCGGAGCTGTCGCAGAGAGGCCTGTGACTGTTCAGTTTCAGTATGGTGGGAAATGTGAAACTGGATAACCCTACATAAGCAAACTTGTCTCCCAAGCCTATATCTGCATTTGGGGATTCGTTCAGTACCCAACTTGTAGTTTTGAAGCTGCAGGTGACTCATCTTATTCTAGGCAGAAACTATGTTTTGGATGACTTAAGATAGTTTGAGACAGGCACAGTGGTGTACCCAATTGTAATCCCAGTAACTCGGGAGACTGAGGCAGGAGGATCACAGGTTCAAGATAACATTCAGCAATGTATTGCAGTTCTCAGTGACTTAGCAAGACTCTGCAAAATCAATAAATAAAAAATAAAAAGGGCTGGAGATGCAGCTCACTGTTAAAACAACTCCCCCAGAGTTCAATCCCCAGTACACAAATAAATACAATTTGTTCGTAAAAGCTAGAAATTCTTGACAAATGGAGAACTAAATGTATATCTTTATTTTCCTTTCCATAGCTCTGTTTTTCCTTTGGAAATTAATTTTGCATATCACTGACAGATTTCATTTTCTAAAGATACATCATGCGTCACTTTTTTAAATCAAAGGCAACAATGATGAGTCTTTCTGGCACACTGCACAGAACAGGTGTATGTCTAAGAAACCCTGCGACTTCTCTCACCCTGAAACACCACTTCATTTGCCTCTACCTCCCAGAAGGCTAGCTCTCCTGAATCAGCCAAGTCTATGCAATGCACCCTGCTCTCCTTCAACACTTGAATTTCTAGGTATGCATCTTTCCATTCCCATTGGTCCTTAAAAGGCCTTAACCCCTCCAAACACATCCCATGTCTCCAGGCTGAGATGAAATCCTAACTCCTCCATTAGATCTCCATAATTATCCCAGCTCATCGCGATCACTGACTTCTTCAGTTACCTTAATTGCATACATAATCCAGTTTGTTACCTTAAGCAATTAGTTGATTTTCGGGGCAACATTTTAATCATTAATGGATATTATCTTCGATGCCTGACAAAAGGGGACTCATTCTTATCTAACTACAGTCTGTACACAATGCTACCCCGGCTCTGCATAGAGAGGAAGTCCAATGATTGACTGACAGATTGACTGGACCCCTCTGAGATGTTTATTAAACACAATTCGGTAATTTGGCTGTGTTATTGCTTTCAAAGTTACATGTACCCTGAAGGATATAAAACATTCCATTTGTGTTGTCTAATCTTTCCTTGTAATCCTGTCATATAATTTTTTATTTCAGCAAGGAGAGAGAGAGCCAGAAATGGAAGAAACTGCAAATGGAAGTCACTGAACCATTTGGAAATTCAAAGTTATAGAGAGAAAAAGCTGCGAAGATTAGTCACACTCTTCCTGCCACTCTGACGTGGCATATGGCATGAAGATTTCCCCTTGGACTCTGTCACTGAAGAGAAGAGCCACAAATGCACAGGAAGATGTCACCCAATAATTGCCACTCAGAATGTCAGGGATAGGTAGGATTCTGTGTTTTCAGAACTGAATGTCAACATATATGCATATATTGAATAGATGCCTCTTAGAAAGTATTAATTTGCCATTGCTACTGTGGCATCAAGAGATGACTTTTTACATAACATATTCACTTATGTGTTTTTTCTGGGGTGGGGGTTGGGTACCAGGGACTGAACTCAGGGGCATTTGACCACTGAGCCACCTCCCCAGCCCTCTTTTGTATTTAATTTAGTGACAGGATCCCACTGAATTTCTTAGCACCTCACCATTGCTGAGACTGGCTTTGAACTCCTGATCCTCCTGCTTCAGCCTCCCAAGCTGCTGGGATTACAGGTGTGTGCCACTGTGCCTGGCCCACTTGTGTGTTTAGTTGTTACATACTAAGTCCCTGCCTTGTATTAAAGCAAAATTCCTGAACAAAGAAAACTGACTATGCCTTTACTTCATTAAACTCCAAACACAAGCAAAACGTAACGCACCATTTCTGATAAATACTTACAATAGACAAAACCCAAACTTAACCCCAGCCAATCAGGAGTGGCCAAATAACATATGCTCATGCACCTGCAGATTTTCTAATATGATAAACCAAAAAGGGAGATTCTGCTACTACAACCAGATAATTACTTTATTTTGCTTCCTTATTCACCCTACAAACACTCTCCTGTAGCACCTGACATTGGAACCCTAAACCTACTTAGGCTGGCTGTTTCCCAGTTCATGAATTGCTCCTTACTCCACTGAATGCTTTAGGATGTTATTGTGTCTGGGTTATTTATTTATTTTTCTTTCTTTCTTTTACATGTGACAAAAAACAATGATGGTTGCTAGAGATACAGCAGAGAACAGGGAAGCAACACTCAGACTTACTGTCCAGAGGTGCAGAGAGAGAAACAGTAAAGAAACTAATCTAAAAGGTGATAAATGGAGGTTATTTCATTTATGGAAAATTAACAAGTGCCATCATAGAAAATGACAGGCAGAATTTGCTGAACATATTCTTTGAGGAAATATAGTTTATCTGATCCCTGAGGAATAACAAGCAACTGGCTGTGCAGAGACTATTTTTTTATGTTATTTACTAAATAGGTTTATAGCAGTTATATGGGACATGAAACAAACTTTTTTTTTAATTTACTGAGAACACAGCCTGCTCTTGTGGTCTCAGCTCATAGCCTCTTCAACAAGACAGCCCTGTGATGTGGACAGTTGGTTATTGGTTGCTTATCAAAGTCCTTGTGGAAATAAATATAAAAACAATCATAATTGAAGATTTAATGAGTGAAATAAATTTTTTATGCCTCCTGATTTATTTTTCTACTCAATCCACTGGTTCTTTTGAGGGTACTTTCCTATTCCTTATGATATACACCTTCTTTATCTAAAACTGACCTAATGCTTAAATGATCATAATTAAGCTGGGAAATATAACTCTAGGAGTGAAGGTGTTTGTATTCTGGTTCAATCTTTTATCACTTAGTAGTTCCGTGGCTGACGGCTCTCAAAATCCTTCCTTTGTAAAGAACCAAGTTAGTCAGATTTTCATTGCTATAACAAAACACCTAAGGTAAATCAACTTAATAAACTGGTTTACAGTTTAGAGGTTTCAGTATGTGACTGACAGACCCCATTGCTTTTGGACCTGGGGAGGCAAGTACATCACTGCAGGAGTGTGTGGCAGGAGTGTGTTTATCTCATGGCCTGAAAAATAGAAACAGCCAGAGACCAGCATCCCACAATGCCCTTTAGGGGCATGGCGCCAGAGACCTAACACCATCTACCAAGTCCCACCTCCCAGTGATGCTGTAGACCAGAATCACGTCTTGAACATGTGGCTCATTGGGGCACATTACAAATCCAAACAGTAGCGGGAACTGAATCACCTCCCAATCAACGTGCATCATCATCCTAGGGCACTTGCCAACCCTGCTCTGGAAGGCCATAGGATTTAACATGTCTCCAGAGCCACCGCGGAGGGGTGACAGGAGAACAGGGAGAGCTTAGAGCTCTCTCTTCTCCCTCCATAAAGTAAGGCCTGGCCTTCTACACCGGATATGCTGGGCTTCTGAATGTGGCTTAATTAGGAGAACAGGTTCTGTGCCTTAAATCCCTTTGTAAACCATTAGACTAAGTGATTTGATGAATCCAGCATCTAACTGTAGGTTAAGGTTCCATGGTCTTCAAAACTAAGATTAAAATTAAGATCATTTGAGTAAGAGGAAATTAAATAAACTGGAAATTATAAGATCCAGTGCTAACAAGATTGGCTTAACCTTTTTCAAAGAGTTGGGACCCTTTATTTGAAAAAGATCCAGATGGGAACATAAAGATAGTCCAAAGCACAGATCAGTGCAGACACAAGCCAAGATGAGTTTCCCACCAGGCACGGGCACACCACGGACCAGCAACCTCCAGGAAATTATAACTGTTTGCATCCTAGCCACCTGGGGTGTCCCCAGGTCACACTCTCTGGGCCTAGCACTGACCTGCACCCTATACCGGGCTGATCTTTGGGTTTTACCTTGTCATCTGCTTTTTTTTAAATTTAAAGACTCACTTTAATTAACCACATGAAAATTTATGTGACACTACAGGCAAGTAGATGATAACTTTGACTAGGATTTGAAAACTTTATACTTGCCCATAATTTCTCCCTCAAATAGGCGTGTTATTCCTACAACAAATGGAACCTCTGATCAATTTGTGCAGAGATTCCATGAATATTCACTTTGCATAATAGTACATAATAGCAAATAAGAGATTGTCATGGTTACTGAATTTCTGTAACAATGAATGGCAGTAATTTGAAGGAACACTACTACATCCGTAGTTCATTTTCAGCAACATTAGACAAATATACAAGCTCAGTGAGGTGGTACAAACCTGTAATCCCATCTGCTTGGAGGCTGGGGCAGGAGGATCTCAAATTCAAGGCCAACCTCAGGAAGTTAGTGAGACTCTACATCAAAATAAAAAGTATAAAACGCTAGAAATGTAGATCAGTGGTAAAGCACCCCTGAA
The DNA here is from genome assembly GCF_052094955.1 of Ictidomys tridecemlineatus. NCBI lineage: Eukaryota > Metazoa > Chordata > Mammalia > Rodentia > Sciuridae > Ictidomys > Ictidomys tridecemlineatus. Next base: position 47,342,176 of record NC_135490.1, read on the forward strand.
ATTAATCCCTATTTTCAAAACAGAATATATATATATATATCCAACACAATCCTTGTAAAAAAGATATTATTGAGTGCCGAGCTTTTGAAATAAAGCCAATTTCATACAAGACATCTGCTCTAAAGATTGTCTTTTTGTTATACAGCATTTTAAAAGATAGAGTAAGAGGGAAAAGAAAACAGGAACTTTAAAAATTGAATTACAAAAAATATTTGCACCAATTTGTTCTCTAGAAAATATAGAGAACAGCATTTTAAAAGATAGAGTAAGAGGGAAAAGAAAACAGGAACTTTAAAAATTGAATTACAAAAAAATATTTTGCACCAATTTGTTCTCTAGAAAATATAGAGAACATACATTTTCTCTTTTATCTCAAGAGATAAAAAGTTCATCTCAAAAAGAACAAATGTGGGCTGGGGATGTGGCTCAAGCGGTAGCACACTCACCTGGCATGCGTGCGGCCTGGGTTCGATCCTCAGCACCACATACCAACAAAGATGTTGTGTCTGCCGAAAACTAAAAAATAAATATTAAAAAAAATTTTAAAAAAAATTAAAAAAAAAAAGAACAAATGTTTTCATGCTTCAAATGAGCCCTTAAGAAATATCCTTTCTTCAAATGAATTTTTTCCCAGTTGACTTTAATTAAGTTTAGAATAGTGTACCTGGATACAAAAAAGTGAATGCAAATCAAATTACTGTCTAGTCCAACAAGTGCTAACATTTCCCCTTACAGCTGTACCCTGCTCTCAATGTTTTCATGGAAACATTCACCTAAATCAAATTTCTGATAATCAATCACACTTTAAGTGCACTGGGAGAATTTGTAATTTAAAGGACTCTCCCATGATAAACTCTGAAGTAGAACTAATAATACTTGGAGTTTACACAATCTTTAACTGCTTTCATTATTGTATATATCACTCTTTACACTTAACAAATCTGCCTAAAAGGAGGAGCACATAGACAAGACAACTGGAGGAGCATCTTTCCATGCATCTAGGAAGAGATGTCAGCTAAACTTGCAGAAGGGTTATTCATCCCCAGTGGCACCATCATTTCGTGTGTATTAGTCAGTGTTCTCTTACTATAACAGATACCCGAGATGACCAGCTTAATAAGATAAAAGGTTTATTTTCACTCACAGTTTTAAAATTCTACTTCATGATCTAACAGACCCATTGCTTTTAGGACTTTGAGGTTGGTGGGGAAGTAGCACATTGTGGGTACATGGGGCAAAGCCTTTCAGCTCATGATCTGGATGTATAAGAGAGGAGGAGGAGGGCTGGGATCTCACTATTTTTTTCAAGGGCATGCTCCCCATAACTGGAAGACCCCACACTAGGCCCCACCTCTGTTAATCACTCCCCAATAGCTTCAAACTGGGGATTGGCCTTCTCCATATGGGCCTTTGGGGCCATTCAGATCCAAACTACAACACTCCCCAAAACTGTACACAGGTGTCTGCTGCCAGTGACCCCTCAGAGCCCACCAGGGCCACAGCTCCAGTTGCTCGGGTTGGGCTCATATCCTAGGGCCCTGAGGGCATGAAAACACTCTAAGGATGCATCACAGAACTAGGGATTGGGTTGCTATGGGGAGAACTCAAGGAAGAAGGGCTGTGTTCTGGGTTGCTACTCTCAGGAATGGAAGGACCAATTCTGTGACGTGAACATTGCCCTAACCCCCACCTAGAGAAGAGAAGACCAGATGCTGGGGCCATGATGGATGGAAGGCCCCACTCAGGGGGGAGTGTGACATTTGGTACTTTGTGGGCAGTGTCCCTGTGTGGTGGGCAGGACAGGAATAACAAGTGGTTTTATTTCTTTCTTGTTCTGTCATGTTTAAAACAATGTGGGCATGTCCTAAGAGTGCTTATAGTCAGCAGGGGAATGTCAAGTCCTAGGACAGCAGATGAAACACCAAGTTCCCACGGTGGTACCCCACCCAGCCATCTCCTAGATGCCAGGGGGGACTTTACTCTTTCTTGCTGTCCATGTGTTCAAATTTATGGATAGCACTATACCAAAAATATTCTGCCCCAATGTGTTCCCTGGGAAACACAGAGGAGGTACGTTAGGTCGCATTTAAATCCCTAAGTCTGCGTGTATCACTTATCTGACTAGGTCTAACTCTTAGAATGCCTCCAACAGTTGTATACATTAATTTAATTAATTTGCACTAATGATAAGCATAAGTGTCTACATATTTTTGTTTCCCTAAATATCCTCATTTCAAAAATGCTGCACCTGCTTACTACATACTCTTGTCTCTCAAATTTAAAGGTTGTACATTATAGTCACTGGAATTCCACAGCCATTCCACAGCCGGGCACCTTAATTCACAAATTATCCAAAATTTGTTTTCAAAATCCTCTTTGTTTTTAATACATACCCTTTTGTGCAATATTAAATAATGTGATTTCCCAGTGTTCAGTACCAAGCTATTTTATTTTACACTTGTTGACTGAGACTTATTGAGTGCACTGTGGTATGTACTGTGCCAAGCACTTTCCATAACATAGCTGATTTAGGCTCTGAACAGACCTGTCGATCCACTTTCAGTGTGGTTTAGAGACACTGCCTACTCCTTCAATTCACAAAGTAGGGGCAGAGAGATACACTTGAACACAGGCTATCTAATTTCTGAACCCAGACCTTCAAACACTGTTAAAAAAATAATAACTGAGCATTTTATCCTGGGCAAAACGTACAACACTATATTATTTCTGAATTCCAATATCTCAAGTTTCTACATACAAACAAGTTCAGAGAAAAGAGGAAACACGTTTGAAGTAGGTTCCTTAAGGATCCTCCTGAGAAACCGATTGAGGTAGATTTTTTAAGGCATGTATAATTTCCTTCTGGCAAGATGGTGGGAGCAATGATGAACACAGAGGATAAGGTGTCGTGGAGGAAGAAGCTATTTCTGTTGGGGAACCCAGCTAGAATAGTTTAGCTGGAGTTGGGGGAAAATATTGGGAGAATATAGAGCCAAAAAAGGTAAAAATGAAGTCATTAGCAGAAATCACTGCCTAGGAAACACTTAGATGTTTCCTTTTAAGTAAAAGTACAAGGATTTTATGTTGGGTTTCCTTAAATTTAACCAGAAAAGAAAAAAAAAGACAAAGAGGAGAATAAGCAGATAAACCCCTTTTTTCTACAAATCAACTTTTATTTTGCACCTTCTGTGTGTATTTGATCAGTGTCAACTGCCAAATATTTCATATAAGCAAAGCAAACAGCCCCATGAGGACCCACTAGAGCCATCACTCCATGGTGGTCTGGTCTCAGAGTAACACAGTTTTGTTATCAAACACAGAATTTTTAGGCTGTGGACAGCATCACAGAACTGCACACAAGACTGCCATCCAGATATGATTTAAAAGTCATTACCCTTGGACGACTGAGCTGTCATTGGCCTAAGTCATCTCTGGCTCCTGTTTCTACACTTGTCTCATGACCATATGTATTTAAAAAAAAAAAAGAAAAAAAGCCTTATTTTCATTCTTGCCTGTCATCTAGATGACTTTTGAAATTAAATTACTTTTCTAAATGAATTCCTCTCTCCGGCTTGATGATTGAAAAATATCCACAATATCTTTCCCTTGCGAATTATTCACTGAATCCTTGTACTACTTTATTGAGAAGTAAAGTAATCTTGTCATATCATGTGTGGTTTCCCCTTAGAATAATGTTGTCACAGCCTAACCTCCTCGCTTGTTCACCTCTTCCTATGTTTTAAAAATTATAAAAACTCTAAGAACTTCATAGACAAATAATTACATCTAATATATATATATATTTTTTTTTTCTTAACCTTTATTAGAAAGCCAAAGAATTGGGAATTTAGATGTCCTGAGAGCAATGGAAAACCTCTGATTCCCAATACTAATGTTTTGTTTAGTTTCCATCATCCACATGTGCAACATTGTGAGGCAAAAGTTGGTGTTTCTACTTGCTCCAAGACTTTTCCATAAGACTTAGTCATACAATGGATTCCAAATCACTCACCTGTATTAAATTGAATCTGGTTACCTGCTGTATGCAAAGTTAGTAACTAACTGTCTTCATCCATCTGTGCTGCTATAACTAAATACTTGAAATTGGGTAACTAATAAAGACCAGAAGTTTATTCCTTACAGTTCCAACTGAGAAGTCTGAAATCAATATGCTGACAGGCTTCAGGCATGGTGAGGGCTGCTATTCCTTCTTTCATGATCCTGCCTTACAAACTGTGTCCTCTGGAGGTCAAACCTCCTATTCTCATATGCAAGAAGTGGAAGACTGACAAGAAGAGCCTGGTGAGTTCCCAGGGGTCCTTTGATGTGGTGCTATTCCATCCATTAAGGTGGAGCTTTCTTGGCCGCATCCCCTCTGAATGCCTCCCCTCTTAAACTCTTGCTTTGGGGAGTGAGTTTCAACATGCATTTTGGAGGGGACACCATAAACACTCAAACTGTAGCCCTCTTTGTCCCTCACAATCAAGCACTGAAACACTGGAGGATTATACCAGAAAACCCAACACAAAGGAAACAGAATGTAATTTTTGTGCTTTATTCTGGGAGAGACTAATAGGAGACTGGAAGAGGACTGATGTCTATCTCCAAAAATAAATTGCATGAGTGTCTTCATTTCTCTTGATCTAAGGGGTAAAAATGCATGACACGATGTATAACCTATGCAATGCCTAGAATCACTTCCTTGGGAACTGGATTGGGAACTCAAAGGTAAGTCAAGCATTAAAACCTTGAGGTAATGGTATGGAAACACTGGGAGCTCCTAGTACATGACATAGTCCTCGAGACCATTCACGGACTCCTTCAAGCAAACTCTTCCAGGTGCCACAAGCACACTAGGAATAAGAGAGACAGAGTCTGCTCTTATGAGATCTATTTTATAATAGATGGGCAACACAGTCTACAGAGGTACACAGGGGCATTAATACTTAAATGCAGACTGTGATAAAAAACCATGAATGAAATATACTTGTTGCTACCTAGCAAAAGAGGAAAATTCAGCCCTCATTCATAATAATGTTTCAGCTGTAATTTGCACGAGCAGACCATGAGGTTACCAAAGCAATAGGCCAATTATACTTTTCCTGTTGTATTTTTGTATTATTTTTATAACTATGATCCTCAATATAGATCATTACCACTGGGATGATTAGGTAGGGGACTATGAAGAAATCAATATAAACAGAATTTTGAATATTGCCCAAACAAGCAATTTAGATATTAGACCTGCTGAAAATTTATTTAGAGCACCAACAACCTCTGATTCAACACAAATATGTATCACAGAACCCAATCACCAGCTGGGAGTTAGTATATTTTGTTTTTCATTAAGATTTTTTTCTTTTTCTTTCTTTTCTTTTCTTTTTCTTTTTCTTTTTTTTTTACTTTTTCATAGAGAAATGATTCATTAGTGCCCTTGTTTCTTTACTTTTTGAAGGGGACTTCATTTCATGGAGCACTCGGTGAATGGCTTAATACATTTTTATATAATCTTTAGCATGACACCTGTGTCCAAGGTACAAAAGCAACTACGGGAATTCCACATCATACAATAGTTCAGGTAATTTAAGACTGCATACTTAAAAAGAGCACACTACAGGGACACAGCCATGTCAATGTTCATAGCAGCACAATTCACAACAGCTACACTGTGTAACCAACCTAGATGCCCTTCAGTGAATGAAAGGATAAAAAAAGTGGCATATATACACAATGGAATATTACTCAGCAATAAAAGAGAATAAAATCATGACATTTGCAGGTAAATGGATGGAGTTAGAGAAGATAATGCTAAGTGAAGTTAGCCAATCCCCCAAAACCAAATGCTGAATGTTTTCTCTGATATAAGGAGGCTGATTCATAGTGGGGTAGGGAGGGGGAGCATGGGAGGAATAGATGAACTGTAGATAGGGCAGAGGGTTGGGAGGGGAAAGGGAGGGCATGGGGTTAGAAAAGATGGTGAAATGTGATGTACATTATAATCCAAAGTACAGGTATGAAGACACAAATTGGTATGAATATACTTTGTATACAACTGGAGATATGAAAAATTGTGCTCTATTTGTGTAATAAGAATTGTAATGCATTCCACTGTCATATATAAATTTTTAAAAATTAATAAAAAAATGACCAATGTTTGAGGAGATAATTATGTTTGGCCCTACTTAAAATTTTGTTATGTATACATGATTCAAAACATTATATGGCACCCAATTTACATGGATACTTTTTATACTTTTATGCATCAGTTAAAAGTAAATTAAAAGACAAAAGATCAGCATATTGTAATTTCCACTTAAAATTATTTATTAAAATTGGTCTTCCTTACTTTATTCCAATTTATCAACCTCTATAGAGTTATTCCTGATTTTGAGTTGCTGCATTAGAGCATTAGAAAGTAATTTTCTCATTTATATGATACTAAAATCATTCTGTGCTATTTATTTGAAAAATGTTACATGGAGACATAATTAATTGCCTTCATAGAACCAAGAATTTTCCTTGAAAATAGGTGCAACCAAAAGTCTGTGTTACTTATATTCATTACATTTAGGGTGAATTTATAGCAGATCGTATAATTATTCAAAGAGCTGTCCTTCCAATTGAGGCATTTCTACAGTGATATTATAAAATACCAGTAGAAAAATGATCATGCTTCCTGATTTTTAATAAAAAACTGTTTACTTCACATCAAAGAGCACAGGTCTCAAAAAATATAGGAGAATCTGGTTTTTATTACAGCAGCAAAGAGAAAAAATAACCTGTCTCTAATTAGGAAATGATAGGTCTCTTAAAGCTAAAGGATTTAAAATCATTACACTTTTCACTTTCCTATTAAATGAAGTTATTTTTTTTTCCTGTCACAGGCAAGAAAAGAAGGTGGGAAGGAAACAGAAAAGAAAGAGCAGGATTTGACACAGTACTGAAGGAGTTCTAACAGTGTTGTAGGACAATTCTGAGCACAAGGTTTCTCAGCCCAAGGCAACTCAGTAAGACCCTGTTTTTAAAGAAAATACAAAAATAGGGGGGATGGCTATGGATGTGCCTCAGCAGTTAAGCACTCCCGAGTTCAATCCCCAATACCCCCCAAAAAAAGAATGTCTGAAGATTACACACAAATCATCAGCTGTAAATTCCTCTTTGCTAAAAGTAAGCCAAAGAAACTCACCCTGCACCCTTTCTGAATCTTTCATACTTTCTGCCAAAGCACTTGTGTGTCACTCAGCTTTGCATCACTGTGACTAATACACCTGGCAAGAACAACGTAGAGGAGGAAAAGCTTATTTGGGGCTCACTATTCCAGGGGTTCTGTCCATGGTCAGCTCCATAGTTCTGGGCCCAAGGTGAGGCAGAAGAACATCATAGGAAGATGATGGTGGAAGAAAGCTGTTCACATCATGTTAGCCAAGAAGGGGGGGGTGGGAGAGAGAGAGAGAAAGAGAAAGAGAGAGAAGAGCGAAGAGAGAGAGAGCGAGCGCACAAGCATTCATACTCTACTCACCAGGGACAAACATCAACCCCAAAGCACACTCCCAGGGACCCACCTCCTCCAGCCACAGCCTAGTTGCCTATGGTCACAAACCAGCACAGAAATCCTCAAATTATTAATCTGTCAGTGGATCAATCCACAGATTAGGTTACCGCTCTCATAATCTAACCATACACCTTCAGAGTATTCCTGCACTTCTGGGGACATTTTATATCCAAAGGGTTACAGCAACATATACTTTTGTTTAGGAGGCAAAGCCTCTATTATTTAAATGCATAATGGATAATGGTGCCTCTATTTTTCTTTTAAACTATGTCTTCCTGGATATTATGATAATGAAAATCACTTCTATAAGTTTCCTCAGTCATTAAAAAAGAAATGAAATATCTAGCCTTACTTAACCTTTGACTTCATAAGAACAAATATTAATGCTACCTAACTTCTTTTGAGTCCTCTCTGTGGGCGAGTCCCTGCGTCAGATGCTAATATTCGATATTTTATCAAATCCTCACACCAACTTTGTGGTTAAGAATTATTATCCCCATTATGTAAAAGAGTATGTTGAGGTCTAGAGATTGGATGGCTTGCCAACTATCATATAGCTGGCAAACATTAGAACTGGCATTCAAACTCATCAATTTACCGTCTCTTTTCTATTGCTCATAAAATATTCTGCTTCTATCAGTAAGAGATAGCCAATAGGTGATGCTTCCAGCATCATATTCTATGGATTCTCTATGTACAATGGATGACTACAACAATCCTGAATATTCAGTGTATACTAACCCTTATAAACCTTTCATGGGATTTGAACCTGCTTTCATTAGTTTTCCCTAATCTTGGAGTCTATGACTTTTGACTTGCTTATCTGACACACATCAGATAATATATGCTATGACTTATCCCAAGCCTCTTGCTTGACTAGAACTCAGAGCCAGTCCTAATATTTGTTCTGGGGAAATGTGATTGGTTCCTCATTCATATCCATGAAGCATGCCACAGGGAAAAGAGAATATGAATATAGGCGTGGCCCATGGCATCTGAAACTACAGAGTCACTCAACATGGACCCAAATTACACTTTGGTTAAATTCTTTAATTTTATTTTGTAAGTACATATTGAGCAGGTTAGATAAAGATGGTAAAATAAAAAGAACTTCAGATGTAGAATCAAGCTTTGGCTGAGCGCCAAAGGTTTGTTTTCCCAACTACTGACTGCTGTTTCACTTAGGTCACTTTATTCAAAGTGACACAGTGTAGGTAGTACTCCCAGCACTGCCATTGACTAAGTCATCTTGAGAAGAAGGATAGTTAGGATGCCTGCCCTATAGATCGAGTCCTTGGCTAAATCCTGGGATAACAATCCATTATGCCTAAAGTATTTTAATAACTGTTTCTCATCTTGATTTTTGAAATAAGGATAATAGATTATCAGCTTGACATAACTTGACAAGTCAGATGTTTTGAGTCACCGTTTGCTGATGAAATGACATTCAGGAATACGATGAGTTGCAAGTCCGTCAGTTGATTCCCCTGAGGTATCTGTCCTGTTGTCCCACAGAATCCTTCCCTTCAAAAGACTCCCAGAGAAAACAGCCTTTAGAAACTCAGTGCTTTCTCTTTCTTTTGAGAGAATTTCTTTGTATTCATGTAAATGTCTTTGCAGGGAGATAAAGCATATTCCATTCCAATCCTGCATGATCTAAGCTGTGATTCACTAAAGTACCGTGGAGCATATATTTCTTTTTTAGACAACATTGTCATCAGTGACACCCGAAAGGAATACATTTGAGTTCCATGGAACTTATCGTATTTCTTCTCTTTACGATCCCTAGCCCTTTTCATATTTTATTTTAGGCTTGTCAAGGTTCTCAGGACCTCACTAAATTGCTGAGGCTAGCTTTGAACTTATGATTCTCCTGCCTCAGTTTCTCCATCAAATGTATTACAGACATGCACCACCACATCCAGCCATGGACTTTGTATCTTAAAACTGGTCCACAACCAAAAATACTCCAGAACTGCTCTCCAAGGTTTCTTGCTGCTTTCCTTATCACTGCTTTCTAGTCCTCTGCCTGTTTCCTATGTCACTCACACTTTCTCACAAAAATAAAAAATTTAGCCAGTGACTGAGGGAGACAGGAAAGAGGAGTTACTGTTTAATAGGTATCTAATGAGTATCAAGTTTCAGTTTACTTTTTTTCACTTTTTGATCTCAGCCGTTATTTAGAATTGGAAACAGAATCTAAGAATACAAGCTACACAATTTAAAGGGATTTAAACACCCACTATGTTAACATCTAAGGGAAAGTTCTACATTTGCAAAAAATAAATAAAACCTTCACCTTACTGTTTCTCTGTATCTCCCCACCCAAAGTGTCAGCAATTCTGAAGGATGGTGGTAAGGGTAGTACAACAATATAAATATATTAATGCCACTGAGTTAAATACATTTAAAAATGATTAAAACAGTAAATTTTATATTATGTATACCACAATTTTTATAAAAGATACTGATACATGGACAAATCTTAGAAAAAATAAACAAAAACAATCTACATGAACAATAATATAGTTATGGTACTAATGATCTAATATAACCTATTGGTATAAATAAACATTACCAATTGAAAGAAAAAAAAAGAAAAAAAATCTACATGAAAAATGCCAGACACACACAAAAAAAGAAAGAAAAATGCCAGACACAAAAGCACAAAAGATTTCATATTACGTGATTCCAATCATTTGAAAATGTTCAAAAATTCACTGGTGATAGTTGCACATCATCGGTGACTATACTAAAAACCAATGAATTATGCACTTTAGTGAACTGTTTATGAATTATTTCTCAATTAAAAAAAATTAACTCGTTTTCAATCTATGACTACTAAAGACAAATACTATTCTATAAATTCTGGAACCACATTATGGTGCCAAATTGAACAAAGAACAACAATAATAATAATAATAAAAGGACTGTGGTTTAAAATGGCTGGCAGTGAAGATCAGGAAGGTCTGTACCAGGGCATGGTGGCTTTCCAATCACAGGGCAAGAACAAAGGCAAGATCATGGAACACACTTGAATGAAGCTGATCAAAGACCTTTATTCTGGTCCTCATCATTCATTAAGCCACCTATGCAAATAATTTCTTCATCTCTGCCCCAAGCAGCAACAGCTGCATCCAGGGCTAAAGTGGAAGACAGACATAAGTAGTGAAAGACCTTATAAAGAAAAGTTATCAGGCAAGAGCTCTACTTATCCTGGCTCAAGTAAAGGTAGAGCAGGAAGATGTGCATATGTGCAGAGATTCTGTTCTTCAAAGCTGAGGCCTGTAGAGAGGCAAGATGAAGAATGCAGTGAAGGCTCAAAAACTGCCCAGCTCAGCAATCAATCCAAAGTACCTAAAAATACAAAGAGAAATATGTAAAGCAAGGTACCTTGAGAGTAGGATTAGTGTAACAAACTGAGCAAAGTTAAAATAGAAAGGATGTTGGTACAAGCAGCAATTCTAATTTTGACGAATATCTATCCAAAAGCTCTTCAGGGAAAAATATGATACTAAAGAGGGTGGGTAGTTAGAAATTAAGCATACCAATCTAGAGAATTAGAATTAGGTAGGTAAGGTTTAAAAAATTGTTGTGTAACTAAACATACAGGGAAACCATACAAGGAGTAAGTGACATAAAATAAAAGATAAGCTAAAAGAGTTTATAATCTTTTAGATAGTTCCAACTTAAGATGTGGGACTGAGCCCATAAATTTATATGCCCTGCCACCCAAAATTACATTCAAAAGAAAAAAAAAAGGTTTAAAAAAGATATAAATCTGCAAAAAGGAATAGGGGCCTATGAGCAGTTAACAGATTCCAACAACAACAACAAAAAAAGTGAATTATCAAAATCTGCCTGAAGCAAGTTTTTAAATAGAGGAAAATGAGCCCAGAAGGAACACAGAGGGGGCTGCAGCTGAATAGGAAGCCCATCTGCCTAGAACCATAGGGAGGATCTAGACTCAGTCAACAAGAATTATAAAAGACCAGAGAGGAAAATGAGATAATAACCCATGTTTCTCTATCACAAACTATTGCCCTCATATGTCCCTCTTAACTTTTTCTATGTGGTGAAGATATTTACACCTAACTTGGGTGGGAGAATCACAGGGCTCTCTTCTAAAGAGCCAGACAGACCATCATTGGACACTAGGGCACCTCTACCAACACTGCTTCCACAACACAGCATTCTGTATACTGGCCTTTGGAAGCCCCAGGTTAACATCTAACCACAACTCTGCTCATTCTAAAGCAAAGCTGCCAGGCAAAAACCATCCCCACTGCACTACACACAACTTCCAGTCTTCACATTCTATCATTCTTAAAAAGAATAAACATCACTGAGAATTTGAAGAAATCCTACACAAATAAAAGAGACCAAAATTTATTTTAAAAGTTCTAGCATAAAACAGATAACTCAAGGCAAAGAACATAGTAAAAACAAGCCAGAAACACCTCTAATTTAAAAAGATAATAGCCTGCTTTTGACAATGACAACATCTTGCTGAGATCAACTAATAAAGCTAAAATATATAAATATAAATATGGGCATGTATATATGTATACAAGTGTGTGTGTGTATGTGTATGTGTATGAGTATAAATGAGAGATCTTTTTTTAAGAGAGAGTGAGAGAGAGAGAGAGAGGGAGAGAGAGAGAGAGAGAGAGAGAGAGAATTTTTTGATTAGTTATTTTTTATTTCTCGGCAGACACAACATCTTTGTTTGCATGTGGTGCTGAGGATCGAACCCGGGCTGCACGCATGCCAGGCGAGCACGCTACCGCCTGAGCCACATCCCCAGCCCGAGAGAAGATCTTTAAGACATTAAAAAAACATCAAGAAAAGGCAAATTTAAAATCTAGAAAAGGCAGGGAACCAATCAATAGTCAAACCCCAAAGTCTGCCTGAGTGGGGAAGACTGGTAACCCACCCTTTTTTAAGCTAGAGTCCCATAATATTATACCCTCACAGTAACCAAAATTAAATCAGACTCCTCACAGACTTATAGCCCAGGGGTTACACCACCACTATGATGCAGGAAACTTCCAGTCTTAGATCTCATTAAGGATGTACTGTACTGATAATGTTCCTATGTGTCTTGCTGGAGCAAAGAAAAATGTTTTTGGAGAAAGATATCACCATAAAATCTCAAATTATCTAACAAATAATTTTTTCCAGTGCAATGACCACTATGTAAAGACAGTACCAAAAGAAAGAACGGATAAAAAGACAAACTCAAAAGTCTAGATATTGGATTGGACATACTACAAAGTAAGAACTTCAAAAGGCTTTGGATATTAGATGGGATATTACACATGACATACTCTATAATAAACAACTACATTCACCACTTAAATAAATGAAAGACAAGTTTCAGAGTATCCACAGAAAAACAAAGAGGTTTAAAGGAAATGAAAAGAAATGAAGAAAGAACCGAAAATTCCAAAACAAAAAATTACACAGATCACATCATACAAAGGCAAAATTAGGATTGGGCTTTTATGTATGTTTAGTGAAAATCCCAGAGAAAGTGCAGAGAAAGACCAAAGCAGAGTCAATGTCTAGAGAAACTGGCTGAGAATTTCCCAGAGCATATCCAAACTTCTGTCCATCAGAGTGAAATCTCAGAAAATCAAAGGCAAAGAGAAAATCTTAAAAAGGGATAAACTACCTTCAAAAGACAGACTATGATTTCTCAACAGAAACAATGGAAGCCAAAAAAATGGTAAGAGAACAGCTAGAATTCTGAATTTAGCAGTAAAATCTTTTTGTATTTCCATTTCCCTCTCAAAAAAAAAAAGAAAGAAAGAAAGAAAGAAAAGAGAAAGTTGAGAGTCAGCTACCAGTTACCTATATTAAAGAAAGCTCTAAAGGACTTATTTTGGGGAAAAGGATTACAAATGGAGGGTAAGAAATACAAAAAGATCAAAAATTGTAGTAAGCATGTGAATAAACTCATATATTGTCTGTATCATATATCAATAACAATGTCTGATGTGGGCTGATAAAGACACATGGCAATAACAGCATGTTAAGTTGAGGGATGAGGGTTTGTAAATGGCATTAATGGATTCTAAGATTCCATTTTGCTGAGGATGAGGGAAAAGATTCTAACTTTTGGCTTTGATAAATTAAGCATGCATATAGTAACTAGTGGACTAACCCTAAAAGGATAGATATATACGACTTCCCAACAGATGGAAGGGGAAAAAAAGGAATAATAATACAAAAGGCAACATAAAATAGGACAAATGAAAAGCAGAAAAAATAAGATAGGAGATTTAAGTCCATTGTTATCACTAATTAAATTAGGCATAAATGAACTAAGTGCTCCAGTTAAAGGCAAAGATTGTCAGTATGAATTTAATATCCCCAATTATACAGCGCTTACAAAGATATGGAAATGTAAAAACAAAAAGATGGGAAAAAACACATAAACACTAAAGAAAGCTGGCAAACTTTAATAATGAGACCAAATATATTTTAAGGCAAAAGAACATTATTAGAAGTAACAATGGTAAATTTTTAAATATTAAAAGTTGTATCATGAGCAATATATAATGATTTTAAATTTGTATATTCCTAATTCCAGTTTTAAATCTATAATGAAAAATAAATCCAGAACCATAAGTGAAAATATTCTTCAGTCATAGTAGGAGACATTAATACACAATTCTCATTAAGTGATTCAGTAAGCAGATAAAAGAAATTCAGTAAGAATATAGAAAACATAAACTATGCAATGAGACTTGACATTGCACCCAACAACTGGAGACTACACTTTTTCTTCATTCATAGGCATCCACACACAGAATACACCTACATACTGGATTATATAGTAACACATGAAACTAAAGAAATTATTTTTAAAAAAATAGGTTGAAAAAGAGGCTGAACAAACATCTACAAATTAAGAGATTACTCAAGATCTAGGCTTGAAGCTGGCCATGAAAAGGTATCTTCAAAGACATATAAAATACTACAACACAGGCCTAGTGTGATAAGGAGATGCAGAACATGGAATAAAAAGAATGAAATAAATGAAGAAAAGATTTCAGAAGGTAATGAACCTTAAAGGAGGTAATGAGAACACCTTGTTAGGGTGAAGGTGAGAATGAACTGAGGGCACATGGATTCTGAAAAGCTATTCAATCAGAACATATGGATTGAAGAGTAAGACTTAGGAATTCAGTAGAAGAAATAGCTGAGAAAGCAGTTAAAATGTGGTACTTCAAATATTTCCTATTTTGATGACAAGATTTAGTTAGTACATGAGTTAACCTAAAATTCCTAAGAAAAAAAATAGTTACAAGAAGTACAGAATATCAATGCAAAGTAATCAGTACACACAGACTGCTAAAGAAGAAAATGGACAGAAGTAACCTTTTAAATGTTGGCAATTGTTCCTGATGGCTAACATTATGATGAGGGAACAAAATTTCTATTTATTTACATTTAGGGATGGAAAACACAAGCAGGTACAAAACTTTCCAATTCATCTGAGTCCACCATGTGTCTTCATATTCCCTCTCCCTTCTTTATGGTTAGAAGTTTGCCAGAAGTTCTAACTCCCCAAGAGAAACTGACTATAAATAGAGTTAGCAAGTTTGTTTTCACTGTCCTAATAGGAAGCAAGGAGAAGAAACTATCCCTGTACAAATAAGAGAGAACCAAACATTTGTTTATAAGAGCTGAACTTGCGTCATTAGCATGAAAAAAACAGGTGGAAATGATTTTCCACTGATAAAAAGCTTACTTTCCAGAAAAGCAAATTCATCGACAGCTTCTATCGCATTATATGAAACACAAGGAAAAGGGACACTTGACTGTGGTCATTTGGACATCAGCTCCAAATTAGCACAATCCATACAATGAAGGAGATGAGGCTTTATACAAATTTAGGCATTTATAAAATATGTCCCTTGCTGTCTTGAGATCTATTTCTGTTCCACCACTAAATCTTACATACTGGCTGCCTAATAGAGTAAAGTCAAGTCCAGGCACATACTGTTCAATGAGAGGGGGAAATGTGAATCCTCCTACCATGTTGCTTTACTCTTGAATTTATTCTCTTTGCTCTGAAAGTTATCAGAGAAGAGTTTGGCAATATAGCAGGGAGTACAAGATACAGTATATGAAAACTTCAGACATGCGCAAGGGTTAGCAGCTGGATAGAGGGTCAGAAATCAAACACCTGCTTTGCCTTCTCAACTTGCAAAGGGAAAGCTTAACCCAGCCCTCCATTGTCTACTGCCAGATACTATAGAGACACTCTACCCAAATCTCTCCTCTGAAGGGTTTTCCTCTTTCCTTGTTAAGCACAACAGTAGGCATCTTTTGCAATGGTCTCCACAAACAGTTCCTGTCAAACAAATGAACAAATTAAAAAATCAATGGACTCCTGTTTTTGAAAGAAAAGAAGGTGAAGGGCTCAAGCAGGTGGGGAGGTTCTGAAACTTAAAACGGTACAGGACTTCACTAAGGTCATTCCAGTACCTCTTCCCCCAGAAGGCCACTACGTCCCTTCCTCCCCTACTCATAAATCCACCGTGTTCCTTTACTAGACTGCTACAAGTTGTATGTGAGCCAGGAGAGGTGCAAATTAAAAGTTGATCTCTGCGCCCTCGTAAAGTGGTTAACAAAGCAATACAACACATGAAGGTGCGTGACACTCTTCTCCAACCTTTCCTGATTACACACACCTCGGACTGCAAACACCCCTTTCACTTTCCGTCTCAGCACAGCCCGCTCAGACCCTCTTCTTCCTCCTCCCCAAATTCCGCCAAACAGCCCCAAGCCCCGCCCCAAGGAAGCCACGCCCCCAGAACCACGCGCTGCCACCCGTAGTGCCCTTGCGCTGGCGCCAGAATGAAGATTGCTTCCTCTGCCGCTAGCGTCATGTCGGGGTCCGCCTTCACCAAATCCTTCATTGGCGCCAAAGGCAGCCTCGAGAGTCCAGCCGCGCCCCCCCCGCCCCCCCACCCACACTCTTCGGAGCTTGAGCTTGTGAGGCCGCTGCCTCCCCTCCAGGCCCCTCCTCCTCCCGGGGCGCCCAGCTTCCAGCCCCTGCCTCCATCCTGGCACTGAGTGTGCTGCGCAAGGCCGCCCACTGTGAGCTCGCAAGCGGCGCCGGCCCCTTCACCCACCGCCCCCACCCCACCCCACTAGGCTCCTGTCCTTCTTAGAACTGATCACAGTTATAATCCTGCATTTCCCTGTGTGATTATTAGAACGATGTTTGTCTCCTCCTCCTTCACCTCCAAATCAAAACCTCCATAAAGAAGATATTCCTGGGGGCTGGGGTTGGCTCAGTGGTAGAGCACTAGTCTAGCACATGTGAGTTCGATCCTCAGCACCACATAAAAATAAATTTAAAAATGAAGGTACAATACCTTTGTGTCCAACTACAACTAAAAAATTATAAAGAAAGAAGGTGTTCCCGCCTGATTTTGCTCATTGAGTCTTCAGTGTGGTACCGTATCTGGCACTTAGTAGGTGCTCAATACATATTTACTGGATGAATGAATCATTAACAGTGACTCACTTGGAATTGATGTCTCAAAAAAAAAAAAAAAAAAAAAGCCTGTTAGAATTGTTATTTGAAAATGTCTACCAAAAGCCTCTAGTAATTCCTATAATGGGTTCTGTCCTTCCCTCAATCCTTAGAATCACGCCCTTGAACAATTAATTTAGCATTTTCTTACTTATTTTGTTTACTTTGATGGAGGGGAAAGGTAAAAGCATGAAATAAAGAAAAATATATTTTATAACTTAAAAAAACAGAAAATAAGATAGATACTTGTAATGACACTTTTGGGTCATTTCCTTTGTTTGTTTAGTCTCCTTCTTTATATGAACAACAGACACAGTCAGAAGTTGAATTTGCCCCCCACTCTCATCTGTAGAATCTGGTTTTTGGAAAAGTTTATGAGCAACCAGGAGTAGCAATCATGAAGAGCCAAACACTATCTTAAATCACTTCCCAAAAATTTCGTTTTAGTTCAGTGGTCAAGAAGATTGGATTTTCTTATTCTCGAGAAATAATAGAATTATTGTGAAGTATATGTAGTATTTAAGAAGTGTTCAAAAGAGAGTATAAGAATTAAGGAAGTAGTAAATGTCAAGTTGTGTGACATTTCAGTTATGAATTAAACTGATAAGTAGAAATATTTACCACATAAACAGTGTTAAGTATCATTTATTACCCCACCAGTGCTTATAATTAGGAGCACTTTTTATGTTAAGCTTAATTCCAAGAGGCTTATTATGATTATTTTTGAACAAATTTAACTTTGAAATTGTTCTTGTAGAATATCTATACAAGCTCTTTCACCCCATCATGGGCATGACATGTAGACTAAGGCCATGAAATTCAGGGACTTGTGAACCACAGCTATGATCACTTTGCCCAGCTTTGGAAGCTCCAAAGAGGCTGAGAGAATGCTGGTGGCATGCATCAATACAAGTCCACAAATAACACTCTGGTAACTTGGAAGAGCAGTATGAAGTTTTATCTCCTGAAAAAGAACCAGAATTTCTCTGTCAATATTCTGTAGATCCTTGGTGAAGCAGACAAGAGTCAATACTGCTGAAACAATAATTGCCATCTTTGATGGATGCAGCCAGTCTACCACAAAGTTTTGGGGAGAAGAAATCTCATGAAGCATCCAGTAATTATGAAGGTTCTTAAACAGAAGACCTAAGGAGGAGTCCAAGGATATGGGACAGCCTCTGTGCTAGTGATCAAATAGAGGTAGGATTCATTAAACATTACAAGTTCTTTTCAGAAACAGAGAAAGGAGAGAAGGAGAAAGTTTTCCAGGGAAGGAGAGAGAAAGGAGAAAAACTATAAATAAGCAGTAAATTTATTCCTACTGTGAATCAGGCCTGACATCCCATTAACATTATTTTTAGAAGTTGGATTTATTGGTCGCATGCTGATACAATTCAATAATTTTCTATAAGGGCACGACACCTGGTTCAAATCTTTCAAAATCTTGTTCAAAATCTTTCTTCTGATTCAATCTGTAGTAAGAAGCCATCCATCTCTATTATACACAAATGCATCATTCTCAAAGAGAACTTTGAAATTCATTCCTTTACTAGTTCCTGCCCTCTAGAGTAGAGGACTAGGACAAAATGGAACTCAAGCAGACATTAGGAGTAAGGGCTGGGTAGCAATTTTGTATCAGGCAGTCAATCATTTGTACACTATTGTGATAGCTTCAAATTATGTCCATAAATTTTTTGACACTCCTATTTCAAAAAGTGGAGTCTGAAATCCCTCTCCTCAAGTGTATGCTAGACTCCATGACTAACTTTTAATAATAGATAATAGGAAGAAGTGACCTGTATGCCCTTCAAGATTAGATCATAAAAGACATAGTGCACAAGAAGACTACAAGAGCTAATATATGAGTTCAGCAAGGTTACAAGATTCAGGATCAATATGAAAAATCAATTGTATTTTTAAACAACAGAAATGAACAGTCCAAAATTTAAGAAAATAATTCTATGTATAATCACATCAAATGAAAAAATAATTCTTAAAAATGAATTTAACCAATCAAGTGCAAAATCTGCATACTAATCTTTTATAGTTAGGAATTTAAAGAACATCAAATTAGCTTGAAAGATACCCTGTGTTCATAAATTGGAAGGCAATACTGTATAAATTGATCTAAGATTCAGTACAATCTCTATCAAAATCCCTGCTTGCTGTTTTCACAGAAATTGACAATCTTATCCTAAAATCCATATGTAAATGCAAGGAAACTAGAAAAGCCAAAACAATTTTGAAGAGGAAGAACAAAGTTAGAGGATTCACACATGTCAATTTCAAAACTCACTACAAAGCTATAGTAATAAAGACTGAGAAGTATTGGCTTAAGGACAAGCATATAGATGAATGAAATGAAAATGAAAACCCAGAAATAAACTTACACATTTATGATTAATTTACTTTCAACAAGGGCACCAAGACAATTCGATGAGCAATGCATAATCTTTTCAACAAACTGTGCTAGGGCAGCTGAATAACCAAATACAAAAGAATGAAATTGGGTTCTTATCCTACATCATATACAAAAAATTAACTCAAAATGAATCAAAGAATTGAAAAGAAGACCACAACTATAAAACTCTCAGAAGAAAACATGGATATAAATTTTATGACTTTGTATTTAGCAAAGAACCCTTAGACAAAAGCATTAAAAGCATGAGAAACAAGAAAAAACAGATAAATTGGACTTCATTAAAATTTTTAAATTTGTGCTTCAATGACGCTATTAAAAAGATAAAAAGACAAAATATTTGAAAAATCATTTATTTAATAAAGGACTTGTACCTAGAATAGGATATTGGTGAAAAATGAACAGCTAATACAATTCTAGATTAAAAAAAAAAAAACCCAGTTTAAGAATGGGCACAGGATTTGTATAGACATTTCTCCAAAGAAGATATACAATTAAAAAATGCTGAATATCATTATTAATTAGAAAAGGAAAATACAAGTCAAAACCACAATGAAATACCACTTCTCACTAAGATGGCTATAACATCAATAAGAGAGAGAGAGAGAGAGAGAGAGAGAGAGAAAGACAAAAAGTATTGGTGAGTATATTGAGAAATTGGAACCCTCTCATATTTCTGGTCATATTTTCTGGTAGTGCAGCTACTTTGGAAAATAGATGGGCAATTTCTTTAAAAGTTTAACAGAGTTACCATATGACCAATCAATTCCATCCCTAGGTATATGCCCAAGAAAACTGAAAACATATGTCTGAGTAAAAACTTGTACACAGATATTCTTAGCAACATTCTTTATAATGTACAAAAGTAGAAACAGCCCAAATGTCCATGAACTTATGAACAGATAAACCAAGTGTGATCTATTCATACAACATAATATTGTTAGGCCATAAAAAGGAATGAAGCACTGATACAAGTTGCAAAATGGATGAATCTTGAGAACATGCTAAGTGAAAGAAACCAGACACAGAAGACCACATATCATAGGCAAACTCATTAAAATAAAAAGTAGATTGATGGTTGCCAGGTGCTGTGGGGAGGGAAAAATGAGAAGTGACTGTCAGTTGATATGGAGTTTCTCTGAGGGATAATGAAAATATGCAAAAATTAGTGGTAATTATTGCACAACCTTGTAAATATACTAAAGGCCACTGAGTTTACACTTTAAAAGCATGAATGCTGTGATATGTAAATTCTATTTCAAAATTTTAAAAACTATTTTTTAAAAAGGCACTACTGATTCCTTTCTCTCCTCGCCTCCCGCTTTCCTTCCTCCCTCCTTTCCTCCCTTCCTCTTCTATCAATCACTGTAGGAGAAATTAGCTGTCATATTAAGGACACTCAAATGGCACTATTTGACATATGTGTGAAAAAATTGAAGCCTCCCATAGGTAAGCAGCAAGAGAACTGAACCTTTGAGATAACAACCATGAGAACGAGCTGTCTTAGAAATGTATCCTCAAACCCTCACTGACTAAGACAACTGTATTAGGAAGGACTAAGATCTTTACTGCAATATCATGAGAGACCCTGAGCCAGAACTACCCAGTTAAGCCACTCCCAAATTGTGAACTCATAGAAACTGTAAGATGATACATACATGTTGATTGTTTTAAACTACTAAGCCTGGGGACAATTGTCATGCAGCAATAGATAATTAATACATAACCAAGAAACCCACTCTTTCAGACACTATGCTAGCCATTGAGGATCCATCAGTAAGTAAAAGTAGATACAATCCCTGCCTTTGTATGGCTTAAAATATAACACATATGGTAGATATTAATCAAATAAGTACAGAAGTGTGTCATTACAAACTGCTATATATGACAAAAGAAAACCCAAGGTTGTCATAAGAAAATGATCCCAATTTATATTATTATTCTGGAAGGTATTATTCAAAGACTACTGATTTTCCAATTCACCTGTCATCTACCCATCAGGGTCAGAGAGAATGCTTTGAATAGGTCCTAGACCAGGTCTACTGATGCTGCCCATTGAGCAGATAACAGACCTGCCCTACCACTCAGAGACTGCATTCAGAAGAGTTCACACCATAGAACTTGTAGTTTGTGTCTTTATGAGGGAGCTACCTACCAACAGCTGACCAGTACAAGGAGGAATTTTAGGCAATTCATAGTATCAGCCAGTCATGCTCTGGCACACCAAGACTAATATTTATCAGTGTCAAGCAGTGGAGACAGCAGGTGTTCTTTTATACTTGAATGTAGCATTCTACCCATTCAGAAAATTAGAAAGTGGCTATCCAAGGCCCGATAAGGTCAGAAGTACCATTAATTCTGATGTTCTCTCTCCTATAATATCTCTCTATATGTATTCACCTTGTCTTTACTA
The DNA here is from genome assembly GCF_052094955.1 of Ictidomys tridecemlineatus. Taxonomy (NCBI): domain Eukaryota; kingdom Metazoa; phylum Chordata; class Mammalia; order Rodentia; family Sciuridae; genus Ictidomys; species Ictidomys tridecemlineatus. The sequence goes on from NC_135490.1 coordinate 47,364,119, forward strand.
CTTCCCTAGCTCTGACCAAGGCCCAGTTCTCCATGCCATGTGTACATGCCTTAATAACCAAGACACAGAATTGAAATAAATGGTGAAATGTGATGGAAGGAGAGTGGCCTCCCACTAGCACTGTGGTCACTCAAACACTTGATTATAATGGAAACTAACTGTTCTAAAGTGCATTCATGGGAACTTTTCCCCAACTTCCAATATAAAAACTCAAAATATACCTAGATTTATACCTGAGACAACCAGGAAAAATCCAAGCCAAGCTCTCTCGAGAAAGATGTCTGGGGAGTGGGTGATGCTATTCAGCAGACACTCCATCACCAGCTCACAAACAAGAGTAAGCAAATTTCTTAATCCCCTCACCACCACCCCCACACAAAGATTTGTTCCAGACACATATTCATTTCATCTCCATGAACCCAAATTTCTAGTTTTCTGCACTTATATGACTATTCTTTTTATTCAGTTCTTTGACCCTTAAAACTCTCTGCTGAAATTCTTAGAACCCAGATATTCTATAAGACCTAAGGAAATAATAGGCTTCCTTAATAAAATAAAATAAAAAATTTCCAATAAGCACTATATTATTCATTACTATAACAAAATACAGAGATAAGTAAACTTTATTTTTTAAATAAAAAAGAGGTTTATTGAGTCTCAGTTTTAGTATATTGAAAGTCCAAACAGGATAGAGCAGGTGAGGGAACCCCCTTGGTCCTATCACCTCATGGCAGATGGCAATGGTGGAACTATGTGCAAGATGGAGAAATCACAGTGTCAAACAGGAAGCCAGAGAGGCTAATTGGGCCAGGCTCAGGCTTTCATCACAACCCTCTAGATGGAACTAACCAGAGCCCCACAAGAAATACCTCAATCCCTTCTAAGAGCATACCTCCACTGACTTTCCTCCAGGCTCCATCTCTTAAAAGTTCATACCATTTTCTGTGACCAGCACCCTGGAGATCAAGCCTAAAACACATGACCTTTTGGGATACACACACAAACCACATCCATGTAGCAAGTGCATAATGATGAAAAAAAAAACTAAAGATTAAGATTATAAATACTATTGAACAGAAATTACTTTCTTGTTCCTTTCTCACTAATGAGCAATAGTCAAGTTGGTATATTTCCTATATGACATGAAATTCCACTGCTGTAACAGAGAATTTGAATTGAGGATGTCTGTACTACCTTCAGGTCAGGAAATAGATCAATTTTTCCACCACCTTTCTCTGTTCAAACTTCCTGAAAACTCTGCATTCCCACAGCCCACAGGCCATGATGTTATTTGTTTTTCAGTTGGCACCAAACTCAGCTGTAAGCACTGAAATAATGTGGTGGAACACTTTTTTATATATATATTTCAGATTATCTTCAAAGCAAAACCCTAAAACTTAAAAATTCTCATGGAATATTCATTCCCTCAAAAACATATCTATAGACCTAGTTGGAGAAACACACTTCAAAAACACAACTGGGTCACCACCAAGACATTTTTTAAGCATAGTATATTACCAAGGCCTTGGGAGCATCTGGGGGAAACCAACAACAGTCCTGTGATAAAGTCTGTTAATCTGATTTACAGAATCCTGTTCATCCATCTGCAGCTTAAAGCCACTTCCTGGCTGTTTTCCTGCCTGACCCCAAGTCAAACCTCTCATCCAGCACCAGGTAAGAGCTCCCAAAGGCTGATGCAAGGGTTGATCTTACCCTTCAGAGGAAACCCTTGTCCAGGGCAGAGACAAGAGGATTACCCAGCAGCCTCAGCAGAATCATGTTCATCATACCATGTGCAGCAGTGCAGGACTCCACAACTCTCTGTGCTGGCTCTTTCCTCTGGCCTTCAGTGTTTCATTGCCTTGAGCAAGAACTCTCTTGCCAGCTTTAATCATGAACAAATTCACAGCTTTGCTATAACATTAGCTCAAGGATTACAAACATAATTTCCTCCCCTAATTGCCGGATATGACTGTACCAGTCCCACCAAACTCCCTCTTTTCTTCCCACTCCACCCCACCCGACTAGGAGGCAAGATGCTGAAAAAAGTTCTAGTAGTTCAGCCAGGTCATTGGAAGATATACATTTTATTTCCCTAGGCCTAAAGTTCTACAAGTAACAAATTCAAGGGATTTTAGTGAAAGGAATTCCAGTTTTGAAAAAGCAGGTGAATGAGCTGGGTTCTTCTTCAACCACGGTTTCTTCTTTATGGATTTGGTCAAAGGCCTTCTTCACAATCTTCTATCTATGGTGCCCTTTCTCTGTCCTCTTATATTGGTATGGTCAAAGCTAGATAAAATTTTATGCAGAAATAAAGTTAGTAAAGAGAAAGTGCCAACAACAAAATTATACCATTATCAATGACAATAAGATAAAATAGCAGAAAGGAGACTAATAAGCAGAATAGATATAAAGAATAAATAATATAAAAAATGAAATATTAAAAATCATAGGTTTAAAAGTCAGACTAGGTAAATAAAATAATAAATAGATAAATTGAATACACTAGAAAGACATAAATGAATAATGTATTAAAAGAAAGAAAAGTTAAATATAGTCAAAATTAGAGAAGGCAGGATTGGAGATATAGCTGAGTGGTAGAACAGTTGCCCAACGTATGTGAAGCCCTGGCTTCAATCCCCAACACTACAATTAAAAAACAAAAAAAGTGGAGAACACAAAGGCCAGCATCTTCTAATAGGGCAAACTGGGTGGGTCCCTTGATCTACTTATACTGAAATTTCCCCACTTCTTCCAGTGCTAGTAAAGACAACTCCTGAGGACTGTTCTCTTGTGAAGTCGCCCCAAGTTAGCACACTGCAGTACAAAAAAATATCAGGGCAACAAGGATCTCACCATTCAGCTTAAGCTGCCTCATACTTCTAAACAGCTCTTAGTCCATAATTAAGAAACTTTGCTATCAAGCACTAAGTTGCTCCAGTTGGCTTTGCAACCTAGCCCCTACAGGTATACAAACCCATTGTCAAACTGGATGGTTTCTCCATAACCAGAGCACATGCCTGCCATGGCCCATTAACTGTGCTTTTTAGCCTGGGCCACCTCACTGTGGAATGGCCTTGTGTACTGCCTCTACCCCTCCTGCTGCTCTGGGCTGCTCAGTTAATTCACAAAGTGGTAAGTGAAAGGAAAGCAAGAAACCAGGAGACGGGCGAGAAATGAAAGATGGAGACCAGGCGGAGATACACACCAGAGTTTATTGGTTAGAGCTGACAAATAAAGGCACATCTCTTCATAGCCAAAGAGAGGCAAAACAGGCTTGAGGATTGGGACTTTTATGGGTCAGGCTCAGGGGTCCCGGTGGGTCCTAACGCAGGTGGTTGAAGGGTTGGGTTGGTATGAGGGAGTGGTGAGCTTTTCTCAGAAAGAACCTTAGGCAGAAAAATGAAATTTTCTTAAAATAGTGACTGTCCTTTAAGATGGCCCTCCAGATGCTAAGGAAGAACGTTACAGTAAGATCCAGGCTTCTGGTCAAATTCAGGTTCTCTATTTCCCTATCGCTCTTGAAAGGAAAGTGACCACAACACTCAGAGCAACCAAAAGATCTTTATTGCAGCAGTGCAACAAAGAGAAAAGAAAGAAGGAGAGAGAGAGAGAGAGAGAGAGAGAGAGAGAGAGAGAGAACGGAAGGGGAGAGATGAAGAGGGAGAGAGCAAGAGCAAGAGAGAGACAGACAGCACATGCAAGAGACACAAAGAGAGCAAGGGGGGGGGCTGGCAGGAGGGAGCTTTTATAGCCCAAATATAATGGGGCCTCTGGGTCTGCAAGCTGCCTTGTTGGCCCAAGGAGGGGTTAAGTGTTCAACCTTGAGCGGGGTTGAATGTTCAGAATTGAGGCAAACAGGTGATAAAGGACCAGATGGAGGGGGGTTTGAGTGCATGGGGTATCTTGCAGCCAACATCTGTTCAGCCTGTCCTGCAGACAACACAGTTCAGCCTGCTCTGCACCCAACAGCTCTAGCAATGGAAACAGAGATTTCTTTTACTTGGCATTTAATAAACCCTCAAATCCTGGTGAGTCACTGCCTGCCTGCTTCAGCCTGGTGAAAACAGACTAGAGAGTAGACAGTCTCCCAGGGGCAGCAGGACAAGATTTCACTTCCACACTGTTTTTACATTTTCACATTTTACATATGTTCTCAGAACTGAAAAGACTAGGAAGGAGTTAAATGGAAGACTTTGAAATTCATGGAGGCAGAACCTAAGGGTTGTTTGTTCCATCTTCCCATTTCATTACCCAAATAAAGACTCCATCCCTGCAGTCACTTCTGACCCCTGGACTCCAGTGCAAGGGCAATGCTCAGTCCTGCAACTGAGGATGGGGGTGGGAGGTTGACTGAGAGAGGGAGGGAGAGAGAGATCCTTGAGGAAGGGTTACACAAAGCTATTAACAATTGTGATTATTTCAGGGGCCCGAGGGAAGAAAGGGGGGGGGCAAGAATAATTAACTTTTTATTTGCTGATCTTAGTATTATTTCTCCCATTACAATAAAAAATATTGCTCTCATAATTTGAAAAGTAATAATAAAATTATCTGAAAAAGAAAGAATTTTTTTGTCATTATAAGACTGCTGAGGAAGAAGAAATGTTTTACAAAGAGGAACTGGGAGTGTGAATATTCACTTACATACTGAAATACATACCCATTGAATCAATATGCATAAACACATATCCTTTCTTTCCAGACCAGACCAGATTCTGCAGAGTGTTGATATGTCAAGTTATCATTCTAAGGGCAAATATGGTCTGAGTCTGCCAGATAGCTACTTCAGCAGGCAGAGATCTGTACCAACTTCTTTGATGTGGAGCCCTGAGATAACAGAGTGTCTTGGAAGCAAATTATTTCTACTACCCCTGAAGACTTAAAGACACTGTCTCACACTTTTCTTTTTTGTTTTTTTCTTTCTTTCTTTTTTTATTGTTAGTTGTTCAAAACATTACAAAGCTCTTGACATATCATATTTCATACATTTGATTCAAGTAGATTATGAACTCCCATTTTTACCCCATATACAGATTGCAGAATCACATCGGTTACACATCCACTTTTTTACATACTGTCAAACTAGTGTCTGATGTATTCTGCTGCCTTTCCTATCCTCTACTATCCCCCCTCCCCTCCTCTCCCCTCCCCTCTCTCTACCCCATCTATCGTAACTCATTTCTCTCTCTTGTTTTTTCCCTTTCCCCTCACTTCTTCTTATATGTAATTTTGTATAACAAAGAGGGTCTCCTTCCATTTCCATGCAATTTCCCTTCTCTCTCCCTTTCCCTCCCACCTCTCATCCCTGTTTAATGGTAATCTTCTTCTCATACTCTTCCTCCCTGCTCTGTTCTTAGTTGCCCTCCTTATATCAAAAAGACATTTGGCATTTGTTTTTTAGGGATTGGCTAGCTTCACTTAGCATAATCTGCTCTAATGCCATCCATTTCCCTGCAAATGCCATGAATTTGTCATTTTTTTAGTGCTGAGTAATAGTCCATTGTGTCTCACACTTTTCTAAGACAGAGCCTGCAATACTGAATGGATTAGTCATTATGAACTCTCTGTGCCAGGGTGTGAGAGAGAGAGCAGTGTTTGGAAGTATAGTAGAAATTCTATAATTAATGAATATATTGAAATAGGAATTCTCTCAGCATTAATCTTACTCCAGTTCTAACTTCTTAAGATATAACTCTAAAGAGATGGTGTTTCTTTTTAAAATTTCTTTAAAGATGACCCCATGGAAGTGGGAAAATTAATTATTCAAAATAATTAACGTTTTAAGAAAAATTGGCCCCAATTTTTTCAACATCATAAATACCACCACTATCAAAATAGTCTATAAAAACACTTTGAGTGTCATACTCCTGTCCCAACTCTCAGCCCAAAACCCAAATTTAAGATGAGAGGGAAGATTTTATGGGTACTGGTATATGGGGGAAAGAGGGTCAATGGAGTCAACAAAGCTGTACACGTGTGAAGACCACAGCACCAAACAGAGACCTGGCCAGGTAATGGAGCTGGAGAAGAGGGAAGAACTCCTGGCACAGAAGTACTAGACTTTACCTAGCAAACCCTGTAGTTAGCATTAGGAAAATTTTCCTTTTAGGAGACATTGGCTTCCCTGGGAGTTAACCTTGATGGTTGACTCTGATCTTGGAGTTGAGTGGACCTCAATAGCTAAATTCACTTCTTGTTTTGACTTTGCTTTAGGTTCTGGTAGAACTGCTTAATAGCTACTTCTAACATTTCAGCCCTGGCTCCTGAATGGCTTCTCACTGCTGGTCACAACATTCGACCTGACCTTCACCTACCCACCCATCACTTCACCTGTGGCACCTGCTTAAATTCTTACCCTACATGCCGAGAAACATCCCCTGCTGATCTGCCCCACTGTCTTGCATTTTAAAGATATTCAGACTTTGATAAGGGCAATCAAAGAAGTATACACATAAATCATGTATTGGTGGGCAGGAATAGAAGTTACTCTTTGCTCTTCCCTCCAGCCCCTCCACAGCCTTTTTCTGGGCAAGTTACTTTCTATTATGTTGAGAGCCACAGCTGAAGGGGCCCCAGCAAACTTCCAGCTGCCAGCAAACTTCCAGCTGTCAGCTGATGATTGGCTCACAGTGGCCTCAGCAAACTTCCGGCCGCCAGCTGATTGGCTCCTCTGCAGTGATGCTCATTGGGCTGTTTCCCCTCCCTTTCAGACCACAAAGCTGCTCACTGGGGGACTTTGTTTTGGCTCCGCCCACACGACCCAGACAATCGGCCTCAAGAGCAGGAGTGGGGGGGGGGTTGAGAGGCTTGTGGGAAGCTGGTGGTGGCAGGTGGGCTCTGAGGGAATTCTGAAGAGCTGGAGTGGTGTGGCATGTGTTCTAAAAATAAAGTTCATTTCTGCTTGATAAGTGGCTCGTGAATTGTGCCAAGCACAATTTTCTTTCTTTTTCCAGAAATCCCAGCAGTCTTAGACTGTACCTTGGTTGCTCAAGACTTCCCCAAAACATGAAGTTCCTTGAGTCAGAGATGCTACTCTATTTTTTTGTGTGCGCTCCCACAGCACCCAACAGATGATTTCAAAGTAGTTGTTCAATAAATGCTTACTGATTGGTTGGCCATGATTGATTCAGAACTCAAATGTTCTTTAGTCATTCATCATGCATAAAAATATAAGTGTAACATTTTAATATCAATGAGAAGATATGCTGAAAAATTGTGATATGAATGAATTATTTATCAAATTAATGAGGTTTTCTGGACATAGCTGAGTTGTCTTATAGAATGTCCTGCATAATGGATTATATTATATATATTTTATTTAAATACTACTTTATCATACATAATCAGTTTAATTTCCTGCCTGTACAAATAATACTCTTTGTGACTGTTCTTATTTTAGAAAGGTTTAATTGAAGAATACCATGCATATAACAAAGAACATAAATTATATTTTTGTACACTTATTTTTGAGACCTCAATAAATTATCACAAATGGATCACACCTGTGTAACCAACACACACACACACACACACACACACACACACACACACACACACATCAAGAAGTCTTAGGAAGCCTCAGAAAGCCTACCTCACAGCCCCTCTTCTTCCACATAAACCCTTACCCTGACTCTACCACTAAGAATTTACTTTATATAAACAGAATGATGTAGTGTGTGTTCTGTTGAGTTTACATTGTGTTATAATCATTTGCAGTTCCTGTTTTCTTTTCTATTTCCCTCCCCACTGGCTTCTCACAGAGGATCCATGTCTGACTTGGTTGTTTATCTTCCAGGTGCCTAGACCAGCCCCTGGCCTCTGGCAGCTACTCAGTATTGTCATTAAATAACTGAACAAATGAAACCTTACACATATTTTCAGTGACTGGGCCAAGTTTAAAACTCAGAGATTCTCAACTTAATAAAAGAGGTAAAAGGCCTCTACAATGAAAACTACAGAAGGCTAAAGAAAGAAATCAAAGAAGACCTTAGAAGATGAAAAACTCTTTCTTGTTTTTGGATAGGTAGAATTGAATGTGTCAAAATGACAATACTACCAACAGCACTATACAGATTTAATGCAATTCCAATCAATTCCCAATGACATTCCTTATAGAAATAGAAAAGGAAATCATGAAATTCATCTGGAAAAATAAAAGACCCAAAATAGCCAAAGCAATCCTTAGCAAGAAGAGTGAAGCAGGTGACATCACAACACCAGACCTTAAACTATACTACAGAGCAACAGTAACAAAAATGGCATGGTATTGGCACCAAAATAGATTGGTAGACCAATGGTACAGAATAGAGGGCACAGAGAAAAAACCTATATAAATACAGTTATCTCATACTAGACAAAGGCTCCAAAAATATGTATTGGAGAAAAGACAGCCTCTTCATGAAATGGTGCTGGGAAAACTGGAAATCAATATGCAGCAAAATTAAATTAAGCCCCTATCTCTCACCATGCACAAAATTCAACTCAAAGTGGATCAAGGACCTAGGAATTATAGCAGAGACCCTGCACCTGATAGAATAAAAAGTAGGACCAAATCTTCATCATGTTGGATTAGGCCTTGGTTTTCTTAACAAGACTCCTAAAGCATAAGAAATAAAATGAAGAGCTGATAAATGGTATGGATTCAAACTAAAAAAAGACAATCAGTGAGGTGAAGAGAGAGTATACAGAATGGGAGCAAATTTTTACCACATGCACATCAGATAGAGCACTAATACCCAGGAATATAAAGAACTCAACAAACTTAACACTGAAAAAATAAATAACTCAAACAATAAATGGGCTAAGGAACTAAACAGACCCTTCTCAGAAGAAGATATACAATTGATCAACAAATATATGAAAAAATGTTCAACATCCCTAGCAATTAGAGAAATGCAAATCAAAACTACTCTAAGATTTCATCCCACTCCAGTCCAATGTCATTTATCAAGAATACAAGCAACAATAAATTTTGGTGAGGATGTGGGGAGCTCTTACATTACTGGTGGGACTGCAAATTGGTGCAACCAATCTGGAAAGCAGTATGGAGATTCCTCAGAAAACTTTCAATGGAATCACCATTTGACCCAGCTATCCCACTCCTTGGTTTATACCCAAAGGACTTAAAAACAACACACTATATAGGGATACAGCCACATCAATGTTTATAGCAGCGCAATTTACAACAGCTAAATTGTGAAACTAACCTAAATGCCCTTCAACAGATGAATGGATAAAGAAATTATATACACAATGGAATATTACTCTGCATTAAAAGAGAATAAAATCATGGCATTTTCAGGTAAGTGGATGGAGTTGGAGAATATTATGCTAAGTGAAATAACCCAATCCCAAAAAAACAAAGACCAAATGTTTTCTCTGATAAGTGAATGCTGATCCATAATGGGGGTGGGGGGAAGCATGGGAGGAATGGAGAAACTTTGGATAGGGCAAAGAGGAGGGATAAAAAGGGAGGGGGGGCACAGGAGTAGGAAATATGGTGGAATAAGATGAACATCATTACCCTAGGTACGTGTATGAACACACAAATGGTGTGACTCTACTTTGTGTACAATCAGAGAAATAAAAAGTTGTGCTTAATTTGTGTATTGTGAATCAAAATGCATTCTGCTGACAAGTATAACTAATTAGAACAAATTAATAAATACATAAATAATAATAAAAACAAAATTTAAAACTCAGAGATTCTTACTCTAAACCAATGACTTTGTCTTTTGCTTTTGTAAAAATTTGTGTATAAACAGTCCCATCTGCTTCATGCAAGAAACTCTGGAGAATCTGGAGAGATTTTTTAATATAAATTTTCTTCTACCTATTTTACCTTTATTTTGTTTATTTTTATGTGGTGCTGAGGATAGAACCCAATGCCTCACGTGTGCAAGGCAACCACTCTACTGCTGAGCCACACAGCCACAGCCCTGGAGAGTTTTGGTGACCATTCCATTCTTAAAATAGTTGAAGCCCTTATGGGCTGCATAAAGCTGGCTAGTACAAACCCACAAATACTTTAAGTTCAGAATCAGAGCCATATGTGAGTTGTATGAGATGATTTTCAGGTACCTATTTGTAAAAGATGGTATTTTAGTCAGCTTCTGTCACTGTGAGGAAAATACCTATTGAAGAAATGCCCTCTGCAGACAGAGCCCCAGACAATGGTTTTGAATTATTTTTGCCATTAGAAAGAATATTTTTAAAGTAAAAATGGTAGTTCACTGCCATTAAACATTTGAGCCATCCAGTTCCCTTCATCTGGATTTCATGCTCACTGAGCAACTTTCTGATATTTACCTTCCTTAGAGATCTCTCTTCAGTGGAAGATGATGTGAGAAGAGACAAGCATTCCAGACAGAGAGGCAGTGCCAGTCCTCTTGTGAATCAATAAATTGACATGCTGGTTTTATGCATCAGCTCTTCATGCTTAATTAATTAAAGCTGAGAGATGGATCTGCACTCAGTCTTCTAAAAATCCAGTTCTTAAACCTGCAGGGCCCTGGACAGTAGTGGTGCCACCCTGTGAGGTCTCTCAGAGATGCCAAATACTCATCCTCTGATGTACCTCACCTTGCCTTTAGCAAAAAAAAAAAAAAAAAAAAAAAATCCCTCTAGCGTTATATCTATCTGCTGACTCTGAGAGCATTGATTATGAGGAACCAGATGTGGGTTGTCAAATCTCTGATCCTGGTTAGAGAAAGAACATTAGACAGCAGAGGATAATACAACCCTCCTCCCTCAGCAACTAAAACAAGTCTTAATGTGTTTTGTGTATGAGGATGTTATATAGCCCTGATCCACTTTCAATTAATTTTAGTTTAGGAAATACATTTCTGTCCCAAGATTATGAGTATTAACTGTCTTTTCATAGCTGTCAATTTTCTCATGAAAATAAGCATAATAATACTTACCATGTCCCCATTGATTTTCTAATCATTGGTTCATTCAACAAATATTGAGTGCCTGCCATATGAGAGCTACTATGCCAGGCATGGTGGTGTTTGAGGAAATAGAGATGCATGATTTCTGCCTTCTAATGGGGAAGACATAAATTAATTGCATTAGTCCATTAATTGCATTAATACAAACCCAAAATACTACACACTGGGTGGCTTAAACAACAGAAATGTATTGCTCACAGTTTTGGGGGCTGGAAAATCCAAACTTGAAGTGTTAACAAATTTGGTTTCTGGGGAGGACTTTTCCTGGTTTGTAGAGGGCTGCCTTCTTGCTGTGCCTTCACATGTCCTTTTTCTTGTGCATCCTCAGACAAAAAGTGAGATAAAGGCAAAAAGAACTCTCCGTTATCTCTTTTTATAAGGGTACCAGTCTCCTAGGATCAGGGCCTTACCTTCATGACCCATTTAACCTTAATTACTTCTGTCAAGAAATTTTTACCAAATACAGCCACATTAGAGATTAAAGCTTCAACAAAGCTTGAGGGAGAGGGTACACAAACATCACTGCTGGCAAATTATTAAGGTGGTCAGGATTGAAAGAAGAAGCTAAGAAAAACCCTTTGGGGAGAGTTAAATGATATCACCTACCTGGTTCTTTACCCACTCCATTTCTTTGGGTAGTCCATTGTCCAAGACAAGGAGATGTACAAAACAGTCCCCCACTAACTTACCTAATAAGTTCCATTAAACTTTCTTTCCTACAGAACTTCATTGTCAGCAGAATTTGCAAGCAAAACTCCCTAAAAAAATTTTCATAGTTGCCAGGATTGAAAAAAAAAATCTGCAGCATGAACATCATTCAAAGATGCTTGTGTATTTCTGGTTTCAGAACCCACTCTGGCTCTGCAGCTACCCCTGATGCCCCCTGAAGAAGGCAGCCAGGGTGACCTTGGCCACTGGAACTACACTGTTCTTGCTGCCACTAGAAGATAGCAAAGCACATCTTCTTTAATGATAACTCCTTTTTGTTTTTATTTTATCTTCCTGTTTTGGAGACCTTAGAATAAATTTACTCAGGACTTGACTCAAATAAATCCAACACTTTTCTACTGAGAAGGATTTTCTTGTCTATCCAGAAGACTTTTCCTATCTGAGGGGTTGGAGAATCCTCTACCCTCAATTCTCAGGAATATTAATCCCTCACTGAATTATGTTCACCAAAATTTCACATTGAGGTCCTAACCCAGTTTCTCAGAATGTGATCTTATTTGCATGGAAGGTCTTTAGAGAGATGATTAAGTAAAAATGAAGAGTAAAAGTAAACAAACAAACGAAACTGATATGAACCTTAATCCAATATGACTGGTGTCCCTACAACAAGGGGAAATATGGAGACAGACACACAGACAGGAGGAATCCCACAGGACTAAGAAGACAGCCATCTACAAACTCAGGAAAATCCTTCCCTCAGAACCCTAAAAAGAAATCAGCCCTACCAACATGGCAATTTCAGATGTCTAGCCTTTAGAACTATGAGACAACCCATTCCTATTGTTCAATCCATCCAATTTATGTGGGCCAGTCCCAAGGCCAATGCAGAAAATAATCTGTCTTATTTGTTGTTGAGTAAACAAGTGACTCCGGTCATTGCCTGTCATGCCTGCCAGCACATGTCTTTCTTGAAGGTGGAAGTATTCTCAGTTTGAGAAACAGAAGAGAGCAGGGGTTTGGGGCAGGAGAATCATTCTTGCAAAAGATACGGAGCTTTGGCAGAGTTGATAATGACAAACATACCAGGCAACTCAGTTACGGTCTGGTTCCTGGGGACCCTGTGCACAAGTGTGTTGTTTCCTTGGTGACAGGAAAGCTGCTGGAGAGACAGCAATTTGGGGGACATCTGACTGGTTCTGATGCTAACTGGTTCTGACAGCTTTGATTGGGATGGAAAGATTTAGAGTCCCTACTCGTTTTTGCAAATTAAACCCTCCTCTTCTGCTTATAAATATTGATTTATATTAGGGGATTCTCCTGTGACCAGCAAGTTCTCTACCATAGAAGTTGACTTGGTAGAGCTTCTGGCAGGTTTCTGAGATTGGGATCTTTGAAGCATGCCAACAAGGTACAGCTACACCCTAATGTGTTTCTTAGGTGGTGCTTCTGAGGGCATGCATCAGGCAGATCAAGCTAGGAATACAGGAACCACACCAGTTATTTCAACAATGAATTTAATCTAGGCAATTGGTTAGGCAGGTACTGGAAATTGAAAAGGCAAAAGGGGAATATCAAGAAAATCAACATACTCTAGGAAGCAGCCCTGCTTCTGGAGCTGGAGAACAAAGGGGTGAGATTTGAGTTGTAATTACTTAGAAGCTTGGATGAAGGGCCCAGCAAAGCTGGGACCCACACCTTCATGAGTGGTGACTGCCTATTACTTCTGTAGCTGCAGCTCAGAGCAGAAAAACTAGAAACAGAAACCCATTGTTCTTGGAATAAACTGTCACTGCAAGGTTTAGAAAAGCAGAGATGTTACCCACTCCCACTCTAATATACACAGAGCTCTTGAGTTTACTGTCCTCCATTTTCATGCCTATTTCTAAGAATATATTTTTTTTTGGTACTAGGGATTTAACCCAGATGTGCTTAACCACTGAGCCACATCCCAAGCCATTTTTATGTTTTACTTTGAGACAGGATCTCGCTGAACTTGGCTTTGAACTCACATTCCCGCCTCAGTCTCCCAAATCACTGAGATTAGAGGCACATGCTCCCACAGTCTGCTAAAAATCTTTTACTACAGAGAAATTCAGATAAATGCAAACATAGGTAAAATAATACAGCAACCTCACATACACCTATCAGCAAGACAGAGCAATCATTCACATTCAGTCTTGTTTTATCTAACACTGCCACCACCCACCATATTAGTTGAAGAAAAATCCCCAAGTGCCATTTTGATTCCCCCATTAATATTTCAGAGTATAACTCTAACAATTATTATTTTTTAAAAGTATGCCATACCACCACCACCACCATGGCGATCTGCATAAGAAATGGGGGATATTTTAAAAGTTGGATGCTACAGACCTGGTACTGGAAAGGGCCTTGTGGGGGGCAGTTGTGGAGAAGTGGTTATCCTCATTATTTCCAGCTCCCTTCCTGAACCTGTGGATATTGATATCAATGCACAACCCTTTAAGCCACGTAGGGAGACCCACCTTGGATCCAGGGGCTTCTGGCTTTCTTTTTTCAGGGAGAGATGCTCGGAAGTCACTCTTTGTTGGAGGAGGCCTTTTTTAAGGGGTTCTGAGTGATGTTTTCACCTCTTAATGTACCACTATCACCACTTTGGCCAGTTTGGAGTCTAGGTAGGGGATCCTGTCAATAGGAGAAGTTTGGGGACTGTCCTACTTCAAGTGTTGAAGGATCAGATCCTTGGATTGAAATGCAAGGATCTGACTAGCTTTTTAACTGTGTGTCTCAATTCAGTGCCTCGGTAACCTTACCTTTGAGACCAGGACCCAAAGAGTGTTAAAGGTTCCACTGGGCAAAGAAATAGTGGGGCATGCCCAGGGAGCCTGGGGCTAGCACTGAGTAAGGGGAACAAAATCCTCTCCCACTCCTGCCCACAGAAAGAGGATGATAAATTTCAAGTAAAAAGGGATTGTCAGAGATTAGCCGAGCGACTTTTGCTTCTCAAAAAGCTGGGTAGTTTTATCATACTATGTGCAGCTGAAGATCCAGCCACAAAAGGGACCACTGATAACAGAGATTCTGGGTCTTTGTCTACCATGCTGTTACTGCTGTTTACCAGTGATGAGTCCTTATTTCCCAGATGCAGAAATATAACACCAGAGAAACACACAGAGGCAAGTTTAGAGTAGAAAGTAGAAGCTTTATTAAAGGACAGCAGAAAAGACTTCTCCCGGGAGGAAGAAGGGGACCTAAGAGGTAAAATCCGTGGAAGGGGGAGGTCTTCCCTCTTTTTATAGCTAAGGTCTCCATTCAGCTTTCCCGCATTCCTGTCAGCATTCCTGTCCTTTGTTCTGTTATCTTGCAGTGTTAGAATGTAGGCAGAAAAGCCCAAAGGTGAGGGACAGATGGGCCAGAAGAGTAATCTGGGCAAGAAGGGCCTGGGAGGCTTTCTATTAGCACCTCCCTGTTTGCTGGGAGCTGCTTTATTAACATTTCCTTAGAATGGGCTCTGGGCTTGGGAACATTAACATTTCAATTTCCCCAAGTGCTTCTCTGCTTTTCTGGGCTCCATTCTCAATATGGTCTTCAATTCTGGCCTTCATTTTTAATTTTACTCGATGTTAGACCTGATTTAACCTAATTACACTAACTACCTATCTTCAAATCTGGCTTTAATGCCACATTGCTCCTGGTGGCTTTCACATGGTGGGAACCCCAATCTTTCCCTTCCACATGAGAGGGCCTGCAAGCATGCATGTGAGGTGGGGGTGGGGAGGGATAACTAAGGACAGAAGTGGTGGCAGGCCCATGGGGAGGGCAGAGGAGTTGGCAGTTCTGAGACTCCAGGATGATCACATGCATAGTCCTGGATGCTGTGTGAAGGTGGATGCCACACTTATGATCAAGCACAAGAACCCATGCTTAAAAGCGTTCCTCACTTGGTTTAATAACCTGCTGTCACCATTTTGAAATTCTTGAAGTTTTTAAACAAGAGACCTAGATGTTCATTTCACACTGGACCTCACAAGTCAGGTAGCCAGTCCAGCCTGGCAATAACCCATCAACTGTGTGAACTGCAGCACCCTTGAGCATCCCAAGTGAAGGACAGAAAGCTGATCCAGCCAGGGATGTCATCCAGCACAGCTGTTTACAAGGAGACAGAAAAGTTGAGGAACCAGCAAGTAAAGGGTTCAAGAGATCAAGCTAGATTGCATCTGGGATGGGAAAGGAAGCAAAGCCAGCAGCAGACTGGTGTATCTGAGGAAAAGGAGAGTCCCTAAACAACTTTGGGAGATGCTGTCTCAAAATTAAAAAAAAAGAAAAAAAGAAAAAGAAAGTGCTGGGGGATGTAGCTCAGCGGTAAAGTGTTCCAGGATTAAATCCCCAGTACCTGTCCCACCAAAAAAAAAAAAAAATCCTATTTAAAACTTCATTCCCAATGTGCTCAGACTATCATTTACTTTTTTCATTTATTCCTGTAATCAAGATGTTTTGTGGAGGGCCATTTTGTACCTGGCTGTGGTGAGCCGTGTCAGCGGACCATGGTCGCCATTACAAGATGGCGCTGATAAGCGCCGTGGCCTGTGATAAACAACTCCTTATTTTGGGAGAGATGGCATGTAGCTGTAAAACACCCTATGAGAAAGGTCCACGTAGCAGTTTTGCATTGGGGCTTGGTATGCTTTATCAAGGCTGGGGCGCTCGGGTGAAGCAGTAACAGTAGAAGTAACAGTAGCAGTAGCGGTAGTAGAAGTAGAAGTAGTAGTAGTAGTAGTAGTAGTAGTAGTAATAGAAGAAGCTTCCAGAGACACATAATTAAAGGCCTGAATAAACTGCTGAAAGAAGATTCCCGAGTTGCGTCTTCCTTGCGGGCAAGGGGTCGCAACACCTGGCTCTATGCCAGGCTGCTAAGACTCAAAAGCAAGCAGCCTATGCCCTCATAGCACTGCTCAGCCTCTAACATCCTACCACCCAGGGGTGCCAGGCTGCCAAGGATCCCCACTACAAGGGATTCAAAGGCGCTGCCACCCTGTGCTCTTGTCCTTGGCTTCTTGGCCCAGATCCAAAAGCTTAAATGGTCTCATGCTGAGCGTGGAGCAGGGCTGCCCAGACACAGAGAGCGCTGACACAGTGAGAACTGTGGAAACCTCCCCTCCCCAACACACCTACCCAAACACTTTCCATCGCCTTGTACTGACAAGGAGTGTCTGGCCTCAGACTTCATGTTGGTGGCCAGTGCGAGTTGTTCTTCAGCCTTCTTCCATTCCTCCTTCTTGGCATAGAGGAAAATGATGTTATCCAATACCTGGAAAGGCAGAGGCCACTACTGAAATCTTGAGGCTCCTTCCTGTCAAAGGCCAGCAAAGGGTACTCACAGGGCATGGCACCTGGTAACACTTCCCGTCCCTGCTCCCCTGGGTGGCATATTTGTTTCAAAACCCAGTTCTGTCAATCACTAGCCTGGTGCTAAGGTAGCATCTCATGATGGGTCACCTCAACATCTGTATGTTCTTCCAACAACCAAAGGGGGTCCAAGGGGACAAGAGCTCAAGGGGACTGTGTGATTTTAGTATGGAGATGAGTGACTTGCCCAAGGCCCCTTGAAGAGGCAGAGAGAGGACTGTGACTTCCCAGTCCATAGGACCCAATATATAAATATAAATAAATAAATATTTATTTATTTATTATTTATTATTTATTCATTGTAAAGTAATATATGTATTACTTTACAATGATATAAAAGTAATGTGTATTCATCACAAAAGGTACTGCAATTTTTTAATTTGATCTTTTCTTGGTTCAGCGATATGCACTACAACAAACTTGCAATTTGGGCCTTGGCAGTGAGCCCCAGCTCCCAGTAACCAAGCCATCATTGGGGAACAGCCCCCACCCTGCAGTGGACTGTGTTGCCAAACTGTGATGGTCAGTAAGTCAGGTGCATGACATGCATTTTCAACTTAGGGCATTTTAAATTTAAGATGGGGGCGCTGGGGCTCGGGCTCAGTGGTAGCACTCTTACCTAGCATGTGTGAGGCACTGAGTTTGATTCTCAGCACCATATATAAATAGATAAGTAAATAAAATAAAGATCCATCAACAACTAATAAAAAAATAAAAATAAGTAAATAAATTTAAGATGGGTTGATCTGCACAGGTCTGGAAGCATCTGTATGTGCTTATCTACTCCTAATCGTGGGTAGAAAGGAAAGGAGAACTCAAGGGGGTTCAGAACTTCCTGTTTGGTTCTCAGCCACCTTCTCTTAAAATCTTTACCCACAACAATTTTTGTGACTCAGTGACTAGAAAAACCTTGAGACTCCTTGACATGAATGCTGTGATTTCTCAGAAGGCGAGGAGGTGAAACCCACGTGGGACGAGATGAACAGAATTAGAAATAGGGAAATGACTGTGACATAGAGGGCTTCAGGTCCCCAAAGATGGAGCTCCACTTGCAAGGAGACCCTCTCAGTCAGCATTTACTGTTCCTTGGGTCATTTCAACCCCTGCTACAGTGAGGATGTCCCTTTCATAGAGTTCTGCTGGGATGTCACTGTGGCATGATCCTTTCTCTAGTGCCACTTGACCCCCCCAACCCTATGTTCTGTGTAAGTGGTAATGGGATGACTGGCAATGTTGAGATAGTTTCACCACCACAACTGAGGGTAGCGTACCTCTGGCATCTAGAGGGTAGAGCCCAGAGGCAAGCATCACCCAGTCCATTGTAACAGCAGTTCTGTGGCTGAAAATCTCACCTCTAGAACAGCCAATAACAAGCCTAAACTGCCTACTCTGTGAGAGGTAAAGAAAAGCTGCTAGCCTGCACTGGGGCTGAGATGTCCCCAGGAATCCTGGGCAGCTGTGGACTCTTATTTTTAGTCCTGAGTAACCCTAGGAACACTTGACATCTTGTGCCTGAGAAACTGTCAGAGGAAAAGAATAGTCTAGAGTCTGTTGGTCTTGTAGACACCAGCAGTTGTTGGAGGGGAGACAGAGGTGTGATTAAGCCAGCAGGTAAGGAGGGCTTCAGAGGTAGAATAGATGGGAAAGCTGGGCCAAGGCCTAGAAATGCAGAGCCTAGTGGAGGATCAGGCAAGCTCATACTGTTGATGATGGGGCCAACATGCGGATGGGAAAGCATGGGAAGACAGGGGTGAGAGGTCTAATTGGTAACAGTCCAATAAGCAAGCGAAGAACAGTCCCTGTTATTCAGAAATCTAAGCAGGAAGCACAAAATAAGTTGACCACCAAGGACAAGAATCCTAGCTGCCATACAAGGACTTGGGGACAAGACTGGACTGGTAGGGCTGGGGATATGGCTCAAGTGGTAGCGCGATCGCCTGGCATGCGTGCGGCCGGGGTTCGATCCCAAGCACCACATACAAACAAAGATGTTGTGTCTATCAATAGCTAAAAAATAAATATTAAAAAAAAAGACTGGACTGGTAGAGACTGGGGGTTTACCCAAGCCCTAGAGGGACTAGGGAACAGACAGGTTTCCAGCACAAAGACCAGAGCACCAGCTGCCAAAAAGAAGGTCAATAACAAGACTGGGGTAAAAATTGCATCTCCCACACTGCAAAAAATTCCACTTGAAGTAAATCAAACACTTAGGAATTAGACCAGAAACTCTCCAACTCCTAGAAGAAAATGTAGGCTCAACACTCCAACATCTTAGTACAGGCATCAACTTTCTTAACAAGGCTCCTAATGCACAAGAAATAAAACCACCTCAATAAGTGGGATGGCATCAAATTAAAAAGGTACTGCCCAGCAAACAAGCCAGAACAATGAGAAAGTCTACAGAATGGGAGAAGACCTTTGCCACTAATGTCTCAATCAGAAGATTAATATCCAGAATGCATAAAGAACTCAAAAAACTTAATAACACAAAAAATTCATAAATGGGGAAAAGAACTAAACAGACACTTCTCAAAAGAAGGACAAATTACCAAAAAACACATGGAAAAATGTTTAACAACTCTATCAATCATGAAAATCAATATTACACTGAGATTTCTTCTTACTCAAGTCACAATGGCCATTATCAAGAATACAAATAATAATAAATTCTGGTAAGGGTATAGGGGGAAAGTTACATTCATACATTGTTGGTGGGACTGCAAATTAGTACAATAACTTTTGAAAACAGTATGGAGATTCCTCAGAAATCTAGAAGTGGAACCACCATATGGTCTAGTTGTCCCATTCCTTAGTATCTAACCAAAAGAATTAATATCAGCATATTATAGTGGTATAGCCTCATCAATGTTTAAAGAAACACAGATCACAATAACCAACTTATGAAACCAGCCCAGATGCCTGTCAATAGATGGCTGAATAGAGAAAATATATTATATGTGCACAACTGAGTTTTACTCAGCCATTAAAAAAAAAAAAGAATGAAATTATAGCATTTTCTGGTTAATGGATAAAACTAGGTCATCATACTCAGTGAAATAAGCCAGACTCAGAAAATCAATGGTCAAATGTTATCTCTCAAATATGGAAGATATTATTATCATCCTGATTTTACCAAAGGGGGGGGCAGATTATATCACTTGCTCACAAGCTCCCAAAAAAAGAGAAAAATAAAGGAAATAGTGAGGGGACCCCATAAAAATAAAAGTGAGATCAATGAAATAGAAGAAAGAGATTGGGTGGGGGGAAATGAATGGGAAAAGGGAGGAACACCAGAATGAAATTGACCAAACTATCCTATGTATATATATATAAATATACCACAGTGAATTTCACCTTTATGTATATCCATAAAGCGCTAATGTGCTAATCAAAAAACTATAAATAAGTAGAAGACCAGCAGAACAGAGGAAAGGAAACAGGAAAGGGACAGGCAGAGGAAAAGCCTAGAGATGGAATTAGCGCCAACTATATTTCATGCTTGTATAATCATGTCAAATGATGCCCAATATTATGTATAACTATAATGCACTAGTGGTGGTAGGAACCCAGGTGGGCTGCCTTGGAAGGCAGTGAAAAGGCTGGTAACTCCTTTTCTGGCTCCTTCCCAGGCACTTACTGCTCTGCCCATCATTCCCACTGGCCACATCACTCTCCCAACATTTTGGTCTCCTCTATCAGTCTGAATGTTCCAGGAAGGGTCACTTGTTTACCTGCTGATACTCAATGCAAAGCAAGCCACTTGGAACATAGTAGGCCTTTAAAATTGTTGTCTGGCTATCTGGGTCCTAGCTGGCAAGACAGCTCAGTGGTCCCTTGGCTAGACAGCAGGTGGCTGTGGATAGCTGGGAGCCTGTTGCACACTCACGTACAAACTGCCGCGGTTCTAACCTTGCCTCAGCTACTGCTAATTGGGCCATATTGTGAGGAATTCAATCCCACTGCATCGAATTTTTCTAACAAGATGGGAATTTATACTTTTTTATCTTATTATGCGCCTTTCAGTTGATGTATAAAGAACATAGGATAGTGCTAGACATGCCACGCACTTGTTGTTATCATATGATGACAGATAAAGAACATTTTATATGTGCGCATATTGTAGCTGTCACAGCCAGCAGCAGAGGCTTAGCATCTCCCAAGGAGCACGGGAAGATGGCAGCCTCCCACAACCCACCCTCAATTAACGTTCCTTAAATGTTAGCATCGTGGCCCAGAAGAACAGAAAGGAGATGCATCCCTGAGGCAAGTCGCGCGTTCATGGGGTGAAGCAGCGTGTCAATCGTGCGGTCCCCATCTCTTTGCTCAGGGCTGGTGCAGCTGTAACTAACCCGTTCGCCTGCCAGGAAGGGGCGCCTGCTGTTCCCAGCACCTCTGAGAGGCGGGCGCCTCCTGGAGGCCACTGCTATGTCTGCGGGGATGCCCACCTGCATTTGGGGTTGTGGCGGGGTGAGGGAGATTGTGGCCCTGGAGGAGGGTTCATTCATTCGATTTTGTGCATAAACATTTATAGACACTGCTGTGTGTTAGGATCGTTATTTCTGGGGGGAAAATAAAACGAACATCTCATCTCTCGGTGCATTCATGGCATGATGGAGAAGATAGATCATCAACAGGTAATTCAATAATTCAATGTGCATCACAAAGAGCTGGGAAAGAGATGGATATCAAGGAGGAAATAACTAACCCTTCATTCCTCCAAGCTTTGATTTGTCCTGGTGCTAGTTCAAGGCACCAAAAAAATAAAGACAGGAAATAAACAGTCATCCTGCTCCCGAGGAGCACATAGTCCCATGGGAGTACAGACAGGCAAACTTAGAACTAAGAGGCAAACTTAGAAATAAGGGGCAAGGCAAGAAGGGACCAGCCAGGCATGGGAAGAATGGTCAGGGGAAATACTGCAGTATTTTGCAATGAAGCCTGGAGAATGTGCACGATTTCTCCAGGTTAAGATGTGAGAAACAGTATCTTTGGTAAATTTGTAAAAGCAAATGGAAATATATGGGTTGGTGAATGGTGGGTTTGTTCTGAATCTAAAATACAAGGAAGGGCAAGGACGCCAGGCAGGAGAGTTGGGGGACCCACAGGACGCATCAGAAATTCTAGAGTAGAAATTCACACTATGCAAATTCAACCTGAAATGCAGAGTGAGGGCTGATAAAAATATAGACCGCTCAAACTTGATGCCCACCAAGTGTGGAGCACTGGGCACCATTACTTATTTTAATTTTTTAATGGACTGAGAGGGTAAGTACCATTATTATCCCGAGTTTACCCGAGTTTAGGAGGGAAACAGATTACATCACTTGCTCACAAGCTCCCCAAACAGGCATCAAGTATTTGCTAGATCAGGTCAGCCAGATGCTGAGCAGGAGCCCTTCCATGCTACTGAGCTAAAGAAAGCCAGGGGCACTACAGACAAGACCCCTGGGGCAGGTGGAATCACATCACCTAATGACTTATCTGGATGTGGAATGTGAAGAATAGGGAAGAGTCAAAGATACAATTATAATGACATTTGTTTTTGAGATAATACATTTTCAGACCTGAGAAAAATCTTCTGGGCCTTTGAGAACAAAGCCCCCAGTTTTAAAACCACACTTTCAGCCAGGTACAGTGGCACACACCTGTAAGCCCAGTGGCTGAGGCACGAAGATCAGGAGCAAGTGATGATCAGGAGCTCAAAGTCAGCCTCAGCAACTTAGTGAGGCCCTAAGCAACTCAGAGAGACTCAGCGTCTAAATAAAATATTAAAAAGGGCTGGAGATGTATCTCAGTGCTTAAGGGCTTTGGAGTTCAATTCCTGATACAAAGTAAAAAAAAATCTTCAAGGATCACTGCAACTATGTGCAACTGTATCATAGTCCCTGTTCCTCCTAGTAGGAAGGATGAGTGGGGTGTGCTCCTAGGTGTAGCCCCCATCACACACCCTGGATCCTGTCCTGTACCTACTCAACCACATCACTTCATCAATTTGTCTCTGTCTCTCCTTCAGGAACAGTTTTTTTTTCTTTTCACTGAATCATCTCCATAATCATCATATATGTGTACGAAAATCTCCCCCATAAAAAACTAAAAACCTTCTTGACCCCAAACCTCAAGCCTCCTCTCACCACCATATTATATCCATCCTCTTCAAAGCACTTATTCATACTCAGACTCCACTTCTTTTCCTCTCATTCTTTTTCAAACCCACTTCAATCAGTTTCCTTCTCATGACTCTGCCACAACTGCTTCTATGGAGTTCATTAAATGACTCCACATTGCAAATCTCAGGGGCCATTGAGAGTCCTCCCCTGAGGTGACCTGCCAGCAGTATTTCACACAGGTGAGTCTCCTCACTCAAGTGCCTTGCAGCTGCCTACCCTCTTCTCTACCTGCCCTCCCCTCCTCCCTGTGCTCACTACCTGGCCGCGGTCTAACAATTCCCCACTGCCTGTTTCCAGCCTGATCTTCTCTCTGAACTTCAGGCCCATCTGTCCCACTGTCCACCCCACATCTCGGCTAGACACTGAAACCTGTGTGGTCTGTGTGAAATGACCTCACCTCTTCACTCTGTTCTCAGTGTGGACAGCTATGGAGGAGCATAGCAAGAGCATGGCCTGAGCCATGAGGATGCTGCTAGAACAGTGGGCACACACTCCTGTTGGCACCAGAAGTCATCAGTTGCTTCTTGGTGCCACCAGTGAGTGGAGGTGAGGAATTTGCCAAGAACTTGTGCAAGGGGACCAATAAAGTGTCTCCAGGTGACCCCAGCCTGGGCTGGCATGGGCTTTCACAGAGTGCCCTGTGCTGATCTGTGAGCCCTGAACCCATGGGGCCTCAACCCCATTGCCTCATTGTGGATGCAGCTTCAAGAATGAACACATGGCCATCAAACATACATCTCCCTGGGGAGACCATGGGGGCAATATTCAGGCTTCTGACAGTGAAATATGTGTGTCATGACACCAAATGCAATGAATTTGACTGCATTGTGACCTGTTTCAGGATGTTCTGGATGAACAGGGAAATCCAGTCAGTAGTTGCCCTCTCTCCCACATCATTTCTCTCTGCCCCACACTCCACCATTCCCATAAGAATAATTTCTCCCACTTAAAATAAAACGACTCTGTTGATCTCACATGGCTCTCACCGCTGCCTCTGTCTCATTTCTGCTCTGTATTGCAAATCCCCCCTAAACACTCAACTGCCTCTCATCTCCTGTCTTCTAGAATCCATGCCACTTGGGTTTTTCTTCCCACCCACACCACAAACTTTTTTTTTCTAAAGAGAGAGGGAGGGAGAGAGGGAGAAATTTTTAATATTTATTTTTTAGTATTTGGTGGACACAACATCTTTGTTTGTATGTGGTGCTGAGGATCGAACCCAGGCCGCATGCATGCCAGGCGAGTGCACTACCGCTTGAGTCACATCCCCAGTCCAACCACCACAAACTTTTTTTAACCCAAATAAATGATGGCTGCCAAAGGTAACAGCCCCTCTTCATCCAGCATGCACTTGACTCTGTGCAGCACTTGGCACTTGAATGTGCCCATCCTTCATAGCATGGTCTCCCACTTGGTTGGTCCCCAGGGTGACCCTTCCACTTCTCTCTCTCCCTTCTTGGCTTACCAGTTTAAAGCCAGCCTCTGTAACCTAGTGAGGACCTAAGCAAGATAGTGAGATCCTGTCTCAAAATAAAATCAATAAAAAAAGTGGCTGAGGATTAGAGAGAACCACACAGGGTGTTGCTAGGTTGCCAGGGTCTTGCTAAGTTGGCTGGCCCTGAACTAGTGATCTTCCTGCTTCTGGCTCCTGAATCACTGAGTTTACAGACATGGGCCATCCCTGGCTCATCATTTATAAATTTATAAAAATTTAAGATTTCTTAATTTTTTTCTCTAGCCTTAACACTCCTGAACTTCCTTCCCACAGACTCAACTACCTATGCAACACCTCCACCTGGATAGCAAACTACCTCCTCACTGTAAGGTGCCCCAAACAAAATTCCCCTTCCTTCCCTTTCTCCCTCCCTGCCTTTCTCCTTGCTTCCTTTTCTTCTTTTCTTCCTTCCTCCTTTTCTTTCCTATATTTTATCTTTGACTTACTCCTTATAATAAGGGATTTCAAACATCCACAAAAGTCCATAGACAGACTGGTGTACCAACTCCCCCACCCATCCCACAGGCTCGGTGACTATTCACTCAGGACCAATCTTGTTTCCATTCTCCACCCCATATTATCTTTCCCAGACATACATGTTGTATCATTCCATATATATCTTTTTTTTAGTTTGCATCTCTAAAAGACAAGTCCTCATTTTTAAACATCATCATGCCCTCATTGTCCTCATTAAAAAAAAAAGACAATTTCTTAACATCATCTAATAGCCAGTCAATGTTCCATTATCCATCTACCTCATAATTTTTTGGAAGCTTGAATCAGAATTCAAATAAGGTCTGCACAGTGTGATTAATATATCTGTAAGTCTTTTAATCTCTAGATTCTCCCTCCCATTCCCTTTTCTTGGCAATTTATTTGTGGAAACTAGGTCATTTGTCTTATGGTGTTATCCTCTCTTTGGATCTTGCTGAATGCACCCCACAGTATTGTTTGACATGTCACAACCTCCTCTGAATTATCTGAAAATTGGTATTTGGATTCTAGAGGTAGTGGCAGATCCTTCTATTGAGAGGCAAATAATGTCTCTTTTTTATCATATTCAGAGAAGTTTATGCTCATTGCCTGGACCCATTACCTCATTAAGATGGTGTGATATTCAAATTCTGTCATTCTTCCTCATTCATTAGCTGGAAGATTATTAAAGAAAAATGCCCCCTCAAATACTATTTGATTATCCTAGGTATAGTTTGCACATAAAAGGCATAATAAATGCTTATTCTTTCCCTTTACTATCAATCATTTTTCTCAATAATGAGTTGGTTTGCCATCATTCTCCAACAAGCACCAATTAAAAGATCTATTTTAGCATCATCATAAACACATGGATTTAAACACATTTGATGACATTGCAATTCATTGCAGTTTTATCCTTATTAATGCTCACATATTCTTCTTTCTTTCTTCTCTCTTTCTTTCTTTTTCTTTTTTACTGGACCCAGGGCCTTCTACATGCTAAGCAAGTGCTCCACCACTGAGCTACATTCCCAGATCATTATCCCATCCTTATCCCACCCTTCTAACTGGCATTAGTCCTTGGGACCAGACCCAAATCGTCTTTGAAAGCTTTCTTGCTAGCTAGTATTTCCAAATACCCCAGGATCCTATGGTCCATTTCCTGCCCCATACTTCTGGTCAGCAAACGTGGGAAAGAGTACTGCAAGATCACAATATGAATGCTGGCATGACTGTTGTGCCATTCATTTGAAATAGATCTCTTGATTCTCTCCTCAAAGCCTGCTCCTCCCTCACTCTTCCCCATGCTCATGGGTGGCAACTCCCTTCATCTAATTACTCGGGCCAAACACCTTGGAGTCAGCATTGAGTCCCTTTCCTTCACACCCATGTCTGCTCTATCAGTAAATCTGCTGACTTTGGCTTCATATAATGTACGCATCTCGGCCACGACCACTCCCTGAACTGTGGTCTCACCTGCTGCATTGTAGGAGCCTTATAACTGGTTTTTCTGTCTGTTCTCTACAGGGCAGCTAATTGGCTCTTTTGAATAACATGACCGAGACCTTGGAACTCCTTTGCTCAATATGATTTGCTTCTCCTTGTGCTTGGAGAAGAGTGCAGACACGTTATGACAGGCTGTAAGGCCTGCATGATCTGGTCTCAAACCCTTCCCCCACCCTCGACCTCCCTGTGCTCACTGCCTAGCTGCTTCCATTCTCTTCCTCAACAGTTCTTGCCTTTCCCTCTGCCTGGAGAGCTCTTGCGCTCGCTCTCTCTCTCTCTCTCTCTCTCTAACACACTCTCTCTCTCTCTCACACACACACACACACACACAAACCCCTCTTCCCCATCTCCTCATTTCTGCTGTCTTCACTTTATCAGAAAGGACTTTCTTCACTCCTGTATAAAATAGGCCTCACACGGCCCCACACCAACATCTCTGTCCTTTTACCCTGCTCTTTTTGTCTTGAGAGCACTAAGCACAGGGGACAGCTGTGCTCATTCTCTCACTACTAGGATACAAGGCAGGAATTTGTCCATTTTGTTCACTGCTGTACCCCGAGAACTAAAATAGCAGTCCTGGAAATTGTTCAACTGATGTTTGTTGACTGACTCAATGAATGAGTGAATTAAGGCAAAGGAGAGAGGGAACATGTGGAGAAGAGACAGATGTGTTAGTCAAGTTTCCATCCCTATGACAAAATACCTGAGAGAATCAAAGAATTTGGGCTCAGAGTTTCAGAAGTTTGTATCCATGGTTGCTTAGCCCTGTTGCTTTTGGACCCATAGCAAGGTAGTCCATCATGGCTGAAATTTGGGGCAGAGCAGAGCTGTTTGCATCATTGGTAAGGAGGCAAAAAGACAGAGGAAGGGGCCTGGATCCCAATATCTCCTTCAAGGACAGACTCCCAATGACCTTCTGCAAGGCTCTGCCTCATAAAGCTTTCACCTTCTTTCAATAGCATTACAGACTGTTGGCCAAGCCCTT
Organism: Ictidomys tridecemlineatus; assembly: GCF_052094955.1. Taxonomy (NCBI): domain Eukaryota; kingdom Metazoa; phylum Chordata; class Mammalia; order Rodentia; family Sciuridae; genus Ictidomys; species Ictidomys tridecemlineatus. The sequence goes on from NC_135490.1 coordinate 47,391,752, forward strand.
GATGCATGAGGGGACAGTGGGAGACTTGGGGACCTCTCATTTAGCCTTTGGGGCAGTGGTGGCATTGACCCTTGATGGGATGTTGCCAGTGGAAAAGATGACAGAGCTCTCTCCTGTTCCAGACTTACCTTCCTGGTCTTCAACAGAAGAGGCCTCATCTGGTTTCAGCAATGAACCATAAGTGAAACCATTTATTACAGAGAGTTGCAGGAACATGATATAAAGATGAACAAACAGTGTAGAGGAGAGAAATGAGCCCTCTTGAGTTTCTGTAAATATCAGAGAACAAGAGAACCCAGAAGTCTCCCTATTTAGCTACTCAAACAAAGTTTAGCAAGGCCTTTGGAAGCACTCCAGCAGAAGGCAGGGTGTCCAAGTGCGTATTTCAGGGAGCACATCATAGTCAGCCCATCTCTGCTTTCATGAGTGTTCAGGTAAGGAGTTTAAATCACTGGTTTACAATAAACCTAGACAAAAGGGTCATTTTCTTTTAGACTGGCCACTTGTCTGGGAAAATCTGGCCATTTATTTAAGACCATCAGGTGTCTCTAGTGGGAGACTGGATCTTTTGAAGGCAATCTACGCAGGATGGGGACGCAGAGGCACTGGAGGGGATAGGGGAGTTTGGTGGGTGTGGACAGTGCCTTGAACATGCTGGCCAAAGCTCTCTGCCTGTTCTTCCTTCCCCTCACCCCTGGTTCCCCCGCCCTTTCCCTTCTTAGCAACTTCTTTCTTTTCCCTCTCTCCCTCCTCCCTTTATCCCCATTCCCTCCTCCTTTCATTCCTTCTCTCTACCTCTCCATCTCTACTCACCTCCTCCCTTGAAATAATGTCTATGACTTTAAAAAACAATGGAAATTCATGATTTTAAATTAAGATGCTTGTTGGGGGAATCTAAATGAAAAAAAAAATACATAGCAATGTCCTGTCTTCCAGGTGCATCAGAGGCCATATTGAAGTTCAGGATCAGGTTTAAAAACAGAGATGGCTCTGGCTGAGGAAGCAGTTCCGAAATACAGCCACACGAGGGCGCCTCTGGGGCGGAGCCGCTGATAAGGAACAGGCATTAGTCAATTGCAGTGTCCAGTGCCGCCTCCAGGGGCACCATCTCTCTGCATCTCTAGACAAGTGTAAATTATATTACTACCAGTGCTTCTGGCGCGCCACCACCCACCCCCTGGCTCCGAGAGAACTTGAACAGGTCATCAGGTTTCAGAAAGCAGTGATAGCTCAATGGGCTGAAGATGGGAGGCCTTCTGCCAAGTGGCTCTGATGCGTGTCATCTCTCAGGGACTCCCATTCCATCCTGGGGAATACCTGAAATTGGACAGCTCATCTCCCTAGTGATGGAGGGCTTAGGACTAGATTTAATTTGATTTCAGTACAGTGACATTTCTTCCATCCCAGTACTTGTGCAGCAACTCCATAGTCACATTATGCATAATATATTTGAGCTGAATAATACACGTGCACAAACATCTTTTCCCCTATATTTTCATTCTGTGGAGCATGGGTAAATGGCCTTAGAGCGACATCTGAGGCTTAGGAATACAAAAAAAAAAAAATGTTGCCAAGGAAGGGGTCGCCAGTCCTACAAAGCAGAGCGTGTCTCCTGGGGCAACTCCAGTACCCTAAGGTGAGGACTTTCCTAGCACTCCTGAGCAATGGGAAAATGTCAATGCTCAGAAGCCCTGTGCTGCACCTTCTTCAGTCCCCAGGATCAGCAGCAGCTGCAGATGGTTCTGGCATTTCCCACTGCTTATTAAGATGGAAAACATTCAATAAAACAGAACACATGTTTGTCCCTCGGAGGACCTGAGGACCCAAAGCTGCCAAGGATACTAATTCCCGTTTATTTCTACACTTTTGGGGGGCATGTTTCTTGTCTGCTTTCCCTGGAAATGGGCTTGCAGCCTGGAAAGCAGACAGCATAAAACTAAAAATCTCCTGTAATTTCACCATCAATGAACTCAGAAAAAAATTCTGGAATATATCCACAGTCACTTTACCTCTGTACTTTATTTTTCTCTCTCTCTCCCTCCCTCCCTTTTTCTCCCTATCCTTCTCCCTTTTCCTCTAATTCTTTACTCAGTACCATAGAAAAACTGTTGTTAAGCACAGATATAGGAGGGTTATGACACTGACCATGTGCCAGGCCACAAAGAATTACTTGATAAATACCATAGAATAAAAAATAACAAATATATCATTTTCTCAGACCTTAATAAAAAAAATAGAAATGCATAGCAAAAGGATAGTTTGCAAAATATATTGCTGGGAAATACATAAGATTAAATTTTAAAATGTGAAAAAAGAAAACATATAGTGAATTATTATGCACTCAGAATGTCAATGAAATGGTAATCATTTAAATTTCCTGGGACTTAAAACAGTAGATGGAGGGAAATTTATAATTTCAAACAAAAACTGTTAATTCAAGAAACTGGAAAAAAGTAAAAGGGCAAATTTAATAACAAGAAACAAAAATAAATAAAAATAAGGACAAAAAATCAATGAAGTAAAGGAAGAAAAGACAAAAGCAAAAGCAAATTCTTTGAAAACTTTAATAAAGTAAAACTCTGGGCTGGGGATGTGGCTCAAGCATGCTCACCTGGCATGCATGCTTCCCAGGTTCGATCCTCAGCACCACATACAAACGAAAGATGTTGTGTCCAACGATAACTAAAAAAAAATAAATATTAAAAAATTCTCTCTCTCTCTCTCCTGTCTCTCTCTCTCTCTCTCTCTCTCTCTCTCTCTCTCTCTCTCTCTCTCTCTCTAAAAAAATAAATAACTAAAGTAAAATTCTGCCAAGACCAATCAAGAAAAGAGGAGATGAAAGCCAAGCACAGTGGTGCACACCTGTAATCCCAGCAACTCGGGAGGCTGAGGCAGGAGAATTGCAAGTTCAAGGGCAGCCTCAGCACTTTAGCAAGGCCTTAAGCCATTTAGCAGATCCTGTCTCAAAATTAAAAATTTTTTAAAAGGGTTGGGATGTGACTCTGTGGTAAAGCACTCCTGGATTCAATCAAAAAAAAAAAGGGAGAGAAAAAAATTGCAAATGGATAAGACTAATTGAAAGGGGAGAAACAATTGTAGATATGACAAAGAGAAAAAAAATGATGTAATAACAATAATCCCTTTGAAGTAGCTTTGTTAGACTATCAAACCTAAATCTGTTTGAGGGTCAACATTTAAGAATCAATTTGCAGAAATACAGAGGATAGGAGAACATGTCAAAGTGGAGATGCAATCATGGACAATTCTAGGCCATGACCCGTGACCCAATTTCTTCAAAGGAAGAAAAATAGCTAGAAGGGACCAGAGATATTAGAAGACATATCAGCCAAGTGCAATGGATAGACTTCCTCAGATTCAGATTCAAACAGACAAGCTTAAAAAAAATGGCATTTGTGAGATAATTGGAAGCTTAAACACTAATTGGGGTTTCTTGATATTGAGCAAAAATTACCTGGAAAGGAGTGGTGGATAGACTAAAAAACACAGTTCTTAACTTTTGAAGTTCCCTACAAGAGCATTTGCAGTTATAAAAATGCCCTTGTTAGCCAAACTCAGTGGTGTACACCTGAAATCCCAGCTATCCAGGAGACTGAAGCAGAAGGATTGCAAGTTCTAAGCCAGTCTGGGCAATTTAGCAAGACTGAAATAAAAAAATGAAAAAGGACTGGGAATATAGCTAAGGGGTAGAGTGCCCCCGGATTTAATCCTTGGTTACCCCCCCTCCCAAAAAATGCCTGTGATATGATTTAAAGCATTTTGAGAGCAAGGCTGAGGGCTATAAATACAAGATTAGCTGTGAGTTGATAACCACTGAAGTACAGGAGATCATAAATCTACTTTTGATTATGTGCTTAAATTTTTCTAAAATAAAAGTTTTCAAAATATGATGAACAACGATATGCTAAACAATGTGAAAATCTGGATATTGTTGGTAAGTTTATGAAGCAATATGAAATGCCAAAATATGAAATACATAGCCCCAAACCCAATTTACAATCATTAAACTTAATGATTTTTTTTACTCTATAATTTCTGCTGTTTCTAAGTCACCAGTTAATGGAATTTTATATTAGCAACCTAAATGGTCTAAAACACCAAGAATGAAAAAGAAATTCCAGGAATTGTTACCAAAAACCTATAACAAACTTTTTTTGGTGGGTACCAGGGATTGAACTCAGGGGCACTCGACCACTGAGCCACATCCCCAGCCCTATTTTGTATTTTTTATTTAGAGACAGAGTTTCAATGAGTTGCTTAGAACCTCGCCTTTACTAATGCTAGTTTTGAACTCAAGATCCTCATGTCTTAGCCTTCCAAGCTGCTGGGATTACAAGCATGCACCCCCACACCTGGCTAACAAAAAAAAATTTATAAGGAAAATTTCAGTATATTTCCTTGCCTCTCAGGTATAGTTGACACTTTTAAAAAATAATAATATAAGATGCCTGGTTAAGTTACAATTTCAGATTAAAAATTATTTAGTGTAAGTATATCCCATGCAATATTTAGGATAAAATACTAGGTATCCTATATTTTATCTGTCAATCCTACTTTGAGGGAACATTCAGCATCTGAAGACATTCTCGTCTAAACTGGGGGTGGGGTATTAATGACATCTGCTATACAGCCTACAATGCCAAAGATGGTACCTCTCACACATACAACAAAGTAATGATTCTAAGGTTAGAATCCTATGTTACACACTTATAATAACCGACCAAAAACATAAGAACCACACACAGCAACTATGAATGATATGGGCATTAACTTAATTCATAAAATCTTTATAAACTTTTAAACTCTAACAAATAACAGAAAAGATATTATAAATACACAGAGATTTTAATGCTTTTGTGAATGTTAAATGTTAATTTTAACTCCATGATCAATAAATACAAAATTCAAAAATTTAGGCAGATTATTTTCAGAGATTACTTATTATTCTAAATTTTACATGAAGTAATAAAGGGCCAAGACTAGCATAGTCAACTTTGAAAAAGAAAAGGGAATACTAACTCTGCTAGATACTAGGCACACTACCAAACCCTGGTAATAGAAACAGAATGTTACTGTCCCAAGAACAAACAAAAGGGATTAATTAGAGAGACAGAACACTCAGAAATACAACCTTGCAAGCCTAATATATTTTAGAAAAGTTGTCCCAAGCCAGTAAGAAAAGATATAAATCCCTAGTAACATGGGAAAAGAAAAACTAAATCCTATTTAATATTATATAGAAAACAAACTTCTTCAACGGATTCATTTATCCTTTAAGGCAAAAAATTACCAATAAATAAAATTAACAGAAGACCATTTTAGTGACTTAAGGGTGATAAAATTCAGAAGAACCAACTATACAAACAGTAAGCAGGTGTGGTGGCACACACCTGTAATCCCAGCAACTCGGGAGGCCAAGTTAGGAGTGTCAAAAGTTCAAGGCAAGCCTCAGAAACTTAGCAAGGTCCTAAGCAACTTAGTGAGACCCTGTCTCAAACTAAAAAATGAAAAGAGCTGAGAACGTGGATCAGTGGTTAAGAGCCCTTGGGTTCAATTGACAGTACCAAAAGAAACCCCACAAAACTGTAAACTGTAAACAAAAATGATAGGAAGATTTGATTACTCCAAATTAAAGGATTTCTAGTGCACAAAAGACACCATAGACACAATGAACAGGTTAGAAGATACCTGCAATATCTAAAGCTCCCAAAGGATTGATACCCGCATTAAATAAGGAGTTCTAGTGCATCAGAAGGGAAAAAGAATGCTGGTTGAATACAAATATTAAAAGGGAGTCAACTAAGGGAAATCCAAAAGCAAACACATATAAATAAATGCTGAAACCCACAGCATTTCTCTCTACCAGAGAAATGTAGATTCAAGCAACAATAAAATTCAATTTTACATTCATAAGATTAATGATGAATAGATGTCTAGACAATGCCAAATGTTAGTGGAGATTTGTGCAGGTGACTGACAGCAGGGAAAGCCTTTCAGGAGGGTAAGCTGGTAGTGTGGGGGTCAAATTTGGCAAATGCACATCCTATGATCTAGCTGTCCTGCTCTTGGGTAGATGCCCAGAGAGATGATCACAAGGATAATTATGCAGTTATGTGCAAAGAAATTCATTGCAGTGACACTCATTGTCATGTTTGTGTATCCAGAGTGAGTCAATGCACATGACCACTTTTAAGAAGATGGATGGGAACACGGAGTGAGTATATGCACACAATGGGATATTTGTGGCAATGGGAAATAATGCATTAGCTGAGCACATGACACCCCTGGGCCTTTGAAAACATGGTGCTTTGTGAGGTGGGAGACAGAAAGAGTCTTTTAGCCAATAGAATTAGTATTTTTTAAGAAAATGCACACAGAGGCTGGGGATGTAATTCAGTGATAGAATATTTGCATAGCATTTGCAAGGCCCTGGGTGCCAGCCCCCCAGCATCACAAACAAACACACATAAAATTAAAAAGCATCAAAGCAATATATGCTTCATCAAAACACATACAAAATAAGTTTCACATGGAGCACAATGGTTGGCATTTGGAAGTGGAGGATGAAAGGAAATAAGAAAATGAAAAAGCAAAAAAAAGTTTGTGCAATGATGAGAAATTACCCTGAAAGGATAAAGCAGTGGCTTTCTGCTCCTGTGGGCCCATGCTGTAAGAAAACAAAGCAACCAAGAAAGAAAAAGTTGGATGGTCTTGGATGAATCTAGAAAAGATATTTCTAAGATGTGAGTAGGTGATGTACGGACCTTATACTTGTTTGAAGGGAATAATTTCCCGATGGTGAGGGGTGGAGCATGAGCATGGAGAATCTAGGGCTCTGAGACCCTCTCATGCAGGAATTCATCTTAAGAAATTTAGAAAATTATATGCTAAACATCTTGTCTAGTATTAGGATTTGGGGAGAATTAAGGGTCTATGCCACTCCAAACCCACACCCCACAAGGGAAATGACAGAGAAGCTCTTCTGAGGCTTTAAGGGAACCCACAGAGACCCAAGGGCAGGTACCAACATTGCACGGAGTAGCTAGGCTAGGAATGGCAGATAAGGCCAAGCCTCCCAGATGCCCAGAGGGGTGGGAAACCTGTGGGGAGCTGCTGAGGAGGGGGCTGCCTGCCTTTACCACAACAGATCATTGAGGCAGAGGGGACATTCAGGGAAGTCCACTACACCTGCTGTCATATAGTATTGTTTTTAACAACAATAGAATCATTATATAGTCATATCCCTGGGCATCACGGAGGATTGATTTCAGGACTCTCCAAGGATACTAAAATTTATGAATGCTTAAATCCATTATATAAAATGGTATAGTATTTGCATATAACCTCCACATATCTTCCCATACAGGAGAACATAGATGTCTAGGCAAGTTGTAATATCTAATATAATGTAAATAGTTGTTATATTGTTCCAGGTATGATAAGAGCTTACATGTGCAAACATCAAGGCCTAAGTACATTTTCAATTCTCAATCCGTTGGATCCCAGGATGCAGCTCGCTCAGAGGGCAACTGTTCAGGTTCTAACACACTGGGGGCATGAAGCAGCATCCTCTGAACATTGTCCTTTTTATTAAATATTCTTCTATAATGCCTATAATATTCTTTGATAACTCCATATAATGGTCTAATCAAAGACCATAATGTAGGGCACATGCCAGTTACTTTGCTAATTGCTGGGGTCCAAGTCATCCCACCACCCTGCTCTTTATCGTATTTCCCAGGCTCCCTTTACCAACTAGGTTCAGCCATCAGGAAACACTGCAGAACACTAAAAGGTGGGAGGGAGAGAAACCCTGGTATCTCTACATCCCCCACCCAGTTTTGTGGTTCCAGTTACTGCCTCTTTACTCGCCCCCCACCCCAGCTTTTGCACTCTGATCTAGGCAGCAGGATAGAAGCACCTTTTCCTTTTTTTGGTTTCAGGGATTACATCCAGGGGTGCTTAACCACTGAACCACATCTGCAGTCCTTTTTGTATTTTATTTAGAGACAGGGTCTCACTGAGTTATTCAGGGACTTGCTAAATTGTTGAGAATGGCTTTGAACATGCAATCCTCCAGAAGCAGCTTTTTTTTAGTTGTCAATGGACCTTTATTTTTTATTTATTTCTATGCAGTGCTGAGAATCAAACCCAATGCCTCACACATGCTAGCTAGGCAAGCGCTCTACCACTGAGCTACAACTCCAGTCTCAGAAGCAACTTTTCTTGATGTCATAATGTCTGGGTTGCTTCTCTGTAGTATTTGGCTTCTCCACTTTCCATCACCTGTTTAATCACATCACTAAATTATAATATTTGGAAAAACTGGAGACAATTGTTTTTACTATCTGGACTCTGAAACAGGGTGAGCCAAACAGATTAATTTTAGCTATTATAAACCATATAATAGTCAAAAACTTAGTTCCCAATGTGTATTTCCTTAGCACAAATTTCTGGAAAATTATGTAAAACATATACACACACACACACACACACACACACACACACACATCATCTATTTCCCCACTGAACAGGTTCTACCAATTTATACTTTGACCAATTTACCAACTTATACTCCCATAGTCTCACCATCACCACTTTGTTAAAAACAATAGGAACTAATTTTAATTTTTTCTTTATCATTGGCTCTATTATTCTCTTAGCCTTGATCTTTTTCCTTTCTCAGTTATTGTCAAGCAATTTTCCACAGAGATGTGGAATTCCAGGAGGAGGGAGGGGTGCTAAGGATTATTATTATTATTTTAAGTTGTTTGAGAACCAATGGGAATGGTTGTGACCAGTATGAACAGTCCTGGCTTCTGTATCTCAGGAAGGCCAAGACTTGGGCACAAAACTTTACAATGAATGTAAAAAAAATCCCAATCCGACAGGGTCCTCTCTGCCAAGGAAAAGCTGAGGGGACTGTGTCTCTGACACAAGAAGATGACTCCTTATAATTTAAAACATGGAAGAGGGGGAAGCAGAGAAGTCCCTTCTGAATTTGGGGGTTCTATCACTGACAAGCTCACGGGTGCGACAGGACACGGCAGTGATGAGCACGGCCCCCTTCCCACTGCCGTCCTCTGACTCCAGGAAGGACACTTCACATTTGGGGGCCAGGTCCTTCACAGTCTCATGCATGATTTGGCAAAACTGGAAAAAGGGAGAGAAAGACAAAAGAACAAAGCACCTTAATCATGACAGATTTGTGTGCTCAGAGGTGAGAAGTAATGTTGGCAACACACAAGTAATTAAGAGGAGGAGCACGACAGCTACACTGTGGGTCTATTTATTTGTACCAGAAAATTAAGCCTGGGAGATGCTAATAATCTGTCCAAGTTCAATATCACAGTGTACCCATTTAGCTCTTAGCTCAAGAGAGCTAAAATTTCACTCTAGGACAAATGCCTTGGGATTCTGGTGAACTGTGCTCTTAAAATTAATCAGTGAAAGAAGTTCAACAGTCCTGTGAGCCACCTATGAGTCTTGCAGAAGTGTGTAACCTCCTCTGCAGGGGAGGACCAAATCCTGTGCATGTGGTTTCTATATTTTCCAAGGGTTATTACTTCACATCAGATCTACACTGACTCCAAAATGCCACTGAAGGCAAGAGGGGCAGATGTATAGGGTTTCTGTTAGGACATTACAGAGGTCACAGATCATCTTCCTATGGGACTGGAAAAAGAGACAGTCACCATCCTACCCATCCCAATCCAAGAGGGTCAGGATGCCCTCTCATCTGTGAAGCTTAGGATGCCCGGTCCCAGGGTCGAGAGCTAGGTTTCTATCCCTGTTACAGTTTGGATCTAAATGTCCCTCATGTAAGAGGTGGGAGGTTTTTAGGTCACTGGGGCTATGCCTTTGGAGGAAATTGTGGGACTCTGGTCTTCCTTTTTCTTTCTTTTCCACTTTCCAGTCACAAGGTGAGCAGTTTGGCTCCACACACACTCCTGCCATCATGTGCTACTTTTCCACAGGCCCCAAAGCAGCAGGGCCAACCAGTCTTGGACTGAAACTTCTGAAATTGTGAGCCAAAATAACCCTTTCCTCTTTATAAGTTGATTATCACATGTATTTTTTGACAGGAAGAGAAAGCTGAATAAAAGTCCCTTTCCCAACCCTCATCTGGAGCCAAGACTCCTATTTTTACAATGAGAATTATCACTGAGGAGAGGGATGTGGATTTTTGGAAGTCCCCCTCTTTTCACTAATAGTGCAGACTCAAAGAGCCTCTTAGGTCATTAAAATAAATGTGGTGACAGCTCAACTCATTATATCATAATAGCTAAACTATGGAACCAACCTAGGTGCCCTTCAATTGATGAATGAATAAAAAAATGTGATTGATATTAAGAAAATACATATATATATATATATATATATATATATATGACTATTACTCAGTCTTAAAGATAAATGATGGTATTTGCTTGTAAATAGATGGCGCTGAAGAATAAGCTAAGCAAAATAAGTCAATCCCAAAAAACCAAAGGCTGGTGTTTTTTCTGATATGTGGATGCTAATTCACAATAAGGGGGTTGGTTATGGGGACAGAAAGAATAGTAGAATGAATCAGACATTACTACTCTATGTACATATATAACTATAAAACCAGTGGGATTCTACCTCATGTGCATCCAGAAGGATGAGAAATTATGCTCCAACTATGTGTGATGTATCAAATTGCATTCTACTGTCCTGTATAAATTAAAATAAAAATTAAAAAAATCAAGTAGCTGCTATGTAGATAGTGTATAATACTGTCCAAATATATTGAAACTATGTTTATAAATAAAAATGTTGATATAAACATTTTGATTTAGGAAAAAAATACACAAATGTGGGGAGAGGTGGTCACAGTTCAATCCAGGATTCTCCACCTTCAGCAAAACTGAGCATGTGCTCTCTGCTCACACCCTCCCCTCACCCAACCACCACCACCACCACTCATGGAGCTTTGTGATGCTGGCCCTTGAGCAGTTCTGGCAAGAGAGGGTGCTTGACGCTGGATGGCTGGGGGAGGAAGAAAGGATTTGCTCCTGTGTGGGTGCCCCAGCAATGCTGTTTTACCGTGGCATCAGCAGTGGTCCACTCATCATTTTCCCCTCACAGACTCAGCCCTAGGTTTTGATCCCACCCCCACCTCCGCTTTCCCGAGCCTCGAGGTGGAAGCAGCTTCCTCATGTTTACTAACTCAGAACTTTCTAAGAAACCCATTGTCATCTCAAGATAATAAGCTTCCTTGCAAATGCTATGGTGGAGTCTCCAATCACTCATTGCTGTCCAGTTCTGGGATACAAGGCCCTCACCTAGTTGGGTGCCTACCTCTGTTTGCCCAGGTTGAGCGAAAGATCATCCACAGCCTTGTCAAATTTCATGCGGAAGTCGTCCAGGCATCCATTGCCCTAAAGCCCCCCCCACTCTATGTTGACGCACATCTGCCCCTCTTCTCCATCCACCAGCTCCACGTTGCACATCTCCTCCTTGTAGCAGGCATTGCTACCCATGCCTGCCAATCACAGGGACACCAGGTCTCACTCAGCTCCAGCCTCCCACCCATCCAAGGCTCTACCCCCCTCCCCTGTGGGGAGGATGGTTGATAACGTTACCAACAATGAGGCCAACCTCACAGTGAGGGTCTTCATAGCCACAGGTCATCATAGTTCCAACTGTGTCATTAACCATAGCCACCACGTCCAGGTCAAACTCCTAAGAAGGCAGACGCAGATGCCTAGTCCAAAAGTGAACCCCAACATTCTCCCTTCAGACATTTGCAAGGACACTTACATGTATATAAAATACATCTCAAATGCTGTGACTCACTCCCTTATTTCATGCGAGGCTCGCTCAAGGCTTGCATGAAGACTTCCTTATTGTGCTGCTATTAAGATTGCCACTTCCCTGCTCACTTTATCTGCTCTCCTTGTCCAACTTCATTTATCTTAGCCCTTAATAACAGTTGCCATTGGATAATGGGTTTATGTTTGAGAACAAACGTTCTTTTTTGTTTTGTTTTGTTTTGTTTTGCTGTCATTCCTGAATCCCCACACCCAGAACAGAGCTTTATGCACAGTGGACACTCAACCATTGCTGAGATGAGTGATTACATCAATTTTCCTGCCAGCCAAAGCAACTGCACTCAATGTTGGCCCTCACAGATCACTTCAAGCATCAAGGAATCAATGCATGGGGTCTCCTTTACCTCTCGCCTGTGGATCACTTCCTTCAGCAGGGTGACCATGTCCTCACCCTCGCATCTAGATGCCTTGAAGCCTTTGGTCCACTTAAGGAGGATACTCTAAAAAGCACAGAGAAGACCTCAGAGAAGGGCTGCTGGGTCATTTCTGGGCTCTCAATCTCTTAAACTAGACAGATTCCCTGGAGTAACTAGCCATCTCACCTACCAGTGATCCTCAACCTAAGGTTGTTCCTAAGGTTGTTGCTTGGATTTACTGAGTACTTTCTGTACACCAATGCTGGTGCATGATATATGCTACACCATTTAATCCCCACAGCCATTTTTGGAGAACATTTATTATGATCACACCCACCTTTTACAGGTAACCCAGGCACCCAGGTGACTTGCCTAGGCCTAGTTTGAAGCTAGGAGCAGGACTCACCTCCAGACCTGCTGACTCCAATTAATGGCTCATAAGCACTGTGCAAATGTCCCAATACATGTTTCCTTTACTGGGCAAAGCAGTTTTGCCCTGTACCTGTCCTTCACTTAAAACAGAAGGGCCAGTACATCTCTTAATTTTTCATACTTCCGTATCCAGTGAACGAGTACCTGGCCACAGCTGGGGAAGTGTCTAGGCCTCACACTCCTCCACATTTCTTAGTGAGAAAGCTCTCTAAGGCTTCTCAGAGTCCTCTGTGGGCCCATCTTTAATGTGGCCCTTGACCATGTCACAGGGCCATCTGGAAGTAAATGCCCGGTGGCTTTGCACGTAGGAGAAATCTTTGTTCACTGGAGCTCTCTGTGCTGCCGAACACCAGGAACCAGTGTCAGCAGTCCCAGATCCATTTCCCAAGAGGCTGGACCCACCAGTGGACTGTGTGCTCACTACCTCCCACTTGCATGGTGTCCCCAGGCCTTCCTTGGTGGTTCATGCCCATCACCTTGGCATCTCATCCACTTGGATGTGTCACACCATGATCAGATCCCAAGAGACTCAGAAGAACAAAGCACATTCCTGTGGAGCCTTGGTTTACACACTCACATCCAGACAAGGGTGTGCTCACCTCCACCCATCTCTCTCATCTGCACATTAGCTTCATATCTCTGGCAAAAGTTTGACGCGTTAAAATTTATAGAATGTCCAAGTAATATCACTTCAGGTAATCCTTATAAAAAGACACCAATAGGCCCCAACAGCTGGGGAGACTTGCCCAAGGCCAGTGGCGAGTAAATACAGCCAGAGGCCCTCAGGCCTCCTGAGCACCTGCTAATACCTCATCATCAGGATGACCTCATCAGCTAACAGATAGAATCGTCTTTCCCTTTGTTTGCTGTTCATTTTTATGATCCTAGACATAACATGTGCTCTTTACAGAAAATTGGAACATACAGATTAAGATCCAGCAGGATGACTCTTCTATTCAGATAAACTACTTCTATTCAGATAGAAACAGTTATCATACCCAATAAAATATATAAATACATGGTATGAAAAGATAGTGTCTGTTTAAAATAAAATAAAATAAAAATTTGTAGGAAAAGTCTGGAAGGACCTTGTTGGAATGTTATTTTTACTTTTCTATTAATCATTTTTTCTTCTTTTCTATATAATATAGATATTATAATTCTCAAAAATTTAAGAATAAATAAATAAAACCTCTCCCCATCAAGTCATTCTTCTAATTTGCTCCAAGTACTCCTCACCTCCTCCAGGACTGCACTCAGATTAACACCTCACTGCGTCTTCAGAGCTGTAGTATCCCATTGCCATGGTCCAAACAGCAGCTCTTACTTTTCTGAGCTTGCTTCAACAGCCCAGTTTGGAAGCATCTAAGGCAGGAACCATGCCTTTTGCACCTGGAAACTGCATCCACAGCACCATAACCCTGCAGCATGCATGCAGGTTTCTACATGACTGGCTATGTCAGAGAGGAACCACTGTTCAAATAAAAATACTCTAATATCGAACCCATCAGCCCAGATCCCAGCATTGCCTACTCAGCTGTCCTCCATCTCTTTATGTACTCTTATCCAGAACATCTGGGAACACCAGATCTTCAATTCCTCTTTCATTCATCCAAGGCAAGTTGAACAGGAATGAGAGGCAAAGGTGAGTCTAGAAAGACCAGAGCATCCACATTTACAGGAGACAAAATAAAAATGCCTGAGCCTGTAAAGCCTCAGGAGCAGGAGAGAGAATTTGAGCTCATGGGCTCAAGACATCAGAAAAACAGAATTCAAATAGTGGCTTGGCTACTCCCAAGCTAGCTGACCTGGAGCAAGGCACCAAGTACCTAAGTAGACCTTATCTTCTTTACTGAAAATTAGGCATATGAACACTTAACATAGATGGTTGCTGTGAGGATTGAATGAGATAATGCACATAGGAAGCTAAATGTATTATGTGGCATACAAATAAGTGCTTAAAATATGTGAATTTCATGTTTTGTTTTAGCATCACCATCATCATTCTTCCAAAGAAAGTTGGATCCTAACTAACCCATTTAACCTCCATCAGCCTCAACCAACTTATTCTTATCAATGGGCCCTTACTCCCCAAGGGTCACTAGTGCCCTTCTTTCACTCATTAAGGTCAATAAAGCCCATAGGAGAGCCCTGTGGGAAGGCACTGTTACCTCATCCAAGCTGTTCTGCTGGCAGGGGAAGGAGAAGTTGAAACCCAGAGGCAGAGACACACCCTTCATGCCCATGTGCTCCAGAAAGTTAGTGATGCATTGGATGATGTGGTCAAAGAGCTGTGGGGAGAAGTTAGAGCACTAAGAAAGAGGCCCTTCACTGAGCATAATCTGCTCTAATGCCATCCATTTCCCTGCAAATTCCATGATTTTGTCATTTTTTAGTGCTGCGTAATACTCCATAGTGTATAAATGCCACATTTTTTGGAGAGCAACTAAGAATAGAGTAGGGAGGAAGAGCAGGAAGAAAAGATTGACATTAAACAGAGGCACGAGATGGGAGGGAAAGAGAGAGAAAAGTGGAATTGCATGGAAATGGAAAGAGACCCTCATTGTTATAAAAAAACTACATAAAAGAGGTTGTGAGGGGAATTGGAAGAAAAATAAGGAGAGAAATGAATTACAGTAGATGGGATAGAAAGAGAAGATGGGGGGAGGGGGATAGTAGAGGATAGGAAAGGTAGCAGAATACATCAGTCACTAGTATGGCATTATGTAAAAATGTGAATGTGTAACCTATGTGATTCTGCAATCTGTATTTGGGGTAAAAATGGGAGTTCATAACTCACTTGAAACTATTGTTCGAAGTATGATATGTCAAGAGCTTTGTAATGTTGTGAACAACCAATAAAAAAAAAAATTTTAAATTAAAAAAAAAAAAAAGAGGCCCTGGCCTAGATGGGCTACCCCCAATAAGACCTCAGTAGGAGCTCAAGGTTTCTATCCAGAAGAAATGAAAGCTCAGGCACAAACCCAGAGAGCAGCCTGGGCCTGGGGCCCACCAACCTTCTCCAGGTCCATGGGTGAACAAGGAAAGAGCTGTCATTGAAAGCAAGAAGCTTCCTGGGCCCTCCTGGAGGCTCCATGCTGCTCATCTCCTCGCCTGTGCCATGCATGACCTCCCGTGGGATGGATTAGATCTTGTTGTGCATCTCTACTCCTCACTGCTTCCCATTTCACACACGCACTAGCAGGACCTGGAAATTGGTTCCTACAAGGTCCAAGGCCAAGAAGTCTCCTTTCTCTGGAAAACAAATCCAAGGAGGTAATGAGCTGGGGTGACAAAGAGTGACAGTTTATGTACCTTCCCCTGACAGGGCCCACTCTACAGCTGCAGCAGCCTCAGGGGGTGATGGAGTGTGATCTCTATTTAATGATGAAGAAAAAAGATGCCCCAGGATGAGATCTCTGCTGGCTCCTTAGTGACTCTCAAATGAGTCCACATGCTGGGGGCCCAGAAGTCAAAGTGAGCACTGCAGAGCTCTGGGGATGCTGATAGAGTACATTTAAAACTATCTAAATATGCTATTTGTGCCAAATCAAATACCACCTTAGGTTAGATTCCAGACTAGAGAAGGAAAAAGAGAGTGTAATTCTTTAAGAGAATTAGAAGGAAAATCTTTTAAAATGAGAAAAACTTCCACCATTAGGCAATTTCAGCGTGCCACAAGCCTCACACACAGTCCCCATCCAACACTTAGGCCATCCTAAGGGATACAGTTCATTCCTTTCTTATGGATGATCAAAATCTGGCTGAGATGGACAACATTACTTATGTAGAATCACATCAGTAGAAAAAGGGAGAAGGATCAAACCCTAGTCTCTGGAACCTATACTAACTGCTACATTGGCCTGCTCAGCAATCATTTTCTCTTATTTGGGAAAAGACCTTGATTTATTAGGTTACAAGACCTACAAGAGGGTTTATAGTGATGTTTTTCTGTAAAGGGACAGACAGGAAACATTTTAAGCTTCATGGACCACATAGTCTCACTGCAAACACTCAACTCTTCCAGGGTAGTGCAAATCAGTCATGAATGCTGTACAGACCAATGGGCATAGCTGTGTGCTGGTAAAACTTTATTCACAAAAGCAGGCATAGGCCAAACCTGGCCCAGGTAGTACAGTACCCGGACCAAGTGATGGTTGTGAGCAGTGGCTCTGGTACCTAAATTCCTGGATTTGAATCCCAGCTCTGACTTTTGCTAGTAGCGTGAACTTGGGCAAGTTTCTTAACTTCTCAGGCCTCTGTTTTTTGCCACATACAGCAGTTGGTTAATACACAAAAGTAACTACTAATCTTTAATAGCTAACAAATATTAAAGGAATTAATAGGCATTAAGTGTGTTGATACATAGTAGGTACCAGTAAGTACTGTTTGATTTTAGCTGAGGTATGTCTGGTTGACTCTAGTATTATAGTAATATAGCTTCAAAAACAGGTGGCAGTTCAAATGTCCAAGGCTAATGCTAACGGACCTCCCCAATCATCGATGCTAGGACAAAGGCCTGCCAGGAGAGCATCTCTGCTGCATACCTATGCCATCGGGGGTATCACACATGTAGGTGGGCAGCATCTTCACAGGGGAGATGGAGTGTGTCTCCTTGTTCAGACCTCGCTCCATTTGAAGCTTCATCCTTCTCTTGACCTCCAGAAACTGCTCATGGCTCAGTTTTAGAGGCTCCAGGGTCTTCTGGTGGGCTCTTTGTTGATCATCCAGTCGGTAAGCCTCCGCAGTCACCATGGCTGCCCCTTTGTTGCTGCCACCCTCAGAGCCGAGGAAGTGAATGACGCAGTCAGCCAACAGCCGACTTACAGCCTTGTGAAGACGCTTGGCAAAACTGTAGCCGCCCAGGTGAGATAAGAGACAGGTGTCCACAGTTAAGGTCAGTGGTATAAATGGTTGCACAATGGCTCACTGCTTCAGCCCAAAAGTTGGGCCTGCAAGAGCAGAGGCTGCCCTCAGCCTTCTCCCTCCACGTTTTCCCATGTTAGGAATCCCTGTATAAAACCTCAGATAACCGCCCTGGTGGGGTTTATTACCCACTGAAAGGAAAGGACACTTCTTGCAAAACACTGTTCCCTACGTGCAGTCACAAAAAATCTCCTCTGCCCAGGAGATTGCAATCAGCCTCTGCAGTCTAATAGAATCAGGTGGCTCTAACATTACCCATTTTTCATGTTCCATAACTCATTTTATTTGAAGATATAACTTCTTCTGCACTCTCACCTCTCTTTTGCCAATTTCTTCCAACCATCTCAAGGTATCTGAACAGCTAAATATAACATGTTATGTTTGACAAGAAACTCTCCAGGTGATGACTGCTTTGAGGTATCGCTCTGGTACTCCAAGTGTGGTCCATGAGCCAACTGCCTCATTGGAGGCTGTGAGATGCAGGATCTCAGGCTCACCTCAGACCTTCTGAACCAGAATCTGCCTCTTAAGATCCCCATGTGATTCATGTGCACATTAACTAAAGTTTGGGAGGCACTGAGCTAGGAGATTAGGGAACCTCAGAGCTGAGACCTTCCACAGTGACCAGCTCAGTTAATGATGCCATATTTACCTGGCACTCATGTTAGGAGAAATTAAATGAGTGCAACAAGAGGCATCTTCCAGGTCCCAACTGAAACTTGAATATCTGGATATATATAACCCAAGGGATCAAAACATGCAGCATGGCATCAATTCAATACCCAAATCAGAGGCTGGTAACCCCCAGTACTGAGGTGGTCCCTGGCAGAATACATAGCACATATAAGAACCACCAAGAATCATAAGAGTAAAGAATGAAACTCTGTCTTATAAAGAAGAGCGTGGCCAAGAAGAGTACCCAGCATGCAGGGGAGCTCTGAGTCATCATCAGCCTTCAGAAATCACCTCCACCCACACCAGGAATGACATCCTCCAGTAGCCACTTGCTCCATTGGGAACTATAATTCTACAAAGACCCCTGACACCTTGGGATGAAAAACAGAGCTGCCCGATGGAGTCACCAGGTCCCAGGTATTCTGGGACCTCCTTCACTCCTGGGCCCAACATGCTGACTCACTGAAGGTGTTTCTTGTAGACGGAGCCATCAATCCCAAAGGTGGAGCACACCCTTTCCTCACCCTTGCTCTCCTTGATATGCCAGGGTGGCTGCACACAGGTTGGTTGAGCGTGTGGACACAATCTGGCAGATCCCTTGAGTGGCCACACAGTCCTCCTGCAATGGATTCAGACCCAGCCACACCATCACCTGGTAGGCCTTCTGGATGCCATCCTTATCGCTGGGAATGAGAAAGATAGTGTGTGTGCACTTGTCTGACCCACTGTGGCCAACAGGAGGAGGGTGTGGGTTGGCAAGGAAGCCCATCAGCTCCAGCAAACCCCATCTATCAGTGAGAACACAATTTCTCTTATGACCTTGCTACCTGTTTGTGAGCAGGGCGGGGACAACAAGGAGGGAATACAATGCAACATCGCCACCTTGAGGTATCTTTTCCAGACATCACACACACAGTCTCTCTCTCTCTCTCTCTCTCTCTCTCTCTCTCTCTCTCTCTCTCTCTCTCACACACACACTCACATACAGTGCTAACCTGGCTCATTTTTCCCCCAGTGAGTAAAACCAGTATTTCTTTTCTGTGTGCTAATATGAAGATAAGACCTGGTTCATGGACCTTCTGCACTCTTTGCATTTGCCATTTACTTGTCTTAGGGTAAACAGACAGAATCTCTGCCTCTATAAACAGTCACCTCTAAACATGTGCCAGCTGTGCTGCCCATCTGTTCTCTCTAAAGCAGCCAGAGTTTGTCTGTGTCTGAAGATGGTGGGAAAAGGTAGGTGATTTGACACCATAAGTGCCCTTCTCAGGGGAGCCAAATGCCTCACTAGATTGAGTACTACCATCCCCTTGGGGTGTAGCAACTTTAGCCACTGTTTAAAGGTTCCACTCAGAACAAAGTCCTTGGAATGCTTTCACTGCTCCTTTTGGCACTGAAATCACCTCCTCTCTCTACCTGGTTCCTCAACTAATAGGACCCCCTCTATTCACATGAGGAAATAGCAATAATGGAAAACTAGCCCCAGCTATCAGGATACTATGGGCCATCCTCACTCCCACCCCCGGGCTGGACTATGAGTGGGTAAATATATCTGTGGGCATCCAAGCACCTATTTTTCTGTTTTGAAGTAGGGCTCAGGGTAGTCCCTTTTGAGAACTGCTGATAAGAAAAGACATGTCAGAAATTCAGGAGAAGAACAAGGAGATAGATGCAAACAAGTGTTAAGGTGCCCCCGTTAATGCCTCTAGGATTTAACCCAGGGCAACAGCCCAAGTCCCTGCATGCGCAGGCCAACTGTTTCTAGAACCCCTGAGTCACTTCATTAGCATCAACCTCAAAATCCACAGGAGCACAGACAAGTAAGTAGAGTGAATTCACAGGCCCACCATGGGTAACCTTCAAGACCCTATTGTGGCCAGGTGACATGGCACATGCCTATAATCCCAGCAGCTTGAGAGCCTGAGGCAGAAGGATCATGATTTCAAACCCAGCCTGAGCAACTTAGTGAGGCTCTAAGCAACTCAGCGAGACCTTATCTCTAAACAAAATATTTTAAAAAGAACTAGGGATGTGGCTCAGTGGTTAAGCACCCCTCAGTTCAATCCCCAGTATCACCCCCCCCAAAAAAAAGGCAATCATGTGGACCTCCTGCTCAAAGAGTCAAAAGCCAATTCCTCATCCATGTTCTCCAAATGCCTCTCCCCATAACCAGACACTCGGTTATGGGGAGAGGCATTGGGACCAGAAACTTACTCTTCAATATCTGAGACATCTTTGGTTTCAAAGCTGCCTGTGGTGAGCAGTTCTGGGCTGAGCTTCCCCTGGAACAGCAGCTCTTCCTTGGCCATCTTCACCAGGATGAGCCTTACCAGCTCCCCCATGTACATCCCACTGATCATCTTCTCAAACCTGCAGGGAAATACAGACCAAAGCAATAATACCCCCCCACCGTCCATGAATGCACAACTTTCCTAGGGAGGCAAGACACAAATATGTGAGATTCAGCATGCTTTAGAGGACAGTATGATTAAGGATTAACTTATTCAGGTGTGTGTCGACCTGACAGCTGGGGGGCTGCAGGAACTGCGGGATTAGGACTGACCCTCAGGCTGGTGAGTCTTGAACAATGGGAAAAAACAGGACTTAAACAGATGAAACAACCAAGTGTATAGAACATTCTGGACAGACTGAATTTTAGGTAATTTAATTTTGTGTAGGAGAATGTTTTTTAAAATTTCTTCTCTCAAAAAAAAAAAAAAAGCTTCTTTGAAATAGAATCTCACGTAGAGTCCCAATATTTTTTTTCAAGAGGAAAAAAAATTCAACCTGATTAAACATAGGCACAAGCCTCTTTAAGGAAATTTGTGGATTCCTGAGAAAATGGTGGGGTGAGGGGACAAGTTGGGGCAGGAAGATAGTGAGGCAAGATTACAAGACCAAATTAGAACAGCTCTCAAAGAGTCTGGGGGTAAACACAATGGAAGTTTCGGAGCAGGCTGGTGATAGAAGAAACATGTTTTAGAAAGGCAGAGATCAGCTCCCAACCTGAGGCAGTTTGGTAATTTAATTTTGCAGCACTAGGTGACACTGTTTTCTTTAGAAGTCTTTCCAGCGACGACTATGTGGCAGAGGAAACTCAATCTCTTTTGGGCAAAGAAGACCCATTGGTCTCTCAGAAAGCCTCTGGGTCTTAGAGAGAGGAGGCTCCTAGGACTACTGGTACTGTCTAGGACTGGCTTCAGTGACAAGGAGGCCCAGAGCAGGGGTGTGAAAGGGAGTTGGAAATTACCTACAAAGAGACAACTTAGGCCAAGTCGGAAAGCATTGGAGCTAAGGGACAGGTGGCAGCATTTGTTCTGAGCAGAAGGCACATTGAAAATGTCAAAGCACCAACATGAGCACCCGCCTTGGGAGTAACCTGGCTTCAACAGTGAGGATTCCACATCTTCACATGTGAAGCTAGTTGTATAGGAGCTAAGGGAAACACCCCCAGGGCAAGCGGGTCTCTACAGTGTGATATCATCGCTCATGATTTTGGGGCTACCTCAGCTGACAATTTGAAAGATAACTTCCCAATCTTTTTTTTTTTTTTTTTTTTTTAATGGATAAACCAGGAATATGCTGTGAAGACCTGGCGAGGAATTTTGTCTTTTGATACTTCAAAGGGTACAGGGCTCTTTGGAATGACATGGGTATGTCTCATTAATGGAGGCAGGCATTGAGTGAGTGACTTCTCAGCTCATAAACCTCTGGCCACCTATAGCAGACACAACCGGTATGTTCCTAAGTTCAGGTAAATGGACTCACATTTCAACACGTAAAAAAAAAAAAAAAAAAAAAAAAGCTTATGACTTAATGAAACCAAGCTTTGAGGAAGAAAGGACTCCCCAGTAAAGCAAAAGGCTGCCCACCACTGACCTGATATATAGGGCTAGTTTTCCTTTCTAAGTCGAGATATGTGCGAAAAGACTTCCCAAAACAGTCCCAACACCAAGAAGACCATAGAGATGCTGCATTGCTCAAAATGTTTTGTAACTATGTTTAGTGCTTGTAGCAATCCAGTCTCAACATCTTCAGAGACATTTGGCAAACGTGAGAATGAAATAAGGTTGTGTAAGAGTCGAAAATAACATAAAACCAACTCTGACCTGGCTGGAGTGTAGAAGATTCAGGTAACAAAATGCTGGGGCATTTTATCCGATCTTCTTCGAGATTAAGGTTGGGCCACAGACCAGGGGTGGAGCCCAAAAAGGCTTCTGAGAAGCCAGCCTTTCCATAAGCCGTAGTCAGTCTTCAGCTGAAGCAGGAGGCCCTGGGACTCTGTGGGTTGGCAGTGAGCAGCCATATGATATAGCCTGGTCCTTTGTGGGGTGCAGTGGTTGAGAGCTACTAAGGGGCTTTCAAGAACTAGGATATGGCCTTCCAAAGTGAATGTGTTGAAGGATGATTGGGTTTATCACTCACGCTGGTTTTAGAGCCCTCTCAGCAATTTATATTCCCAAATGTTCCCATAATTGGTGGGTGCCTTGGCAAACTTTGGGGGACAAAGTAAGACTACAGAGATGACCTGAAAACAAATGCCCTGTCCCTGAGCAGCCCCAACCTCAGTTCCCAACACACACCCCCAACCCCTCCCCGCAAAGGCCCACTCACAGTTGCTTCCCAGGGTTCAGTGAGCCCATGTCCATCTCTCGGTCAAACTCCGTGCAGATGTCATTGAGCACGCCATCGTCCCCAAAGGCCCCCCACTCCATGTTGATACACATCCGCCCCTCGTCGCCCTCCACAATGTCGATGTGGCACATTTCCTCCATGTAGCAGGCATTGCTGCCAGTGCCTGACCAAAGCAAGGAACTGCTCAAGTACCTCCCTATGCGTCCCTCCCCTGCCCCCATCTTCCTATCACGCTACTGTCCAAGGCTGCTCCATATTAGGATCCCTTTCTGAAGACTCCTGGACTACCCAATATATGATCCAGAACTCTACTACCCCCAGCTCCACAAGCCTTGGCTTGGCCCTCCAAAGAAACTACATTGTTATCTTCAAATATAACCCAGTCTACAGGTCACTCCCTTCTTTTCAGCCCACTCCCCCAACTGCACATCCAGCTCTCATACCCAGAGCTCACTCACCCACAATGAGACCAATCTCACATCTGGTCATCATAACCACAAGTCATCATGATCCCAATCATGTCATTCACCACAGCCACAATGTCAATATCAAAGTCCTGTAGGAATGAAATGGAGGGTTATGACCTTCACCATCACATAAGGGATGGATACAGGATGTGAAGATGGAAAAAGAGCAGCAAGACACCCAGCTCAAGTGCAACAGGCTTACTAACCCAACTCAGAGCCAAGGAAGGTTCGAGCTGGAAAGCTAGATCCACACCCAGGTGAACGTCGGGCAACTCACTCCCACCCTGCTTGTTCTCATTGTGGAGAACCATTTTCCTGACACCAGCCCTGTGGTCTAGTTTGTAGCCATTACTGCACTAAGAAAAGTCAATCTTGTTGGCTTCTTCTACTTCTCTTTCTTCTCCCTCTAACCTCCCCTCTTCTTCCTTCTCTCTCCCTTTTTCTTTTTCTCTCTCTCCCTCCCACTCCTATGACAGAACTTTATCTTGTCCACTCTCGGCCCCATTGTACTGTCATGTCACCATTATGCCAACTTCCTTACTTGAAATGATATGAAGTCTTCTTCAGGACTGAAGGTTTTTTTCTTGCACCAAGACTAAGATTACTTTCCACCATGTTAATCTCAAAACCCCAAAGGCATCTGATCATATATAAAATTACTGGGTAATAGCAGAGAAGAAGAATACCTCCCCTTAAGCTCTACAAAAGCTTCTCAGGCTGAGTTTGAGCACAGACTTCAGAGTGAATCCCAAAGGGCCTGCACACCCGAGGTCCCACCAATCCACACTCACCCCTCTCTGCTGGATGGCCTTCCAGATCAGAGCCACCACGTTTTGCCTTTCACACCACTGGACTTGAAGCCCTTGGTCCATGAGACCAGGACACTCTACTACAAAACAACTAAGGAATGAATATTGATTTTCTACAATTTAAACACAGGCCACATTTTGCCAGGCATCATTAGTAGAGCTCTCTGATGCCCAGCTAAAGTCATGATTGAATTTGTAGACTGTCTCCTGACTAGCGGAGGAAAAAGAAACTCAGGATCCTCCCAGGTTCAGGAAAGGAGATCAAATGAGTGATTCCTTCAGGATTTACTACCTCTAAGAAATAGAAGGAGCAAACTTTAGACTTGCCAAAATAAGATATGTATATCCTTGAATCATTAATTCATGAAGCAACCTTCTTCCAAGACCTTTCATCAAAACACTCAGAATCAAAAGAGTTCCTAGCTTTTCATTCCTGTCGCCCTGGGTGGGATTGGGTCACTGTGCAATAGGTGTGAAATGCAGAGTAACAAAGAGCACCCACCTCCCTGATACTTTTTCACCCCTCAACACCTCCACACATGCACAGTCACCTGGAGCCCAGAACTCTAAATACTGAATCCTTAGCTATAAAATCCCTCAGTGTTACTGCCGATACCACAGTAACAGATGGCCACCACGGTGTTCTTCCCAGTCCTCCCAGCCCCAGAAGTGAAGCAATGCAGCAAGTCTTCTGAAGAACCCATCTTACTTCATCTAGTTTACTCTGGTGGCAGGTGAATGAGAAGGTAAAGCCCAATGGGAGCTTCTTGTCTTTAATTTGGGGCTTATCCATGAAGTTGGCCAGGCATTCAGCACTGTGGTCAAATAGCTAAGGACACATGATACAGGAAGATGAGCAGGCAGAATGGCAAAGAAATTAAGACCTTGGGCTCACAAAGGAATTAGTTGAATTTGTACCAGATCCTCTTACTCTCTGAGTCTTCATTTGCTTTTCATCGAAGAAATGGGAATGGTAACTAGACTGCCCATAAACAGTTCCCCAAATGATTAAAAGAGTCAATTCATATAAGGGCTTAATACTAGTTAGTACTCATTAAAAGCTGTCCTCCATTTAGACCATTTATCTAAACATCTGTCAAAATAACCCTGAGAGGAAGGGGTAAATTGTGGCCAAAGTTATCAGAATGTCCTCGCACGCCCTACAAATAGGACATCCTTTGGTGGCCCTGGCAGACCCCCCGGACACAAATGCCTAGCCAATTATCTTACCGGAAAGGAAAGTTCACTTCACCATCAAGTAGTACTTCAGCATCCCTGTTTCTTGTGACTGAGGGAGTGGTGGAACATTCTGTGTTGGCATTCTATGAACCAACTTAGCAAAAATGAGTAACTTTTTTCTATTTTTTCCTCTTTTCTAGAAAACTAATCACCTAGGGGCAATCCAAAGAAGTTATCTTTGTTTTCTACTTTCAAAAACGGAATACTCAGTTCTCTCTGAAGAGCAAAAAAGAATAGGGTTTTGTTGGTGGGCACTCTCACAACTGTGATCACACTGAGCAGGACCCACAGCTCCTCAGCCCTGGAGAAAGGTGCATTCACAATGAGCCAGGTTTTCAATCAGCCCCCCAAAAAGCCCCCTGACTTCCTTCTTGGCCATTCAGCACCCTCGAAGAGAAGTTGGTGACCTCCAGATGCTGAAAGGATGAGGCCAGAGGTTTGGGGAACAAAATATAAGGAAGAGGCTGAAGACATTCCAAGTGCAAGGTTAACCAGGTGGCAAAAATGAAAAGCTAAGTGGGGGAGGGGGGAAGTGAAAAAGAACAACTATCTTTTCCTTTAATAGGAGAAGTAGAAAGTCACCTTCCCCTCACCAGCTCCCTCTCTAGATGGGAAGGCAGAGAAGAAAGGCAGTGAAGATGCTTTAACTAATGCCCTGCCCAGAAAGTAATCACTGGCCATCTGGGGCTATTTCAATTCATTAGAAAATAATAAAAATAAAAAAATAAAAATTCAGCTCTCCAATCACAGTAGCCCCACTTCCCAAGTGATTAATGCCTCAAGAGGCTGACAGCTACAGAATCATGCAGGCCAGATAGAGAGCAGTTCTACCTCTGCAAAAAGTTCCCTTGGCCAATGCTGGTCTCTATTTTGTATTTTATTTAGAGACAAGGTCCCACTGAGTTACTAAGCACCTCACCTTGCTGAGGCTGACTTTGAGCTCACAATCCTCATGTCTCAGCCTCCTACCTTTTTTTAAAGTGGAGAAGAGGAGACCATCTGCTTCCTTGAACTGGAAGCCTAACCCCTTTTCTGTTAGCAGAGGACCTACAGATAAGATGCTGAGAGAAAGAGCTAACATCTTCCTGCTATAAAAAAGCTCAAAGGGCATCACTGTGAGGAGTTTGAAAGTTTTTCTTTTCTTTTTTGGTCTAAGGATCCACTCACTCACCTTCCCACAAGATACACCTTAAGTGATTGTAAGTGGCTACTATTCAGGTTTATGACCTACTGCTTTGAAATGGAAGTGACGTGGCAGAACACAACTTCCTTTTTGGGGGGATAAAACTCTTTGCACTAAAAATCATTTTGACTAGTGTATCAGTAAGAAGGTACTGGGAATTTATTTAATACATCCCATATTTTCTCTCTTATCAACTTCCCCAATAGAAGAGCAGAATTGCCTCTAGAATCTTACACAGGGACCCACTCTGCCCAGGTTGAGAGTTCCTCAAGAAACCTCTGCAAGTTTGGAGTTTGGTAAATTGGTCTTGGTTTTAACTAAATTTGCATTTTAAAAATCCATTTATTTTCCTTTACTTAAAATACTCATACATAATACCCCAAAAAGGGTGTAGGAAAAAAACAGCACCATTAATTTATAACAATAAAATAACCCCTTAGATTTCCTTTCAGTATTTTTTCCAAATACTTTCTGTCATTTTAGATATATAATATTATTTCTCTTGCTTAGGGCAAAATCAACACCCATAATTTCTCCTAGTTTTATTTCTGTTCCATTTTTATATAGTTTTATTTTCATTGATTCCAAACCTTTCTAACAACCCAAAAGTTTTTCATTTCCATGTAGGTCTCATACTCTTTGGTTTTTGTTTATTAATCTGGGATAAAACATTTTGCCTATGTATATACATGAAGAACAGAAACTAGATGGTTTAAGAGATTTCCAGGTAAGCTTGTCAAGGAAAATTTCACTCAGATCATAAATGTTTGAAATGAATTCTCTTTCTGGATTGGCAGAGATACTCCACTTTGTCTGCTGGAGTCCCACACCCTTGCCAGGCCTTGAGGAGGACTCTATAAGGACTGTGAGGTCTTTATGCCCCTCATGGTGAAGGGTTAGCAATAGGCTACAAAGATGTGATGTGTCAGATGACATAAAAATCCACCCAACACATCTTCAGCGAACTGCAAGCACAGCCAAACTTCAGGTGTGATTTTTGGTTTTGTCTTATTTACTTGATTCTCAAGTATTTATAATCTGAGGGATAAGGCTCAGAGTGGGTGAGGGAGGCAATGGGAAGAAAAGATGACTACATCCCCCATGATGGCCACAGCATCCTGGAGCAGAGTACAAAGAAGTATAGAAAAATAGTTAAGAGTGCCAGTTTATGGGCCAGGTTGTGTGAAATACTTAATATG
This sequence comes from Ictidomys tridecemlineatus, assembly GCF_052094955.1. Lineage (NCBI taxonomy): Eukaryota > Metazoa > Chordata > Mammalia > Rodentia > Sciuridae > Ictidomys > Ictidomys tridecemlineatus. The sequence continues at coordinate 47,419,549 of NC_135490.1, forward strand.
CATCCTCCTCTCCTCTAATCCTCACCACAGTTTCCATACTCTCATCCCTCTCTTCAGATGAATACACTGATGCTCTGCCAGGTGCCATCATCACTTGCCCCAAATCCCTCAGCCAGATTGCCTGAACACAGGGGCCCAACCTCCTCAACACAACAGCATGGCACAGGTAAATGGGGAGCCAGTGGAAGAGACTCACCCCTCTGTGTCTCCCTGACTTTATGCTGGAGTCATGTGACACCCTCCACAGAGATAAAATGCCCACAATCCCAGTGACCCAGGCTCCTTCTCAAACACCAGCATTCAAGCAAGGAAAATAGGTTTACCCTCAAGGCCACTCCCAAAGTCAAATAAAGGATCTAAAAAATACCTTCCTCACTTGCTCTGCTCATAATCAGGAATTCCTTTCCCAGGAGTGGCCTGGTTTGGTAGAAGGAACAGGGAACAGAATTCTGAGGGCTGTCACCTCTCCCAAGCCTTAGGCCAAAGACGTGATAATACTAAAGAGCATTCTACTCTATTTCTCCTCCATGCATTCCTTTTATTATTGAGCACCTGCTGCATATAAAATGTGGCAGGAAGAGCCAGGCTCTGGCCGACAGGGATCCCTACAGCTGTGCTAGTGTCCAGGAGTGTTTTCATGATAGTGTCTCCAATCTGAGAGCAGTGGGAGAAGGTGCAGAAAGGACATCTCAAGGAAGGCATTCGTAGACCCTGAGAGAGAGGCCATATTTGAGTGCCACAGCCTCACATGATGTCCTCAGGGATGGCGTAGATCTGGTTCTCCATCTCAACATTCTGGAGCTCATTGTCCGTTACTCTCACACGGAGCACACAGAAGTTGGTCCCTCCAAGATCCAGAGCCAGGAACTCTCCGTGTTCTAAACACAAAGAAGGGGACACTGTCAGTTTGGGGAAGACAAAGTGAAACTGCCTCACAGAGACCAATCAAGACTTCAAACCCCAAGTCCCTTCATGGACACTGGCCATCTATAGGTGACTGCATGGCCAAGGGATTTTACTTCTTTTCTACACACAGTTAGATTTGATCTTCTTAATCTTAAGTACTTTTATAATTTCCTTTTACAATTTACATCAACAATGAGGCATTTTCACATCCAACAATAGGGTGCTCAACCCCTCAAGACTGACTTTCCTAAGGGATTTTTGCAAGTCCTAATGGAGCATATGGACCCCAGCAAATCCTGTGCCAGGCATCCAGGCCTCAATTTTGTTTTTAAATCCTCAGACTATCCAGAAGGTCTGAGCCCTGGACCTGTGCCAAATTGTGACCACCATACAAAACTGCCTAAAAATGTTTGCATGCTACGATGGCGATCTCTTACTACAGAATCAGAGTCACATGATGGAGGAGAATGGAACAACTGTCTATGAACTCAGTGGCCTAACAAATAAGCCAACCAGGTGCCCCTAGAGGATCTCAGGCTTATTAGAGTGTGGGAGGATGCTGACCCCAGAATGTGAAAGACATGAGTTAGGCCACCCAGCTGCTCCACTCAACCCCCAGAGCTGTGAAGGAGTCAGAAAGGGGACAGTAGGTCTCTAAAACTTCCCACAGACACAAATGGGTCAAATCTTCACGTGCACCAGAAAGGCAGAGTTCCTTCCCGACAGGAAACAAGCAGTGCAGACAGGAAACATTCAGATTCTGGATAATAATACAGCCGGCCACGGGGAAGTGGACCATTGTATGGCACAGAATGAAAATGCTGAAGAGGCGAGGAGCCCAGATCCAGGGCTGGGAAAGAAGGAGGGCTCACGCGCAAGTGGCCTCCTCAACCCATAATGGCTCCTTGAGTCTTCTGCTGCCCTACCACACAGCATTGTTTCTGGAAGGATACAGGGTAATTTCCTGGGAAACACTAATTGACATGTTTGTCAACACTTAGCCTCTTTCTCAGTGGAAGCCAGCCGCTGAAATAAGGTGCAATGATGTGCTTGCTAGATGAAATGAAGGGCTCATTCTGTGCCCAGGTCCTCTCAACACCTTCAGCTCTATGGCCCTGAGAAAAGCTAAATCTTGCCAACTCCCTGACAACACTACCACAGAGCCTGAGTGCAAAAGGGAAACTGGGAGCAGACAAAATGTACTGGAGATTTCTCAGGATTCACCTGTACACAACCTGCTGTCAGGAGGTATGACACTGGTAGACAGGCTCTTCTGCCCATGTTACCTACATGGAGAATCCTGGCGCAAACACTTTTCATCAAAGACTGGTTTCTGAGCCTCTGAGCCTCAGCTGCCTCATCTCTAAAATGGGAATAGCATACTTCATGGGATTGTGAAGGGAAAAAATAGATGTTATGCCCCCAGCACTGTGCCAAGAACTTAAGGAATGCTCACTAGGTCCCAGATATGTCCTATCCAGGCTCTCAGAAAACACTGCCCCACACATATGCTGAAGAGTCTCCCCGGCCCATGATGGCAGAGAAGACTATAGACATCTGTCCAAGTCACTGGAAGCAGCTCCAGTGACTTCAGCATTCCTCCTGAGGACTAATTTTCCATTCCCTGCTGGCATCTGGAGGCAGCCTCATCACACACTTCAGCTGCCAACTCACTAAAGCAACCACCCGTCTGGGGCGGTTTTGCCCCCTTCATGGCCATGGGTGACTTTTCCAGACACTCTTGTTCTGAGCCTCCCCTGGTAGTGGGACCTCAGCCAGATTCTAGGAAACACTATGTGGTAGTTGTCATGAGGGATGAAAAGGAAAATCAAAGATGAACTGCCTCATCAGCACTCTGAGGCCCAGGGCACACATGATCCGCTGAATCAGTGACCACGGGGACGAAGCAGCCAGGGCTGGCCCTGGTTCCAAGGCCAGCCCAGCTGGATTCACTGGAGGGGCACAGCTCCATCAGGAATGTGGTTTTGCCTTATTTTCTGTTGGGCTAAAGGAAACCACAAATATAAAGTACTGTCAAAAATTCTGTTCTAAGAAGGAAATGTCATCCCTTGCTTTCCTCACAACAGGCTCATCTGGAGCAGACATCTCTCTTCATCCTTCCACATTTCTACTCCCTGTGACCCCTCCACAAACAGCATGATCCCAACTATCACAGCCAAGGACTACTTCTGAGTCCGGAATCTGAGCCAGCACAATGACTCCATAAATTCTAAGGTGTTCTCTTCATGACAGTAGACAGACCCTTCTTCTAGTGCCCATATCCACACCATGCATGACAGTCCCCCATGGTTCAGTGCTGGACCATACAGACAGCAGACAGACCTTGTGAATTCTAGCTCAGCGAGCGTATTGCCGTCGTGGCATGAGCACACAGTGTCCCATGTTATGTAGCAATCAATCTTTGCCAATCTGCTAAGTCAAAGTGATATCTGATTTTTTAAAACTTGGTTTCTTTCATTGGTATAAAGTTAACTTTTTTTTTTATTATTGTTGGTCGTTCAAAACATTACACAGTTCTTAATACATCATCTTTCACAGTTTGATTCAAGTGGGTTATGAACTCCCAACTTTACCCCGTATACAGATTGCTGTTTCACATCAGTTACACTTCCATTGATTGACATATTGCCTTTCTAGTGTCTGATATATTCTGCTGTCTGTCCTATTCTCTACTATCCCCCCTCCCCTCCCCTCCCCTCCCCTCCCCTTTTCTCATCCCTGTTTAATGTAAATCTTCTTCTCAAGCTCTTCGTCCTTACCCTGTCCTTGTTTACTCCCCTTATATCAAAGGGGTCGAATGGACTTTCTTTTTCTGTGAATTATCTGTTCATGACTTTTTTTTTTAAGATAGTCATAAGTATCTTCAGATGCTAAAGAAACTCTTTGTATAGTAAAGAAAACAGCTTTGATGATTACATATTTGCACTTATTTTTCCCTAGTTGGATGTTTATCTTTTAATTTGATGCATGCTATTTTCACCCATGAAGAAAGATTTTATTTTTTATATTGTCAAAATATTCATACTTTGAAGATTTTTAGTGTCCTATATCTAAAAATTCTGAAGAATAAAGATTGTATTCAGGGGCTGGGGATGTGGCTCAAGCGGCAGCGCGCTCCTCTGGCATGCGTGCAGCCCGAGTTCGATCCTCAGCACCACATACCAACAAAGATGTTGTGTCTGCCGAGAACTAAAAAATAAATATTAAAAATTGTCTCTCTCTCTCTCTCCTCTCTCACTCTCTCTTTAAAAAAAAAGATTGTATTCAGTTACCTCCCTTTCTAGATCTCTCCAATTCCTGCTAAACATGGTCACAACTATTCTGATGTAAGGAGGCAAGGGATCATCAAAGGTTTCTTTAATCACTGAGCCCCACAATTGCCAGTTTTTTTTAACAAGGTCTCTCTAAGTTGCTTAGGACCTTGCTAAGTAACTGAAACTGACCATGAACTTGCAATCCTCCTGCATTAGCTTCCCAAGAGACTGAGATTATGGACATGTGCCACAGTGCCCAGCTAAAATTCTTCTATTATGATCTTTTTGAAAAATAAAATCCAGGACCTTATCTTCATTTCTCTTACCCCTAGCACAGAGTTCAGACTTATTACCATTTGGATGGTTATGCTAAAAAGAAAAAAAAGACAGAGGCAGGTGATAGGGAGATTTAGTAGACTGATGGTTCAATGGTAGATATCTTTAACAGGAGAGACACTGAAGTAAGCAATGTGCTCTTTCTTTATAAACATGTCACTGATCTTCAACAACTCATTTAGGCACCCTAATCCCAAGTTGCAAAGGAAAAAACCAGGCTCAGGTCCAGTCATTCCAACCAAGATTCAAATCCAGGACTAGCAAAGGTTTCTGCTGCAATGAGCAAGGAGGCTGCTCATAGGAAAGCTGTAAATCTTCAAATAGGGAATTCTTCACTAACTACAGCAATTTTTAAGACCTTGAGGTGACAGCAGGCCCCAAGCTGGCCTGGGTGACAAAGGAAATGATGCTGTGTCTCAGAAGCTGAATCAGTTGGTTAAGGTTATTTGGGAGGTAAATGAGAGCTAGGAATGGAAACCAAGTCCATCTGTCTCTAAAGTATGTGCTTTTCCCTTGCTACTACACCCTCATCTTTCATGGTTTCTGGAATCCATAAAGTAGCAAGGAAGAAAGCAGACACATTAAGCTTTTATCAGTAATCACAGCCCATATCCCTGGGTTTATTAGACGGCTATATCCTCTCAGACTGGACCTTCCATATTGAGTGGAGGATGGGACAAGTGAGGTGGCAGGTACATAGCCATTAGCAATGGGTGACACACCCTTCTCTACAGTGGGACTCAGAACCTACTGATGCAGGCTTTTTTTTCTTTTTGGTAGCCACAAATTGATGCTCTCTTCTATACAATTATATCAAACCATTGTTTCCACCTTGTAGGACACTTTACAAGTCCTCTCTGCTGAAGGACTCCCCACTCTGGCAAGAGAAGGGGCACCAAAAGAGGAGTGGGAAGGAAGACACCCAAAGAAATGACACTAGTTTCTAGCTAAGAGGAACTGGAGATAGGAGTGTTGGATGGTGCCACCCTCCATCAAATTGCCCAAAGGTGAAAGTTGAAGAGGTGCCTTCTGGCAGGGTTTGTTTGCTGACTCATTTCTCATCCTGGACTATGGGCAGCCCACTTTCAGTTCCCCTCTTATCAGATACATAAGGTCAGCAAGATAAAGAGGTTTTAATTTCTCCTGGGAACTCACCTGTCACAGGGAAACCTCGAGGACTGAATTGACATTTGATTAACCACCTGACCATGATGGTTAATGTCACCTTAGTTGATGTGACATAACTAATTTATTTGGTGCCACCACTCCAGCATTGTTAATATTGTGTACTAACAGGTATCTAGTCCTGGCAATGTCTGAGTTATATTTTTTCCAACAGGGTCTATTTTTAATCTTTAGGTACTTGTCACTCATTAAAATAGATCACCACCTGTTCCTTTCAGGCACTCAGAGCAGAGTGCCAGTCAGTGCTCTAAGCTCTTGCAAACAGTTTTGGTTTTGTTTTATATTTTTAAGCAGCAGTGCCCTTCATCTGAGGCAACTGTGTTAACAAATGGTAGTGCCCTGGTTGAGGCTGGAGCAGAGTCCAGCCCCTCACTCCCCGGCCTCAGGTAATTAAAGATACTTCAGACTGCAGGAGTCCCTTTCCTTCCTTTTATTCTTTTTCCTAGTTCCATTTATTTATTTATTTATTCAAATTTATTATACGTGACAGCAGAATACATTCCAATTCATAGTAAACATATGGAGCACAATTTTTCATTTCTCTGGTTTTACACAAAGTAGAGTCACACCATTTGTGTCTTCATACATGTACCTAGGGTAATGATAATCAACTCATTCCATCATCTTTCCTACCCCTAGGCCTCCCTCCCTTCCCCTCCCTCCCCTTAGCCCTATCCAAAGTTCCTCCATTTCTCCCATGCTCCCCCTATGCCTATTATGGATCAGCATCAAGAAAAAACATTATCAAAAGAAAACATTTGGCTTTTGTTTTTGGTGGATTGGCTTACTTTACTTAGCATGATATTCTCCAACTCCATCATTTACCTGCAAATACCATGATTTGATTCCCAGGACTCCCTTTTCACCTAGTGTTCCCAGAGTGCTAGGCATCCATGAAGATGGCAAGATCTGACCTTAATGAAGGTTAAGGGAGGTTAATTAAGATACGGTTCACAGCCAGGTACAGTGGCACACGCATATAATTCCAATGACTGGAGAGGCTAAATAGGAGGATCCCAAGTTTGAGGCCCTAAGCAACCAAGTGAGACCCTACCTCAAAACAAAAATAAAAAAATAAAAAAGGGCTAGGGATATGGCTCAGTGGTAAATTGTCTCTAAGTTAAACATAAAAAAGATATAGCTAATGTCCTATACCCTCACTTCCAATTTCTATTTCTTCTCAGTGCTTCTGTCTTTTACATAGGGCTCTATTCCATAAGATTTCAATTGATTAAATTTGAGACTGGGGTCCACAACTGAAAAATTGGAAAAAAAAATTCATTTAAAGAAATGTTTGAAAAATCACTATCTTAATAAACAAAAAGTGAATTTGTGATTGAATCATCTCACAAAGTACTTTCCATTCTGCCATTAGTTGTTTTGCCAATGATCATGGGAGAAATTATCTTCTTAGCTGTCTGGTGCTACATGAACCCCAGTACCAGAGCCAACAGGGAGAGAGGAAACAAGTATCGAAGGAAGGATTATTGCTGCTATGACAAGGAAGGTTTCTTGGGAGGCAACAAAAGACAGCCAGGATTTAGTGAATATGAAGTTGCTAGACAGAGAAAAGGGGACATGTAGATGCAGTGGCCATGTGTGGGAGTCCATGGCATGTCCACATATCCAGAAGGCAGGACAGCAGATTGGGTTAACTATACAAGATGGCTCTGATTTGTGGCTTCCAGAAAATGATATTTCCGAAGTGTGTCCTTATGACAAAAGGCTTATATAACATGGCTGCAAGCATGTAGCAAATGCCATTGCCAATAACTTGGTTCTTCACCAGGTCAGATTTGCATTTTCACTGTAGTTGGGGGTGGGGGGAGGTAAGGTAAGGGAGGCTGGCTAGAAAGCTGCCATGAAAGTCCAGCTAAGTAGCAACAAAGGCCTGGGTCCCAGGCCATGCAGATGGTTGGCTATCCCATTTGCCAGGATGGAAGGATTTCCTATGACATGAACTAAGTGGTAAAACTGGGGGAGTCCCAAGCACATCAGAATGGTTGCACTGCACCAGATCCAACCATAGTCTTCCAGCTCTTCCTCTTCACCCAATGCCTAACCATATTAACCTATATTAGAAGGGGGGGCTTTTTATACAAAAAAGTGCTGAAGTAGTCCTGATGAATATTTGGATTGAAACACGTGGAAAATAATGGTTGAGGCCCAATTCTCTTTTGTGTTGCACTAATATTAATGCAGAGACCATTAGGATCAGCACACTAGTTGAGCTGAATAAAGATGACCAGTTTCTAAGAAAATCAGAATTTATATAATACAGGACCTTTTAGACCACATCAGGTTGACTCCTTTAGAAAGCAAATGTGTAAGCCATGCAGCTCACAAGACATGACATGGCTTATTCACATTCCACATGGCTTGTGAGGCCTCTGTTTGGCAGCAGAAGACCCTCAACACTGGCTCCCACAGAAGAGATTGCTGCAGTCCAATATCGGGATTAGAAAAGTGTAGTAAACTATGGTTTGAAAGCAATTTTGAAGAAAATTGCATTCTATTTGTTTCCAGAAAAAAAGACAGTAAGGAAAATATGAGTGAAAAGTCCTTTTCCATGAACTCCTCTTTGTTTTGCTTTGTGAGCATAGTCTATAAAAGAAAATAGAATTCTGACTGTGAGGGGAAATCTGGAACTCCAGTGATTGTTATAGAAGGATAGGAAATGTTGACACCAAGAGTATGCTATGAAATATTTAGCATAGGATTTCCTACTTCTTTGAGAGCAGGCTCTGTGGTAAACAGAAAATGCTTGTCAAATCTTTTGTTTTGGTTTCATTAAGGCTAGAGTTTTATTTGATGTTTGAGATCCATTGTGCTTTGAAATATAATATTTTTAGCATCCCTGCCATAGGTTTATATTAAAGGCGATTTAAGTACTGTGGTGGGCTTACATACATTGCTTCTTCTATTTTTTTTTAAAGAGAGAGTGAGAGAGGAGGAAGAGAGAGAGAGAGAGAGAGAGAGAGAGAGAGAGAGAGAGAGAGAGAGAATTTTTAATATTTATTTTTTAGTTCTCGCCGGACACAACATCTTTGTTGGTATGTGGTGCTGAGGATCGAACCCGGGCCGCACGCATGCCAGGCGAGCGCGCTACCGCTTGAGCCACATCCCCAGCCCACATTGCTTCTTCTTATGGGAAACATTTTCTACCAAAAAAATTTAAAAATGGCCAATAGTCTTTAATAGGGAGTTTTATACATCATTGAGTGGAGGCTTTTTAAAAATGCTTTTATTCAAACACATCTTTTATTTAAAATATAGAAATGACTGGCTTTGTAAAGCCAGTCATGTAAAAAAAAGTCAGACACTTTAAAATAAAAGTAAACAGATCACTCACGTTATATTTCCTACAAAAATATTTTATGTACCATTATATTTAGAAAAATACAAAAGAATCAAGTTATTTTACATACATATAAATGTTAACCTTAGATAAAACTTAGATACATATATACATTTATACATAATGTTCTAGAGTGCACATGCACACACACATTCTAAAATATATAAAATATTTGATTGACTTGGAGAAAAATTCCAGAAAGTATCTGGTATTGATATTATTTAATGAACTTTCATGGAAAAGTAATTACAAAATCATATCTAAACTTACGAGAAATAGTTTTATATGTTATCTTTCTCCCAAGAAAATAAGTTTTCAGAGATTTATCAGAGGATAAATAACCTGTCATTACTCAAAGTCTTATCATACATTCACTACTTTTCTTATTTCTAGCATGGATTCTCCCTCTAGTACTTAAGACTACTTTCTTCATTTGTGCATTTAGTTTTCCACTTCTACCTATTTTGATTTACTTTCTTAATAATGCTTTGTATTTTGTTTTTCTCTCTCTCACTCAAAGAATAGATTTAAATGAGAGAATATATTACTTTTTTAACAAATGAATATATTTTAGTTGCTTCAAACACATTTGCTTTTTTTCATAATATATTAGAGTTATTTTGGGGTATAACAAACTCCACAATGGAATATATAAAACATTTTCAACATATATAAACATGCTTTTTAATTTTTGTTTTTGTTTTTAAATATTTTATTTCCTCTGAATTTGCTCAGTCTTTAATAAAGTAATTTTTAAATTTTATTCTAATTTGTTATATATGACAGTAGAATGCATTGTAATTCATATTACACATATAGAGTACATTTTTTCATATCTCTTATACACAACATAGAGTCACACCATTCATGTCTTCATACATGTACTTAGAATAATGACATCCATCTAATTTCAACACTTTCCTATTCCCATGCTCCCTTTCTTCCCCTTCCTCCCCACTGTCTTATCTATAGTTTGTCTATTCCTCCCATGCTTCTCCCTCCTTTCCATTACATATAAGCAATTTTATGTCAGAGAAAACATTTAGCATTTGGTTTTGGGGGATTGGCTTACTTCACTTAGCATAGTATTCTTCAATTCTATCTATTTACCTGCATATGCCATGATTTCATTGTCTTTAATGATGAGCAATATCCTATTTTGTATAAAAATAACATTTGCTTTATCAATTCATATACTGAATGGAATCACAGAATTCTAAAAGAATGTAGCTACAAAAATGTTTACAGTAGCACAATTCAAAAAATGCTTTTAACTATCAGATTATAAATGCTTTTTTCCTAAAAATCTGATAAAAAAGATATAAAAATTCTACTTTACATGGTTTCTATTGAACATTGTGGATGTTGAAGGTGTTGAATATTTTCTTATATATTTGTCATCAGAAGTACTATTATTTCTTCTAATAAAATGTTGCTCAATTGAAAATATTAAATGGAGAAGCCAGTAAAGTCATAGTCTTGCCTCATAATTTATTAGGTGTAAGACTTTGTGAATATTGTAGTATTTTTTAGGTGTAAAACCTTAGCTATATTTCATTTTAATCTTAAATTTTTCTCACTTAATAACTTTATAAACTATGATATATCACTTCACTTAAACCCTAGGAATCTCAGGTTGATTATCTGCCAATCATTAGTAATTGCTCTCAGATTTTATTGGAAAATTTGAACATGACCAATATTGTTTACTTATAAGTTCTAAAAAATTTTTCAGAGTTCCCTAAAGTAAATTAGCCCTTAAAAACACCAAGTGCTGTCTACAATATAAATATGTAGTGGTCATAACTTTTGAGATCGGAACTAAATGAAGCATGGTTTGTATACTCCATCAATTTAAGTTTTATATACAGGAAATAAGAGAATGTTTTTATACCATGAAGAAGATCTCATAGCAAGACAGGTAGACCCTGCAGTCACTTATCTCCATGAGTCTCAATGTCACATCTACTTATCATATCCACTACATTTGCAATTACATCAAAACTGGTATATAAGATATAACCTCACTAAGAGTCTCACTAAGCACAAAAATTTTTGAACACCATACAGGACCAGATCAAACAGAAACTGCTTGCATTAAGAACTGTAACCATCCTGGTGATGTAGCTGAACCCAAAGAAAAATCAAAGCACGAGTATTGCAGTTTAGACATAAGTGTGTAAAAGACTTAACTGTTCTAAGTCAAGGAAGCAATGTAGACCATAATTGTAACTATGTACTTATAAATCACAATTTTGAACAGAAGGACAGAAAAACAGGCAGAAGAACAGAATTTAAAAAAAAGGATAGAGTTTTAAACTCATAATAGAAGGCTTGACAATCCTTACCAAAGGGGTCAAGATGTTCCAGAAATTGTCCTTTATGAAGATAATTTGTGGAAGGAGTGAGTTTTGTTGTTGTTGTTGTTGTTGTTTCTGGAGAAAATTTGGGCAGAAAGTATAGAATAAGAGAAGGAATAGTAAAAGTACAAAAGCCACAGAAGGAAGCTAGAGTCTAGTAAGATGTCCAGTCATAGGACTGGATATATAGCTCAGTTGGTAGAGTGCTTGCCTCACATGCATAAAGTCCTAGGTTAAATCCCCAATACCACTGGAAAAAAAGATGTTCAGTTACAAATTTTTATTGTGTTTCTCATGATGTCACTTAGAATTATTATTAGTATTACTATTTAAATCAGGAATTGAATCCACAGGTGCTTAACTGCTGAGCCAAATCTCAGGAATTTTTTTTGAGACTGAATCTTACAGAATTTCTGAGACTGTCTTTGAGCTTGCAATTCTCATACCTTAGCCCCTATAGCCAACCAAGATTACAGGTGTTCGCCACCATATACAGCTTGGAATATTTTTTAAACTGATTTTATTTTTATATATCAGGACTTCATCTCTTTTGCTAATTTTTTGAATAGAATCTGTACCTTATTCCACAGATAACTTAAAAACTCACTCTTTATGTGAATATGATATCATTTTGGCATGAGTGGAATAACTCTACACTTCTTGAAGTGACTCCCTAAGTATGGTCAAGCATAATGTCAAATCTTTGACATTGTTTCTTAAGAAATTTGGAAAAGAATGTGGCACATGAAGTGTATATTTTAATAAAATTAAAAAGCCTTGAAAAATGTGTCCCAGAGACTTGTGCTTCAATACATTAGGAGTAATGTTTTAGACTGCATAGTTGAGAAAATAAATGTGGTTTAGAACCCCACATCTCAGTGATTTATTTAATCAATGTTTATTTCCCACTCTAAAAGGTCTAAAGTGAAAAGATCCAATGGTCAGGCAGGTCTCCTGGGTGGCTTACATCTAAGATAGTTCTCAGAACTCTGGGGTTCTTGCATTTCATGGGTTTTTGAGTCATTTTCCCTCTACAATTTGTTAGTATCACAAGAGTTTACAGTATTCCACAAATGAAAAAGTGATCATGAATAAAGGTGCCAAACCCACAGTTGTCCCTGAGTTACTGCCAGTCTCCCTGTCTAAAGACACAGGAGAAGTCCTTTCAAGTTTTTTGAGATAAGATTTCAAGCTAAACTTCCAAGCCAGTCAATCATTCTTTAAACTAGGAACTAAACATAAAGACTATGATGTCTACACAGACTTCACACCCTGTGATATTACTGTGTATGTGTTTTGAACAATTTCATCATTAATTTTTTTAAATGACTGTATTCTGTAATGGAATTTTTTTGTAAATTACCTGATAAATATTGAAAAAGAAAAAGTTATCTACTATAGCTAAAATATCAATTAGGACATAGTGAAAGGCATTAAAATTAGCTAATCTAGTGAACTAGAAGTAAAAGTATCCCAGAAATGAATGTAAATGTGCTATTTTACATTTTACTTCTGGATTCTTACCATGTATCCATTAAAATATAAGATTTGAAGAAAAATATTTTCTAAGACAGTGTATACTAGTCTGTCCTTTGCATTGCCTAAGGAAGGTCAGACCTCATAGACCACCTCCACTCCTCCTTGATATAGCCCTACATGCTGTGTGGTCCTGCACTGGTTTTGGCCTTGTTTTTTCAGTTCTTACTGTTCTGTGGCGCTTTTTGTTCTGACATTATTCAAATAGTAGTCTTCAGAGCCTCGTTCTCGGTGGTTCTACACATTCTATATTATGAGCAACAAGCACAGGGTGATCATTAATTATTGAGGAGATACTAAGGCAAATTACTACTAAAAATAGATAACTGTTTTAAGACCTAAATATAATTACTCAAAAACGTGTTCTTCATTGTTTTTGTTTTTGGTGTCACAGTGGAAAGACGTGAGAGAGACACATGGACAGACACAGGGGATGTATAAAATTTTCTGAGGTTAAATCTTTCTATGCACACCCATTTCTCAAGTCTTTGCTTGGAATTCTGATTTGTTTTCTCTAATACATTAAATCATTAAGATTTGGTAAATTAGAATGCTGATTGGTTTTGACTTTATATCAAAATTGATTCTAGATATTTTCTTGCCAAGAATTTATTTATTTCATGATCCTCAGATTTTTGAGGCTTACTTAATATTCTTATCATATTTCTCTTATGCTTGCATTACTCAAGACAGAATTGATGTACTCTTTCAAATGTATTTCTTAAGGATAAAAACTTCAGAGTATTTGTTCGGGTATCAAAACTATTTTAATTTAAACTCATGGTAAAACAACTCTAAATACTCCTTTTTATGTTTTTACATATTCAAATTGAGGTTTTCTTCAGAGCATATTTTACTGAGTATTTGTGTTTCACAAAACAGACTCAGAAATTTCAGTCACTAAAAGCCATTTATTTACTGAGGTATGTACAATCTGGATTTTTAATTTTGTGCAGCTACAATAATATTTATGATGCTTTTGTGAACAAAAGTATATTACAAAAATAGATATATTTCACTATACTTTAATAAAAATGGACATGTGCATGTGTCATTATTTAAATGTTTATTTTCACCTTCGATTATATTTTACCAATATTATTATAAAATAAATCATATAAAATTTATTAATTTATGTTTATTTGTTTATACCATATTTGAATATTATGTTATTATTATATACATATTACTGGTTAATACATTCTTAAAAAGAAAATGCTATGTAATAACCATAGCAATGGTACATTAATTTTAAAGAGCTTTTTTACCTACTCTTTTAATACATATTTTCTTTTATCTTCCTGAAACCTTCTAGAATGTGTAAATTTATAAATATATACATCGAAGAACAAGAGATCCTATGGCAATAAGTAATATATCAAAGTGACAAAACCTGATAAATTCAATGGTAGAATTAACACTTTTCCTGAATTGCAGGTCAATGATGCCTCTAATGCAGATAGTAAACAAAATATTAAAAAATGTTTTAAGTAAAAAAATAACTAAATAACTGTAAATGAAATGATTCAGCAAATGATTTGGCATGCCCATATATGTCCTCAATTTTAATTAATCATATATTATATTTATTTCATAATATCTAGGTTAATTTATTTCCTCATGATCATTATCTCTTCTTTAAGAAATGACCTCTAATAAAGATCCTCATTTGGCCTCAGAATGTGTGTACAATAAGGAAAAAAAACAAAAACAAAAACAAACAAACAAAAAAACCTCAAGTGTTTTCCCCATTATATTCATAATATATTTTTCACATATCCCCAAGGTTTTTCGCATACTGGTCAGTCACACACAACAAGCAATATGAAAGCTCATGAAGTTTTCTGGTATAACATTGTTATACTTACAAGCTATTTCTTTTTTATTAAAGAGAAAGATAATTTTTTAATATTTATTTTTTTTTTTTAGTTTTCAGTGGACACAACATCTTTATTTTATTTTTATGTGGTGCTGAGGATCAAACCCAGCACCCCATGCATGCCAGGCAAGTACACTACCACTTGAGCCACATCCCTTGCCCTCTTGCAAGCTATTTCTAAGACTTCCTTGTACTTTATTGAAAACGTCAGGGAAAATAAATATGTCTTTTTAGACCCAGAACTTGAAATAACACTGGACTCAAGAAATCAAGTTCATAAAGAGAGGAGTTATGTTGTCAAGGTGAAAGGGGTTGTGTGAGAATGGCCTTAGGCCTGATCCTAAGCAACTCCTGTATTGCCAGATTCATGGAACCCCAATAGATTTCCAGGAGCCAAATCTAATGCAATCACACAAGAGTGTTTATTGTAAGCTCGAGCCTGGACTCACAACCATTTCAGATGCAGCGGTCCCAAGAGTAATTCCCGACCCTTAGTTCAGTGAGGATTAATAAGATTTTTGGGGATACAGTATGCATCACAACATCACAAAGCCAATCATTCTACATCACAGGAAAGTCAAACAACAACTCTTAACATTGATTAGCATATTCATTGGCAGGAACAAGTTGGGTAAGTGTGATTGGTTAGTTCAAGTGGTGGATACATTTGAACTGATTGGTTTAGGCCATAACAGGTTGTAAGAGTGCACATGATAAACTTTCAGGGTTGTCTAATTATGTTACCAATCACCAAAACTACTGGGAAGGTCACCTGGCATTTCAGGTATTTTCCCTGTCTCACGCTGATTGTGGTTGCTAAGGGGTTGCTATGGGTCCTAACCTAGTGCAACTGAGTCGGGGTCATCTGGCATGGAAGATCTCTCCAGTTATTTACAGATAAACAACTCAGCAGAGTGGGTATGTGCCTAGGAGCACATACCAAGGAAAGGGTAACTCCCCACTTTGGACCAGCTTTGCTTTGAGGTAGAGGCTGGTTTCTCAAAAATGGAGTCACATCAGTTTCTCACTCCATTTAAAAAGCTCCATTTTGAAACCTGAGATCATTATTAGAGGTTATTTATCACCAGGCACACACACAGAGCCTCTAATATGGCCTCAGACAAATTACTTCTCTTCAACCTGATAAACTGAGTGAATCCTCTGGCAGGCTTTCCTCTCCTGATAAGAGTGAAAGGTGAGAATATCAGGATGGAGACCAACAGACCAGATGTTTCTGACCCCATGGTAAATGATGTCATGGAGAAATCTAGTGGCACCTAGTAAGAATTACAAGGGGTGGTCAAAAAAAACCCAAATTTAGTATAAAAACAGAGCTAATCAACAGGGATTCATCCAGCCTAAACAAGGATGCATTCGAGCTGCAGAGCCTGATGAGGACTTGCACTGACATCCCAGCACTTGCCATCATTCTCCTGATTCTCTGTGTGATCCTCACTGCTCTCAAACTCCACTGCCTTGTCTGGACCTTTGTGAGGGCTGCAACTTCTCCCTATGACCCTCTCCTCAACTGGTCTTCCAGTAGACACCAGAAAAAGCCTGTTTTGGTTTGGGACCTGATAGCTGCTGTCTGAGTGAGTGTGCATCTGCAGGACATAAAGCCTAAGGCTTGAGACTTTTGAACTTAGCATTCAGAGGACATGTCTATCACTAGCCTGTCATGATTAAATGTGTTTTGCAATGCTCAGAATTAATCTAAAATTTTTTTGTGAATTAATCTAAAATTGCTTGCTATTAATTGATTATCTCCATTGCAGTGCCTATCATTAAGGATTGTTGTTTTCTTCATTAAGAACCTATAGAGTAAAATTGTATTAATTTGAGTGAATAAATAATTGAAAGGGGCAGAAGCATGTTTACATTCTTTATTTCTCCCCTTGACTGCATATGTCACAAATTTGCCCCCTGGAGAGAGTTGTTATTATTTTTAAGTATCAAATTAAGAAATTCTTATCACTAAAGATTATTTTTATCTTCAATTCTTATTTATTTTGGGCATTATATCTGTACTTTGACTGTTATTGTTACCGCTGTTCACTGGTAATGAGTCCTTGCTTCCCCAATGCTGAAGTATAACACCAGAGAAGTACGCCAAGGCAAGTTTAGAGTGGAAAGTTAAAGCTTTATTAAAGGACAGCAGAAAAGACATCTCCCTGGAGAAAAAAGGGGACCAATGGAGTGGCACCCCCTTTCTCCACAGATTCACTCTTCTCTATGGCTGATTTGGGGACCCTCAGCCAAAGGGTCTCTGCAAAAGAGATCAATGTAGATAAACTTCCCATTTTCATCTTGCCATGTTTACTTGGACACTGGCTGGGAAGATACAAGCACTCGAGGTGGTGCTGGACACCCCCTTACTACTTTTTCACAAAGGTATCCATTATAGTACTTTGAAGAAATGTGCAAACAAGGCCTCTGGCCTTGAGCTGGGCTTCACAGAGATGTCTACATTTTTGAGATAAGTTACAATGGGCTCCAGGGTAACAGCTGGTAGGAAGAGAAAAGCAAGGTGAGAAGAAGCTCTCCTATTCTCAGGTGTTGTCCTTGAAGGGTTAACTTGCCCAGAACAGTGAAACAAAAATCTGCTTTTATGTGAACTTCTGCAGAATGTAAACTTCTAAGCCTCTCCCCTTACATGCTGGGTATAAATATCTGAAACTCCCTAGACCCAGGGTTCAGGAAATTGATTGATTACAAACAAACGTTGTGCCCTCTGAACCTGGCTGCAGTCAAATAAAACTGTTTCCTGCTATGTTCAGTGCCATGCCTTGTTTGTCCCTACAACAAACTGGGACACATTGCTGGAAGGGGTTCTGTCACGTGTGGTGAGTCAGGGTCTGCAAGAGAAAACACCAACTGGGCTGCTATCCCATACATCTTGCCCACTTGAGCACAGCAACCTGATTCTGAGCATTACCCCAAAACCTCTCCCCACAACAAGATGCCTTTACATATAAGGGTCTGATGGCTGCCCCATGTCAGTCACATGTCATTTGGAAGCCAATGGCAGATCCACATGGCCCCACCACAGATGTTTTATCACATACCTGCAGTACACTGCTCCAGACCCAGTTCCCAGCAGAATCCAACTCAATGGAATCTCTGTTCTAAGCCTTTTTCATGAATTCTAGTCAATAAAGGCACTATCTGGTTCAGTCATGATGAGCAACAAGAGATTCAAAGGTTCTCCAGTGCTTTCTGGTCATAGGAATTTCAAATATTTCACGCTATTGGTCTATCAATCACTCAAGAATGAAGTAGGTGGCACTGTGGGTTTTGATTTTTTCAGCAACCATTAAGAGGTGAGGAATATCCTTTCAAAGAAAGCTCTGGACAACTCACACAGGGAAGTCTTTTGAAAGAGTGGCCAAAAGGTCACAGGAAGCCAGGCCCATTGGGGTGCAAAATGTGAGGTCCATGTGTGTTTTAGCTCTCAACTATGGCTGACAAGACTTTCAAAGAAAATCATGTGACATCATGGCTGAGATTCCCAGTGTAGTGGAGAAAGCCACCCTGGGCCTAGATCTCAGTTTCCAAGGGCACCTCTCATGCTTGGCCTCCTCAAATCCCAACACTATTCATGGAAATACTTCTCTGAGGTCAGTTCCAGAACTCAGTCTCAAATGGGAATCACAACAGAGTTCAAGCTGAGGTTGACCCAGTCATCTTTTCCAACCACCACACAAATGACCACAATTCTAACAAAAACACTCCCACAAGGCCTTCATATTTTTCCATATAGACATTCATCCTAAGCTTCTGGCTGGAGTTTCTCATACAGGGAACAGTCCAAGATGGTGTCCAAAGTATGCTCCCATGAACCTCATTTGCCTAATGTCATGGTGGCCTGGACACCATTCCTAAGAACCAGGATAGATAAAATGGGTCTGCACTTAATACTGCCCTGCTTCTCACATTAGAGGCCTATTGACTGTGAAGGGTAGAGTATGTGTCCTGGAGTCATGAAAAACTCCAACCACCTCTGTGATAGCTACTGCAGTGCTTGGAACAACTCATTTAACCCATAGGATCCCTGTTCTCACTTCATGGAAGTCAGGAGTCTTTTTTTTATTTCTTTGATATAAAGGTTTTTATTTTTCCTAGTGATTACTTTTGGGATAATATTTACTTATGTTGTCCTTATTCTTTTTTTTCTTAAGCTTCTCCTATTTGTTTTCTCAGCTTGAAATAGTAATTTAGTGATTTTTTATTCCAAAATGCTAATGACATACTATTTCATGAGCTTTTACTACTAACAGTTTCTCCCATCTCCTCTCATTTCCTTTTTAGTTCTACTATTTCTTTGTCAAGTACTGTTCCAAAGTACATGCTTTTCTTCCATACTTTAATCCATCTGAACATTTTTAACTTTCACTATCCATTGTATATGTCACAAATTCCTTTAGCAATATGAGTAGATAGCTTCAAAGTAGATTCTTCTTCAGGAATATATTGTGATATTTTATATATATATATATATATATATATATATATATATATATATATATATATATATTTGAGCTCTGTTTTAGTCAACTTTTTCACTGTTGTGACTAAAGGACCCAACCAGAGCAATTGTAGAGAAGAAAAAGTTTATTTGTTGGCTCACAGCTTCAGAGGTCTCAATCCATAGACAAAAGGCTCCATTCCTTCAGGCTTGAGGTGAGGCAGAACACCATGACAGAAGAGTGTGGCAGAGGGAAGTGGCTCACATTATGACCAGAGAACAAAGAGATAGCTCTCCACTTGTCAGAAACAAATATATACACCCCAAACCATGCCCCCCCAATGCCCCACCTCCTCCAACCATACCCCACCTGTCTTTGGTTACCACCCAATTAATCCCATCAGGATATTAATTCACTGATTGGTTTAAGGCTCTCACAACTTAATCCTTTCCCCTCTGAACACTCTTATATTGTCTCACACAATATGAGAGGGTTCAGAGGGGTTTGAGGGATACCAAACTACAACAAACTCTTACAAGTTTAAACAGTTTTTTAACATAATATATATGTATATTATATATGTATATATATATATATTTATATAATATATATTATATATATATATATGTGTGTGTGTGTGTGTGTGTGTGTGTGTGTGTGTGTGTGTGTAGTATATTCCTGGAGATTAAACTCAGGACACGTTAACACTGAGCTATATCTCCAGTGCCTTTTTATTTTTCATTTTGGGATCAGGTTTTGCTAAATTGCTTAAGATCTCACTAAGATGCTAAGGCTTCCCTCTAACTTATGATCCTTCTTCCTTAGCTTTCGAAAGTCCTTGGGATTCCTACTGTGTTTCAGTAATCTCCATATCCAGTTCTTAAGCATAACTTATGTTCTATTTCCAGAGTTTTTATTGGTGCATTATAGTTGTGAATAATGATGGAAATTTGTTGTTATGCATTAATATGTGCAAACAATATAACAATTTAATTTGGCCAATATCGCTCCCTAAGCATAACTTTTTGAAGAAAATTTGACTAGATATGAAATCTTAGTCATTCTACCCTAGCGTTTCTTGAAAACATTTATTCATTTCTTCAATTGTCTTGATTTATATATTGCTATCAAGAATTCCAGAGGTGAGCTGGTACTTCTTTCTTTTTAAGTGGACTTTTAAGTCTGAAAAACCTGAAGAAAAAAATTAATCCTCATGGTACACTAATTTTACTAGAATACATTTCAAAAACAAATATTTCAGTGTATGGAAGACATTTATCAGTGTGTATAATCATGACTTCTTTTATTTCTCGGATATTTTCTTAGATCATCAATTTAAATTATAGTTCACTTCCATCGTCACATTTTTTTGTTGTTCTTGTTCTTGGACTCCAATTACAACAGTCCCTTTCTCCATGATTGTCTGAATTGCTCTTGATCATTCTATTCTTTCAGCTTTTTTGTTCTCATTAGTATTTTTTTTTTTGCTTTTATCAAACGTACCTACTTTCCTGTGGGCACATTGTAATGAATCTGAATTATTGATATGGTTATTCTTTCCTTAAATTATTTCCTTAGTTTGGTCAGCTCTTATTTTTAAAAATTTTTAGTTTTTAAATTTGTTCCAATTAGTTATATATGACAGCAGAATGCGTTATAACTCATTATATACAAATGAAGCACAACTTTATATTTCTTTGGCTATACAGGATGCAGAGTCACACCATTCATGCAATCATACATGTACACAGGATAATAATGTCCATTTCACTCACCATCTTTCTACCCCAATACCCACTCCCCTACCCTCACACCATTCTGCTCAATCCAAAGTTCTTCCAATCTTCCCTTGCCACCACATCCCATTAGGGATCAGCATCAACATATCAGAGAGATAATTTGGCCTTTGGTTATTTGGGACTGGCTTATTTCACTTAGCATAATATTTTCCAACTCCATTCATTTATCTAAAAATGCCATAATTCACTCTTCTTTAAGGCTAAATAATATTCCATCATGTGTGTGTGTGTTTGTGTGTGTGTGTGTGTGTGTGTGTGTATTCATATATTCATTCTACAGTTTATTTATCCATTCATTTATTGAAGAGCATCTCTTTTGGTTCCATAGTTTAGCTATTGTGATTGAGCTGATACAAACGTTGATGTGGTTGTGTCACTGCTGTATGTCGATTATAAGTCCTTTAGGTAGAGACTGAGGAGTGGGATAGCTGGATAAATGGTGCTTCTATTCCAAGTTTTCTAGGGAATCTCCATACTGCTTTCCAGAGTGGTTGCACTAATTTGCAATCCCACCAGCAATCCCCACTTCTTTGCCAACACTTACTGTGGCTAGTATTCTTGATAATTGTCATTCTTACTAGAGTGAGATGAAATCTTAGAGAAATACAAATCAAAATTGCTCTAGTTGCTAGAGATGTTGAACATTTTTTATATATTTGTTATAGATTATATATATTCTTCTATGAATTATCTGTTCAGTTCCTTAGTCCATTTATTGACTAGGTTATTTGGTTTTTTATATGTGTCTGTTTTGAATCTTATGGTTTGGATGTATATTCACATATGGTCTAATTAATAACTGAGCATTTTCCTGTTTCATTGGCTCTTTTTCATCAAATTCTTTTTCTTTTTTTTCTTGCAAGAAAATCTCTGGTTAGTACCTCCTATTTCTATGCTGCTACTTGATCTCATAGAGGTACTATTCTCCTCAAAAAGTGACACATTCTCTGGTCCAAAGCACATTCTAAGTTCCTACCTTTAATTTAATTGCACTCTTTAATAGATTTCTTCATAATCAGCCTCACACAGCACTGACAGACATGATTCAAATTGCATCCACAGTGGTATTCCCCTCTCATTCTCCTTTCCTCTGTTCAATCTTTGATAATTCTCTGCTTTCTTGAAAGGTTCAGAACCTTGTTCTTATTTTGAATGTTAATTTACTCAATTTGTGTGAGTTGAAACTTGCAGTCATCTCCCCCTAGTTATGTCTAAACATAAGCTATGGCTAATGATATTTCTTTTTCTCTTTCTGCATTGTTTCTTTGTGAAAAGACATGACTTTGGGATTCAGCCATTAACTTAGAAGAATTATGAAATGCCAAGTAATAGAGCATTAGTACTCAACTAAAATAAAGGCAATTAAAAATCTTTTATTAGAATAATTATTAGAGAGTCAGAATGTTAATTGATTTACATTTAAAACTATAAGAAGTGAAAGATCTAACATTTTGTGGTACTTTGAAAGAAGTTTGAATACAAAATTAGCTTAAAATAATCACTTTTTCAACAACTCAACAGATGAATGCATAAATAAAATATGTGAATTTGGAAATTGTGCCAATATTTTAATATAATAAAAGTCAATAGATCAAAATGGTACACAATATTGTCCCTATTCAGTAGATTATCAAATAGAATCTATTAAAACATTTGCTCTCAGTGTATGATACTAGACATATATCACATAAGTTTCCATCACCACATAGAAAATGTGGTAATTTATAAATGTACTTACAATATAATAAATATAGATTAAATTTTAAATATTTTTTAAAATATTAAATATAAACTATCTAAGTACAACATTATATTTAAGCCAAGGAACATTTTCTTTTTCCCCCATTCCAACTTTGAAAAAGAACATACTCTGACCATACTTTGTTTCCTCATTTCCAAGACTCTACTTATGGAATTCCTCCTTTCCTGAATATTAGCTTGGGACTGGCTTATTTCACTTAGCATGATATTTTCCAACTCCATTCATTTATTTTTCCTTATTTTCTGGTTAAGTATCATTTATCCACATAATTTTTGTTTTTTTTTCCCTAGAGGTATCTTTCATGTCTAATCTCTAGAGCTCTAAAATTTTATTTCTCTACAAGAATCTTAAGGCTAACTGTAGGATATATTAGTCAGCTTTGCATTACTATAATGAAATGCCTGAGACAATCCTATACCTAGAAGATAAAAAAATTCCACCAGAAGACTGCTAGAGCTGATAAACTAATTCGGCAAAGTAGAAGATTAGAAAATCACAAACAAAGATCAACAACTTTCCTATATATCAACAATGAATCTGCTGAGAAATAAATCAGGAAAACTATTTTATTGACAATGGCCTTTAAAAAATCACAGGAATAAATCTAACCAAGGAGGTGAAAGAACTTGAGAATGAAAACTATAGAATATTGTACAAAAAATTTTAAGAAGAACTCAGACAATGGAAAGACATCTCAAGTTCATGGATAGACAGAAATAATAGCATCAACATGGTCATACTATCAAAACTATATATCAACAAATATGTAAAATGTATATGTAACAACAAATACCACCATTATGTACCATTATAACTCATATATATATATACATATATTCATATATGTATATATATATATATATATATATATATATATTCCAAAGCAATCCCCCATCAAAATAACAATGATATTCTTCATAGAACTACAAAAAAGTTCTAAAATTCATTTTGAAGGAAAAAAGACACCCAGGATAGTCAAAGCAATTTTAAGCCAAAAAAAAAAGCAATAATAGAGGCATCACAAAACCTTCAAATTATACTATAGAGCTATGGTAACAAAAATAGCATGGAACTTGCATAGATACAGACATATATACTAATGATACAGAATAGAAGACAAAGAGACAAACCCATGCATCTTGTTATCTAACCCTTGACAGAGATGCCAAAAAACATACATTGGAGAAAATAGAGTCTATTAAACAAATAGTGCTAGAAAACCTGGTTATCCATCTGTAGAAGAATGAGAACTAGGAATTAGATCAGAAACGATACAACCTGTAAAGGAAAACATTGGTTCAAAACTCCAGGGTGTAGAAACGGGCAAGGACTTTCTCAATAGGACCCTTAAAGTTCAGGAAATACTTTATAGAGTTAATAAATGAGATGGCATCACATTAAAAAGCTCTGCACAGTAAAGAAATCAGTTCAGAATGTGAAGAAGTAACCTATAGAAAGAGAGAAAAATCTTTGCTAGCTACTCTTCTGACAGAGGGTTAATATCTAGAATATATGAAGAACTCAAAAAACTTTACACCAAAAACTGAAGTAATTCGATTAATAAATGGGAATGAATTAAACAGATGCTTCTCAAAAGAAGTACAAATGATCAATGAATATATAAAAAAGGGTTCAGCATCATTAGCAATTAGAGAAAATGAAAATCATAACTACACTGAGATTACATCTCATGCCAATCACAATGGCAGTCATCAAAAATACAAATAACAATGAATGATGAAGAGAATATGGAGAAAGGGAACATGTTTACACTGTTGGTTGGATTATAAATTAGTACAACTACTATGGAATCAATATAGAGGTTCCTCAAAAGACTAGGCATAGAACCACCATATGACCCAGCTATACCTGTTCTTCATATTTATCCTGAAGAATTAAAGTGATTATACTCTAGTGATACATGCATACCCAGCTTATAGCAGCACAATACACAATAGCCAAACTATGGAACTAGCCTAAATTTTTGTCAATGGATAAATGGATCAAGAAAATGTGGTGTATATACACCATGGAGTTTTATTCAGTCATAAAGAAAAATGAAATTACATCATTTGCAGCAAAATGGATGAATGTAAAGGCCATCATGTTAAGTGAAATAAGTCAGAATCAGAAGGTTATGGGTAGTATGTTCTCTCTCATTTCTCAAGTGGGAGCTAGAGAGGAAAAAGTAAAAGAAAGATGGGGGTGGATCTCATGAAAATTGAAGGGAGATCAGTAGAGGAAATGGACCAACAGGTGGGATGTGAAAGGTACGTGGGATGGAGGGGGAAAGTACTAGGGTGTGTTATTGGCCAAAGTATATTATTATATTGTGTGCATTTATGAATATGTAACAACAAATATCACCATTATGTACCACTATAATTCACCAATATAAATGTGGGTCAAAATCTATTTTACATATCTAATTTCTACAACTCTAAATTTTTGTTTCTCTACAAGACACTTGAGACTAACTTCAGACTACAACTTCAGACTACAGCTTTTCATTGCTGTAATGAAATGCCTGAGGCAACTTATAAAAAAGAAAAGGTTTATTTAACTCAAAGTTTCCAGTCCAAGAAAGTTTGGCTCTGTCACTTTGGGACATTAGTGGGGATACCAGATGGTAATGGTGCAAGTCACATGACAAATTAAACTTCTCACATCAGGAGCCAGAAAACAGAGGAAAACGAAATTGGGGTCACACAGTCCCCTTTGAGGGCATACTCCCAGTGATCTAAAGACCTCCTATAATGGTACACACCTCCAAAAAGTCCACAAAACCACCTAAATGCACATCCCTGAGATCAAGCCTTTAACACGTGGATCTTTGGGAGATAGACTTAGACTGTAATAAGTTATTATAAAATCTTCTAAAAGATAATCTCAGTATAAGGTTTTATGTAATAATCCTGATGTTATTTTATTAAGCAATATTGCAGAAAAAAATCTAATAAAGAAAAATCAATCATTTAATGGGTACCCATGAATCATGAAACTCTCTTAAAAACTTCACAAACTTAAAGTAAGACTTGTAGGAAGTCACAGAGATGTCAATAGTGGCTCACTAGAAACCTTGAAGTTATACCACCATATTTCATAGTAGTGGTCAGCATAAATCATTAATTTATTAGCTATTTTAAAATATTATCTGTACTGTAAAATTGAAGATATTCTTTAATGTTCTGACAAAAGCCACATCCATCCCTTGAGCTGTGTTACTACCTCCTTTTTTAAAAAAAAATATTTT
Organism: Ictidomys tridecemlineatus; assembly: GCF_052094955.1. Classification (NCBI taxonomy): domain Eukaryota; kingdom Metazoa; phylum Chordata; class Mammalia; order Rodentia; family Sciuridae; genus Ictidomys; species Ictidomys tridecemlineatus. The sequence goes on from NC_135490.1 coordinate 47,445,664, forward strand.
TTAAGTTGTAGATGAATACAATATCCTTATTTATTTATTTTTATGTGGTGCTGAGGATCAAACCCAATGCCTCACGCATGCAAACAAGTGCTCTACCACTGAGCCACAACCCCAGCACGTGTTACTACCTCTTTCCATCTCCTCCTTTCCCCACTCTTACCTTATCTTCACCAAATAACTCAAAGGCCAGTATAGATATTGAGATAGTTTTTTCCATCCTTCTTCTGACAGTGTCATAGAGCTATCAGACTTTTATTCTCTTCTCTTCTATGAATGACATACACTTCTTTTTATATTGCTTTCAACATCTGTTCACACTCAGTTTCCTTACTGGAATCATATCAAGTCACATCCCAATAATTTTACACCTGATATTGTGTAAGCATGTAATATACATAATGTGAGATGGGAAAGAGTAAGGTCATTGTCTAAGCTTTTCTAAATGGAAGTTGAAAACTAAAGGTTATAGGAAAAATTCTGTTTATATCAACAAACATCAAAAATTCAAATGCTCCACACCAAGAAGGAAATCAAAGTTCAGGGAATCTGGGATCATAGAATTAGAATGAAACTCAAGAGACTTTTCCACTTTCCAATAGTTTAATTCTGATTTACCTATTTTACAAATGTAACCACCACACTTCCCAAGTACTAAATAAAAAATATCTGAGAGGTGGTATTAGATGAGGAAAAACCATCCTTCTCTCCTCTGTGGTTTTGCAATGCTGTGTCCACTCTATCATAATGGCCATGTTAGTTTAAGAATTAATTAGGTACAAATAATCTCTTAATAAATTTTAACCTACTAGTATTAGCTGAATTGTAATTTGATAGGAAAAATTAAAATGAAAAAATAAGAACTATTTCATAAAATATACTAAAAATATAAAGATCATATTAATAAAAAATCAAGTTTAAAACTATTTAAAAAGGCTAGAAGCATGAACCATTGATAGAGCACTTGCCTAGCATATTTGAGGTCTTGGGTTTGATTCCCAGCACTTCAAAAAGGAAAAAAAAAATGAAATAAATATGATCATGGAGCTATGATGTTCATTAAAAAAAGGTAAAATAGATAATACAACAACATAGGCAAAAAGCAAATATCTGAACAAAAATGTTTCTGTGGTGTATAATAATTAGTAACATTATCTAAACTAAATATAATCAAAACTTAACAATTGAGATATAAAGTACTTTAATCCTTGATATAAATATATACAAATTAGGACTTCCTCATTTTGAAACATTCTAAGAAATTATGGGGCTTTTGTGTGACTTTATGATAAGACATTTGTCTACTATGCTCTGAAGTCAATCACCAGTACCATAAACATACACAAAATCTTCAAAGAAAGATGTAACAGGGTTAATATGAACTTTGGATATGAGTATGATGAAGACAAATATAATTAGAAAATAGTTGATTTTTATATTTAATATTAAAAATGAAAAACTTACAAAAAGCACAAAGACTTATGTAACTGGCAATAATTTAATCATAGTGTATATTTTAATTGAGAGGATTGTTAAAGCAAATAACATTAGCTTTATTATCTCAGAACTAAATGCTAAATAGCATTATATTTAATGAATAAAATGTATCTAGTTCACAGTTTAATCATATCAACTCAAAGAACACTATTGTTTTGGGTATTTTCTTAATGTCAAAGATTACTAGCTAGAATTTTAAAGTCTTATTTGTTAAAAACCTTAGAAGACTTTGAACATTCATTTTATCAACTTTGAATATCTTATATAGTAAAAAGTGGTTATATACAAATTTGTTGCAGATATAAAAAAATGTAAGGACAAGGAGATCAAAGAAATAAAAATCTCTTTCATCCCATGTAATGCAACATCTTCAAAATGAAAACAATAGAACTGTTTTCTGTGAATATTACAGTTACTTTTAAGTAAGTGATTCTTATAAGTAAAACTACTGGTGAAATAAATTATCAAAACATGTAACCTTCTACCAAATATTGCCATGACACCATGCACCGTGGAATGTTTCTTTAATTATTATTCTTTGGACAGAAGAATGAAATGCCATACATTAAAAGGGGAAAAGAGTGCTGTAGTTTTCTTCTTAATACTACATGGGAACTCATGATTCACACTATGCTTAAGTCTGTTTTTGACAATATGTGCAAAGCTGATACTTCTTCTCAGATTGAGGCCACTTAAGCAGGGACCATTGATACTTTTTATTAATCTACAAGAAAGTATTTGTTATCTAACATTAGAAAAAGCCTAGAATATAAGAAAATATACACTAAAATAATATTTCTAAGCAAAGTCTATGAAATACTGCAAAATCTATGAGAAATTAAACAAATACAACATTAAATTAAAAATGACATGAGTGTATCAAATCTTGGATGAATTGGGTTATGGTAGAGGTTTTAAAAACTTCACTTTGAAGCAGTTTTCTAGTGTTGTGTATGTGTACATGATAGCACTTCCTGAGCTTCCTTTCATAACACCTTGGTGACACTCCCATATCTGAACCCAAACATGAACTAAACACTCTAAAAGATAAATATTCCCTGTTAGGAGAAGTTCCCTGGAACTTTTCAAACCTCCAAACTCACTTTTCTTTTCCACGTTCTTGTTAAATTTTGTAAGCACACATTTTTATTATTATACATTTAGAAAAATTAATCAAATCTCACATATATTACATAGATTCTAAACACAGAGATCACAATTGTAGTTTTTGTAAGACAAAACTCTCTTCAAATAAAAACCCAAGGCCCAATAATGGAATGGTGTGAGGCCATGATTTAATCATTACTCCTTGGACAGCTAATTGGGTCAATATTGTTCCTAGGCACGATCTGACCTTGTTCTCTCAGTTCTTTCACACCTGAGTTCCAGCCAGTCACTGAGTACCTCCATTTCCCACAAAGAAGAAATTTTCTGTCTTTGAAGACCACTTTTATATTTGAGAGCAGTTGGCTTCAAGTTTTTGTTCAGAGTTATTCTTCCATGTCTTTATTACCCCAGGATTACCAAGAATACAGCTCCCCATATGCTGATCCTACTGTATCAGAATAAAACAGCAAGACGAACAATGCAGGAGTGAGGAGAGAATTCACAAAATATAATGCCAGAGTGGAGCCTTATACTCTGGACCTGGAAAATCAGAATGAATATTGACTATTGTCTATGATAAACTATTTTGAATTAGAGTGTTTTAGAATGGTTTCAATTTGCAAGTGCTAAGCTAAAGATTTTCATTTGTAGTTAAGTAAAAGAATAGCTTTATTTAATGAGTGATGAGTTGAAAATTGTCCTGAGATTTGTAATTTAAAACCACTGAGGAGCCACTTTAATGAATATCAAACTATATTAATAAGAAGAAACATGGGACATAAAGGACCCGATATTACTTAATCTGACAATTGTTCAACTAAAAAGACATGAGTTGCTGTAAAAGATCAGGAAAGACTACCATGCCTAAGGGGGTGATTATCAAAGGAATTACCTTAAAATATGACAATTTTTCAATTAAAGATCAGCAGTAGACATTTATTATTGTGAAAATGATTTGAACATATTTAGAAATACTAAATAAATGATAAGAATAATCCCCAAAAGTTTTGGATGTGTATCATTACCTTACTCCTATTTTGTTTGATATTTTTTAATATTCATTGATATATTTGATTCTTTTGGTCAGCCTTTTCACCACTGTAACCAAAAAGACATGAGAAGAAAAATTTTAGACAAGGAAAAGTGTATTTGGGGGTTCAGAGGTCTCAGTCCAGAGATGGCTGGCTCCATTTCACAGCACCTGAGTTAAGTCAGGACATCATGGAGGAAAGACATAGCAGAGAAAAGCAGACTAGGACAATCAGGACATGGCATCATAAAACATAGACAGAAAGACTCCCCTTACCACAGACAAAATATATACCCCAAAGGCAAACCTCTAGTGACCCACCTCCAGGTACACCCTACCTGCCTAGAGTTACTACCTAATTGATCCCTATCAGGGGTTTAATGCACTAATTTATTTTTTTATTTATTATTTTTTTTAATATTTATTTTCCAGTTCTCGGCGGGCATAACATCTTTTTGCTTTTGTATGTGGTGCTGAGGATAGAACCTGGGCCACATGCATGCCAGGCGAGCGTGCTACCGCTTGAGCTACATCCCCAGCCCCACTAATTTAATTAAGGCTTTCATAGCCCAGTCATCTCACCTCTAAACTTTCTCACATTGTCTAACACATAAGCTTTGGGGGGGATATTTTACATTTAAATCATAACATTGGCCATCAAAAAAGTCTTGAGAAATAGAAAGAGAACCTGAAATTTGACTGAGATATCTTGAGTTTAGACTACTACAAATGAAACATGCCCATTTTATTTTTAGTATTCCTCAACATGCTGCAATTTAGACTAAATTATATGAATACTATAAATATAAATTTCTACTTTATAAAAGAGGAAACTAAAGTTCTTATAAGAGTAATAGATAATAAAACTGGCATTGACCAGGAAGCTTCTGATCCTCCATTTTTAAAGGTATGTTCTTCCAAGAAACAGGGCTAGATAATTTCTAACATGTATTTTTATTTTTAAATAGATTTTTTTCTTAACAGAATGACTACTAATTGGTAACCAAGTTTCAAGACTTGTAAAGGTATACAAACAGTTACTACGACAAAAAGAAGTTCATATTTCAAGATTTAATTTGTTACAGTTGATTAAAAATAGAAAATAGAAGGTATGATAAATTAGAAATGACGAAAAAGAGTCTTTGAGACTCTTCTCCAAAAGAAGTGGCTCTATGTTCACTCAACTTGAATCTGCCTGGGCTTTGTGACTGTTCTGAGTAATAGAATATACTGGATGTATACTCAAGTCAGTTTCCAGCCCAAGGCCTTAGAAGGCTCTCTTGAATTCTTTGTCTCTGGAAATACCTTGGGAACTTTGAGCTGCAATGTTAATTCCATCTACGAGAAGAACTCAGTGCTAAGATAAATGTGTTATGTTCAAAAGTCTCAGAGAACTCAGACTAGACCAGGAGTCAAATCAAAGAGTTAGGGACCAAGTATGTTTGTAAAGTAATATTGACTTTGCAGACTATCGCATCTACCAGATGAATCTTAGAAAATGGCACTGTTCAACATCATAAAGAGAAGTATGTGCTATATAAGCCCTATCAAATTAGTGAGTCAAAAAATCATGAAATATAATAAATCATATCTTGTTATAAGCATCTAAGTCCTATGGTAATTTGTTATTTAGAAATAGATAACTAGGACAAAAGTTGATACCTGTAAACATGTTGCTATTATAAAAAAAGTTTTTAAAACCGAATATTTGAAATTCAAGTTGTATGGTGGACAGGACCTGGATGGAACTATTGATGAATCTTTAAATGGCCTTAGGGAGACTACTGGAACATTATGGATGATAAGGAAAACTTTATAAAAGGCCAATATAAAGTACAGTGGAGTTACATACAGAGAGAGCAGCTAGCAAAACTATTGTTTACAATAGTATGGAAAACAGAAAAGAACTTTGTGAACTCAGAAATCTTGCTAAGATTTTCAGGCTCAAATTTTCCTAACTTCCTATGACAAAAATGAAAGATTAAAGAGCCAAACTGCTGAAAAACCCCTGGAAAAAATACTAAGATCTCAGGACATCTTTTCCAAACTAAAAAGTAAGAAATAGACTCAGAGAAGATGTCACATGCAGGTCCCTCTTAGTAATGCATGGTCTGAGGGTGAAAGTGAAGCTAAGAGTGAACGTGTGAAACTCTTTTTTTAAGACCTCAGCAACGGTGTTTTTTCAGGGTTTCTTTCATTTGGACCAAATGACTAATAAGGACATAAAGAAAAAAATATCTTCTTAGGCAAAACCTGTAGAATATATTTGTTAAAATAGTAGGCTTACAAAAATCTTGAGGTCATCTTTTTAACTTCAAAGAGTGCTCTAAGTATAGAAGAATCTATTTTGAAAATATTTGTGGGTGTAGTGTTGTCTGTTGGAATAAATTGTAAATTAATACACAAAAAGTTTACAAAGCTTTTAAAAGATTTATACCAGTTGGACTGGAAAAATATAGTTACATTACAGAATGAATAACGCAGTTGGGTCTCTAATTTTCTGTAGATAAAAATAAAGCTAAGAAAACTACTCAGCTACAAACATAAACCGTGTTTTAGAGAATGGAAAGATAAATCCAATGTCCCAGATGAGAATCTTATCCTTCAACAGCACTGGACTCCAATAATTAAAATGGCCACATGTACCTGACTAGATTTCACAACTGCTATGGGCCATACATTCCCATATGCTTCCTGTTTTTCCCCTCCTTTTTTAAAAAACATGTCTATTACTGTATTTAATGACTATATCATCATTGTATATTGTGTGTGGAGAAAAAAAATAATTTAGCTCTTAATCACATGTTAATCTCCAGAGAAGCCATACATAAGGCCGTATAATACATACCAGTCCTCATTTCAAGTGGAATGAAATTTTGGAATTCATAATAATAATGAAAGAGGATGAGACAGTGAGATTTAGAAGTGAGTATATTTTCCATGTAGAACAAATATAAACTACTTACAATTCAAGGCAAACCATGATGGGTAAAGATAGCTGCACATTTGAAATACCTCTCATGATAAGAGTGGACCTATCATCCTTCTCTTTGAATTAAGTGGACTGTATTATTGCTTTAACCAATATAATTCAATAGAAATGACACTAGGCCTATTTAAACTCAGAAAACTCCTTCAACTCAATAAAATAAAAAATGTGCACAAATAGTCTACAGCAAGTATATTGTATCTAGTAGTGAACAGATTAGACATTTTCCCTCTATTATTGGGAACAAGACAATGATGTCGTGTCTTACTATTTCTATTCAAGATCACACTGAATATTCTAGTTAGTATAATAAGAAAAAAGAAACAATAATTATACATTTTACAAAGTAAGAAATAAAATAACAATTTCCACATTGAAAACCCCCAAATAACCAGCAAAAAAATTAAAATGGGACTGATTAATAAGTAAACCAACTTCTCAGAATCCAAAATCAATCACAGGCTAATTATTACTTTCTTATAAGCCAACAATAAATAGTTAACATAAGAAATCACTAAACAATATCATATCCAATATCACCAAAAAAAGCAATACATTGGTACAAACTGAAAAAAAAACTACATTTAGGATTTGTATGTAAAAACTATAAAACACTTATAACTTATATCAAAGAATGTCTAAAAAATTGAAAGATATTCCATGATCATGGATTAAAAGACTCGTTATTATCAAATTATCAATTCTTCAAAATTTTATCTTAAAATTTATCTGAATCTTTCTCAAAACCCATGCAATTTCTTTTGGAAATATCAACAAACTGATTTTAAACCTTAAATACAGAATCAAAAGACCCAGAGTTACCAATAAATTACTGTAGAAGAAAAATAGTAATAACTAATTCATTGATTTCAAGACCTACTTTAAAGCTAAAATAAATCCACATATACATATGCAATATAGATATATACAGTAAGGTAAAAGAATACACAACCTATAAATAGATTCTCAAAAGTAGTCAACTAATTTTCTTTGAGAGAATGTGTTTCATTATGTTGCCCAGGCCAGTTCTGAGCTGCTGAGCTCATGTGATCTTCCTGTGTCTGCCACCTGAGTAGGTGGGAATACAGGCCTGTGCCTGGCTCATCTAATTTTTTTCATAAAGTCTTAAAAACAATTCAATGAAGATATGATAGACTTTGCAACAAAATGCACTGAAAGAATTGAATATTCATTAAAAATAAAATAACACAGATGTTATACCTTCCAATAAAGTTACCTAAAAATGTATTTTAGATATCAATGAAAAATTAAACAAACAAACAAACAAAAAAAGTTCTGCTCTGAAAACACACTGGTAAGAGAACGAAAATGGGGCTGGGTTGTAGTTTGGCAGCACCCCGTTTGACTAGTACACACAAAGCTTTGAGCTCAATTCCTAGCACTGCAAAAGGGAGAGAGAGGGACAAAAAAACACCTAAGACAGAACCTGGGAGAAAATATTTGCAAAACACATATCTGATACCAGATTTGTATTCAAAATATTTGAAGTTCAACAGTAGGAAAAAAGTAAGCCAATTAATAATGAACAAAAATGTGAAAGGATATATAGGTAGCAAGCAAGTATATGAAAAGATGCTTAATATAATTTGTATTTAAGAAAATGAAAATTAAAACAACAATAAGAAACTACTAAACACCTAGTAAATTACTTAAATCCAACATTCTAACTTCATGTATATATGCCAAAATATATTCTCCTATCATGAATATCTAAAAAGAACAAATAAAGTAAATTAATTAATTTATAAAAATCCAGTATTCTAAAATTATCAATTTCTGAAGACCTGCAGGAACGCTTATTTTTGCCAATGAGGAAGCAAAATACTACAGTCACTTTGGAAGACAATTTGGCTGTTTTATACAAAGTTAAACACAGTTTTATTATCTGATCCAGCAATCACATGCTTAGGTGTTTACCTGATGAATCTGAAAACTCACATACACATAAGAACATGCATGTGAACATTTGTAATGGATTTATTCATAATCACATAACTGGAAGCAACCAAGAGGAGCTTCATTGGGGCTATATAAACTATTTGGATACATTCATACAATGAAATACTATTGCTATGATCTGAGTGCCTTTCCAAAATTTATATTTTTCAATTTTAACCCTGAATTTATTGTATTAGAAAGTAAGGCTCTTGGGAGGCAATTAGATCATGAAGGTGGGGAGCATCGTGAATGGGACTAATGCCCTAAGAAAAGGCCTGAGAGAGCTGCTTGCCCCTTTCACCATGTGAGTTTGTGGCAAAAAGATAGTCATGTAGGAAGCAAGAACTCACATTAAATCTGCTAGTGTCCTGTTCTGAACTTTTCAGTTTTTAGAACATGAGAAATAAATTTATGTGGTTCATAAGCCTCCCATTTTAAGGTATTTTGTTATAGCAGCCCAAACAGACCAATACAATTATACAGTGACTAAAAAAACGGAATGATCCCTTCAACCATTTGAAGATATGGTGAATCTTACTAGTATGTTGTTAAGGGAAATAAAGATCAACTGAAAAACTTCTATATTGTATTGTTCCAACATATGACATCTGGTAAAGACAAAACTATGGTTACTCTACCAAGAGTTGGAGAGGGAGGGTTTAATGAGTGATGCCAGGGAATTTTGTAGGTCATGATCTTATTCTGTGTGGTAAGATTATAGTGGATACATGATACAATGCATCTGTCAAAACCAAGAGAACAAGAGAGAAGCTTAACATAGTCACTTATTTTAAAAAAAGGAAATAGAAGTCACAGGGCTCCAGGATAGAATACAAATGTGACAAAACAATGTAACTGTATTACAGGTATCTGAAGCCAATTCACTGAAGGGATTGGAGGTAGGGGGTGAACTTACCTTAGTATCATGGGAAATTATAGAATCTGTAAGAATAATGGCAGAAGTAACTATGCACAAGTACTATATTTTAATTGACAAAACTGCTTCCCTGAAGGTATAAGCTTACAATTCTAGAATTACTTTGCGTAAATACAGAAACTGAACACATAAGTAAGTGGATGGCAGACAGCATTAAGTCAGTTTTCTAATTGTTGAAATGAGAGATTATAGAGGATAAAGAAAGGAGCCTAGAATGAACCATGTGGAAATGGATTGGAGTTCGTTTATGAACACATGTTTAGCTTAATAAAGAGATAGAAGGTATAGAAATGTTTATAGATATGTAAATACATCTTCATGTCTCCTTGCTCAATTGGCTAAGAGGGCCTGGAAGCAATAATATTACTAGAGTAAAAAACATGCTTAGGACTCAGATAGTACTTTCTAATAAGATTCTCCTAGGATTCTTAGAGAAATTCTGGATTTTAGAACTGAGCAGTAAATATACATGACTAATTTGGAGCATGCTGTAGTAAAACTCCTCTCCCCCAAAAAGCAAACTAAAGAATACTACTATGGGGCTGGGGATGTGGCTCAAGCGGTAGCATGCGTGCGGCCCGGGTTCGATCCTCAGCAGCACCACATACCAACAAAGATGTTGTGTCCGCTGAGAACTAAGAAAAAAATAAATAAATGTTAAAAATTCTCTCTCTCTCTCTGTCCCCCTCTCTCACTCTCTCTAAAAAAAAAAAAAAAAAAAAAAAAGAATACTACTATGATGGAATAGTTAATGGGAATAGAAGCCAACTGAAAGTTCCCATTGGTCAAACCTGGAGCAACAAAATAAAAAAATAAACATTTCATTATTAACCAATGTATAAACAACATATCCATAAATAAATGCATTTTATTTATTGATATAAAAGATTTCATAAATAGACAAATGAGAGAATATTCTGTGTAGATAAATTCCAAATAATTTATATAAAACTCTGTTCTCAAGGAGGTGGTCCCTAACAAAAACCAGGTAATCAAGGTAAACATCAATCATGTGGTAAATCACAATAATAGTATATACCCTTCATAAACATCAAGGTATGCATAGCACACACCCATCATATAACCTTGATGTCTTTAAAAAGGCACTTTACTTCTGTGTCTTCCTCCTGAAAATACATCCCTTCAACCTGATCATGAGAAAAACATCAGACAAATCCAAACCAAGATATATTCTATAAAAGACTTGATGAGTACTCTTCAAAACTGTCAAGGTCATTGAAAAGAGGAAAATCTGAGAAACTGTCATTTATAGCCAAGAGGAGTCTGAGAAGACATGCCTACTAAATATTCTGTCATTTGCTGGATAAAATCCGTACCAGGAAAAAAAGGGCATTAAGGGAAAACTAAGGAATATGAATGATGTATGAACAGCATTTAATGATAATGTATTAACAGTGTAGTGCTAATTGTGACAATGTACCAGATGCTCATAATGAGGAAAACTGAATATGGATTATATGGGAACCTCTGCCATGTTCTCAATACTTGTGTAGATGTAAAACTGCATTAAAATAGAAAGTTGAATTTTAAAAGGTGGAAGTTTGGAAAATTTACAGTATGTGAATTGAAATTAACATACATTGCTAAACTATGGTAACAAAGACTGGTGTCAGCATTGAGAGACACATTGGATGATGGAATAAATACATGGTCTAGAAATATACTCACATTAATATTATCAATTGATTTTCAGCAAACTTAATAAGGTAATTAATTCAATTAAGATAGGGTTTTTTAACAAATGGAAATGGAAGAGTTGGATATCCACACACATAATACAAAAAATATTTTGTTTGTGTTTATAGAAAAGTAGATAAATACACTTTAGAGACATGTATAGAGAGAAATCAAATTTCATTTTTAACTATTGAAAAAACAACATGACATGAACATTCTTTTCACTATTTTTGAAACTTATCTGTATGTCTGAAAGTTTTGAAAACTAAATATTTGGGGGAGAATATAATAATAGAGTAAAACAGATAATAATAAAGGCTGCACTGCTGAGTGCTGTGACACAGCCTTTATTTCCAGCAACTCAGGAGGCTGAGACCAGGATCACAGGGTGTAGGCCAGAGTCACAACTACAGAGACCTGCCTCAAAAATGAATGGATTGTAGATGCTTTTCGGAGCTAAAGCACCTCAGTACCAAAACAAAACAAAACAAAACTGCTTTATAACACTTCTCCAAATGACTTGAAATAATCAAATTTGATTGCATTAAATATTCTAGCCACAGCAATCAATGAATTTAAAATGAAACAAAAGGAAGTGGTAATGCTGACAAATATGCAAGAGATTAGAGTAAGATAATGACAGAATAAAACTCAATTGAATTTAGCATCATGAAGGTCATTTGTAACTTACAGGAAAGTAGTCTCCATGGGCACTGAGGGTGGAAATGAATTGTAAGTAGATAGGTGAAAATAAACAGTGAATAAATAAAAACAGCTTAGAAATAACCTCTTTGAGGAGAAAGATACAAGAAATGTTCCTATTCTAGCAGGACAAAACCAGGAGTAAAGGAATGCAAAAGTAAGGTTTGGGACTGTGGGGAGAGATGGCAGATTTTGCACTGGTTGGCTTCTATTTTTTAAATGAAGAATGAAGCAAAGGTCTTCACATTAAATTTAGTCTGGAGAAATCGAGAAGCCTGAAGAGTTGGAAAGTTAACTTTTTAGAAGATCATAGTAAGATTTATGTGCTATTGTGACAGTCCAGAATGAATTTGTAATAGAATATGGAATATTCATGGATGTACATAAATTATTGTTAATTAGGTAACAGTGTATGTTTTGCATTTATCTGAAACTCTGCTCACTCAGAACACTGTATAAAAATCATTACAACAAATTTAATTACTCAAACATCTCAAATGTGTTTCAACTATTAGATTAGATACATTCATACAATGGAACACTACTCCCCTGCAAAGAGGAAGAAACAAAGTTCTGAAACATGCAGCAACATGGAATCTAAAATGTCTTATGTTAAGTGGAGGAAGGCAGACTTGAAACAATGCAAAATGCAGAAAATCATCTATATGAAGTTCTAAAATATGCAAAATGATAACCTAATGAAAATAAACCAGTAATGACCTATGGCCCAGCGATGATAATGGAGTAGGCTACAGGGGCATTCTTGGGCATTTCTTATAATTGATGAAATTGTTTTACCTTTTGATTGTGGTGATGCTTACATGGCTCTATGTGTTCATCAAGTCTCATAAAACTGTACACTAAAAGGAAAACTCTTTTTATATGTAAGTTAAATATTTTTGCAGCTATTTTCTCATTTCAAGAATATGTATTTTTATCTTTTTTAACCCAACAAGAGTTTTAATACTAGTCCTAAATTCTTATTTTATTGGTTCTTCAATATTAAGATGCCATATCTTAATATTAAAAATGTAGAGTTTTGGACTTTAGATATTGCCTGATGAAAATAAACAATTACATGAAATATGATAAAAGTGGTCTTGACAGTCTCTCAAAGTAGAAATTCCCACTTTCCTTCCAAGTGGATGTTACAGGTGTATCAGGGATGCTGATCACTTGTAGTTCCAGGGGCAGCTGAGTAGACCTTGGGCCCCAGTGCTCCTAAACTAGCCATTTCAGCAGGAAGCAACTTCAACTGTTGACTCACATTCTGACAAGGCAATGGGAAATTTATTTTTTTCCTCTAAATATATTGAACGTGTAAAGGAAAAATACTGCTACACATGTGCTATGCATGCTGAAAGAAAGTCCCTACTTGTCATTGAGGGTGTGGCACAGTTACATACATGACAGAACCAACACTTCTCTATGGGTCTGTACAGTGATGGCAAAGTAACAGTGAAGAAGGTAAGAATCTTTTTGTGTGTATGTGGTGCTGAGGATTGAATCCAGGGCCTTGTACATGTGAGGCAAGCACTCTCCCAACTGAGCTATATCCTTAGCCTAAGAATCACTTTCATAACAGGAGAAAAACTAGGGGAAAAATGCAATAGCATGATGAAGAGGGAAATGCTAGAATCAACTAAACACATCCTCTGTTTTTTTTTATTTCCTATTCTCTCTACTAATTTTTTTAACTGAGTAACAGTTTTCAAAATTATCTAAGACAAATTCTTTTAATTAATGGTGGACTATAGATATTTCTAAGTATTGAAGGAAATGGAGATGAGAAGTACAGTAACATGAGTGAAGAAATAATTCCAAGGAATACTTTAAATCTTTACCAAATGAATACCATGGGAGACATGTACCAAGGAATAAAATTACTCCAGGGCCTTGAGGAATTTCAGAAGATGTGCTCTATGTAAACTAAATTCCTTTTCTGGGATGGAAAAGTAGTACCAGCAAGAAAGTTGTCATTGCATGGTTGCCCATTTCTCAGAGAGCTCTAGAGATCCTTCAAGTTGGGGATGAGGATGTGGGAAGTTATTAAGGAAAAAAGTATCTGAACTTGATCCTTGGAATCATGATAGGTAAAGAGATATCTATCAAATTATTTCATATGTGCCCTGAATATACATTGCTTTAAAAACTTTACAAGGAAAATATTTTAGAACAAACAGAAAACAACAGAAGTGTAGCCAGCCATTGCAGATAGGAAAAGACCATTTGAAATGGGGGATGATCATATATTTTCCAATATGAAAAATTTCTGTATGGGATTGGATCTAGACCTATTCTATTTTAGAAAGATGATAAGAAGATATAATTTTATAACTACTTCAAGAAATCATAGAAGACAAAAATATAGCCAAATACTGCAAACAGTTTCCTGATATTAAACCAGGGGACAATATCAATTTATTCATTCACCAAATATTAATAAACACAGAATACATGTTAGTTCCTATGATAGATTGGAAACTAGAACAATAAAAAAGAAACCTTGATTTTCCCATGAATTGGACTGAATAAGATAATAGACATTAAAGTTGAGGGGAAATGAGATAATTCACTAGGGTTGGAAGTTAAATACTACAATTTCTCTTTAAATTCTCACTTATAAATAATAAATATATAAAGCTATACTAATATTTAATGTACAAATTGGCATGAAATTCCTTTTTGAGCCCAAATGCAAGACCTCATATGTGTTGTATAGCTTCTTGAGATAACCTGATGAAACTGTGGTGGTTCAATAAGACAGGTGACCTTGCTCCAATTTGAACTGTTGTAAGTTAAGCACACTAGTTAAGTATCTCGACAGATCACATTGTCTGGTTTTAATAAAACACACACCAAAAATGAGAAAGAAATCTTAAAAGATTTTTACAAATTAGTCTACAAACAGCAGGCATTTGTCTTAATATAACTAAATAGTTAGAAACTGATAGTGCCAAGATCTTGATTCTTCTTTATTTTTTATCAGACACTTATGAGTTAAAATCAATAATACTTCCATGAGGTCTAATATAGTCATATTCATTAATAGTATTGATATTGACTAAAATATAATTATTAAAATCTAATGAGAAAGTTTTCTACTAATGGGAAATTTTGAAAATTATTTTCAAAAAAGAAATAATTAATATTACATTCACCTTTTCCTCATTCTTTTTCTATTTCTATAATTGGCAAAGTTTTATAATTAGATATCATATATTATAATGTGTTTATATTTTAATACAGGCCATAATTTATATATTGTGTTAGCTTTTCATTGCTGTGACAAAATACCTGATAAAATAAACTCAGTGAAAGAATGATTTATTTTGTCTCACAATATCAGAAATTTCAGTCCATGGTCTCTTGGTATCATTGCTGTGAGTTTGAGGTAAGGCAAAACATCAAGGCAAAAGGGTGTATTAGAGCTGATTACCTCAGAGAAGCCTGGAAGCTCTTGCCTAGGATGTGTGAAGCACTGGGTTTGATCTTTAGCATTGCATGAGAAAAACAAACAAACAAACAAATAAATGTTACCTTAAAAAAACAAACAAAAAAGATGTCCTTCTAGGACATGTGTCTTCTGGTTTACTTCCTCCAACCAGGCCCCACTTTCTACAGTTTCCATTGTCAATTCCCAATAATGCCAAATTATAGTTTCATCAATGGGTTAAGCCTTTTGTGAGGTTAGAGGCCTCATGATCTAATAACTTTTTCAAAGGCCCTCCCTCTGAACACTTCTGCATTGGGGATCAATCTTTCCATTGGGGGATATTCTATATCCATATGGTAACATATAATTAAAATGTTAGTATACAAATTCATGAAAATATTTACTTTATGAGAGGCACATCAAAAACATTTTTCTAAATACTAGTTCAAGGAAACTAATATCAATAATATTAGTATTCAAATTCATGAAAATATTTACTTTATGAGATGCACATCAAAAACATTTTCTAAATACTAGCTCAAGGAAACTAATATCAATAACCAGGAACATGATAAAAAAGATGTTTTAGGGACATTTGAAAAGCAATGTGAACATGATACAAAGAATGTAATAATCATTAGAAACCAATCTGACTTTTCTAAAAAAAAAAAAAATCACACAACTGACTTCATTTATCTTTTCAATATCATTCTTATATTTAGAAAATAGATTAAATATTACCATATTGTTTTGAGCAAGACACTCAAAAAAATCAAGATGTGAAAAAATAGCAGACTTTAGATGACACATGCCAGGAAGAATAGTTTGTATGATAGATAACCAGAATAATCTTTCCGGCTCACTTACTCTAGGCTACAGCCCAAATTTTTTCGATTACCCTGAGAATGAGGTCTACAATCCATTGATTCTACCACCCTTCACTGACCCCCAAGTGATGCCTTCACTACCCTATTTAGCCAGTTTACATTTCACAGCTCAATCATTACCATCACTCTTGCTAGGTCCTTAGCTCCTTTGGCTCTTGCCGGATTTCTCTACTGAACTTCCACCCTCTATACCTACATCTATGATTGAATCTTAACAAGGCTACAACTGAGCTAGTCTCAATCACATATCCAGTATCACTTTAAATTCATGGAAACATATTCTTTAGAACCAAAAAAGATCACAATATTTGTACAAATTCTTGTTTGTTCACATTCTCATTCTCTTTAATAAGAGTTTTAGATATTTTTGTCATTTCCAGTCATCAATAGATTTTATTCCATCTTTGCTATGTTTTAATAAATTTGCCTCCAATTGAATTGAGATAACTGGAGTTATCACAACTATTCACATCTATGATCATAAATCCTACTTACCCTTCTGTTAACATAGAAAATTGCCCAGATCCTAGATGTTACCTGTCAAGAATTATGAAGTTTATTTATTTATTATAATTATTTTATTATTTTTTTATTAAATTTATTGTTTTAATTTTAATATATTTAAGTTTAATTATTTATTTTACTTTGAGCCTGAAATGTTAGCTTACCAAAAGCCATGATAGTCTTGGTTTTTATACAAAGCACAGTTTAGTACTCTTAGAAATTTCAGTACCTCATTCATACATTGCTGGTAGGACCTCAAATTGGTGCAAACACTCTGGAAAGCAGTATGGAGATCCCTTAGAAAACTTGGAATGGAACCACTATCTGACCCAGTTTTCCCACTCATCCACATTTATGCAAAAGACTTAAAATCAGCATACTATAGCAATGTGGTCACATCAATGTTGTTAGCAGCTCAACTCACGATAGCTAACTTTGGAACTAATCTAGGTGCCTTTCAATAGATAAATGGATAAAGAAAAAACAGCACATATACAGAATGTTATATTTCTTAGCCATAAAGAAGGATGAAATGATAGCATTTGCTAGTAAATGAATGGAACCGGAGACTATCATGCTAAGTGAAATAAGCCAATCCCCCAAAAAACCAAAGGCCTAATGTTCTCTCTGATATGCAGATACTAACTCACAATAGCATCAGGAGGCAGGGGCAGAAATGGAGGTTCACCAGATTGGATGGGGGAAAGGGAGTGGTGGGAAGGGGAATGGGAATAAAAGAGAGAGTAGAATGAATTGGACATAACATTTCTATGTTCTTAATGATTACATGACCTGTATAATTCCACATCATATACAATCACAAAAATGGGAACTTATACTCCATGTATATATGTCAAAATACATTCTACTATCATCTATAACTAAAAAGAACACATTTTATTTAAAAAAAAGAAAATGAAGCACCTACTATACATACATTTTCTTGTGATGTGTCATCCTAATCAGGCCATAGGGGCCCCACATATTTGTCTAAAATTATTTTGGGGTGTTTCTAGTTTTCTGGCAAATATAGTAATTCCAATTGCAGACTGATGAAAGCAGATTGCCCACCCCAATGTAGGTGAGTCTTGCCCAATCTGTTGAATGCCTGAATAGAATAAAAGTCTGAGTCAAAAAAAATTCTCTTTTTTCCCAATTTACTATCTTCAATCTGGAACTACAACTACACCATCAACTTTCTTAGGTCTCTAACTTTTCAACTGCAGATCTTGTACTATTCGGCCTCCATCATTGTGTGAACCAATTTGTTATAATAAATAAATAAATCTATCAATTCTGTTATTTTTATACCCTGACTAATATAGTTCCTTTGGCCCTGATTTCCACAGGGCTTTGTATTGAGAATAAGCAACATCTGTATATGCAATGGGTTGCATTACAGGAAAGGAATTTTGAGTTTAGGGAACCTGAATATTTTATAATGGGATGTGAACAACTTCTCTTGACCTGTACCCATAGGGAGACATTGTCTGTATTATACTGAACAGTAAGAAAACATATTTTAACTTGCTGTTCAAACATCCTTGAAAAAATAGTCCAAAACAAAAGAGAAATATGATACTTTTCTCTCAAGACACATATGAATTTGAGAAAAAATGAAGAATTCATTTCTAACTTGGCCAACCCCTCAATGTATATATTTACTTTAGCCTGTCCCCTATTGCCTAGTCAATAATGTTGCACAAGTAATTTCCCCTTCTCCCTCCTGAGTGTTTTTCTCTTTCTTTCTTTCTCCTATCTTAAAAATATGGGCTCATATCACCAATCTATATCTCCAGAAGAAAGAGGCAAAGTAATGAAAAGGGTAGAGGAGGAGGAGAATCTTGATTTCAATAACAAATAATAGTTCAGTGTGGAGCTCTCAGCTTGAATTACTGTTTTTGTGATTTATTTTGGAAGTTATACAAAAGACAATCATGGAGCCCAATGTCAAAAACTAATAACAATACAGTATTTTATTCTAAACACTTTTGGATCTTGATAGTATTGATTTAAAAGAACAAGTTTAGTTTTCTCCTATTTAGTATCAGTTCCAAGAGCACCCTCTAGCACCCATAGTTTTGAAGCATCCTGTAGAAAGTAAAAAAAAAAAAGTCATTTGCACGCAGTTTAACCTCATTGACACTTGCTTTATGGCCAATATGAAGAATCTTTAAAAAGCTTATCTATCATCACAAGTGACCTAAAATGTGCTCTTAAACTTAAAATGTTTTAATATAATTCTGTGATCAAGCGTGCTGGAGAAATTTAAAATGATTCAAGATTTTTTTTAAGTTCTAATAGTGCATTAACACTATTAGGGTATTGCTTTAGTTTTACATTGTCAAATTTTATGGATATTTTGGGATATATTTTATTTGTTTAAATTGCTTGAATAACTGAGTAAAGCTTAACTAATGACAACACCTTAAATATAAAGGTTATTTCACACTTGATGCCAAAATGTACAATGAAATATTGAATTTACATTGTTTCCAGTAATGGGGGAATAATGACTTTATCTTTGAATCACAACATTTAATGAATCTGGTATGTTATAATAAGAAAAGTTATAAAGGTGAGTAAAAAAGGAGACCACCAAATTATTGAATCAATAAGTTTTTCTTGTTTTAACTCCCTCCATTTCACAAATAAATCCCATTACAGTCTTGAGTACATCAGACTAAAATGGTCCCCCTAGAGAAAAATTAAAGAATATGTGCAAAATACTGGGTATGGAAGCATTTTGCAATAGGATTTCATTGTCCAAAAGAACAGATGCAAAGGAGATGTATATTCAGTATTAAAGGATCTATATGTATTTCTGAATTGATGGGCTAATTGTATAAAAAATGAAGGAATAAGAAAGCATGAATTTATAATAATATTTTGATGCAGGAGCATACTGTATTCAGATAAAAAAGCGATTCAACTAACCTGATCTAAAAAAAAAAAAACAATAGAAATCTCAGCTTTTAACTGAATCAAAAGTGTCAAACCAAAATAGTTTTGTACTTGAAGATAAAATAAGGAAAGACTGAGGATAAAATTGCTGGAGACACCCAATTCCACAGAGATTTCCAATCCACAAAAATGCTAGAATTTCATCAAAATATACTTGATGGTGTTTTCCTCATTTATACCCCAATTTCTTAAGGAGAAATAGTTCATACCTTTATATCCTGAGGAGTTTCAGCAAGAAGTTTCTAGTTTCACTAGATTATTTATAATATATATTTCTAATAACAATTAGAGTATTTCAAATGATAGGAAAACATTATGCATTTATAAAAGATCAGTCTCCAGGAGAGGCATAAATGCAAGTGCTAGCTCATGTAGAATAAGATCATGATCAAGAAAATACTTGGTCAACATTTCCTAGAAGTTCCTTTTTTTAAAATTTCTATCACTCACATTACTCAGACTGTGGAAAAGGCTGTTAGCTGGATGTCTTATAAGTTGGGCTCACCTATCTGTGCGCAAATATTTATAGTCTTCTTAAATGACACTTTTATCATCTGTGGTACTGAAATCAAGCACATACTCTAAAAAAGCCAAACCGACAAAGAGGTATGTAAAAGATCTTCATCTACCTCTGCACAGCAACCAGGGCAGGTGAGCTCGCCCCACAAACATTTGTACTTTGATATAACAGCTGTGATAATGATAAAAAGTTAATGGATTTTTATCAACATCAACCTGATGATCATAGACTTTGTTATTTTTATTATTTTAAAGAGATTGGTGCTTCATGAATATAAAGGCATGTATTCACAGAATTACTCAGATTTATAGGTTGCAGGCGCTACAAAGCCTTCTGTCCTTTCTGAGGTAGATAAATTGAGTTCCATGCAGTTTACTATGTAGGGGTCTTTAAAATGAGACCACAAAATCGCAAATCTTTCCTCTCCTGTGTGGACATTAAAGATCCCATATCAGTTTTCATAAGAGTAGGAGCTTCTCACCATGCCACTGTGCAAATTCCTAGGAACTACCTTAAAGTTCAACAGCTAGCTTTTCTCCACAGGATATTAGTGTATTAGGTACCCTGAAAAGTTCAGTACATTTACTCAATTTATTAAAAATGTTCTTCTAATGGTTCTGAAATATCTTTTTCCAAAGCAAAAAAAGAACCAAAGGTCTCCTTAGGTAAAGGGACAGTAATGTTTGTTACATGAAATCAAACATCTTTCCAAAATATTTGATTAGTCTCTTTGAACACAAATGCTTATCGCATTAATTTAATTAAAAAATAAAAACAAACAGTTTGTAATAAAAAAATCTTATAATCCATGATCCAGGCTTTCTGATACAGTTAATGTAAAATAATGATATAGTCTACAAAACAATGACAAATGAAAGACTTGGAAAAGGTTATGGTTTGACAAGGTAACATTTTTGAAATCTGGACACTAATCAAATTGATGTAGCTATTGGTGATGCAACACTCTCTGACACTAAAGTCTTTAGCACTGTCCAAAACATATAGAAGAGCCCATTGTGACTACTTAATGTCAGCTTTTTTTTCATAAGCTCTTTCATAGAACTGAAACCAGAAAAATGATTTAAAGAAGTTCAATTTGTCTATTTACCTTAATCTTTAACTATTCCCATATGTCTGGCTACATGATGTATGACTCTTCATAAACCGATTTTTCAAAGATACATGACAGAAAAAAGTCAGGCTCCTAACCTTTTATTTTCTGAGCTTTTATAGAGCTCTGGAAAATAAAATGCTTTTAGGTTTTATAAAAGGGGAACAAAAACGAAGAAAGGTTATTTTCTTTTCCATTCTTTTTAGTAAATATTTGCATAAGTGAAGATAGAGCATGCACTAATTTCTAGGCATATGAAAAGTCCTTTCAGAGGTTCCTCCCAAACATCATGATAGAAATTTTTGCTTAGAAATATACAAAGTTTTTTTTATAAAAATGAAGACTCATAAATTCACATCATTGAACTCCCACAGATTCTACAGTTGAGGAAGGAATATTGTGCTAGGTATAATACCACTCAGCAAGGATATTTAGAGAATAAGAAATGCAGATTAGGGATTCTTTGACATGAGGAGTCTGCTGAATATTTAGAATATTTAACTTCAATCACAGAAAAAAAATACAGTACTCAGAAAATTCATTTAAATATTTATATTTGAAATAGAAAGTTATGTGTTTTCAATCACAAGATCATTAAATCAAGTTTCAAATAAGAAGATGGAAATAAAAGAAAATTTTATCTCTTTGTCTACTCATATAGCCAATATTTACAGGGAACCTGTTATTTGCTTGGAGCTATAAAAACAACTATAAGCAAGCCAAAGTCACAACTATGTTCTCTTGGAACCTATGTAGTTTCAAACTAAAAACCCAGCTTCAAGACCATTACTATCAGGTTATGATTGTGAGCCAGTCTAGAAGTGAAATTTTTCTAGTACCATTAGTCCTTAAATCCTCTTGAGCTCAGTTTTTATGCAAATTTTCTTTCTATAGCCTGTGTTATTTTCAAAGTGCACTGTAGTTCCCCAGCTGGTTTCCCTAAATTAGAAAATGTAGTCTTCTCTCATAGAAAGGCATAAAAATTTAGAATCTTTACAATGAATATAGAATGTGGAATAGAAAGAGTTAGCATTTGTTCCCCATCTAATGATCTCACTTCCAGGCACTTTGCATATGTTCCACACAGACATGTTCACAATATGCAAGCATTAACATTTTTCACTGCAAACATTCACATATTTCATAAGCAGATTAAATCAACTAAGTTGTTTTATAGAAAAGTATAGTCTTTATCTTAACATTGAAGAAAGCCCAATAGAACAACCAATGAATCTTTAAAATTAATTTAGTGTGGATTAATTAACTGAGTAATACCACTATTTCTACACTTATAGTTAGATAGACAGCATTTTCGTATGCAGATTTTGTGAAGGTCGTAATAAATTATTAAATAATAAATCATGAGATTTAATACAACTTCCCTAAAGTAGTAGCTTATATCTTTAAAAAGTAAGCATGTCAACCAATATGGGAAAAAAAGGTAACATTCACATTATCATCAAATATTGTTTAAATATAAAAAACAAATTGCATCAAAATATCAACCAGATGCTGTGCAAAGCTTATCAGAGCATTTTATTCTCAACATCATAGTATATCATGTTTGTTATATTTGTCCATATAATTTGACCAAATAAATACCAAACATAAATACCAAACTTAAATTTTAGAATCAGCTTCTAACATTCAATGAATTTGTCTCATATATACATATATCTATGAAACATTGGAAGTATCTTTATACATATGTTATATTTGTCCATATAATTTGACCAAATAAATACCAAGCATAAATACCAAACTTAAATTTTAGAATCAGCTTCTAACATTCAATGAATTTGTCTCATATATACATATATCTATGAAACATTGGAAGTATCTTTATACATATGTATGTATAATATTTACTATAGTATGTTTAAGTATACTGGTAGTCCTTAAAATACCAATGAAGCTACCCTTAAAATTTTGAAAATTAGAAAACTAAAACATGCAAATTAGGTGCTAGAATTTATCTAATAAGTTGCCATTTAAATGCACATTTTTAATTCATTAAAACTGTGAACAAAAAATAAACTTTGTGAATGAGGATGACAAGAAATTTTTATATTGACATTTTGTGTTATTTTTTTCTGTTGGTAGGAAATCTAATTTCTAATCTCATCCCAATTTTAGGCTAGCAAAGTTGTCATCTTCAAGCAATTTAGAATAACTAAACAAATAAAGCCACCTAATAATTATAAAGTATAATGTTGATATGGGTATGGATGAAAATATACTGGCAATTCTTATAATGTAGTAAAAAGCAAACATACTTGTGTAACATTTGGTTAATGTCTTTAAGCTGTTTACTTAGAAATCTTGCCATTTAACTTGCTCTTAATCCAATAATACAATAAGGAAAAAAAACAATGTAATAGAAATAAGACAGACTTCACAAATTGTGTGTTTATGGATGGTTATTTGTTGTTCATTAATCAGATTTTAAAAGAGTGAAGTAGATGAGACTTTAAATATACATACACAAATAGAAATATTATGCAACTTTAAATATTAGAAATTAGTTTTTAAATACAGTAATTTTAAATGCATTTAACCTCCAACAAACATGATTAGATTTTGCTGTTTAACTCATTTGAACTAATACATTAAAAAGTATTTCACACAACAAATATATTATTTAAAAATAGATTTTAAAAAATTCCTAGCTTTTTTAATGGCTCTTTTTAAAAATTCAAGTATGCTTGAGAAGCTGACTGTAAATCATGTATACAATGTAGGGTCAATGATGTATTGAATTTTTAGACCATTTTTAGACTACCTTCTGGCAATGGAAGCATTTTGACAACTGACACTCCCTATGGGTATATCTGACTATCCTGGTACAATGCACCATTCCCCACTATTGAATCTACAACAAACTGCTGTAGGTTATTCATTGATTGAGTGTTTAAGTATATTATTTAGGAGCAAATAGAGAACTAATCTAATAATAAATCTAATAAAATAAAAAAATCAGCAGAATCCCTACTTCAAAGATGCTTTGAGCTACAACACTTAATTATGTGCATTCTTTGATTATATTGTGTCATATCCGATAAAGATATGTAGGAATTCTATTTCTTTATATCACTGGATTCTTCTAGGCAGTTCATTTTACCATGCAAGAAATTAAGAAAGCACCTTCCAAACCAACCCTACCCAGTTAAAGCACCGTTCATTTTTTAAACTCATGTTTTGGGGCCTGGATCAATCACAATACTCACCAGAATGTTTATTTAACCAACAAAGATGCCAACAGTGATTTTGTATTTTCTAATACACATAAAACTATCAGGAAATACCTGTATGTGCATGAATCTGCATTCATCTTAACTACATGGTATATTTCAAGATAAGATTAAGGGCCTCTTGCACAGCATTCTTAAACAATGCAGAACCTGAGCAAGCATGTGGTTGCATGTGAGAGAGAGAAGACATCTCTGTATCCCTTCACAAGGTCCTTCTGTCAGTGTGTATTTAGGACAGTTTTCTAACATGAAATACCCTCAGCTGCAGTGTTGATTTCAGGGGGTTCTGAGAAAGAGAGAGTGAGAGGCGGAATACTTTAACTCCTTAAAATGCATTTTTCTCTTTTCTGAAAACTGAAATGTGTTTCTGATTCTCAAAGAGTGACTTTGTGAGCATATATCTGCTGTACCAAACAGATTTCTTTTTCTTTGAATCAGGTTAGTAGGCTTTGAATATTGTAACACATAAGCATTTAGAAATGTTTCAGAGGAGAATAAAATATTTAAAAGATCTATGCTTTCAAAAAATAATATAGAAACATGTATACCACAACACCTGCATTTTAAAGGAAGTAAGAAGAAAGTGCAGTGGAAATATTTTTGCAATCAGATATTATTCATATTTTTAAATTTTATTCCTTTGTAAAGCATACTTTCAGTTGGTTAGGTCTTTTGTAGGTTCTCAATGAAGCCCCCTATTGTGTAACAAGGAACAAAAGAGGACAGAATGAGACAGTATTAATATCAATAAACATTAAAAGCCACAATTTTGTCTAAGTTCTTTTTCCAAAATGCAACCAAATCACTTTTTCAATGTTGATGCTTTTTATTTACTTCATTATTTTCAATATAATAGTAGCATAGGAGGTATGTGAAGAAAGCTATTCATTTGTTGCCTTTCTAATACAAAGTTCAGAAAAATGTAGAGATCATTCTAATTAATGAAATGCTTTGTTATTTTTAGAGATTACTAAATATGGAGATAATTTATTGCTATTGAAAGCTTTCAGTATTATTGTTTTCAAGTGAAAAATAATAAAGTAATAGAAAACAATTTTAAAATACAAGCAAACAACAGAAATAAATAAATAAATAAATAAATAAATAAATAAATAAATAAATAAATAAATAACACCATGGTTGATGTCACATTGCAACTCACCTCTCTGATAGTTTATAGAGTTCTTTAAGTGTAGCAATTAATGCTCCAGGTCAATTAATCTACATGATTTTCCTGTGGGGACCTATATGTGTAAGAGAATGTGTCCCATACACAAAGGACATTGCAGTATGGCACAAGACAACAGAAATGAAAAAAAGTTGCTTATAAAATAGTAAAGAAAATATGCTAGCTTAAAAACAAAATACACTGATGATATGGAATGTTAGTAAAAATGATGTATGCTCTTCTCTCAAGATACTTTTCCTACATTCTCATAATTTTAAAAGTCATTGAAATAAAGTGAGAGGAAGTGACATGCAAATACTTTTGCCAATCCTTTTACAGTATCATGCAAATTTTTATTCCTTGGTAAATTATGCTTTGGTAGTTTAGGTTTAGTAATAAAACTTAGAGTACTTTCCATCTTGATGTCAAGCTATTACTTTTATATATATATAATATTTTTTGTATGGAATTTATTAACTCTATTTTTTTATTCTGTAAAATACATATATTTAACTAAGGTATTCACTCAGAAGGACATTGGGGAACTCTCCAATAATTTTTAATAGAATCATTTTGATTCTTTCAAGGAAGGGCTTTTCTTAAATTTTAAGAAAGATTCTTGCTTAAAAGGTAGCCTGCTAAAGGTTAACACAAATGTAGATATGCCACGTCAAACACAATTTTTAAAGTTGCAGCTACCAATGACCCCCAGCTAACATTGTCTCACTGGATTTTTTTTTTTTTGGTTAACAATGTTTATTCCCTCATTAGACTGGATTATTATATGTTATATGTAATAGTCCTTATAAATAATAAAGGTGTGAAATATTTGAACTGTATTTTATTCAAAGTTTAATTCAGAGAGGAACATGTAGCAAATGTGTAATTAGTATTTATGGAAGGACAGAAATGAGACAGAAAGAGAAATGTAGGTGTTAATGAAGGAGGGACAGACTTGAATAAGAAACCTGAAAAACAGGAAAATCCCAAAGATAAAGAATGATATAAAATATGTAGCAGAACTAAGCTAAACAGCTTTTGCTATCACACATGGGATATCATTAAGTTACAGACATAGATATGGTCAAAATCTGACAATTTATCTATTATTAAGAATTTCAAAAAACAGTAGAGCATGTGCTTTAACATCAAGGCCCTGGATTCCAGCATCCACACAGACAATCACATGACAACAGATAAAAAAACTTTCAATGTGGAGTTTTTTATGATATAAAGTAAGCTTACTTCATCATAATTTCTCAAGAATGCATTTTATGATAGTGGGATTTATGCTTTTCTTTCAAAGAGATTACATCCCACCCATCACTATCTAGTTTTTGAACCATATTTTTATAACTGATTTTCTCATCATGAAGACTCATAAGAACATCTGTGAATCATAATGCCACCCTCCCCCCTTGGAAATCACTGTGCAACAACAACAGGCAGCAGCACACCTGGGCTCCAAGTCCTGTCACATGGGAAGACTATGCTAGCAAGAACATTGGACCTCAGGTCTACAGGTTTGTAGTTGCAAACATCACCCAGTTTCTGCTACCAGGGTCACCAGCACAGAAGAATTTATCACACAGGTATTGTATGAAAATGTATTCATTTTTTTAATTACTGAATATAAGCAAGGCCTTTATAAAGTATTTTTGAAAATTTGACACTCAAATTTCATTCAATCATAAATTAAAGTTCTATATGCTACAGTTTTCTGCTGGGCATGGTGGTGCACACTTGTAATCCTGGAACTTCTGAGGCTGAGGCAGGAGGGTCATGAGTTCAAAGCCAGCCTCAGCAAACGCAAGGCTCTAAGCACTACTCAGTGAAACCCTGTCTCTAAATAAAATCAAAATAGGGCTGTGGATGTGGCTTAGTGGTTGAGTGCCCCTGAGTTCAATTCCTAGTACCCTGCCTGCCCCCTAAAATGTTCTATATGCTACAGTTTTCTAATAAAGAGTAATATATTTTCATCTCAAAGCTAATGTGTATTCCAACTCTACCACAAGATATGGTTTATGCTATGGTCTAGAACAGGCATCTGTCATTTGGCATAGGGTCTGAATGCATTGTTTAAAACTGCATGATATATTTTCCTTGAGCTTTAAAAACTAAGGAAAATTAATTCCAGTGTTCTAATATATGGGCAATGCATTTTTATTGTAAATAGTAAAAATACTTCAAATTATCAAAATTAGAAAAGGCCTGGGAAACAATTGTAAGATAACTCTATAAACTCAGAGAAGACGCCAAAAATGCTTAATTCTATAGGAGCAGAGTGGAATCTAATTGTTTGGAAAGAGGAGAGAAGAATGCTTAATTTCTTTTGAGTCTGCTCAGTTTTACTAATTTTTAGATACTTTTGATAATTTTTAATAAAAATCATTCTTTAGCTCAATTGTATCTGACTTGAAAGAAGTGTGCATATACTTTCTACTTCCATAACAGAGCCTAATTCTCTGTATGTACCCTTTCATCTGGTTTACAAATGATGAGAATGCACACTGAAAATAGTGAACAAGATTTTGAGAATTTGTTTGTGAAAATAGGTTAAAAGGAAATTATTAGTCAGATAAGTTTAAGCTGAGCTGAGAGAACCTCACTAAAATATTTCATGAAGCTTTATTTGGTATTGACATATACATGTATTTTCCTCTCAGCTGGAATGACTCCAAAAGGGCTGTCATGGTTGGTTGAGTAAATAATACATGCTTTAAAAATAATTATAAATCTGTATTAACCTGATGGACTTTGTATTCATTCTAGTCAATTGGGCATATAATACTCATTTTAAAAATAAGTACAAATAATGCATTAAAAACTGCTTAAACACCCATTTAACCAGAGGGGCCAAAACAGCTCTAAAATGGAACATGTGATTTACATTAATGGAGATTATTCATATGTAATGAAAGGAGAACCCCAAACCCTTTTAAAGAGGACTATGACAGGAGAATGACAGTTGGGAAACATGAAGATTTAAGACTACTATTGTTTCTAAAGTACTCTCTGCTCTTGTAGTAACCAATAACTCCAAGAGTGGTGAGTCTTGGGATCCAAGGCAATAAATGTATTTATATTTAAAATAAAACATTGCTAAAGGGAAGAGCATAACAGCCTGACGATAAATAATACATCAATGTAACTGGATTACATCTCTGTACTTAAACAGCTATTTACTTATGACAGTTTCTGTCCCGCTTAGAAGTCTTGCCCAAGACGCCTTCTTTATAATGTTAAACACAAGAGACACTCATACCATACTGCATTTCAAGTTGCTAATGAGCTTAATTTGGAAATAATCTCACAATATTTTTAGATTAACAACATTTTCTTTTTAAAGAGGGTGAAGGGCAAATGCAACAGTTGGCCTAAAACATATAATAATTCTGGCTCATTGCTCTTTTCATTGGAGTTTTAAGAGAGTATTTCCCAAATGGCCACATAGATGATGGAAATTCAGAAGCAATTACGAATCTACCTATTGACCAAAATTTTTCTCCATTAGCCTGAAAAACAAGTTTGACATTAACAACATGGGTGATTTTTGGGGGGTAAAAGTTGGTTAGGATATCCACTGTTAAAATGCAAATATATTACCTAGACATGATATACATGAACTCATAAATACTCTTCAGTTCGTCAATTCACTTTTCAGATAAACCATCCATGACCTAAGAAAACAGAGTGGTCTTGTCTGAGTGTGTGACACAGGAGCAAGTGGTCTAATGCAGAACAAGGCCTAAGGAATAAATATAGAGTGTACTTGCAGGTTGTGCAAAAAGGCTATGAACAATCAATGGGCAGAATGAATGCTGAGATAGTCTCAAGGAAACCTCAAATAGACTTTCATATTCTCATCCATTACCTTGCTGATCACTTTCAAAATGATATCACAATATCAGATTACATATAGGGAGAAACAAATTTGGATCTCAAAGTGATATTACATTGGTAACAACTTAAATTCCACCCCAGTCCCAGGCTCTTTTCTATTTCAAATACTAAATCAGCAATTTGAATGTTTCTAGAATGCATGCATCTGGAGGACAGAGACTTTTGTGTGTATGGTATCTATGCAGTATTATTGATACAAAGAAAAGCACCTGAAATATAGGAGATTCATAATGAATATTTGTAAATGAATGAACTGAATGAACAAGTGTAAGTATGATAAGCCTTTCAGAAGCATAGGATCAGAAATTAATATCAAAGTCAAATTATAATGATGAGTTTGCTTCTTACTTAATTTTGTCTTCTCATGTATGATAAAGATAGCTTCAGTTCTAATAGATGCTTTAAATGAGTAATACCTTTGGCAGAAAAAAGGAAACACAATGTAAAAAATAAGAAAACTTGCTGCCTTCAAGAGGAGAATGGAGAAGACCAAAATAAATAAACAAAACCCCAAAGAATGTCTTAGAGTGCCATTAACTGGAGAACAAGGAAATGAAGATCTAAAAACCAAAGTCCCATCAATATCCCTGAATCTAGTTCTGGTCTGTGTGAAGACTGGCTTGTTATGAATACTTCTTTTATATTCCCATGAGATAAATGCTGCCTTCCGAACTCCCAGGTATAGCCTCACAATAAATTCCTATAACCTGAGCCTAGCAAACTCAAGATCCCAATCATCTGAGAGTCACAAAATTCTGGGTGCTGTGCAAAGGGCAGAAGGCCCTCCTTCCCAACTCTGTTTTCCTTTATTACCCAGGTACAGTCTATGCTGAAGCATTCAACCACTATTTCCTCTCTGTAGTCACCGAAATCCTAGTCCCAGAAATGAGCTTATGCAACCCTCCAAGGTTGCATAAGTGACACCATTTTATTTCTCCTTCTCTTCTGTCTTATGGATATCATTCATTAAACCTTTTCTCTATCAGTAACATAATAAAGCTCTCAAATGAAAGGAAATAAATACTGGGGGAGTGGATGATGAATGGAAGTACAATGGTCTAGAATCAGAGAGTAGCCTGCTGGGTGTGGTGGAACATGCTTGTAATCTTAGTGACTCAGAAGGCTAAAACAGGAGAATCTCACATTCAAATAAGCCTCCACAAGTTAATGAGTCCCTAAATAACTTAGTGAAACTTTGTCTCAAAAAATAAAAAGGGGGCTGGGAATGTGGCTCAAGTGCTAGTGCGCTCGCCTGGCATGTGTGCGGCCCGGGTTCGATCCTCAGCACCACATACAAACAAAGAGGTTGTGTCCACCGATAACTAAAAAATAAATATTAAAAATTCCCTCTCTCTCCCTCCCTCTCTCCCACTCTCTTTAAAATAAATAAATAAATAAATAAATAAATAAATAAATAGGCTGCGAATGAGACTCAGTGGTTAAGTGCCCCTGGTGCTTCTGGGTTCAATACCTGGTACCAAAAGTTAGTAGATTAATTAATTAATTAATACTTAAAAAAGAGTAGCCTTTAACTACAAATCTATATAGATTATCCTCATCTTTGAAATGTGGAAACTTAGACTAAGAGATGAAGTAACTCACCAAAGAATGTTATGAGCATATTCCATGCCTTGGCACTGGAAGCCCAAGTTTCATCAAAAAAGACATGGTCCTTGCCCTCATGGTGCATACTAAATAGAGAGAAAAAAGCAAGCATGATATTAAATTAAACATGCTACAGAAGTGCCTAAGTGAATTCCTATCTCTGACCTGGGGTGGGTGGTGATGGGAGGTTAGAGAAAGTGTTGATTATCTTGAAATACAAAATGAAATGGGAGGCTGGAGCTATAGCTCAGTGGTAAGGCACTGTGTTTGATCTTTAGCACCACATAAATATAAATTAAATAAACTATTTTTTTAAAAGATGAATTTGATTAAGCCAGTCTAAAAAAAGCAATGAAGGTTATGTATGCTTGCCTAGCATGCACACCTTTCTGAGTTCAATCCCTAGCACTACAAGAAAAATTCAAAAATAAATAAATAAAAATAAGCAATGGAAAATGTCCTTGTAGAAGAAACAATATATACAAAGTCCAGAGATTAGACAAGCAATATTATAAGAGTAGAAAGTTTCAAAAACAGGTACTGAAGAAATCACTAGAGACCAGATCCTTCAGGATTTTCTAGGTTACAAAAAGGAATTTAGAACTGATCTTGGGTTTAGAAAAATATTATTTGGGGGAAGATTTCTCTGATTGCAGTATGAAATAAGTGAATTTGAAAAAATAGAGTAAAATATTTTAGATGAGATTAAATAGATCATCAATACGGTTATTCTGTCTGACATAAGTGCCAATTTGACATGGTTTACTCATAATGGTTATGCAACTATTGTTTCCACTAGAGGGAGAATAGAGAGATCTAGATGATTTCTATCCCTTCTTCAGCTATTTATGAGAAAACAGAAGCTGAAGATTGACTGGATATAGCTAATGGAGGAAAAAGGTGGCATCAAGAGGAACCCTCCCAAGAGGTTTATAAACAGAGCAACTGTGTAGATAGTGATGCCAAATTTCTATGCAAGAAAAGATGTGAAAGAGACCAGGAGGAGACCACAAAGAAATGGATTGATCAGAGGTGTTTACTTATTCCAGGAATTCACTATAGGTAGAGTAGAAGAAATGCTTTAAAATTATCCGATTTAGCAAAATAAATTTTTTAAAGGGTGATACTATTAATAGAGCTATCAACCCTTTTATATTTAAAAAATAAAACCTTTAAGCTAAATTGTCAATCCCTAGCTTTCTATAAAATAGGTTATCTTTCTCAATCCATAAAATACAGGCTTTTATTTTTGCATAGATTCATAATCTGACCTTCTCCAAGTTGCTAAAACCTAAGAAATGGCATCAAGACTATAGATTAACCTTTATAGGCTGTACTTGACATGAATTTTAAAGAGATATAGTGTCTTCAAATAAATGATCCCAACACAAATTTAAGATTCAATCAGCATTAATGGTGGTATTAGAAATAATAACTTCAATTATAAGCATAATGCATTTGGTACTTGGAGTTTGCCCTAGCACAGCCATATTTAAAGACTGCTTATGACCAAGGAAAGGCTCTTGTATTAGTTTGATTTGAGCTAATAGAATATGTTTTAAAATATTAATTTTATGTAACTCATTTCCATAAATTTATTTTTCTCCAGTCTTCTGAAAAAAATGTTTATAAGTTAAAATAAAAACAAGAACTAATTAAAGAAATCTCCAATTTGGTCTACATGTGAATTTTATGTTTATGATTTAAGGAGAAATATCTATAAAAATGGCATTGTGTTACATAAGAATAAAATAAGCAGTTTCCCTCAGTATTATTTTTCATTATTTCACTTACTGAAAGAAAAAAAAGTTATTTTAGGAGGTGTATGACTAAAATCATAAGTAATTTTTAAGGTTGTTGAGAGCTATGTTCAAAGTGAGGATCATTAGAACTTTCCTGGAAATAAAAACAAAATATCTATGACATCAAAATTATCCAAACTAGGGCTGGGGATGTGGCTCAAGCGGTAACGCGCTCGCCTGGCGTGCGTGCCGCCTGGGTTCGATCCTCAGCACCACATACCAACAAAGATGTTGTGTCCGCCGAGAACTAAACAATAAATGTTAAAAATTCTCTCTCTCTCTCTCTCTCTCTCTCTCTCTCTCTCTCTCTCTCTCTCTCTCTCTCTCTCCCCCCCTCACTCTCTCTTTAAAAAAAAAAAAAATTATCCAAACTAAAAACTCAAAATAATTTTCTTCTCTATTTAGAAAAAAATGTGATTAAAGAAACTGGTGTCAGGGCCATGGTGGGGAGGGATTTGACAAGGTAGAATAGAAGGATATACATACATTTCTTTACAGTGTACAATAAAATAAATGGATTAAGTTGGGAATGGTGGCCCATGCCTGTAATCTTGTTTGCTTGGAAGGTTGAGGTAGGAGAATTGTGAGTTCAAAGCCAGCCTTAGCAACAGCAAGGTTCTGAGCAATTTAGTGAGACACTGTCTCCAAATAAAATACAAAAACAGCCTGGGAATGTGGCTCAGTGGTTAAATGCCCCTGGGTTCAATTATTGGTATAC
This sequence comes from Ictidomys tridecemlineatus, assembly GCF_052094955.1. NCBI lineage: Eukaryota > Metazoa > Chordata > Mammalia > Rodentia > Sciuridae > Ictidomys > Ictidomys tridecemlineatus. The sequence continues at coordinate 47,479,449 of NC_135490.1, forward strand.
ATGAATTAATATAAATTTGAATAATATAAATTTGGTAAATTTATATGTTAAATTAACTAGAATTCCTTTAAAGGCTCAAGAATGCTAACAATTATAGATAACATTTACCTGCAACTTTTATATGCCATAGAAAATATGTCAAATGAGTTAAGTGCTTTGACACAGATACAATTATTAATCTCAATTAAGAAATAAACAAAACTGGGGTTTGTTACTAGTCTGAATTCTCCCAGTTAAGGAACAATAAAATCAAACTCTTATGCCCATGTGCAAACCTCCAAAACATGAGCTTAACTCCAACATGCAATATTGACCCTCTTTGAATATCAAGGGCAACCATTTACCACAATGTTTGTTTTAGATTAGTGTATTTTATTGACAATATCTAACCAATGAGGGAGGGGTATCACAAATGCAGGGAAGGAGTAAATATCAAATATTCTTCTGGCTTGATTACTGAGATTATACCAAGTTCACAATTTATCCATTCAGATTGTCTATCTACTAAATGAAAATTAAGCTAGATTAAAGAAGGCCACCATTCTACAGAAGTAATATTTTTGGTGGTGTTATTGGTTGTTATGCAAATTCATCATATAATTTTAACCATTTAAGTGAAAAATCTTTCATAAAAATTAACTTTAAAATAGTTAAATATAATATTCATTAATTCATCCAACACATACTTTCTATATAGTAAAAACACCTTGGTAGGTACTTTGAGAAAAATAAAAGTCAAAGACAGTCTATTTTTTCCATGATACAACAATCTACTTGCATGGCTTATAAAAGAACTTATGTTAAATTTTATACATAATTATTAACATTCAAATAATACAAAACACATGCTTTCAGCATAAAATTCATAAGCAATTTATAAATCAGTACAAAATAATGTAATAAAGTATTCACCTATGAAAGCAGAGAACATGAAACAAAGACTTAGCTACATGCATAGGCATGACAAAGAAAGAGGAATGGAAGGATGGGTTTTCATCTAGAACATCAAAAAATTGATAAAAATGAATGTCTCAAGAGAAAAGGGAAAGTTTTGGTCAGCTTTTTTTTTTGCTGCTGTGACTAAAGGAACTGATAACCACAATTTTAAAGGTTAAAAGATTTATTTAGGGGCTCACGGTTTCAGAGGTCTTAGTCCAAAAAAGGTTGGCTCCATTTCTTGGGAATCAAGTTGAGGCTGAACAACATGGTGGAAGAATGTGGTATAGGGAAGCAGCTCATATGAAGATTAGAAAGCAGAGAGAGAGACTCTATGCACCAGATACAAAATATATATCCTATAACCACGCCCCCAATGACCCACTTCCTCCACCCACATCCCATCTGCCTTGAGTTATTAGTTAATCCGATTAGGGATTCATTCACTAATCAGATGAAGGCTATTACCCGATCATTTCTCTGCCAAACCTTCTTACATTGTCTCACACATGAGCATTTGGGGGACCCTTCACATCCAAACCATAACAAGGAGAAAGGCATGAAAATTTATATTTAAAACTAATAAACTTATAGAGGAAGTAAGAATGGAAAAGTTGGTGAATAGCAACTGCAAGTGGCCTTGAAGATCATATGATACAGATTTAGATGGAATAAAAACAACTTTGTTTTTATTTGGTTCTTCAAATTATTTTACATTTTGGAAAAAAAATCTAACCTTATACATTATGCCCCAATGATATTTTTAATACCATTTTCCCATAGTGCTTGCCTAACATACCTGCCAGATAGATGTTTCATAAGTTGTTCTCTCAATTTCACTCTAAACATAAACATATTCAATGAGATTATCAAACACAAATATTTCCAGTACAAGTTGAAAGGTAGATCTTCTTAGCCAAAATCTTTAAAACACACACACACACACACACAGAGAGAGAGTTTAAAACACACACACACACACACACACAGAGAGAGAGAGAGAGAGAGAGAGAGAGAGAGAGAGAGAGAGAGAGAGATTTGTACACACACTTTTCTTTTACATTTTTAGAGCTTAAACTATACATTTTCTTCCATTCTCTTTAATATTACCTTAATGACAGATGTATCTTTTGTTTCAATTTAATCTCCCTTGTGTAACTTTTCATGCTTTCTGCAAAATTCAACAGTTAAATCTGGAGCCATAGAAATAAAACCTTGATGACTCCTAAAGACTTTAAGATTAATGCAGGAAGAATTTACCTTGGTTAGTCATGCCTATTCTTCTTAGTAGCCTGCAGTTTGCCTTTACCAAAGAACTGGTGGGAGTTTGATGTGAAGCCAAACACAGCAGATCATGTTATGTGGTTTGTTTTTAATCGCTGAATTCAAGGAGAAGCCAGAATTGCATTTTGAATGATTATATGATTGTATATGCTATCAAGTAATAATAAACAAGATAAAGATATTAATGTACATAATAAACAGAAATGAATACCATCCTTCTTATTTAGATTATGTCAACAAAATATGTCAGTAATTCTATGGTGAAGAAGCAAGTTTAGAGGATTTTTTTAAATGGAAGCCCACATATAAATGTCATGAATATCTTTCTAAATAAGAATATAGTGGACAGCTAAGCAACATCAAGACATCTATTACATTGGGGAGCTTGTAATTGTTTTTCGAATTAATCATGCAGCTGCTATCATGCAAACCTCTACCAGGTGAACAGTGAGTGTATCTGTATACTGTGCTTACATGCAAAAGACCTTGACTTCAATTCCCAAAACCACATTAAATGTATCATATTGAATGATTTATATCAATCCCCTATGTGAAAACCAGTTCTTATAAATCTCATTAGAACTTGTGTCATTGAACACTGTGTTAAGAATCACATGGTTGATGTGAAATATATTTTCTTATTTTTATTTCAGGAACCATTGACATTCAGAGATGTGGTCATTGGTTTCTCTGAAGAAGAGTGGAATTGCCTGGACCCAGCTCACCAGACTTTATATGATGATGTGATGTTAGAGGTCTATAGAAACCTGGTCTTTGTGTGTGAGTATAAACTTCCTTCAGAATTTCTAATTCACTGACAATATTTATTTATTTTCTAAATTCGTAGAATATGTTTTGGAAGCTTCTAGTCTGCATGAAAAAGTGTTAGGTTCCTGATTTTATAATGAAGATTGGGCATTTGCTTTTGTAGAAAGAAAAATGTTAGAGATTTTTTTTTTATGTTTAACCTATCATTGCAAAGTAGTGCTTACAATCTGTAGACTGAAAATCATTCCAAAGTATTTTATCTTTGTGTCAAAAAAATATAAAAATAATTGTATAGAATCCTTTATGATATCTTCTTTTTCTTTTTTTATAATGAGAATAGTATTATGAAAAAGTCACAGTTACCCAAAAATAACAAAATGATCCATATTTTATTTCTTAACAAACATGTCTTGCTGTTCCTAAGTAATCCTTGGCCATTTTTCTGTTCCCAATGGAGTAACTTTGTAATTTCAAGAGAAATGTGATAATAGTTATATATCCAAGTGTTTAGAAATCAATGAAGCAAAGAATAAGGTAAGATGTCCAAATGTCAAAGAGGAAGTCACATTTAAAAATATTAACTGAGAAGCTAAAATCCAGAAGAATTATTTTTCCAAACCTAGGTTTATTTTTCTTGTATTCATTAAAGAGCATACCTAGCTCTATGTCGACCCCATCTTTGAAGCTTCTTCTTGTTCTCCAGTGATCTTCTTACACTAAAGTTAAAAAAAGTACTCCCTAATTTCTGTGAGGATTTGCATAATGATAGACCTTTATTGATACTGAGGAACTCCCTGGAAAATCTACACAAATTTCTGAATATTTATAGATTAAAGTTTTGTAATATATCAATATAATAGAAGAGTTACTTTATTATAAATAAATAAATATATATATAATATATTCTATATATATAACATTATTATTTTATTTTTTAAATACATGACAGCAGAATACATTATAATTTTTATTACACATATAAAGAACAATTTTTCATATTTTTGTGTATAAAGTATGTTTATGGGAATTTATGTCTTTATACATGTACTCTCTTTTTTTACATTATAATTCTTATTATATATAATATCAAAATTTTTCATATCTCTTTTCTTCATACATGTACTTTGGATAATGATGTCTATCACATGCCACCATTTTTGCTACTTTAATATAATTTAAATATTTATTCACTCAAAGGTTTTTCATCACAGCTTTTTATGAATACTTATGGATTCTCCATGAAATGTTTTTGTGCCTTGTAATGAATAGCAATAATTCAAAATATCTGATCCTCATGACAATATAAGTATAGCAGATAAATGTGGTTGGAAGAGGGATTTATAAGGCTGAGGCTGTAGCTCAGAGTCTGAGGTTCCCCCACAACACACACAGGTTAGGCATTGGGTTTGGTCTTTAGTACCACTTATAAAAAAGCAAAGTAAATAACAGAATTCTGTCCATCTATTACTACAAAAACTTCAAAAAGAAGGATTTCTAAAGTAATAGAGTTATTCAGAATTTTGTGGCTTATATTTTCTCTAAATCATATCTCTTTTTAAATTCCACTTAAATCATAATTCCCAAATACATAACTGTGTAGTTTCAGTTTGTTCAGTAGGTTTTCTCACATCAATAAATATATTTTTTTTAATTTTTATACCTATATGTTTTAACTGAAATAAAAGTTTTTTGATTTTTTACTTGAGGATAATATAAGTTGAAATTAAAACACATGTAAACCATGTGCTCATTTTTAATAAAGTCATATATACTTTTACTTACATGTGTAAATATTATCCCTGTTTTGTTTATGATTTGTAGAGAGTGTTGTGGTTGTTTACTCTGTTCATGTAATTATTTATTTAATTTATCAAAAGTTGTTTATATAAATGTATACAGGCATATGTATTTATATTGGGTATTGAACTCAGGGGTGATATAATACTAAACTACATCTCCAGCACATTTTGACTTTATTTTGAAATAGATTCTTGCCAAGTGGCTGAAGCTGAATTTGCATTTCCCTGCTTCAAACTTCCATGTAGCTAGAATTACTAGCAAATTCACGATCTTTATATAGATAAATCTGTTCTTTTAATCTAGGAGTAAGACTTTAGCATGTAAATATAATGATTTTCACAATTTTGTTTATTTTATATATTTTCAAATTTTAGTTGTCATCAAAACTATTAATTTACTTAAACTTACTGTCTTTATATTTTAAATATACTGCTTTGAAGTGTTGATTCACATTGTTTTGTGACATATTTCTATAAAGTTTGTATCACATAAAAGAAATTTTTTTTCTCCACCAAAAAAGTGCTCATTTGGCTTTCATCTTTCCATTCCTGATTTCATTCCTTTTGGCCTGTTTGTTTGGTACATTAGATATATCATAAGTAGAATAACATGGTATTTGTATTTTTGTGAAATAATTATTTCACTTAGCATTCTATGCTAAAGTTTTATCATTGTATATATTACATAATTTCTTTTCTGTGTAAAGTTTGAAAACTTTTTTTTGGGGGGGTGGCAGAGCACTGGGGATTTAACTAAATAAGGAACACTTCAACCACTGAGCCACATCTCCAGCCATGTTTTTTTATATTTAGAGACAGAGTCCCACTGATATTTGTATCTAAATACTGAAATAACTTAACCATACTAACTCATTGGGGTTATTTTTCCTTTGACATTAAGTTACTTGGGAAAAAAAGATAAATAAGAAATATTTAGCTTTTAGTTTGTTCTTTTGCTGTTATTATCAAGCCTATTTTACCTATAGTGCTTGAACTGAACTCAATTAAAATGTCATTTATGTGACAAGAACTGCTATAAATCTATTGTATGTCTCACATTTCACTTAAGGTAAGACATCACACATTATATAATGGTTTTTTATTTTGTGTAAAAAAAAAATTAAAAACTGCCAAATATAGTTGTAATGCAGTCTGAATTATTAGTGGCATTTCAATATCAGTGTTGTTAAAAATTATAGGATTATAGGTAAAAAGAATATGAGATTCATTGAAATATAGTTTTTAAGAGATATGCCAAAACACATGGTGCTGTTAGCTGACTTGTCCATGTGTCTCAAATAATTCCAGGTAAAATCAGCTTATAAGCCCAGCTCTTATGAAAATATATTTATAACTATATTTGTCTCTATATTGAAAGAAAATCTTACATAAGAACTTTTTCTTAATCTAGATATTTTCTAATTGCAGTTAAAACAATAAAAATGTAAAACATTCAATAGACCCATTTAGTGTCACCGATTATATGTCACATAAAATATCTATGTTTTCCCACCAATTGACCCACAAATTTTGATAAGACAAAAAATTTTCAAATCCTTATGTCTAGTAGTCTACAATAGGATAAGGAATTGTGATAGCTATATGAATACAAGCAACAAATACAACATCTATATCATGGCCAAGTGGACTTCCTTGAATTGTCATCCCATCAATTCACCACAGATCTTAAACTTTTATAATGCATATGTCTGAGAGAATTTTTGTGAATTATTAGTTTGTGAATTAGTATATGGGAAATCTTTAAAAGCTGTCAATACTTATACAATCAGCATACTTTTATAAAAAGTGGAAAAGCAGTTACATAAATGACCAGGGTCTTTTTCCTGAACAAATCTAAACAAGCAGTTAGTTGGTGCCATTACTATTAGACGGAGATTACATATTACCATCTTCTTCTGCCAACACATTTCAAGTCTTCCCCAATGATACAATCAATCACTCAATGTGCTGCTGGGCAATTAATAAGGAAGAATATTCCTATCAATAATTATGGGGACTCTAGCAGAAATGATGTCAATGAAAAACTAGCAGATAGCAAGCACCGTTTCTATCCAAAACAGAATAAACTGGTAAGCTGCAATAACTAAGGGTTCCTTTATCTCTGGGTGATGAAAAATTTAAATGAGACTTTAATCTGTATATATTCTATGTATCCCCAGTTTTTTATTGATTTATATCTTTAAAATTAGAAAATTTTATCATCATATTTTGTCTTACATGATGCCCAACTGTCATCTAACTAGAAATATCGAAAGAATTCAGATTTTACCCAAGGTCTTCGATTTTGAATAGAAATGTTGTATAGACATTTATATAGGAAGGGTTCTTGTCATTATAGATATCTACACAGACATTAGGTGGTATGTATCATCAATATCACCACTATAATAAGTACCAATATTTAAGTTTTTATTCCATTGTTTCCAATATATTAAGCCTATGTGATATTTTCTCCAATATAAAATAAAAACCAATATAAAATTAATGTTAAACTAAGAAATGTTGCAGTTGAATACATTGGTTTTCCATTAGCATACTAATGCAATTTTAACAATGTACTAATCTCAAACTGGCTGGTGACTCGTATAATCAGAAACCAATTTTGAAATTTTCTATTGAAACTGGTCTTGTCAATTCAAGTTAAAAATATTGCTTACCTACTATTCAATTTCCATGTAAACTTTGGTATTTTATTCATAAATATATACCAAAATACCATCCTTATGAAGCTTTGTTTCTTATAAGGGAATAAATAAATAAGCAACTATAATTAGGGGAGAGAATGAATGAATGAACAGTACATCTTGATATGGATATGAAGTGTTTACATGGAAACACGGATGGAAATGCTAATTCTTAAGGCTCAGAAAGTCTTCTCAGAGAGAGAGAGAGACATCTATGATGAATTCCAGGTATAGGGTGAAATTATATTTTCTCATTGTACAAAAATGTGTGTATTCCAAGCACTGTTCATACACTATTTTTTTTAATATTTCAACAATATACTGTTTTATTTGCATTTTTCCATTTTGAAAATCAGGGTGAACCTTCCATAAGGTACTAAAAGAACTCTGCTAGCTCCTTGTATATATTGAGTACAACCAAGGTGACATCCATGAAACACCTGATTGTCTCAACCTTAACTTATTCATTCAACCAATATTTATTGAACACTTAACACATGTCAAATACTAAGTTCTGGCTATACAGAAGTCAATAAAGTAGGAAAAATTCCCAATTCTCTTGTTTTAATTGTAAGATATAAACACTCAAATGCATATTTAAATATGTAGATGTGGCTTTGAAGAAGCAAACTTAAGCAAATTAAGAAGTTCAAGCCTGATGTGTGGGGATGTTATTTTGTGCAGAACAGCTAAGGAAGACTTTCCTGATAAAGCAACATTTGAACAGAAACCTGAAGGAAGCAAGTGAGCCAGTTTTCTAACGTGGGAAAATTCAGTGGAATGACACTGAGTAGTAGAAAAGCAACTGTTAGCCTGGGGTGAAGTGAAGTAGAGGCTGTTTAGAAATGGTGACAATTCAAGGAAGTCCACTTGGCCATGATATAGATGTTGGATTTGTTGTTTGTATTCATATAGCTATCACAATTACTTATTCTATTGTAGACTATCAGACATAAGGATTTGAAAATTTGTTGTCTTATCATTGAAATGACTACAAAAGCATGGTCAATTATATAGCTGCAATATACATGAGTAGATGTTTCAAATTCCTCAGATTTCATAGAATTTTCAAAATGATTTGTGTACCTGAAGGATAGTTATTCAGGTGCTAAGTCTCCATCTTTCAAATGCTTCTAGCTGACTATAAGATAAGATGTTTAATTTCTAGTTGCTGATAATTAAATTTAAAAAAAAAGTATGCTTTGAAATGGCACTCTCAATCTCAAGATGCAAAGAGATTACAAGAAACAGGTTATAACTATGAAATTAGGCCCAATTACCAAAGGACAATACATAAAAAGATCTTTAGATTCTCAATATGAAGAAGATTTCATCTTTCACTTTGAAATATAGAAAAGTAACATGGTAGGCGTTTACATGGCAATATGTAAGTGTACTTCATTCATTTAAAAAATGTAAATTTAAAGTAACAATTTGTATTTTTAAAACCCTCTATTAAATTCAGTGGCATTTTATAATTAAGAAACATTTTTAAGATAGAATAATTTGAGCAGTGACTCCATTTTATGATCAAAGGAAGAAACTAAGCTCAAAGGGGCCAATACTTATCTAAGGTCAGACATTTGTGTATTGTCCAAGCCTGGACTTGTTGCCTGGCCAAGCTGGACCCCAAATCTGTAATCTTGTCTGATGAAATCACAAAAGGGAGAAACTAAAAATAGATCTCTTGAAAATGAAATGGCAATAGATGAGTTATTTAATAATATCCATGGATGGGTAGTTTAATATTTCAACCAATATTATTTTAACTCTCTAATCCCGTATATAACCACCTATCCACTGATATAATTAGAGTATAATGACATTCACACAGGGAGGGTTTCTTGTTTAAAATATTCAAAAGCACAAACAGTAACAATTTCATAAACCAAACTATACTACCATGTAGAACTTTACTCATCAAAAGTGAGACCAAGAGAGTTAGAGAACAAGTCAAATTTGGAGAAAGTACTGCAATGAATGTAATTTTCAAAGAACCATTTCAAAATAAATTAAATGCTCCTATAAATCACTAAGAAAAAAGTAGAAAATTTGGAAAAAAAATACATGAAAAGAAATTCCACAGGAGAGGAAACCAAAATGGTTGTTAAACATAAGAAAAAAATAGATTAATCTCATTAATAATAAGAGATGGGTGCAAAAACCACAGCAAGAGAGCATTTTATATCTAGTATGTCAGCCATAAAGGCTGGTAATACCATTGGAAAAGATGTTGGCAAGGGGAGTACACACTGCAGGTTGAAAATGATTTGCTGATATCTTGTCAAGGTTAACATTCACATGTTTGATTCACAATTCTACTCTTGGGTACATAGCAGAAAAAATATCTTAACATGCAAACACACAGGTACAGGCATTTCAAGTGCAGACAAATGTTTATCAAGAAAAAATACCAATGTAAATGTTATATCATTTAGCCATAAATGAAAACACAAAGCAACCTGGATGAATCTTACATGAATCTTATAAAGCTCAAAAAATAAGGAAAAAGTAAGAAAAAAATAAAACAATCCACGGAAAACAAAATAATATATTTTAGGTACAGAGCTCCTGAAACTAATGTGTATAAAAATCACTTGGGTTCTAAACAAATGCAGATTCTGTTTCAGTAGTTCTGGGGAAGAGTGGATTCAGGGATTCTAAGAAGTGCTCTGATGATGTCAATGCTACAGGCCTGGGAAGCATACTTAAAAGACAAAGTTTTAGAGTACATACACATATGCGGTTTTATAAATACTATTTAAGAATTGGAAGGTCACATGTTTCACAAAATTTCAGATGGTAGTTACCTGGTGAGTGGAGAAGGAAAAGATGGTGCATGAGAAAATGTAGATGCTCAGAGAAAGAGACAATAAATGAAGGCATTGCAGATCAAAAATTATATTATCTGTAACTACATCTGTGTTACAGATAATTGTATATATTAGGTATTGAATGGTAAAAAAAACCACAAAGGCTATAGTAAAGACATCACAGGTCAAGGAAGCATCTCATCACCAACAGAACAGATAAAAATGAGAGAGATAGGAAGAGCAGCACACAAATGTAACTGAATATTCCATCATTAGAAGAGAAAGTTTAGGGCATTGTAAGCACTCCATGTTGGTAACCCCAAATTAAACTTCTGGGAAAAGGTTTCAAATTGTAGAATAAACAAAGTGGGGAATCCAAACAGAACTCAAGCTTAAAAATAAGTTCTGAAACACTTTAAAATAAAGCTCATCTTCCTCTCAAAGTTTAGTTTTTAAAGTAACACTAAATTTAGGTAAAAATTTTTATAAAAAGATGAGTTGCTCTCAAATGCAAGGAGAACCTTTTCCATTTACTGATTCCCCCATCTAAGCACACGTATATACTTACATCTCCTCTAGTCCTCCAAAATTATATTTCTTAGGATCAGAAAGTGGTTTCATTTCTCAAATGTCTTTCATTAAAATGTAATATTTCTTATTATCTAACATTTTAGCTATTAGCAAACACCACAGCAGGGATTTCTAACAACTAGCAAAGATTCAAGATAGTTGCCTAAGGATCAGAAAATGAAGTTGGCAGAGAAGAGATAAGAATTAAGTTAATGATAGAAGATGGATAGTGACAGAGAAAATTTTCTAGTTTCTAATATCACCTCAGGTTTTCTGAATGGTTCTGATGTTTAAAACTTTTCCAAAAATCTGGAAAGGAGGCACTGGGGCAAGGTCAAAAGGTATGAAATGTGGGGTACTTAGATTCAAATGTTAACAAATATTTATTGAGTTTACATGACACAGGAATTGTTCTGCTTTTCAAAGAATTAATTTATTACTATCTTCATTGCCCAAATAAAGACACTGAAGCACCAAGAAGCTAGTACCTTATAAGAGGAAACACAGCATAGGCAAATCAGGTTTGCAGTTCAGACAGCTAGTTACAAAGCTCAAAACCCAGACCTATGCTTCCTGCCTGACTCTGCAGCCCCAGAACCCAGTCTTCTCTGTACATTGTCAATTTCTTTAGGAGTGCAATGAAGTGTTCTACTCAAGAGGATGGCGTTAAGTATCAGGCAGAACTAATATGAATTCTTGAAAGTTGTGTGATATGGGGAATGTTTTGTAACCTTGATAAGTCTTAGGTCCCCCATCTGTAAAATAGTTTAGTGACAAATTTTACATGATAAGAATTTGTAAGGATTAAATAAAGCAATCCATTTTATTCACTCAATACAAATTTGCTGCTGTTGTTATTACTAAGATTACCAGTGTAAACTCAGGTGTGTCTTTACTTCAGACTTTGTGCAAAATAGTATGCTGTACTATGTGTATATATATACATTTTTTTGTGTGTATGTATATGTAAAATATACCACATAGTTTCTTTCTTCCTTCCTGTATCACATGGCTTAAGAATGGAATGTTGAACTCCTGGTGTCCAAACAGAAACTTTAAATAGGAGAAAGGGTGATTCTTCCCATTTTGTAGAAACAATACCAATCTAGGATTAGCCATCCAAATTTAAATTCTTTAGCTCCAAGAGGCCTGAGAATATTTTAAGATAATTATCCCAAACCACTGACTTCAGTTGCTAATATAGTTATAGCTAGTCTTAATTGAAAGATAAAAAAGTCTAACTCATATCAAATGAATTTTCATCAAGTGATAACAAATGTGTTACTTTCCAGCAGAACCACAATTCTTTCTTAAGATCTGAAGTAAACAAGACTTCAAAGTGGCTCCTGGCATTTACCCCCAACAAATACATGTTTGCTGTAAAAGAGATAAAAATAGGATAATTACCTGGGGCACATTCACAAACTGACTTGGATTATAGCCAAGATATTTACCTTGTTTGTGAATAAAAAAATTAATAGAGTAGTACTTCTTTAAAAACAATGGGAAAAGGCACTATTTATTTCAGGGGGAATGTTAAATTTCCAGGTAACTCTTGAACATAATAGAAAAAAAAACAAGAAATTTAGAAGAGAAAAAATATAGAATGTATAATTCAAGATAGACTTTTTGATAGTTTTCATGTTTTTGCTTGTTTATACAGTCTTCTTACACACTTGTTATAGTGATACAAGACTTTATTTTATTTTAATCAATGTCATTTTTCTCATAGTATTTGAGGAAAGACAATAATATTAATGATTATTCTCTTAGAATGACACTATAATTTTAAAACAACTGAAAGATTCCGCCCCCCGCCTCAGCATATAGAAAATAGTCACTTATTGTTTTTCTGGATTTTTTAAAATTTACATATATTATCATAAACAATTCTATATTTTTATTTTATCCTTAGTTCACATCTGACCATTATTTTAAATGAAACATTTTCAGTGAGTTAATTGGCAAGAAAGTCCAATAATATAGACAAAATATTGTTTGTTCAATGCATTAATAATATCATCTTAGACTATTTCTTCCTTTTGATTTCTGGTACCAGAAGATTTTTTAATCTTATCAATTCTTTCTTAATAGCCATCACTTTCTTTTCATTCCTACTTCCAAAATTACAGTTCAAACCTTCACCACTTCACTCCTGGGTTATTTTTTACTATTATAATTTTGTTTTATTCTAATTGCTGTCAGAGGACCATTTAAATCAAAATCACATTGATCCATGTTAATATGGAGATTATGGACCCTCTTCAGGCTTACTGAGTCAGGATCTCTGGAATAATCAGTAATCTGCAATTTTAACAAGCTCCCTAGGTGTATTCTTAAGCACATTAAAGTCAAGAACCACTGTTATAACTACTGTCTTCCTTTCTCATCTCCTTATTTTCAAGAAATTATGCACATTTCTATCAGCTTAGTCCTTCTGACATGATGTATTTTTCCTATCTCTCATATAGAAAACCTTCAGTGATTTCCCATTATTCTCAGAATAAAGTTCCAATGTGTTAATAATCAAGGGCCCAAAAATATGTTCGAAAACTACTTTTTGAGACTTCCCACTATTTCTGAGCACTGTTTCTGAATCTTTCATGCATTCAATACCCTTTTGAATATTCCTGGCACTCCCTTAGGCCCCACCTAACTTGGAACACCTTCTGCTTGTTCATCAACAACCACTAAACTCCCAAAAAACCAAGATTTGTTTTTGTATGGTACCTTTCTTGATCTTTCCTCTTTATAAACTCATGTTCTTTATTGTTCATACTATTCATCTGGCACTTTATTATAGATTGGCTGTGCTGCCTCTTGAATATGTCACTTAATTTTTAATGTGAGTGTTCATTGCCTCATTGCTGCATCTTGATTGTGAAGTTCCTGTTAGAATATTGTGTATCCAACTATGCTTCTAGTATACCTGTAGACAATGAATAAATGTTTTTTAAATGACTAGATGAATAAAACATTGTCTAAGTTTCTCTTGTTTTAACTAATTCTTTTGGCTGATACACTAGATTGTTTTTGAATTGCACATATTCTCATATGACAAAGACAAATTTCTTTATTTTATGAGCTTATCCATCTCTAATTTTTACATACCAAAAAGCCATAGCTACATTTGTGACTACCAAAGTAATCCTGACCAGACAAAATGTCAACAAGAGATGCATCAGCTACCATGGTCTAAATACTGTATGCAGATCTTGTGCACTTATGTAATTGGATTGAAAGCTTGAAGTCCTAAGCATCAATGTGCTCATGTGACACCCAGGCACTCAATCATAAAGTGCCATTTCTCAGTTGCTCCTCTCAAACCTCAATGTTATACTGGTAATTTGGGTTGTATGACTCCCACATCACCACAGACACTGGATTTCCTATTAGAACCCCTTTCACCCTTGATGCCTACAATAACAACTTTCTCCCTGCCTCCAGATTATTTCAAGGCTAAACCATAAACTCACAATTAACATGCAGAAGAATCCCTGGGGCAGGACTGAGGTCCACACTGCTGTTTACCAAAGACTAGACAGTGAGCCTAGTGAAAGATTAGCATAGGAGTGTTGGTCGACAATAAAGATGAATTTCTGCCTACCATAGCCTAGTGTTTACTGCATTAAACACTTTAAAGTAGTTAGAAATATCTTAATGAGAACACATTGGACAATAACTAATAAACTTTTTTTGTCTGGATGACCTCTTGATTCTGTCTAATTTATACAATGATGCATTGTGTGGATGTTTAAAGTTATATATGATGGCAGCATTTTAATATACTTAGTTTCTTTGATCAAAACATATAGCTAATTTCTCTATTTGAATGTGTAATTGATATTTTATAAATTATAATTCTTTGAAGTTGTTTTAAAACTAAGTTTTGTTATAATTTAAACTTTCTAAAGTATAAAGGGAGGAGCCTTGGAGTTACAAAAATTTATGTTCAGATCCCAATTTGCTACTACCAGTGAAAGCCTGTGTTGTTTCATTACTCTTCTAAGCTTAATTTTTCTAGTATATAACAAAAAAATTCCTAAATCAAACAATGTGAGTGGCTTCTATATGAAATTTGCTTAATATTTGTTATCTGACTCCAGTATTAGAAGCAAAATTAAAGAAAAGAAGAACCTGGTATTTAGTAGGTACTCAAAAATCCCATTTGTTGAATAAGTATAATTAACCTGATTTTCTGATAAGAAAATAAAGTTTTTTTCTATACTTTAATGTAACTCACCTTAAATAATTGATTAACTATCTTCTGGAAAAGAAAACATAAAGAGGAAGCTGAACTGGGCCTTTTATTTCTTCTCTAAGAGGCAGAAAAGCCAGACTGCACTTAGTGATGGGAGATACATATTACCAACAAACTTAGGAACACAGCATATGTTTGTAGCAGTCTAACAAAGGACCTCGGCCTATTACCCTGGTGAACTATGAAGATCAGGTCAGTTAATTGTGTATGTTGTTCATGATCCATGCTCACTTGAGTTGGGAGAGAGTCTATATTTATTGGGTTCTATATTCTCAGGCCCCTGATGACTTTCAGTAATTAAAGCAAATATGGGAAGTAGGGATTATATCATTCATTTATTGTATAAATAATCATTGAGCACCAATTAACTGCCAGGAAATATCCTAGTCATTAGGGATACAGCAGTGAACAAAACAATCAAGACTTCTATAGTAGTGAGGGGAAAACAAAACATAATAAGTATAATCCAATCATTCCAGAAATAAGATAGGGAAGGGTGCTATGTGGAGAATGAAAACAAGGTGCTTTAGGTTTCCAAGATTTCCAGGATCCCTGCCTGGATTTGCCTAAACCCTTTCCCACCTTTCCTCTGGGTAAAAGCTCAGCCAGCCCCTTGGGTGTTTTTATTCCAATCTTTGTGGCAGACAGAACTTTCCATAGGTCTGTTCCCTCCCCTGGGATACGTGGGCTCCCCACCACCAAGCTCAACCATGCACTGGTTTTCTTGTGCCACGTGAGTGGAGGAGTGGATGGCTGTCACTACGTGGCCTGTGTGCCTTTGAATTGAGGTGCCTTCTTGTGCTTCCTGTTCTTTTGGCTAGATGCCAAGGACTCCCAGGTACAAGGAAAAAGAGCCAGATCCTGGCACCACAAGGAAATAAGTCTGTTGATACTAATTACTCTGTGCTGCTCTCTTGAGATCTGAAATTTCTTCATGACAATAGCTACCTTTACCTTAACAGTGAGATAATTTATAATCTTATGATATCTTCAAGATAATCACAGTCTCAATTTTGGAATTCAAAATTATATTGACTAAACATGACAAATCAGGTCTCCTGAATGAGATCTCAGAATGGAAAAAGGGCATTAGGTAAAATCTATGGAAACCTGAATAAATTATGTGTTTTAGCCAGTAATAATGTGTCAATATTGGTCCATCACCTGTATCAAATGCACCACAGCAAATCAAAATCTTAATAATAGGGAAAACTGCAGGGGGAAGTGACTATACCAGAAGTGTTGAATCTGCTCATTTTTTCTGTAAATCTAAAACTATTATAAAAATAAAACCTATTAATGTACAAAGCTTCAGCTAATTTAGATGGATCAATTCTAGAGACCCACTCTACAGGATTGTGTCTGTAGTTAACAACATGAGATTGTCCACTTAGAAACTTGTCAGGAGCATATCTCTTCTGTTAAGTATCCTTCCAACACCTACACCATGCAAGTATGCACACCAAGCCACATGGACACATGAGCCCACACTCATGTGCTGCAGATGCATCTGTTACTTGGCAGTGGGGGTGGCAATGTTGTTTGGCATACCCAAACTCACCAAATTGTGAGTAATCAACATGTGCAGCACTTTGCACATCAATTTTACTAAAGTAAAGCTGCTTTAAAAAAATTAATTTAAACAACTGCCACCATGCAAAAATTCACATTGATTTGACACAGTCCCTTCTTATGGAGCATGAGGACCCGTTTGGCCTGGCTGTCTTCATGAGCTCAAGAGTGAAAGGGGTCAGACTCCAAATCCTTTGTCCCCCATCTCAAACAGTTTTTCTCCTGTCCTTAGGGTTCCAACCAACTGTCTGATCCTGGGGAAGTCAGGGAAGCAGTGGGTCTCACCTGATCAGCACCTGTGCTCAATGATTCATGACTAGCTCTCAGAGGTGCTGACAGGTTTGCAAAGCTGGATATCTACTGAGCATTTCATTCAAACAGCACAGCCTTGTTCAAAGGCCACCTCTCCTGCTTTCTGCTCAAATTCCCTCAGCATCGATACCTGACAGAAGAACAGAACCTCACACTACTCAGGTCTATTACCCCGGCTGAGCTCACCCATCCAGGCCAACACATCCCCTGGGGGTGCAGCAGTTGGCATCACAATTCCATCCCACACAGGAGACACCTTGTTCTGCTGCCCCTCCAGTGCAGCCACCCACTGCACAGCCACCAAGGCCTAGCTGTCTGCAGGTGAATCCCTGCCAGGCACCTGTGGCCATGCTCTCCTAATGGGCAGATTCATCTGGAGCTCTTTGGGGTGGCCCTGGTGGGTCACTTCCCCCTACCTAGGTTTGTTCCTTGTGTGGAGGGGGATGGAACTCACAGCACACTTCTGCAGAAACACCCCCTGGGCTGTTCTCATAATTCCCAAAGTCCCCAAAGGATCTGATCCATGAATGTGTCCAGTGGGGGTATCTTGTTAGGGGAATGGGCATGCAACATTGGAGTCAGCAGACAATAAGCTCAGTGGCCTTGGAAAGTGGAACTGCATTTAAAAGTTTTATGGAAGGTGAAGCTCACAGCAGAAGCATACAGCACAAGTTCTTTGGGAGACATATGGGTGGAGATCTGGTGCTGGGTATGCCCATCCACCTGAGGGTGTGTCAGTGGTAAGTGAGGCTTTACTAAGTTCCTGTTCTCCCCAGTGGTATCAGTCTAAAGCCCTGAAATGGTTTTCTGGTGCCATTTAAAAAAATCTGCTCTAAGCTAAACATAGGGCCTTCTCCTCCCACCCACTACTTCCCAGGCTGGAAGTACCAGCCTCCCCTGTATTCACTGGACCGGCTGGCTGCCTTGTAGCCAATTTCTGAAGACCAATGCCTAAGAGGGACTGATTCCAGAAGAACCAGAAACACCCCTCCCCTTCCTCCAAGGATTCAGTTAGAATACATCCAGGGCTTGATGACTCCCTGAGAAAAGTTCTGCTTTTCTAGATATAAACCCAAAGGTATGTCATGCTGGAGTTTCCCCCATGAGGGAAGAGCCTTTCTGACAATGAGACACACACAGCAGAAGACAAGAAATGAAAGTTAAGATAAGTTATATCCTGATGAATCCTTGGATGCTACTGGACCTGCAGCCCACTCTTCCCCTGAATACTTCAGCTATACAATGTTACTCTTTGTTTAAACCTGTTTTAATTATTATCTTCCTTTTGCAAATCACAGAGAATCCAAACGGATACATTTCATAGAGTCAGGACCATTTATATTGTAATTTTTGTTTTTTCTACTATTTAGAATAGCATCTCTGTCCCTGAAAAAAGAAGGAAGGAAGGGTGGGAGGGGGGGAAGAAGAAAGGAAGAAAGGGAGTATGAAGAAGGGAGAGTGAGTATTGGATGGAAGGCTAAGCTGAGCACTCAGCCTAAGAAGGGAAGAGTAGACATGGATAGTCTCATGGTCTCCACAAAAAATGGCCACCTGCACTCCAGGTGGGATAATTCATAAAATAAAGTGCACTATTAGGCTTATATGTCTCTTCCAGGGCACTCTAATGAAATAACCACCTTTAAAATTATTACTGTCTTGAAAGAAAGTAATTTAAGTAATTTTAGTTAGACAAGAAATTAAAAGGACCAGTGGTCTCAGATAAACAAGATTGTTCCAAACTGACTTGCTAGAAACCCCTTTCTAAAACCATTAACACTTCCGAAGATTCCATGCCTCAGGCCTCATCTGTAGTCCAGGATGGGGATGCTGCTACCCATACCCCAGCCATGAGGAGACTAAGCCTGAAGGCAAAGGCTGTGGTTACAACTTACCCTGAAAACTGGGCTTTTTGAGGGTTTGGACACAGAGAAAATCCACATTAGAGCCACTGCCAGATCTTGCTTCTCCTGGGAAATGTGCAGCAGCTTCAGGTGCTGATAGAGCAAGGTTGGACACCCAGGGTGGCTTAAAGACCTATCCTCTGTGTCCTGGAGGCAAAATAATGAGCCAGGTGTTCAGGCCATGCTCTAAGTCACCTCCAGGTACCATCCTGTGCCCTCCCAGCTCCAGTGACCCCCACAGTTCTCAAGGCCCTTCCCTCCCAGCTGCCTGGATCTAGCCTCTTTCTCTGTCATCACAGGGCCCCTATGTGTCCTCTTCACCCTTCCAGCCCCTCATAAGGCCATGGTCACCCTGCATAGGGGCACTCCCTGCTTTCGTGTGACCTCATCTTGACTAACTCTGCAACAACCCAATTTTAAATCTGCTCAGATCCTGCCCTGGGGGGGCTGGATGTCAACCTATCTTTGGGTAAAGACAAAAATTGCAGAGCTCTACCCCCAGCCCCCAGAATGCACATCATTTCCAGATCCACACCCAGGCCCATCACCCTCAGAGTGCCAGTTCACTCCAGCTCCGGGAGCCTCATCTGAGCGAGTACTGGGTGGGACATGGGTGAAACTCCTTCCATTTGTGACCTGTGGACCTGGCCAGCCCACCACCTGCTGAGGTGTAGGCCCTGTCACAGCAGCCTGAGTTCTGGGTGCCTTCTGGATTTGCCAGCCTCACAGCCCTCACACTCCCCTGTGGTCCCCCTTTGAAGGAACAAGGGAAGGGCCATCTCATCAGAAGGGGACATGAATCACTTCTGCCCTCACCTCAGGTGCAAGAAGCTATCCTTTGTCCTAGTGGGCAGCTGCAAATGGCCCAAGCAGGATCCCAGGAAGAGGAGAGGAACAGATAATGGCATTAGCAGACTCCACTGCAAGGTCAGGAAGGCAAACCATCAGCACTGACCTCTGGCCCTGCAAATCCAGCAGAGGGCTCTGGGTCCCCGGGGAAAAGGAAGGCCTTAAAAATGGAAGGAATCTGGTCCCTGTGAAGCTGCTGCTCCCCAGCCTCTCTCAATTGGCTGACTCTGGTCTCCAAGGAGCTGCCTCCTGCCCGGTCTCTCCCAGCCAGCTAGATATCCCTGGTTTAAGTGAGAAACTTCACTATAATTAATTTCCATTGGCCACAGTCATTGAGACTTGGGCATCCTCCTTGGCCTCAGCCAGTGGGATTTTAACTAAGAGTCCCAGGCACCTGGCCTCAAGAAGCAATGTACTCTTTACAAAAGGCTGCTCCAGACTGAAAAAAAAATATTAAAAAGAAAAACCCTGGAATCATTACTTCTGCATTCAGTTATTAAGGTATCTATAGATCCTGGTCTCTCATCTTAACCACAACATCCTCTAGCTTCTGTAAGACTGTCGGTGCTAATGCCATGAGAATCCTAAGGGAAAAGGGTCCCAGAGGCCAAGAAGAAACTACTAAACACAAGTACTAACAAAAAGTCTTTCTTACAAAAGTCTTGTGAACACTCAATCAAGATATGCATCAAATCCATTTTATCACCTTCCCTATTAACGATCAAAAAGTTTGCATATTTTAACACTTTCTTGATGAAGAAAACCTTTTCTTCTTTATGGGCCATTTACTTTATTGTGTATTAAGCTGACAAGAGGAAAACCAATCTGACATTTATTCTAATATGTTATTGAATGTGCATATATGTGAGTCTAGAGAGAATTTTTCCTATCTCTACAAGCCAGAGTGCTTCCCTCCTATGGGGAGGGAAGTTACTGTGTAACTGTACTGCATACTGAGGTTTATGCCATCCTTAAATCTCATCTTCTGCGTGAAGTGTTGTTGTCCCCCTGAGGCTGACCAGTTCTCAGAAGAAATTTCTCAGCCAGGCATCTGTGAAATGCAGAATAACCCCCAGTGCTGGGCTTGCTGCCTCTGGCCACACTCACAGTGACTCCATGCAGTCCTAGCACTCAGACTCCTCCACCTTACCACCCTGTCATCATTTAGGCCTTTGATCCAAGATGTGTATCCTTCTCATCTGGCTGAGAAGGAGGACAGGCAGGGCTAAGGGACAGGTTGAGGCATGGTCTGGCAATATGCATATCCCAGACCATGGATGCTGACCAGCATCACCAAGGGAAAGGTAAGGTGTGGTAGCCAAAGGGCCAGTTCTCACTACAGTAATATGACCTCTCCTTGAGCACCCTTGACCCTGGAGGAGACAGTGAAAGAAGAGCACTTGGGTCTGTGTCTGGTCTGTGACATGACAGTATGTGTGAATTAGACATGAAAACACTCTCCGGTGCCCACCTGATAATGTAATTCTTTCATTATCTTGGGAACCTGTGCATGAGTTCCTGCCTATAATTCAGAGTCAAAAGTGGGGTGAGATTCTTCCTCTCAATAAGAAACCCAGGTAAAAACTGCTCAGTATTATTTTTGGAGACACATGGATAAGAAAATCTATATGTGAAAAGCTTGCTGTGAAAACACAATAGAGCTGCTTCCGAAAACCCTGACCAGCCCTGTGAAATCAGGCTAAGGTATCCTTGTGTGTGAAGGGGAAATAAAATTTGATTCTGAGGCCACCGGGACTCTGGAAGGAAAAGAACATTCATCTTCCCCTTCAGCTCTCAAAGAAGGAGAAGACAATAAAAGAGGTTTTGAACATCTAGAGCTATTGGCAGAAACAGACTTGAAAAAAAAATTTGATTCATCAGCTTTGATCTGCAGCCTTCATTGCAGCAGATGGTGGCTATTGGATAAAGACACCAGGCACAGCAGCCCAGTGGTGCCCATAATGCTCTTAACTATATTGGCTGATTAAGCTTTCAAGGATTAAAAGCCTTCTATTAATGTCTGATGAGAAGTTTTTCTCTCCAAGAGCAATGCAGGAAGGAACAAATATCATTGTACAGTCATTATCCAAAGTCTGCTACAAAAAGATAATGGCCTTGGCTTTCTAAAGTTGGATGCTAGTAATAGATCACACCCCAAAGAGTCAATGGTACAGTGTTGTTCAGTGGGAGCAGAAGTCCCCATGTCCCCCTCGATGCCAGGACTCACAGACACATAATGCTGCCCAAAAGTTCATGCAGGGGTAGGTTTACCTCTGTGACACTCAGCAGTGTCTCCAAGGAGCACAGCCAGGGGACTGGACAGAAGGCAGCCAGGGAGGAGGTGAGAGGGGTTCTGCTCCTGGTGAAAAGCAGAGGTGTCATGCTTCCAAGTAAAATGAGACCATGGCTCCTGTGGCACATGCAGTGCTGTTCACCCTAGGGACTCCCTAGAGCATGGGTACCCTAGTGGAGGAAGAAGGTGCCTTCCAAGTGACCACCTGTTGATGTTGCCTCTTTCCTGGATCCATGTGCTCAAAGCAGGACTGCTTCATGCTCTCCCAGGATCCGAACCTGTGCTGGGAACCTGCCAGAAAAATCCAGTTCTCTCTGCACACGAACCCCTCACCATGGGTACAACCTACCACCAGCCATGCTCTCCTCCCTCCCATCATCCCTTCTCAGCCTCCCAAGCTCAGTTCATCCCTCTCTCCTGTGCTCAGCATCACATTCCCTGTCTCACTGGTAGGTACTGAACTATGACTCAGAGATCTTTTGGAAGTGTCTTAAATCTGGTGCAGGTGTGTGCCCAGTCCTGGGGTCTGTGACCATCAGCACTTTCTTCTCCCCACCCCAGAATCCATCTGCTACATCTAGAGGGCACACAACCAACACATACAGGGACTTGGCAGAGGCCTGGACTCACCTGGCCTGACACATGCACACATGCAGAGGCCAGGACTCATCTGGCCCAACACTCACACTCATGCAGAAGCCAAGGCTCACCTTGCCCAACACTCATGCATACACATGCACATGTAGGCCACAGACTGAACCAGGAGTGCAGATGCTTTTACCCTGCATCTTACTTCATTTGATATTCACCTCAGAAACAATGCAAACCGCTGGGACATGAAGTGAGGAGCTTTACCCCAAAGAGCCCCCAAAAGCTCTTCTTTAAGGTGGTCATATTTAGAACAAAGCCAAGGATCCTTTTCTCTATCAAAATGGAGCCTATTTTAATAGGGGATGTTCATGGGTACCCCATTGGAGAAGAGCCTGACATCATGACAGAGACACAGCGCAGTCTTCTGTCTACCATACCCCTTCACAGGTGGGGACAATGTAAGGGCCTGAGAAATGTTATGCCATAGTGGGGTGGAGATGGGGTGGCAAAAAAGAAAAGTTGTGCAGGGGAAGGGCCAGCGACTGAGAGATGCCATTTGACTCAGTCTTTTCTAAGCTTTCAGAGAGAGCCATGGTCATTGTAGGCCTTCGCACTATTTGTGACATCTGAATTTTGGAAAGCTCCTGTCCCCATACTGATGACAGCTTTTTACTTCAAGACTGGAAGCAATATTTTATATGTGTTGTCATCTTCATGCAACCAGAAAAACACCACCGTGGCATAGATTTACAGTGCAAGGCTGATCCAGGTCATTGTATCAGGTGCAAAAGTGGATGTTCCAGGAAATCACCATCAATTTGCCATGCAGAGGTGGCCCTGTGTCTTCCCAGGGCCTGGCTTATTACACCCAGCACAGCTCACTCCTGAAGCCCAGGAGAAAATTCTGCTCCCTTTGATAGACATGAAGCTCAGTTTAAGCTGAGTTTGGTTATTACTTTAACCAAAGGTTCCCCTACCTCAAATAACTTTTCTAGTCAACAAAGCTGAGACCAGAGCTGAAATGGCCTTAATCCTGTCATGGGCAGGAGCTTGGGTTTTTCTTGTCCCCCAGGGTTTCTGTGTTGAAGGCTCAGCTCTTAAGATGTCCTTGGGGAGCTGTGACAGAGAGGTATGTTCTCAGAAGGGCTCCATGAGTGATGGAGTCCCAGACTTGTACTTAACTGAAACAGATCACAGCCTGTACAAAGAAAGTGCCCTGTATACAGAAAAAAAAATGTATAAAAACCCACTGGGCAGAATCATGTCCAGCTCCAAGCTGAAGGCCAGTGCCTTCTTCCTTCTTTTAGTGAATGCTTCTTGACCAACTATCTAAGTGCCCCTTTAAGCATCTTTGGCAAGTTCCAAAGAGGCTTCCCATGCATAGAAGTGTCTTTTGACTGAAATAACCAAGACATGAGGCTTCTGGAAGGTAGAGAGGAAAGGCTTGCCAGTCCCAGGGCAGTAATTCCACTGTCACACACACAGACATACAAGGAGGTTTTGCAGGGTAATAAGCATACAGAATGGAGGGGGTCACAGTTCAACCCACAGCAGTGACATGTCATCACTTTGTCCCCAGCACCCAGCACAAACCCAGGTGATATATACAGGTTCCCGTCATGATTGAGTGCCTCGTCACTCATCCATGTTCTTTGGACAAAAATAATGAGTCAACACCTCTTTGAATTATAAAGGAATAAAAAGTTTTTGTTTGAAAATCCCTTAGAAAGATGCCTTTTCCTGGTGAGGACTGGTGGCCTTTCACAATAGTAATTCACACCTGTCTTAGCCTCTTGCCCTGCTTCCCCAGGCCGGGGCCTGCATCTGGCTTAGTCACTTAAGTGTGCTCCACATCAACATGGCGCCAGCTCATGGAGAAGCTCAATTAATACCTGTCAGATGAACTAAGGGGCTGCTTAGGTGAGGATCCAGTGGAGCATCTGCAAGACTGAAATGCAAAGATGTCCACAGGAAATGGAAATAACTGCAGAACTCTTCCCTCAGCAAAACTTTTTACAAACCAAATTTTGCCTTATTCTGCCAATCTTCCTTTTTTTTGGCAACCATTTCTGGTTTGTTTTGCTCCCCTTTTCTTACTTTATTACTAACTCATAAAATAATCTGCCTACTGGGTAAATGCACAATATCAAGACAGGAATAGACAGATGTCTCTCATTAGCACAAGATGACTTTAATCTTTCACACAACTTTATTTTTCTGTTTAATACTCATCAATGCATGCTAGGAAATAAAGGCTTCAGGCAAATAATATCATTTTATGAGTTTCCAACTGAAAAACTCCACAGGGCTTGGATGGAGGATACCCTGGGGTGGTTTTCAGCTTGTTCTGGTGGCGGAGGAAGCAAGTGCTCTCTGGGCACAGCTGGGGTTCCTGGGGTGCTTGCCTATTTTTCTTGATTCTATGTATCCTCATGTTCATTCCTCCCTCATACACAGAACTCACTTTAGACTGACATATGGTCACTCTTCATGTCTTTATTTGCTCAAATTCCCATTTAACCCAAGTTCTGCAATCATGGCTGCAGGCCATGGGCTTATACTGCCTATAGAGGGCCAATACCAGTTCTCTCTTAAGTGGTGTGCAGAGAGACATTACATGATCTGGCGACTCAGCAAACATTCTCAAAATGCACTCCAAGAAACCATCTGCACTTCATCTAATGAGTGAAGGACTTAAGAAGCTGGGGCATGTAAAAGTTGGGAAACACTGCTGAGCAGACAAAGTAGCTGCTGCTCCTCACGATGAAATAAACATCCAGGAAACCTCAAAGGGCACATTTTAAGTGACACCATTACATAGCATAAGTATCCACTGAAATAGCTTGGAGGGATACCAGATTGAGGTGTCAGGAATCTGGGCCAGTAGAGAGGACTTGAGGCTCTAAGGGGTAACATGATGCAGTATTGGGTGGGTCAAATACCTTGGTGTGGCATCTTTAGCTAGATCCACAGGGAACAAACTAATGGAACTGTGAATCTATGTAAGCACTTGCCACATGCACACCCAACTGGTGACAGGGAATGAGCTGCAGGAATGACACCAGCGTTGACTGCCTGGTTGATGTTCTGTGTGGTCATTCCAGATGTCAGATCTGGGAGGCTGAGCCAAGTGTGCACAGGACCCCTGTGTTTCTTTGCAACTTTCAAGGAATTGATGACTATTTTAAATCAAGTGTTTAGGAAGAACTATCAATGGTGTGGCTGGCATTGAGGCCTGAAAGGCACTAGCTTCAGTGACAGGCTCTCATGGTATCTCTGGAAAGCTCCTTCTGCCATCAGCTAGAAACACACACACCTCAGTCCATCAAAAGCCACACCAAGTCCTCAATCTCTGCAGATGAACCACAAAGCAGAAGCACCTTTCTCTCTCTCTCCCTCTTCCTCTCCCTCCCTCCTCCTCTCTTGAGTGTGCCTGGCTCTATGATGAGCAGGGGCCATGAACTACACATACTTAACACCATTGATAGAGTCACTCTCCATTCTGGATTTGCCCCTTTTCCCTTGCAACACTCAATACTCAGGTGGGGCTTATTTGCAGTTATGCTTGGCAAAACACCCAGAACTGCCAGAAGGGTAAAAGAAGCCCTGGACAGAGTTTCCTCACATGCATAAACACAGAGTCAAGATCACAGGTTTGCATCAGACTCTGTTGTGATCCTGGTTCATGACATGGCCCCTGGTTCTGGGCTGATTTTATTCAGGACATATTTGTCTTTGGTGTGTTTCTCTCTCTCCAATTCTGTACATCATGGATCTTTTAAAATGAGGAACTTTAAGAGCCCAACTTCTTGAGGTTAAAATCTCTACAGAGTGTGTGAGAGGCAGATTACTCAGTCTCATTCAACAAATGTCAGTAAACTGAAGAGAAAAACCATCCTAAAAATCATGGAAATTCTAGCATGGTGATCATCTCTTCCATGACTCCATGAGCACTTAGAGAAGAGTTGGGCACCTGCAGCAATTCACTCTCATCCTCTAACCCAGAATGAAAACTTGTGTCAACAGGGATTTGCTCCTGGAAAATAACCAAGTACTGTAACAAAATACCTGAGGCAGCCACTTTATA
This sequence comes from Ictidomys tridecemlineatus, assembly GCF_052094955.1. NCBI lineage: Eukaryota > Metazoa > Chordata > Mammalia > Rodentia > Sciuridae > Ictidomys > Ictidomys tridecemlineatus. The sequence continues at coordinate 47,506,190 of NC_135490.1, forward strand.
TAAAAAGAGAGTTTTATTTAGCTTGCCTTTTGGAGGCTGGGGGTCCCACAAGCATAGCTCAAGTGCTCCCAAGAGCCCTGTGGCTATATCTCAGGGTCTTTGGTCTCCCCCTACATATATAGCCACTAGGATCCAATCATAAAACTTCTCCCTGATGACCTATCTAATGCAGTCACTTTTCAAAAGTCCCACATCTAGACACCACAGCTAGATCCAGTTTTTACCTCTCCATACAACTGATATAAGATTTTGGGGGTCAAAATGTATGATTTGGGGGCAACACATCATATTTAAGCCATAGCAAATTGTTTTCTGGGTCACTTTGCTAATTATCAGTGAGAAGTGACACCCAAAAAGAAAAGTTTTAACAGGAGGCCACCCTTCTACTGCATATGACCACCCATTATAACCACCCATAGCCACCTGATCCTGGTACCATCATTAGGAGGCATCACTGACAGAAAAGGACTTGGTGCCACTGAAGTCTAATTTCTAAGAAAGAGGCAACAGGCTGTGGTTGAGCCAATAGGAGATGAGGAGAGAGGAGACGTCCATTTCTTTCCTTTCCATCTTTTCACACAGTCTATGACTCCACTCAGAGCAGATAGTGATTTCCTTATGAAGGGTGAGAAGTGTCAACCAGAAAGCCCAGGTTTTACGTCTTAGAAGAGCAGGTGCCCATAGACAGCAAAGCATCACTCAGCAGAATTAAATGCCACCACTAGCTAGATGAAAACAAGGGAGCTGTCCCTATAGGTTGGTATTGCAAAGTGCCTGGTACTTAGTAGGTGATTGTTAAATATTTAACAGACAAATGAAGGGAAAGAAGAAATAAAAGTCACCTAAAATTTATTTTGTTTTCTCTCTTTTTGGTCCATACCCTTCCGCAATGCTGTGATCGCTCTGGCATGTGCTTCAATTACTTTATATCTCCCTCCTAGAAGACTGCAACCTTCAAAAGTATACCAGAACTGCATTGTCTTGAAGCTGAGTTGTAATGAGGCCAATTGTGGGTTAAACCAATTATGATCCATGCCCTAGAATGAGGGTTGGGCAAAATGCTTAATATATGAGCAAAACAGGAGGTGACCACTGGACACAGGTCCAATGTCAGCCACAAATTGTGAAGCACATCACCTGATGACAGGGAAAAATTTAGTTGACAGGCCAGATGGTTTTAGTGTCATTTAACTGGGGATTAATTACCATTGTGTGGTGCAGGGAGGAATTTCCCTGAATAGATCTCTTGGAGACTTTCTGGCACTTCAAAGGGAGTCTCAGCTCACTGTGTGGACTTTCAGGCCTTCTCTTGCATACATCGGAGTCCCTCACGATAAACCTGGTGGCATTAGGACTTCCCTAGTGTGATGCTTCCTTGTGGCAATTTTCTTCTGCTGATAATACATTATGACTGCTTTGCATTCATAGTGTCCAAGTGGCTTCCCTTTTAAACCCAGATTTAAGCAGCATATTTTAAAGAAAAACATTATGTAATCAACAAATGCTGTGGCCACAGAATGATTTTGCACCAAAGAGTGACAACTTGGAAACTCAAGGAGAGGGTTGACAGAGGTTTGGTACTTTTAAAAGCCTCCAGGACAACCCAGATCCTAGTAGAGAAGCCTGAGAATGGCGACACCAGCATAAGGCAGAATCACAGAAACTTCAGTGTGAACTATCCTGTTTCCCAAGCAGCACCCTCAGCTTGTTTTATACTTGGGAAACCAGGCCTATTCCAGACTGCAGCCTTCTTGCCCCCCAGAGAATCCCCACACCTTCCAGGCATTGTACATTGACGTGGACTGTGAGTGATGCAACGACCCCACATCTGCCCATGCTCCAGTGCCACGCTGGCATCTTACATTGATTGCTGCCACCATCCCTGCTGGTTCTAAAAGCCACTTGAAGTATGCAAGGTCATTATTCAAGTCACATCGATTTTTGTCTTGAAATATAGAATTACAGTGACAGATAAAGGAATAAGCTAATGTATTTATGTCTGTGATGTGTGATTGATCTTGAGATATTTGTTAAGGAAAAGCAGGAATTTGAGTGAGTTTAAGACAAATGCTAACTTGTAAAAAGTCAATGTAAGATGCCATGTATTTAGGAAGCCATGGGCCCTGGATGATTGGCACCAGGGCCCAGTTGTGGTGAATGTCAGGCCTTGTGGCAGGGCCAAGCTTCTGTCTGCAAAGTTCCAGAGCCAAGGAGACCTGTGTGATTGGTGCTTTGTATTCCTCTTTCCAGCTGTTCTGTCTCCACAAAGAAACCCACACAGGCACCAACCATGGAGGAGAACCTGCTTGGACTTTGGAGGCCACAGAGATCTAAATTTTGTGCCCTAAAAATTAAAATTTTGAAACCTTCATTTTTCAGTTGGTGGTATCAGGAGGGAAACTCTGGGAGGTGATCTAGATAATGAGGGTGGAGCTCTCATGAATGGGAGTTGTGCCCTTATGAAAGAAGCCCCAGAGTGCTTGTCCAGCCTCTCACTGAGTGATTATGCAGAGAAAGGGCACCATTCATGAACTGTCTGTGGTTCTCACCTGACACCAAATCTGTCATGGCCTTGACCTTGGACTTCTAGCCTCCAAAGATCTCAGAAACATATTTCTATTGTTTCTGAACCACCCAGTGCATGCTGTCCTGTTATAGCAACCTGAAAGATAGAGAAAGAGGCTTCAGGGATGACTGTGGGTTGCTAGGGAAAAATGGACTCACAAAGTGCCTCAGAAGCTGAGACCAAGACAAGCAAGAGCACAGGAAAGGCAATAGCACAAGTCTACCTCTTGGTCTGAGCATAGCTCCTGGTTCTCTCCATTTCAGACTTAAGGCTCAGAGCCAAAGAAGAAGGATAGAGTTTTCCAGAAGAGTCTGCAGGTCTCAAGAGAACAGAATGAGACAGGTACCCATGGACAACACAACCTCCAATTTCCTTTTCTGGCAACTATTTCAGTGTGAGCTATTTTTTTTCTGTTCACCTCCTATGGCCTGAAGGGTGGGGACCTTGAGTCAGTGGTTGTTAAACAGACTGAGGTATTGCAGAAGGTGAAGATCAATACAGAGCATTGCTTCCAGACTCACACAATGGCCATCTAAACTTGTGAGAAACATCAAGCCTTGGTAGTGAACTCACCGACTGTCTCTCGCCATTAGGCCAAGTCATTGTTATTCTTGAAGGGCTAGCAGCAGCCTGCCCACTGATCCCTTTAATGATGTTCACTTGGACACTCCTTCTTGAGTCACCAAGTATTTTCTTAATCAATGTCATCTTGCCCATGTCTCCATCATAATGACTTTCAAAGTCAGGACAAGTGAACTGCTGGGGTTTGTGGAATTCTGTGTTGACAGGCGATTGTGGGAAAGAATGGTGGTGCATGTCATGTTTGCAGAGAGATGTTGAGCGGGCAGGCTGCCATGACCATGCTGTGCTGGTACCTTCTGGACACTGGCCCATGGTCACCACAAGCTGAGGTGGCACCACCAGGCCCCTCCATGATGGCACCCCCCACAGCTAGGAGATACCAGATGTAGCCCTCACAGTCCAGCCATGTGCTGACCACCCAGCCTTCTCTCTCTGGATCAGACCTGCTGGGAGCACAGGGATCCCCACCCAGCATGGGCCAGGCCCACTGAGGCCAGAGTTAGAGCATGCTTTTCCTCTCCCTGTGCCCAGGCTTCCTAGCAGAGACTCAGAAATCAGTCACACAGACTCATAATGGAGATCTGCGTGCCATCTGTGTTGAAATGCAGAGGCCTTCAGACTCCACCTCTGTGTCCCATCTGATCCTGTCTGAACAATCCACAAGAAAACAGTTAGTTCACCCTCCACTGGGAAAAACCAAGCCTAAAGCCCTGCTGCAGCCTGGAATTTGTCCCCAGTCCATCCTCTACTCCACAGGGTCCATCCCCTGCTTTCCTTTAGCCACCAAGAACTGCTCTCTGAGCTGTTCCCCCAGGGAAGCCTCCTGTAATCAACTTTCTTGTGAATCTTCTTAGTGCCTGGAGTGTCATCAGCCCTGACACCCTGCCTATTAGTTGGGAGGAGTCCATTATTGAGCCCCACAAAAAAATTAGATTCAGCCCCGCTACATGGTTTTGGACAAATAGCTGAAGTCCTCCCAGCTCAGTCTTCTCTTCTGTGTGATGGAGATACTGGCAGATGCAGCTGATCATTGTCCCTGTAGCTGCTCTTCCCTTCTTCTGATGAAAATACCTGAGTTTTGCTCAAGCTGGAGTGGTAGACACCTCCCAGCCTTCCTTGCAGTTAAGAGTAGACATATCCTACAGTCCATGTGGATAAAAAGTAGACAGAGGCTACTGGGCATGGTGTCCAAGTATGGTCCTAGAAACAGAATCATTTGGCACCTTTCCCCTCTACCTCATTTCTTCTCTTCTCTAAAATAGAGAAAGGCAATAAGAGTCACAGGCCAATCATGACACAATAGAGGGACAAAGGTATTGCCTGGTTGCACCATACTGAAATTCTTATTTCTGAATTTTGTGTTATCCAGTAAAATAAATTTCTAACTAACTAAATCATAACCACACGCAAACCTGAGTTTATTCTTCCAGTCTTCAAATGTGCATTGGTGATCTTATGATCCTAGGAGCTCTAGCAACCATCATGTGATCATGAGGGGCCCAGACTGAGAACCAACCAACATGCTAAGGAGAAAGTTTCACTAAGATAGAAAGAGGCTGGGTCTTGCCTACATGAAAGAATTCCTGAGCTAGCCCTAAAACTGGGCAGCTCTAGGAATCTTGGAGTATCTGATATTAATGCCTCTCATTTCAAGTCTTACAGTTGAATATTCTGTTACTTGGCACTAGTACAAAGTAGCATTTGGGGATCCCCCTAAATTGTGACCTTAATATGAAATTGCAAGACCTGTGATAACTGTGAAAAATACTCAGGGGCATCAGGCATGTCCTTCTCCAAAGCCCTACGTTTAGAAAGCACAAAGCAATGTTCATAGCTGAAGCATGAGTGCTCTGGGGGCCACAGCCCTACCTTCCCAGCACAACTTCCAGATTTTGTTTCCTGCTCGGGGCACCCCTGGGAGCACTGCGCACAACCCAAGACCCAGATTCACAGAAAGAGATTCAGGCCTTGGAGGCCATCCTCACAGTTCGGAGCTCTAGTAGGCAGCTTCAGTGAAACAAGCCTGCTTGATATGGCCAATGTGGTGGGCATGTGCAATTTCATCATAGGGCGTGGGAATGAGGAGACCCCTTCCATCCCCCATGGCAGCTGCCACTGCTCTTAACCACAGTCTGCATAAGCTCATGGGGAAAACCTGCAGGTAGACCCTGCCTCTGGAAGCCTGACTAGCTGACCAGTGGTTGAGAAGCCCCAGGCCCCACAGCCAGCTGTGAATGCAAGTAACAGTTTTCTAGGTCAGAAAATCTGTCCTTCCACAGACACCAGCATGATGCTGGGCACGTGGGGACATATGCACAGGCCTCCCCTCCCCCTGCCCTGAGACCAGCATCTCCTGAGGCTACCATCTTGGTTTCCCTGCCTGGTGACTGTAGAGATGGCACTGAAGCACTCTGCCATTATTGATGGAGGGCATTTCATTGGGAAGGTTAAACAGACCAGGTTTTAGAGCTCTCATGTTCCAGGAGTGAGTCATTATGAATGGGAAAAGCTGAAGGCAACCCAGCCATTCTTCATCCAAATAGCTGAAAGTCATTTGTTCCAGTTACAAGTGTCTCTTCCAATCATAGGAGCTTAAAATAACATTCTCACTGCCTACTCCTCTCATGGGCCCCACTGCCATCAGGCATCCTGCAGGAAGAGCCATGTGTTTATGGCCAAGAAGCCCGAGGATAAGTAGCAAGTGCTTGTTATTCAAGTGAAATTATAATTATTTCAGAACTTGTTCCCAAACTTTCCAAGAAGGTTCATGATTATGTGCTCTGTGGCTCTTCTTCCTCTAGCTTTTGGCATCCTGCCTAAGGTGACTGTCTAACAGCGCTGCTGGGGGAGGTCTCTGCATGCTGGACCCAGCCTTGGCCTCCGAGTCAGCTGGAACCTCCATTCTTGCTCCAGCCCCAGAGTTTCTCCTCTTCCCACATTGCTGGGCGTGAAAGCCAAGGGTGCTGGTGGCTTTTACAAGAGCTTTCAGACTCTGAGGCCCTGGTGTCACTCAGAGGTGTCTCTGGGTTTTTTAAATTTAAATACCTACAAACACCCAGCCCTCAGGCCTGCTAAAGTACTTCTTAAATGGCACAGAAAGTGCACCTGAATTCCCCGCTTCCTTACCCCACAGTCTCCAGCCTTGTGCTCCTGCACCAAGAACAAAGGAGGGGCTGTGTCCCCCTGAGGCAAAAAAAAGCAAGGGCAGCACCCCAGCTGCTGCCCAGGGTCCTGCAAAGAGTGACAGCAGGGAGGGACATAGTGGTGTCAGAGACACCTGTACCTCAAGTACCCATTCTCCTGGATCATAGTGGTCAGCAGAGCCACAGAGAAGACAGCCCAGCTAAGCACAGCCACAGCCTCATGGGTGCCAGGCACTGGTGCAAGTGCAACCCAGACAAAACCCTAGCCTCAACTCTGTGACTTATGCCTCAGCCATGGCTGAGAACCTCATCATCTCTGTTTCCACAGGCAGAACACACAACTCCTAGCGTATGTTAAGTGTTAAGTGGCTTTGTCTCTCTTGTCCCTCTGGCCTTTAATGATTGGGCATCTCCATTATGTGTTCACTCTCCTCACCTTCTAATCAGTGTCATTCCACTGCTGCTTGCCTTGATCACCCGAGATCAAAGTCATGGACCATGTCTTAGTCATCTCTCTTCCACACCTATGCCAGAGTTGACCTGGATGTGTGGGATGTAATCCATCTGAGGACCAAGGTCTGATTTGGGGACATCTTGCAAAGCATTGCTGGTGATATCACATAATAGCTACTTGTTAAAATTCAAATGCATGCATGAACAAATGATATAGAATCAAAACATAGTATGATTAAAGGTCAAGAAAAGCAAATAGGCCTGGGGTTGTGACTGAGTGACATAGCTCTTGTCTTGCAAATATGAGGCACTGGATTTGATTCTCAGTACCACCTACTAACAAATGAATAAAATAAAGGTCCAGAGACACCCACCAGAGCTTAGGCCCTTCATAGATGCACTGGAGCTAGAGCCCAGAGTAGCCTGGTTTCATTTTGTCTCCAGTAGGATGTTCAGGCCCAGCCCAGGACTGCTTCCACTCACCTGCAGACACCAGGAAGAGCTCATGTACAGTCCAGATCTGCCCCCACCGACCTATGCAGGAGATCAGACACAGGGTAGGCCAACATCAATCCCTCAACCAGGAGATCTGCACCAAGCTCAGGTCCAGCTTAGGACCACCTCAACACACCAGCAAACACCCGCTGGAGCTTAGGCTCTGCTCGGATCAGCCTTGCCAACCTGCCTGGATCCAGGGAAAGGATAGGTCAGGGTCCATCCCAACACTGGCCGACCCTCCCCGGAGCTGAGACTCGGGCCAGGACTACCTCTCCCACTGACAGACCACTGCAGGAGCTCAGATCCAGTCCAGATCCACACTGAGAACCTGTGAAAGAGATGGGGCTCAGGGTAGCCAGAGTCCATCCACTCATTGTGAGACTGGCGCCAGAGCTCAGGTTCTGCCCAAGACTGCCTCCACCCTTCAGCAGCTCCATCCAGAGCTCAGGTTTGGAGGAGGATAGACTGCCCAGGAACAGACACTCGCTGGTGGCCAATCCCAGCTCATTTCAGCCTCAAAGACCTGAATGGTAGCTGAAACCCAGAGTAGGCCCCTAGTCCTTCCCGCCAACAGCAGACCCCGGCTGTATTTCAGGTTCACACAAGATAAGCCTTACAAATGTGCACAGAAGCCTGGGAAGAGGGTAGCCCTGGGAACATATGGCCACCATAGCCCATCACCTGAACTCAGGCTCGACCCAGGCCTGACTCCACCCACAGGCAGAACTCTGCCAGAGCTCATACAAGGCCCAGATTTGCCTCACTATCCTGCACAGGAGCCCAGGCAAGCGGAGGCCCTGTTTCATCCCGCCACCTTCAGAACCCCACCAGAGCTCCAGCTCTTCCCAAATCAAACTTGACGACATGGCAGAATGGAACCCGAGCCCAGAGTAGCCCATGTCTTTCCAGTCATCAAGAGACTGGCATCCCAACTCAGGCTCTGCCAACAACAGACTCTGCCCACTGACAGACACCTACCAGAGTTCAACCCCAGCCCAGGTCAGCCTTGCTGACAGGCATGGGAGACTGCCCTGTGTCCCACCACTGGCGGAGTCCCACCAGAGCTCAGGCCAGACCCAGGACCGCCTCTGCCACAGGCAAACACCTTCCGGAGCTCAGGCTCCTGCCTAATCAGCCAAGGCCAGCTGTGCTGGAGCCTGGGAAAGGGTAAGCCAAGTTCCATCCTGCCACCTGCAGACCCCTGCAGAGGTCAGGCCCAGGCCTCAACCTCCCAGCTGAACTGCAAGTGAGCCTGTTCTCAGGGTAAGCCTGGGTCCATCCCACCACTGGCTGACCTCCACCAGAGCTTGGGCTCTGCCCTGATCAGCCTCTTCCACCTGCACAGGAGTCCTTACTAGGATAGGCCTTGATCCATTCCACCACCCGCTCACCCCTGCCAGAGCTGAGACTCCGCTGGGAAGTTTCATTTCTTCATTCACTCATGCAAAATTAACGTTTATTGAGTGCATACAGTATGTTACTTGGAGATGGGAAAACCAGAACAGCTGCACCTGAAGGACAGAAGATTTTCTATCTCAGGGGCAAGTCTTCTGGCATAAAGGTCAGGGCAAAGGGTGGATCCTCATCTGTGCTACTCTTTTCCTTGGCTCTGAGTGTAGATTTAAATGAGTAAATGCATAGAAAATGAAAAACTTTTTCTTAACAAATAAGAAAACTGGGACTCAGGAGTTTCTTAAAGTAGAAACTATTTTGCTTTCCCCCTTTGCACAAAGTCACAGATTTCTGGGCTTACCAATAAACTAACAATGTGAGTTGGGGGAGGAGGCAGCTGCCTTTGTCCCTGGGATTAGTTCCCTCACTCCCAGGGGAGGTGGCTACAGACACCCCAGGCCCCATCCTGTAGCAACTGAAGCTGCCGGCAGCCTTCCTGCCAAGAGCACCTTCCCAGGATAATCTGTTGACACAGGGGACACAAGGACTCCCCTGGGGTCTAGACTGACAGTGCCCCTAGACCAGGTAAATGCTGCCTATGCCTGCATTACCTGCTGGACCCTGACCAGGAACCGTCAGCTAGTGGGAGAACAGAAACAAAGTTACAGTCCCCTGCCAGGGAACTGGGACTCTCATTGCTGCAAAGCAAATTTCCCTGACATCTACCTGCATATTGCTGTTTTACCTCATGGTGACCAATACCAACCTAAGGTGAAAGAGTTTGTTATTGTCTGGTTGTTCAACAAAAAAAGAAAAGCACAGGACTGACCTTGGGTCTCCTATTTTTTTCTTTTTAAAAAATTCTCTTGTTCTGCTGAGGATGGAATCCAGGGCCTCACACATGCCAGGCAAGTGCTGTGCCCCTGAGCTCCACCCTGGTGCCATCTTCTCTTTCTTTATGCTCCATTCAATTGTCAGAAGAATTGAGTCTACTCTGCATGTTGGTGCTGAGGTCTGGGCTTTTTAAACTTTTAATTTGGTCTAAAAATGTCTTTGGGTGATTTAATCACTTTGCTTGATCAACCTCTGTGTGCCAGGCACTATACTAGGTGTGGAGTACAGAGTGACTAGGCCAAATCCATGCTTCCATGGAACTTGATGTTAGTAGGATCATTATAGCATCTACCACAATGTTACTGTGAAACTTAGAATACAGTATGTCTTTTAAAAACTGCAGTGCTGAGTATTGTAATATTGTTGAGGAAATTCGCAGATTTCACCAGGCATTACCTTGTTGTGGTCTGGGAAGTCTGAGTAATGTAAAGTTGTTACTTTTACTATAATAAAAATAGACATTTAACAGTTTATATCTGAACCCTGGAACTTCAGGGATGCTTGTGGGTTTCCTGTCTCCAGGTCATACATACAGTCCTGTGCTTATTCAGTACAGGTTTGGAGACCCTTGAAGCCTCTTCTATAATCATGAGAGCCAGTGCTTCATAGTCAGTAGGCCAATTCTGAGTCTCTGGGTCACATAAATGACACATCCCTATGGTGCTGAAATTCCCCCAATCAGTTAATCTGCATTGTTTTCCAAGTGTTTTTATACTATTTTGAATAGGATAATTTTCCTAATTTCTTTTTTAGTTCATTCTTTATTGGAGTATAGAAACAAAATTGATTTATGAGTGTTGTGTTTGTATCCTGCAATTTGATGAGATCATTTGTGTTCTAAAAGTTTTCTAGTGAGTTTTTTTTTTTGAGGGGGTGGGGTGGGGTGGAGGGTATTCTATAGAATCATGTCCTCTGTAAATGGAGCTAGTTTTAGCCATTCCTTTCCTATTCATATCCCTTTAATTGCATTCCTTTGCCACATTGCTCTAGCTAGAGATTAAAGGACATGATTTGTTCAGCTCTGTTTATCATTCAATAGTGAATTTGGTTGTTTGGTGTTTTATTCCATTATAATCTGATAGATTGCAGGGTATTATCTCTACATTTTGTATTTTCTAGGAGTTTCTATGTGTACTAATAGAAGTAGTGAATGTGGGCATCCTTGTCTCATTCTAGTTTTTAGAAGAAATTCTGTAGTTGTTCTCCATTTAGAACTATGTGGGCATTGGGTTTGTCATGTATAGCTTTTACAATGGTGAGGTTTGATTCCTTCATTCCTGTATTTTCTAGTGTTTAAAGCATGAATGGATGTGGTATTTTGTCAAAAATAGATGGTGCTTCTATTTGGATAATCATGTGTTCTCATCTCTGTGTCTATTTGTGTGATGAATTACATTTATTGATTTCCATTAGTTAAATCAATTTTGCATTCCTGGGATGAAACTCACTTGGTCATGGTGCACTATTTTTTAAAATATATTTTTATATGGGATTTAGCAGTATTTTATTGAGAATTTTTGCATCTATGTTCATCAAGGGTATTAGTCTGAATTTTTCTTTTTTTGATGTGTCTTTGGATTTGGTAACAGTGTGAGATAGGCTTCATTGAATTAATTTGAAGAGTTCTCTCTTTTTTAACTTTCATGAAATAATTTGAGGAGGACTGCTATTGGTTTTTCTTCAGAGGTTTGGTAGAAATAGGCTGAGCATCCATCTGGTCCTAGGCTTTTCTTTGTTGGTAGAGTCTTGATGACTTATTTATTCTCATTATTTGCAATAGATCTGTTTAAATTTTCTATATCCTCTGGTTCAATTTGAGTACCTCATGTCTCCAGGAATTTACTGATGTCTTTAAGATTTTCTAGCTTATTTGGATATAGATGTTGAAAAATAGACTCTATTTATGCTCTGTTTCAGTAGTGTCTATGCTGATATTTCCATTTTCACCATAGATTTTATAACTTTGCATGTTTCTCTCTGTGTTAGCTTGGCTAAAATTTACCAATTTTGTTTATTAAAAAAATTAATTCATTTCTTTTTCAATATTTTGATTTTATCAGTTTCATCTTTGATTTTTATTATTTGTTTTCTTTTGCTGATTTTAGTGTTTTTCTCTAGGTCCTTAAGATGTAATGTTAGATTATTTGCTTAGTAGTAAAAGAAATAAAGAGTAAAGACAGAACAATGGAATTTGATTATTTGTAAGAAAAACGAGAGACATAGAAACAAAGGGAAATAAAAGATTTGAAACAGAATACAAAGTCAATCAAGAATATGCTAATTGAAATCTTTAACCCTCAGAAACAGATAATGGATAAAATAACTATGTTTAACAACGGCACAAATGAAGAAGCAAAAACATGTAGATGTGCAAGTGTATAAATATTCATCATGCATCAATCAGTACACTGAGAAAAGCTAAAACAACAACAAAAATAAAAACCTGGATTGTTACTGAGATTATGTGCTTGTTGTCTGTTCCAAAGTGTATTTCCATATCTCAGTTTCCCTTCTCCATGGAATGGCATGGGAAGCTGTGAGAAGTGCTGTCAGCTGCATTCCCATGATAAGGGTTATGCTGCATTGTACAAGATGTACTCAGGGAAGGCAGTGAGGTCCAGTTTTTGCCCCAATTGTTTTATTCCATGGGGAGTTAATGGGCATAAATAAATCAATGCACACCTCATACTATACCCCACTATTCTCCTCAGGGCTACATTCATGGGACAGGGAAGCCAGTCCTTTACTATTCTGTACTTCTAGGGCACTGTTCTTTCTGACATCCTGAGGTTTGCTCCCAAGCACCAAGCTCCATCACTCCTGCTCAATGAGATTTTGAATCCACTGCCACTGGTTTGGGGCACTGCTGTGTCAAGGGAAAACAGGAGGATAGGCTCTCTTTGGCTTATCTGACTTGCATTACCTCCAGGAAAAATACTGTCCATGCCAGGAATTTTACTGATTTGCTAGGCTCAGTTTAGGTCTTGTGGCTGGTGTCTGCCAGATTTATGTATCAAACTGAGCCTCAACACATGGATCTAAGTTCTCAGTCTGAGTTGGAGCCAATGCAGTAACAGATGTTTAAATATATCTCCAGCTTCTGCTACCTGTACATAGCAGGAAGACCGGTGGTGACTTTTATTCCACAGTTTAATGAGTAGAATAACTTGAGCCTTCCCAGGGCAGACTTGACCCCTGGCCCTAGATTCTGCATTCCAAGACTGTCTGCAGCACTTGTCTTCTTATTATTATTATCTTTTTTAGTTTTAGGTGGACACAGTATCTTTATTTTATTTTTACATGGTGCTGAGAATTGAACCCAGTGTCTCATGCATGCTAGGCAAACACTCTACCTCTGAGGAATAATCCTAGCCCCTTGTCTGCAGCACTTTTTAGTCTTTTCCATCCTCATGTACTAATTTCCCCCAGTCACATCAGAACCTAAGCTCTAGTTCTGTTTCTCATCTTCGTCTGATGCACCCCCAATTCCCCAGTTTTCAAGGCTCTCTGTCCAATATTGAGTATCAGGGGCATGCTTTAATCCCCACCTCACAGAGAAGCAATTTTCTCACTCTCTGCGTCCCATGTCATGGAGCTGTGAGAAAAGCCACTTCCTGATTGTCTTCCCTTGTTTGACACTGATATCTTTATGCTATTTTCTGTGACAAAGATAAGGTTTTCTTTCTTTTTACAGCTTTTAGTAAATATTAAGGTTATGGGACCAAAAATTTACTTAAGTATCAAACTTTTATAATTCCCATGTTTATTCCTTGCATTTGATAAGTAGAAAGTGGGAGACATAGGAATTGCTAATGCATTCATTAATTACATGTCAAAAATACAATTAATATTAATTCTAAAAATTTCTCCAATATGGGCCTGAAGGAATATTTTATAACAAAACATCAGTGTCATAACCTTTTAATTTTTTTGTTTTGATTAGAAATATATTTTAATGTTTTCTTTAATAGTGAAATAAAGTTCTAAAGTTGACTCATTAAGAAGATATGAATTTATAGATTTTAAATTAAAAAAATTTCTATTAACCAATTGGAGAGTGAAAGTAAAAGGATTTGTTGTGTATTCTAGTCTGGGACAGACACCACATTCAGTTAACACTTGTTTCCTAAAGTTGTCTTATAAGCACTTTGAAAGTACCTGTGCTATCATAACCTGTTAATTACTAATAAAGCAGCTGTCATTCATAGAGGTTGACTATTTGTCCCATATTTGCCTAATTATTAAGTTTCATCCCTGTGTTTACACTGTAGTCTTACCTGGCTGACAACTTCATGGTGTTCTTCCACTGTTCAGGTTGATACCAAGATTTTTCATTAATTTTTTATCATCAATTTAGAAAGTCAAAGGCAGTTGTGTGCTAATTCTGATATATATTTTACCTGAGAAGCCAGGTTATAGTCCAAGATTTTCTCCTGACATTGACAGTTCCATTGGTAACCATTTTTTTTAATACAACAAAGCTTTTTTTTTGGAAAATCTCACAGAGCTATGGCCACATGGTTTCTAATAAACAAGATAAGGCAAGTGCTGTAGAGAAATTATTTTTCTGGAAGTGAAAAATAACATTATTTAGAAAATGTTGTATTAATTATATTAATCCTTAAAGGAAATTCTACTTTCTCTACTTTCTGACTTTCCAGTTAGTTTCTCTTCATTTAATATCCCTATCCACTTTATGAAGACTTTTACTTTTATACTTTTTTTTCTTTTTCTAGGACTATAATCTTTTATTTAATTTCTATTTGTATTTTCTGTTTTGTTTTCTTTGTGTTTCTGTTTTGTCAATTGAATACTATTTTTTTTTCTTTTGACAGAATCAAAAGTTCAGAGATTTCAGAATTTTAAGGAATTTTAGCAACCATCTAGTTTTTCAGTATGTGTTTGACATGCTGGCCAAATGACAGTTTTGAGGATGAGCCTGAAACTTAAATATATTAAAGGGACTTTTCTGGTATAAACAATGATGACAATGAGATTTGAACTCCAGTTCCTTAATTCTGAGCTCAATACCTTTTCTTGTTATCATTTTATGGTGAATGTTTTCATAATAGTTTCAGGATTGACTATAGGTACCCAACTAAAAAGGACAAGACTAGAATTTTTAAAATGAACACAGTTATAGAGGATCAAAATTTAACTAATAAAGGAAAGGGCTATTCTGAAGAGTAATAACACTGTGTTTGGTAGGAATAAGGGTTTTTAAAAAGAGAACAAAATTTTGAGGTTTATGATCAGTTTGATGGGCACAAAACAGGAATTAAGGACATAGAATATTAAAAGCTTTCTATAAAGGCATATTAATACAAAATTTAGAGGAAGTTCTAATAGCTTGTATTTTGCCTGTTTTCAACTAAATGATGCAAGAATGGATTAGAGACTGGTGAAGCAGGCAGTAGAATTTGTTAGAATACATGGATCTATGGCCCAAAGCAGGTTTCCATTCGTCTTCACTTTCTTTCCAACTTGCTGATGTCCTTACAATGTACATGTAGTGCTGGGTACAGGAATGATTGGCAGGAAAAGTTATTACAAAACTTCAGTTGAGCAGATGATAAGGTATTTACACAGGCCACTGATTGAGACTCCATTTAGTTTAACCTTGTGTCAGGTATCTGCATATTTAAGGAATGTAGACTTCATATTTGGGGACTGCCACTGAGTTTTGCAGATGAGAAACTGGGAAATGGATTCCCAGAGGAAGGAGGACATTTACATAATAGTTAGGGAAATAGAGATACAAATACCAAGACTCTGCTTTTCTGGCAGTCTTTTCCCTTGAGTGTCTGTAAAGGTTTTATAAAGCTTCCTAGTTTATGAGGACCTGAATACAGTGGGAATGACACAGAAAAAAATCAATTTTATAACTTATTTCAATGTGTCTGACAGATGTATTCTAAATAACATATATATTCACTTTGTAACTTTCAATTTTTTTTTTAAAGTTCCAGAGAACTCTCTGCACTTTTTATGTATAAAAGGATTGGATAGTGTATTATTACTGGTGATTTCCATGCAGAAATGACATTTTTAAGCCACCTTTCTTAGTATTCGACTCCTGGAATTCCAAGAGAGGGAACTGTGCATCTTTCTACCTTGTCTTGAGTTATCAGAGGTTTGTTTCAGTTCAGGTGAAAGAAAAATGCCAGCCATTACATGGGTTTTAAGTTAAGTCTTCAAGACAAGCAATTTGCAAAACTAAATTATTATCAGGTTCTGCTGATTTATTGACTTTTTCTCTGAATTGGAACTAAGAGTGCCTTCATTGAATATTTTATAGATTCACAGCAGTAGAGGCAGAAAGAGCTAAATATGAGCTATTTTTTAAATGGAGGTCATATTTTAATTATGTCAATAAGAAACACCATTTAATAAATTATACCTTAACTTTAAACAGAGTTTATTTTAAAAAGAAAACTACTCACCTGTTTTTGTTATACATTTTTGCTCTAAAGATCTACTAATAAATCACATCTAGGTGATTGCTGCTTTGCAAGGGTTGAGAGCAACTATGAAGCTCATATTAAAGTTATCTTTTGTAAAGCTCATGTTCTTGCTCTGAATTTTGTGTTTTAAGATGTTAATGCTGAAAATGTAGCTATATTTTTCTTACATTTTATATGAAAATTTACTAAGAATCCATTTTAAAGAATTATGTTGAATTTTTTTTAAAAAAATGTTTTTTTGTATTAATGTTCTCTTAAGTACTTGGGGGTCCTGGGGACAGAAAGAAAAAAATAGGCTGAGAAATAAGGAGTAAGAAAAAAAAATTGCAGCTTTCTAACTGCAGTGAAAATATAATATTTAGTCAAGGATTTTTTAATCAGTTTATATTCCTGTGGTTTTAAATCATTTTACATGACTTACAATATCCATTCCTAAATTAATTTTTATAGAATTGTGGAATTTCCCTGGTGCCATTAGTTTGGAATGTATAATATACATTGCATATACCTTTTCTTTTTTCACTTGGACCCTTGATGTTTTGGTATCATAACATTTGAGGAGACCTATATTCTCTATTTCATTCCTTGGCTCTGTATTTATACTAAAGTAATATTGGAAATTGTGGCAACCCAGTAATCTAGAATCTATATCTTAATACTTGTATTAAGAAGGGCTTGCATATCCATACATTGAGTCTTTCCACTAAAACTTTCAGTAACTTTAAAAACTATAAGTAAATAGCAGATAGATTAGAAGAACATAAGGAAGTACTAGGTCCTGAATTAGAACAAATTATATTCTATGCTTTTATAATTATATCCTAGTATATAACTTCTATTTTGATGTATAACTGAAAAGAACTCATAAAAATTCTAAAAAAAGTCAGGTAATAAAATTTTCTAAAAATTTACTCTTCATCCAATCGAAGAATACATGACCTGTGAAAAGTAATAACCAGTTTTAGAAGCAGAAACTCCAATAATTGAAATATTTTAGTTTCAGAATTGTTGTTTATTCATTATACTTTCTTAAAATATTCATATTCTATGTCACACTCTGAAATTTCAAATTTTAGATGTTTCTATATTTACTTAAATGTTCATTGCAAAACACTACTATTTTTATAAACTATTCCAGGTTAGAAAGTATATTTGCAAATATCCTGGAGCAGCTAAAATAAGGTTAAATGTAAACAACATTTTTTGTTTTTGAATAGCTTTAATTTTATTTCAGTTATGAAGACCCAAATATTATGTGAGTAAGAAGGGTGTAATTTTAATTTGGGGGATAAAAGTATATAGTTACCGTACTGTATTTCATTTAGAATGTTTTTATGATATTATTCATAACTTAACTGAGCTCATTTGGCCTGGAAAAATGCACTTTTTCTAAAAATTGGTGTTATACACTCGGTTGAACATGAGTAAATATGGATAAAATAAATGTCTACTTGCTGAAACGTCCTATGTAAAACAATATGCATGAAATAACTAGTAATTAAGTCTATTGAATTCAAAAATATGCTTTAAGTTTTCATTCTCTATTAATATGTTGGCTGTGAAAGTTTTGAGCAAGTTATCTCAAATTGATGCTATAAATGAAGAATAAACAAGTTAGAGTAATGTCATAAATGTGTTAGTAGGAAAAACAATATCCTCCAAGCCTTCTCCAAATTTGAGTTTAGATTTGGACTTCAGATGAAAATTTGTAGTTTTTTCCTTCTTGCTTATCTTTTAAAAAACAACATATTCCACTGCCTTTTGTAACCTATGTCAAGCAAACCTTATGATGTGGTTGGCAGCACCATCTGGTTTATGAAAAGATATTGTATTGTTTTATATCTTATTGTTTTGTTAATTTAATTATATGAAGATACTGGAATAAAAATAATATACATCCCTTTCTAAAACAATAACTTACTCTAATACTTAATTTTCCCTGAAGAAAACATTCTCATTCTTCAGTGTCTTTTCATTGTGCCATCTCTGTCACTTTGGTTTGGTTATTGAGTTAATGTTTCTGTTTAATAACTCTGTGTGGTTTTTATTCATTGATATCACCCAAGAAGATGTTTTTTGTCATTTCTAATTTTTTGAAAGCAGCAAAATTTGTATAATAATTTACCTTTAGCTATTTAACACATAAGATGGACAAAACTTATACTGTTTATAAATACAATCAATCATCTTTAATAGATACTCTAAAAGCTCATGTCTTATGAGTTTTTCCCTCAAGAGGTAATTCATGCCAATATTAAGTCATAAAACACATTAAAATATTACCTATAATTTCTCATATTGTTAGTATTTTTCAAAAGTTTTCTAAATAAATATGGATATGATTTTTATTCTATATCATTCAGCTTAAAAAATAATATAATGTATTTCAGTATTTGTGTAAAAATCAATTGGAGATAAGGGGAGTGACATTTTGGAGATATCTCTGTCATGGCTCATAATCCTTACCCCATTAGTGACAGAATTTTAGTTTGAGTATACATCAGAATAGTTACTCTGTTGTACCTTGCAGTAGTGGAGAACATTAATTATTTTGTCAACTTTGGTTCTTATTATATTTTAAATTTTTTTTTCTACCTAGAACATCCCAGAAGAAGGAAAAGAATTAATTGAAGCTTCCAGACAATCCATGAATAATGGTAACATATTTGAAGACCGCCTGAAATTGTGATGCTTATTGACTTTAAATTACAGAATTTTTATATATTGTTTATGATGTTTTTACCATCAGAAGTAAAATATGACAAAAGAGTGGAAACTTACCTGTCAACAGTAAACCTACCAATCAAAGAAGGAAGTAGTTTAAACCACACTTGTGCAAGCAATCAGAATAAAGAATGATTGTCCTTCCATTCCATCACCTGACTCAAAGGTAATGTATTTAAAAAAAATTCTTCCATTTTTTTACATATCATCTTCCATAAGGACAAACATGCTAGAAAGAAATAAGGCTACAAGGTTATAGTAGAAAACAAGGATAACAACAGATGAGGTCCTTTAGTGAGTGATTAAATATCTTTTAGTCTAAGGCATCTTACTATGAGAGTGAGTAGAACATTTAAGATTACATTTTAAAAGCTCTGGTATAGTTTAGCTGGTAATGGCTTAGCATTTCTGATTCTTTTTTTTTTTTGTATTTTAAAGGTGATATCTTGTATTTCTTATATTACTCATGGTGCATAGGTTAATGTATTGCCATTTACTTTGGGACTCAAATATGTGGAATTTATTTTGTTTAGTAAAGCAAAACAAGAGTGGTTCCTTAGAATATAGCAAAGACTCTATGAGAATGTTTTTATTTTTAATGGGAAGAATTGCCTCATTGCTAATGATTATAGAGGGAATTTACATCTTGATGACACCTATTAATCAGAAATGGTCTGAACTGACTAGATCAAAACCATTAGAAAACCATGAATAAAGAGGCAGACTAAAAATAGGTTTTTCTAGCACTTTTCAATTATAAGAGCAAAGAAAGAACTTATCATGGCCTACTATTCATATACATTGTGAAAATATAATATTAAAATAATAAAGAAACACAATATAAATAAGATCCCCATATGAATAAATTTGTATGTAAAAACAGTATGCTTTATTGCAATAGCAAATTCTAGGTAAATCAAACCATAATAAAAATCTCAGGAACTTAGCTAGGACCTTTCTAAAAATAAATTTAAACCTGTTAGGGCTATTTACTTGTGAAGTGTTCTTGCTTCCCCAATGCTGAAGTATAACACCAGAGAAGCGCCCCAAGGCAAGTTTAGAGTGGAAAGTAGAAGCTTTATTAAAGGACAGTAGAAAAGACTTCTTCCCAGAAGAAAAAGGGGACCAAAGAGGTAGAATCCATGAAAGGGATTTTTTTTTTTAAACTAAGGTCTTTTTAGCTTTTTTATAGCTAAGCTCTTCTTTCGGCTATCCTGCATTCCTGTCACATTGCTGTCTTTTGTTCTGTTATCTTGCAGTGTTGGGATGTAGGTGGGAAGACCCAAAGTGTGGAGGACAGGTGGGCTGAAGGAGTAATCTGGGCAAGAAGGGCTTTTAGATTAGCATCTCCATGTTTGCTGTGAGCCTCTTCATTATAATATCCTTGGGATGGGCTCTGGGCCTTGGGGACATTTTCAATTCCCCTTATCCTGGACTCCATCCTCAATATGGAGTTCATTCTTGATTTTACTGGATATTAGACCCAATTTACCTAACTACACTAACTACCTATCTGTAAATCTGGCTCCACTACCAAGGATATGGTGAAGTATGATAGTATCCCTGAGTTCCTAACTTTAACAAAATAATAATAATGAAGAAAATAAAAATAAAAGAATGTTAAAATAAAAATTAGCTAGCTAAAAAGGAAATTAGGTACCCCAAAATGACAGCTCCTTTCCTGCAGAAAAATGGACATTGGAGATTTGATTTTTATAATTATTCCACCTGCCAATCTCCAGCATCTGGTAAGACACTGGGCTGCAGGAACACACTTGCCACATAGTATTTTATGCAGATTCTGAGGATGCCCTTTGAGCATAAGGAAGGCAGCAAAGAGTCTCTGCCACTGACATGTTCCCCACCTTGTTGGCCAGTAGGACTGAGGAAATAGTGGCCCAGTGGAGGAGTTAAGCCTGCAGACTCCAGAGACTGCCTAGAGTCCCAATCTGCTAGCTCCTGTTTTCAACACAGCCAGTCTTGTGGTTCCAATAGTCTTCCTCTCCCAGCCTCCCTTGCTAGACCAATGCACACTCACCATTTCCTTGTTCTCAGGAGTAGGGCTACTTGGGATCCTGAGTTCCTGCACAGCAGAACTACCTGTGACTCTGAAGTGTGAGACTACAGATGGCAAAAATGGAGGACTCAGAAGATAAGAAGTGAAAGCCCACCCTCTTCCTTCCTGATGACACACAATTGGACAGTTCCCACAAAATGCTCTTGATTGAGAAATATACCCCAGAGTCCCAGGCTGCTGTTATTTTAAGGCAAGGTTGTTTTTCCATAAGTGGGAACTAACCCAAGCAAAAGAACATTTTCACTTAAACTTACATATAAAGTCATTTCAGCTTATGGATTATATATGCTTGTATATTATTCAGGAACTGATATAAAATAATGACAATAATTATCAAATTTTATTTATTTTTTGATCTCTGTTCTTTTTAGGTGACAGATTGAACTTTTCTTTTTTTTTTTTTTTTTTGTGGTTATGTTCATGGTTTTGCATAGCCTGTCACACCAATTATCTTCATGATCTGGGCAATTTCATCTGGGATATGACTTCCATCCTCCCCTCGGGATATCTCACGCCTCCTGTATCGAGCTAGCTGAGCTTCTTTCACTATAGCTCCAGGAACTATTGTGGAGGCTCTATATCCTGACATAGTCGGATTCTCCTTCTTACTCCAATAAAAGGCTGCTGAAGCAAGATTAGGAAAGCTCCGTGGCGCAAGCTTAATAGCGTCTGGATGACGGATGGCCCCGAGGTATTTGAAAATCTCACCATGGTCGGCCTTGAGTTTAGAGGCAGTATCGAGAAACTCCTTAATTTCCCCAGCAACAGCAGGAATCATTAATGTCGCATCCATGCACTCATTGAGGTATTCTTTGATTGTGGTGTATGTCGTCATCTGGGCAAAGCTAGCGACTAGTCTGATCTGCTCCATGAATTCTTTGCCGGGTGATTCAAAATCTGTAGTTAAAAGAGATAGAACCAGAGAACCAACCCATGGTTGTGAGTTGATCCAGTCAATAGCTTCGTGAGGGTTGAAGGTCTGGAGGAGAGTGGCAGTGTCTCCATGCGCCGGCCTGTTTATTGAAGCCATTAGCGTCTTAAATCTCTTCCTTATTTGTTCCGCACCTGCTCTTATTTTAGCCGATGAACCAATAACCACTCCGATCAGCAGTGAACAGCAATGGTTGAAGATAGATGAGACTTCTAGTTCCGACAATTCACGATCAACTGTTTTTTCTCCATAAAGCTTTGCTGTTTTGATGAGGACTTGATCACCTTTCGTAACAGGAGTTGTGAGGTAGGACTCGCGAGGGACTCCTCCGTATATCAGGGCAGCGTGAAGGCTAGGAATTAAAAGACACAGAAAAACTAGGCTCGGTGTAACAGCGTGGTACAGTGCTCGCCGATCTGCTTCTAATAAAGCAATCACATTTTTCCGAAGGTCTTTCTCATCCCCTATGCCGGGGTGGGGGTCAGTTCCCTCTGGAAGAAAACCCTAAAGTAAAAATGCCCAATAAAAACAACACATAAGGGGCTGGGATTGTGTCTCAGCAGTAGAATGCTCACCTCCCATGTGCAAAACCTGGGTTCAATCCTCAGTACTACATAAAAATAAATAAGTGAAATAAAGGTATTGTGTCCAGCTACAGATAAAAAAAATACATAAAAAAACATAAGTTACAAGATGAATAACCAGCCTCTACCTGAGAGCAAAGACTGTCCACAGAAGGGGGCAAGACTCTTGTCCTTGGAAAGACACACAGAGCATTCCTAGACTCATACCCACCCTGCTGAGTTGTTTATCTACAAATAACAGGAGAGATCTGTTGTGCCTGGTGTCCCTGACTCAGTTAGGCTAGGAGGGGATCCATAGCAACCCCCTAGCAGCCACCAATCAGCATGAGACAGGGAAAATTCCTGGGATTCCAAATCACACTTCCAGTAGTTTATGGTGGTTGATAATATTTTGGGAAACCATATAGTTCAGCATATACTCCCCTCACGGCCTAAGTCAATCTGTTAAAATGAATCCCCATCTTGTACTAACCAATCATGCTTACTGAACTTGTTTCCACCAGTGAATGTGCTAATCATGTTTTACAGTTGTTTATGATTTTCCCAAGGTGTGTGATGATTTGCTAAGAGATGCTGTGATGTATGTGGGGTTCCTGCCTTCCCCAAAGAGTTATAAAAATTGCTGTAAAGTCCAGGCTAAGGGCCTATAAGCCACCAGTTTCTGTGTGTGTGGAGGAATGAGCTAGCTTGAAATAAACACCTCTTTGGTGTTTACATCGATATTGTTTTTTGGTGGTCTTTTGGGGGTCCCACATTTGAGCATAACAGTCTCTCCTGAAACCCATGGGAAAAGAATTCAGCACTCCAGTTCTCTAGGACTGTAGTTTTATAGCACAAAAAGTTACAAAAAGGGGATGACTTGAGAACTCACACAAAAAACAGGATTTTCACAAGCATAATACAAAGACATGTAGTAGGTTAATGGTCTAAATGGTTTAGCACTTAGGGAGTAAATTTAGATCACAACATCAGAATTTATGTTGCACCACTAAAGTTTCAGAGTGATTTGTTATTTGGTCAGGGAAAGCCAGAATTTATGAGTCATCACTAAAGTTTCAGGGAGGTTGTTATCTCATCAGGGAAAACCAGACATGGGTGAGTTCAAAGCACTGGCAGGCATTTCAAGCAAGTTTACAAATCACAGTAATTTATAATGAAGCAGAAATTAACTTTTCATGCCTTTGTGATGAAATAGATCCCAATCTTAAAAGGAAATTAGGCTGGATTTTTCACTTGCTATAGCCATAGCTTTTAAAGTATATGTTTCATACTTTAACAAGTATGAGCATTAAATTGTTAATATTAATTACTACTAATTTTATAAAAGACTGAATAAAATAGGAAATTAGATATTTGTTATTAAATCAAAAAAAAATCTGATTAATATATTGATAATATAAACATGGAAATTTTTGACAATGATAAAAAGACATTTAATATAAGGGATTCAATATTATAAGTCCCTCATGTTCAGTGGGTCATCCTTCAATGATTTTTTTTCATTTTTTTAGGTAATTTTGAATTACACTTCTGCAAATGTTTGTTAAGTATACAAATTTAGGATTTTGTATTTTGTAAAGTGGAAAAATGGCAGATTTGAGCTTCTGTCAGGATTTTAAAACTTATAAGCCATGTGGGTCATCTTAGCACTTTATTTTTTCATATTTGCACATAATCCAATTTTAGAGATGAATGAGTTGAAGATATAGTCCACTGTTCTGAGCTAAAGAGAAATTGCCTTAGGATATTTCTAAAGCTTTTAACTTTTTTCACTTTTCAGAATTTTTGGTAATTTGAAAAAAAAATCTTTATTTTAAGAAATGAATTGTTTGGAATTAATTATTTATCTTTCCTGCATTATTTTTTACTTTCATTGATTTTTTTAGAAGAACTAACAGAACAGAATTCCAAAAGTGTTCTATGTAAATTTAAAGGTATGTTTCTAATAATCAAGATAGAAAGCAGAAGCAAAACATCATCTAGTTTGGTGGTTCTGCCTCAAACTAGAGAGTTTCATATTTATTTCTGCTATTATTCACTAGATTCCTGAGGTTGCAAAAATCACCAACCAACACAGAGAAAAGTCTTTTTAGTTTGTTTCTCACAACAAATTCAATCTAAAATACAGTAGTATCACTGTAGTTTCAGACCAAAGTGTGTTTCCAAATAATAAAAATATGTATACATAAATATATAAATAAATATAAAATAAAATATAATATTAGATAGATTTTTTTTCTGGATAATCATTTTATACATATTTCCCTTTAGACACAGTTCTAGGAACAAAGTGTCACAAATAAGACATAAATCCTACATTGCTACACAGAATAATTATGGCACATACTAAGAGCTTGGTATAAAATTTGGCATAGAGACATAAATAACTAGAGAACATCATAGATAATTATACCTAAGTGCTAAATAGAAAATTCATAGTCTTTAAGTACATGAAGAGACAAGTTATCATAGCAAATTTTATAACTCAGTTGCTGCTAATATACAGAGATAGAGATATTTATTAAGAGAGGGTTTTATGCAGATTTTTTATTTAAAAAGGGAAAGATCAAGTAATGGAGGTGATTTAAACATGAGCAATAATATTTTCTGCATTCAGTACCTTTATTGCAGATATATAAATTATAATTAATTTCAACCAGTAAAATGCAGAAATAGTGTAAAGATTATTCACTAGAAATAAAACTACTTAAAAAGAGAACCAAAACTTCCATTCCTGTCCAAATGTTTATTCCTGACAAAAAAAAAAAAAAAAAACTGTAGGTTAAGGATCTACATGACTAACATTTCAAGGTAGGAAATAAACTCAGCTCCAGACATTAGAATTTATGAGCTGCCACTGAGATCTAGAGAGAATTGTTATTTGGTCGGCAGGAGCCAGAATTTATGAGGCACCAGTAAGGTTCTACAGAGAGTTGTTATCTGGTAAGGGATAGCCAGGCATAGGTGAATTCAAAACACAGGTAGAAATTGCAAGCAAGTTTAAAATATCAAAATATTGTCAGGCCAAAGAGAAATTTTAGTTTTCTTACACAAAACAGAAATAAACTTTTTACCTCTAAAAGCTCTATGAGAAGATTTTATTTTATTTATTTATTTATTTTTATATTTTCTCATATCTAATGGCTTATAGCATTCCTTGTTTGTGACCATTAATGCTTCTCTTCTGTGTTTATGGGGCTTCCAAAACAAAAAATATAGATAAGCCCTTTTCATAGGGAATATTTTTCAAACATAGCAAGTAACTACCCTTTAACCCACCGGGTCTGACAACCATATTATAGGATATGAAAGACCCTCCAATATGCTTGTTCTTCCAACCATTGTTTGCAAAGATTGACAAAAGTCAATTCATTGCACAGAATGAGTGAGGTGAGTCTCTGCTCTGCAGTCCAGAACAGAAGGTAAAAGAGCCCCCAAAGTGAGTTTAAGACAGTGCTTTATATGACATCGCTGACAAAAAAAAAAAAAAAAAAAAAAAAAAACATAAATTCAGAGAGAACCATACCCACATAATCTCAGTTGACAAAATCAAATTCATAAGAGGAACAGAGGACAGAGGTAAATCTAAATAGATTTAACTATATTTTCTTTTTCTAAATTGCTATTAATGTCTCCAAGGATTATAGAGTTCTGGATCCCCTCAATTACTATTTTGTTATTACCATCAACCTACAATGCATGAGGCATACTGAATTTACCCTCATACTCATGTACTTATCACTTACTTTTTTCTAAAAAAATGCATATGTATATGAATATATTTTCCCATATTTCCAAGATTCTACCCTGAAAATTTCTGTGATATCACTTCCCTGAGATGCATTTTCATTATTTCATGTCAGTTCATCTAAGTATTCTATATCATGTTTTAAAAAAGATGAGACAACTCTAAGGCCCTTATTATTTTACTATTTATAAACTATAATTAAAGGTCAACCTCAGTACCTCCACAGAACTTAAGTCTCATTCACCTTTCTCATTCATAGTGCTTTATTTTTTAAGTAGGTAGCAGAAATTTTATTTTGAAGAAGAGTAAGTGATTTAAAGCCATTCAGTGTACTTTAGAGGATCCCAAAAACCTATGGTTGTGGTTCTTAAAAAAACTTACCACTGAAAGATCTAGATTACACTCCAGGTTAGACACTGATACTATGATTCCATGGAAAATGGTTTCTTGGTTGTGAATATTGTCTTTCCCTTTCCCCTATAGTCTTGGAAATGTGTGTATTGTGTGAACTTTTAGAATCACTATTTTCAATACACTTAGCATGGATGCATTTGATAATAGAAGACATCTATATTCTGAAAAAAAAAAAAAGACCCTTCACCAAGCCCTAAAAAAGTGATAAAATAATCTTTGGAAAAAAATAACAGTCATCGGGCTGGGGATGTGGCTCAAGCGGTAGCATGCTCGCCTGGTGTGCGTGCGGCCCGGGTTCGATCCTCAGCACCACATACCAACAAAGATGTTGTGTCCACCGAGAACTAAAAAATAAATATTAAAAAATTCTCTCTCTCTCTCTCTCTCTCTCTCTCTCTCTCTCTCTCCTCTCTCACTCTGTCTTAAAAAAAATTTTTAAAAATAACAGTCATCCATTAGATTATTTTTTAAAACTACTAAGAATAAGTATAGTTAGTAATATATTACTGAACTACTAAAAGTGATATAAATGCAATTTCAATTTTTAAAGTTGTTTCTGATTACTACAAATAGAGAATAAAAAGCTGGGTTCATGGGCTGGAGTTGTGTCTCAGTTGTAGACTACTTTGCTAGAATGTACAAAACACTCAAGTTTGATTCTCAGCAATACATATAAAGATTTTTTATTTTTTTATTTTTTAAATACATGACAGTGGAGTGCATCGAAATTCTTATTACAAATGTAGAACAATTTTTCATACCTCTGTTTTTATATAAAGTATCTTCACATCAATTTCTTTCTTCATATATGTACTTTATTTTATTTTTTTTTTGAGAGAGAGAGAGAGAGAATTTTAATTTTTTAGTAATCAGCAGATACAACATCTTTGTTTGTATGTGGTGCTGAGGATCGAACCCCAGCAACATGCCTGCTAGGCGAGCGCACTACCACTTGAGCCACATCCCCAGCTCCATATATGTTCTTTAGATAATATTGTCTATCACATTCCACAATCCTTGCTAATCTTTACACAACACTCCTACACTGGCTACTTCACATAAACTTGCCTCAGGGATTTAATGCACTCATCAAATACATTTTATTCAGCCTATTCAGTGTTGTTGGAATGGCTATTTAAAAAAATCTAAAATTGTCATGTATGGTGGCATATTCCTAAAATTCTACAAGCTATGGAAAATGACACAGGAGAATTGTTAGTACAAAGACAGCCTCAGTAGCATAACAAGGCTACAATCAACTTAATGAGAACTTGTCTCAAAATATAACATAAAAAAGAATGTGGATGTATCTCAGTGGTATGTACCTCTGGGTTAAATACTCAGCACCAAGCCATACAAAACCAAGCAAATATCTCATAATTAATAGGGATTCCAGGGTACACAAATATGTAAAAATGCTGGTGACAATATAAATTTAATAAATATATTTTTATAAAAGTGTTAAGGTTCTTTAAAAGCCCAAAATAAAAATGCCACATAATTCACTAGTAATAATTTGGACTAGCAGTGCAAAATTGTACATGCCTGTACTTCCAGTGGTTTACGGGAATAAGAGGTAGAAAACTAGGAATTTATTCTCAAGTTAAAGGCCAGCCTCAAGAACTTGGCAAGGTCCTAAGAAACTCAGTAAAACCCTCTCTCAAAAATGAATAAATAAATAAAAGTGTTGGAGACTGGATATGTAGCACATTGGTAAAGTGCCCTGAGGTTAATCTCCAGTATTTAAATAAATAAAAAATATATAAATAATAATTCTCGGTAAAAAAAATGCCATACAATCCAGTAATAATAACTCTGGGTATATATGTAAAAAAATTGGGATCCTTATGCTAAATATATTGCCACACATCTATTTTTATTGTACCTTTATTCACAGTATCTAATAAAAGGAAACAAATAAAGTACCTTTTAGATAGAAAGAATATCAGAAAATGCTTTCCAGCTGCAAAGCATCCAATTAGTCCATCCCTTCAGAAGCTACATACTTAAAATTCAAACTGGTCCCTAGAAGACAAGACTCAGTGGTGTTTTCTAAATACTCCAAAAAATTTGCAATCTCTGGGAACCTTGTTTCAGATATTCTAAAACTCAAAACTAGGTCATATGGGAGGTCAGAATGAGAACACAAGACATAGTAAATTCTTTTTTTTTTAAAGAGAGAGTGAGAGAGGAGAGAGAGAGGAGAGAGAGAGAGAGAGAGAGAGAGAGAGAGAGAGAGAGAATTTTTTTAATATTTATTTTTTAGTTCTCGGCGGACACAACATCTTTGTTGGTATGTGGTGCTGAGGATGGAACCTGGGCTGCACGCATGCCAGGCGAGCGCGCTACCGCTTGAGCAACATCCCCAGCCCCATAGTAAATTCTTTAATGGGGAATATTAACTCAGACACTGACATAACCAAAAGCAATGTTGGAGATAAAAATTAGATTTTGTTTCACTGATTTCTGGGTTATGGATTTAAATCAAATATATATTAGAAAAAAGGTTAAGGCTACTGGTTAAAATCTATGTAAAATTGGTATTAAATATGTACCAGGGGCTGGGTGTGTTTGTGCAAGCCTGTAATCCCAGTTGCTGAAGAGGCTGAGGAAGAATTATCAAAATTTCAAAGCCAGCCTTAGCAGAAGTGAGAAGCTAAGAAACTCAGTGAGATTCTGTCTCTAAATAAAGTAAAAAAAAATTCCTGGGCATTTGTCTTAGTAGACAAATGTTCAAGTCAAGTGTTCATGAGTTCAATCTCCAATATTCCCCATAAAAAAATGTACCAGGGGGCTGGGGCTGTGGTTCAGTGGAGCTCACTTGTCTGGCACATTTGAGACACTGGAATATAAGGTCTATCAACAACTTTATATATATAGTACCAAGATATTGACATGGACTTTGATCTAATTTGCATGTACTTTAGCCCTTAAGATTGAAGTTGGTTGGGGCTGGGGATGTGGCTCAAGTGGTGGCGCACTTGCCTGGCATGTGTGCAGCCCGGGTTTGATCCTCAGCACCACATACAAAGATGTTGTGTCCGCCGAAAACTGAAAAATATATATTAAAAAAAAATTTCTCTCTCTCTCCCTCTTTCTCTCTCTCTCTCTTAAAAAAAAAAAAGATTGAAGTTGGCCAGGCAGGGTGGTTCAAGCCTGTAATATCAGCTGTTTACAAGACTGAGACATGAATTCAAAACCAATCTCAGCAATGGTGAGGCACTAAGCAACTCAGTGAAACTCTGTCTCTAAGTAAAATACAAAATAGGGGTAGGTATGTTGCTCAGTGGTAGACTGCCCCTGACTTCAATCCTTGGTCTCCTTCCCCCCAAAAATGAGGCTGAGTAAATAGCTCAGCTTGTAGAGTGCTTGCCTTCTAAGCATGAGGCCCTGGGGTCAACACCCAGTACAGAGAGAGAGAGAGAAAGAGAGATTAAAATTGCATGTAATTTAAATTCAAGTTAGTCCCACATTTATTTTTTCCTGCCACACCAGAATAAAAAAGTTTCCTGAAATATTTGGAATGTTTCTTAGGGTTATTTATTTATTTATTTTTATTTACTTATTTTTATGTGGTGCTGAGGATCGAACCCAGGACATTGCACGTGCTGGGTGAGTGCGCTATCCTTGAGCCACAACCCCAGATTGTCTGACTATAGATAAATAAACAAACAAACAAATTAATATAAAAATAAACCCTCAATTGATGACCCATTACAGTTTTTAAAAATCCTTAATTGGGACATATAAACCTCAATTAGGAGAGATTCATTCTTTTTAATGTCACCTTATTTTATTCTGCTTTCTTCTCATGTGAAAATCTCAGAATGATAAATTAAAATCTTTTAAAAATGCCTCCAGTTCTTGAAGAAAAACATTATAAATGATGCATACATTTGAAATAAAACATGGGAAAATGATTAATAATGCTGAAAGTGGAGTTTTGATATGAACCAATGTAAAGGTAAAATTTCCAAGCTGATTCTAAGCCGCAGAGCCTGAGTTAAAGTGTAAAGGACCAGGCTTGTAAACCTGCTTCTAAAACTGCAAAGCATGGGTTAAATTCCTGAGGCAGTTAGGACAAGGCCCTACTGGCCATTTAGTGATTTATGGACTGGGGTCCTGTGCAACTCCTCACGTAAGCATTCAAGACCCTGTGCAGTTTGTCACGTAGATATTCAGGGTCCAAACCAATCAGTTTGAATGTGTACCCCACCTAGGAGCACCAATCATTCCTGCCCTGATTGTTCCCGCCAATATATGTACTAATCATGTTTCAGAATTGTTGTTCAATTTTCCCGCGCCTCATGATGATTTGTTCTAATGTATGCAAAGCCCCCCACCCTCTCCGAAAAGTGTACTTAAACTCCGCTTGAACTCTGCTCTGGGCTCTGAGCCGCTCTCCCTTCTTGAGTGAGCACAGAGTCCCAGCGCGCTGGAACAGGATCCTCAATAAACTTCCCCCCTGCGATTGCATGAAGTGAGTCTCTTGTGTGGTTTCTCCCCTCCGACGCTCCGCTGCACCCCAACACCAAAATTTCTCAGTTTGCAAATTGAATCTGGGTGATTGTCTCATACATTTTGAAGAAAAAAAAATCTATTTAAGCAAGAAGAAATGTAGTATAAGGAATAATACAAAAAAAAAAAACAAAAAAAACTCATTTTTGTGTGCCATCTTAGAAGTTTACTGATGGTTTTGGGCAGAACATGAAACATAATGCATTTAGAATAGGCTTTGGAAAAGGCATCTTGACTACCATATGGGTTCACTTTCATTCTTTCTGTGACCAATCCTTTTTTCTTCAAATTCAATGAGGAATCACCCCTGGGACAAAGGACTTTTGCCAAAGCCAATGTCTCGGCTTGGCACCAGAATCACGAGGCACTCACAGCTTTGTAGGTTCAAACAGCAATTCTTTATTCCAGCTCTCACACCACCTCCACACAGGTCCAGGGGCAAACGCGTTCTGCCGTCTACCCGCACAATCACCTACTCCACGAGGCTCTCTCCAAATCCCATTTTAATCTCACGAGAACTCAATGGGAACAAGCAGCAGGAACACCCTAATCCCAGCAATAATCTTCAACTTCCAACTTCCCTAAAACCCATTATCTTAAACTGGCAACGCCTTAAACTCAAGGAGCCGGTTACTTCCTTAAACCTGATCAGCTCTAAACCCGAATCCGCCTTGGTCCTTGAGCAAGGTCACCTTATTAAAGCATGCATGCAATGTTCCATCAAATGTCCTCTAAGCAGCATGGGGTACGCTTGGCAAGGAAATTTCGATGCGTCATTCCTACTTGGTAATGGCCCTCAGCAGACTTTGTTGAAGGTGTTCCCACAAGTGGGCTAAAAGGTCTTTTACATTTGAAATAGGCCTTAATGGTGCTCATTAACATCTTTCAGTTAGCCATCAGGTGTGTTTGAGTGAGGCCCATTATCCGCATTACATGGTCATTGTACTATCTATTCTATTTTATACTTATTATCTGTGAACAGAGAACCCTAGTTTTGGATATGTGAACAGAGAGCTAGAAAACTAGGGGTTTATTCTGAGTCCTATGGAGAGCTAAACTGAAGTTCTGGATTTCAGATTTTTGTTTTGGATTTGAGATACTGCTTCTGCAACATTTAAAAATCTCATGACTCATGAAGAGAATGAGTTAAAAGCCAGCATCATCAAACTTGTGAGGCCCTAAGAAATTCAAAGGGACCCTATCTCTAAATAAAAATATTTAAAAAAGGGTGGGAATGTGAATCTGTGAATGAACACCTGTGGGTTGAATTTCTGGTACCAAAAAGAAAACAACATACACATATTAACAAACAAACAAACCCTCATGAGTAACAATCCCTAAAATTAAAAGCCTCTCTTATGCTTGAATACAATAAATGGATTTGTAGTTCTCTCCTGGTAATTATCTGTCTTCACTATGCAATCTGGAGACATGCTGGACTCAAGGCACATGGAAGCTCACAAAGGGCTTTAGAAAGAAGCTGAAAACACCATACAATTATGGAATAAAATGCCCAAGTTTTCAACTGCTGATCTAAGCCTCGCTAGACTAGTCCGAGGGAGGTGAAGGCTAAGCTACCACAGAGAGACCCTCTGGCCACAAGACTCTGGAGAGGACCACGAGGAGTCCCTAGCCATTACTACCAATTTGCACCATTGCCATTCCTGTCAGCTTTAAGCCACCTTCCTACCCAGTCTCAATATAACAAGGCACACTTACCATTTCCTGACTCTCAGGGTTCTCAGTGTTCTCCCTGTGGTTTGTTTTCAGATTCTGCATAGCACAGACACCT
Source organism: Ictidomys tridecemlineatus (assembly GCF_052094955.1). Classification (NCBI taxonomy): domain Eukaryota; kingdom Metazoa; phylum Chordata; class Mammalia; order Rodentia; family Sciuridae; genus Ictidomys; species Ictidomys tridecemlineatus. Next base: position 47,538,970 of record NC_135490.1, read on the forward strand.
GGGCTCCGGATCCAGGACAGAAGCCTATAAAATGATTGAAAAAATGGCGGGTTCCAGACACAAAGGGAACAGAAGATTGTGGAAGCCCTTCCCCTCATCACTGGCTGCGTGAGGATTGGACACTTCTCACCTAAGTGACTGATTGGTCAAGGCTTCAGGCACTGCCTCCAACCTGAGCCAAGTGGGCATAGAATCAAAGTCTGAATGACAGACTGCTCCATTGTCATTGTTAACCAACTACAGATCAGGGCTGAGAATATAGCTTAGTCAGTAGAGTTCTTGTTTTGCTGATATAAGGCCATGGATTCAATCCCCTGCACTATACGCACACCCCCCCCCCAAAAAAAAAAAGATTAAGTAAAGGACTTTGGGGACTAGAGTTATGGATAAGTGGTAGAGAACTTCCCTAGCATGCTTGAGGTACTGGGTTGAATACGAAGCGCCACATTAAAAAGCCACCCAAGAGGGGGATGTGGCTCAAGCGGTAGCACACTGGCCTGGCATGCGGGCAGCCCAGGTTCAATCTTCAGCACCACATACAAACAAAGAAATTGTGTCCGCCAAAAACTAAAAATAAATATTTTTTTAAAAGCCAATAAACAAACTACTAATGATACTGTGTCCATCTACAACAAAAAAAATATTCAAGGAAAAAAAAGGCTTTGTATTGAACTTGTGCACCCTCACTACAGAACTCATAAACACTTTTTATAAATAATATATACATATTTGTCTTCAGACAATGTATAAAATTCTCCTGTGATGTCTTTTCAAGTAACTTATATTACAGGTATGCTTCACAACCTGAAATCCTTCCCACCTCACTTATTATTATTGTTGTTATTATTATTATTATTATTATTATTATTGGCCTGTTAATTGCATTAAATACCTCTGCATCGGGTTATTCTAAGGCAAAGTTTTCTTCCAATAATAGGACCTAGCCCAGAGAGAAATGTATTGACAATTATAATTGTTTATAAGGTTAAAGCAATTTGTGAATAAATATGTATATATATTTATGAAAATGATATCACAATTACTTTAATATATTTTTTAATTTTTCTATTCTTTGTCTCATAAAAAAAAAACAGTTTGAACAATTTAGCAATATTCTTATATCCCTTCCTGCTGAGGGTCATTACCAAGTAGGAATGACGCATCGAAATTTCCTTGCCAAGCGTACCCCATGCTGCTTAGAGGACATTCGATGGGACATTGCATGCATGCTTTAATAAGGTGACCTTGCTCAAGGACCAAGGCGGATCCGGGTTTAGAGCTGATCAGGTTTGAGGAAGTAACCGGCTCCTTGAGTTTAAGGCATTGCCAGTTTAAGATAATGGGTTTTAGGGAAGTTGGAAGTTGAAGATTATTGCCGGGCTTAGGGTGTTCCTGCTGCTTGTTCCCGTTGAGTTCTCGTGAGATTAAAATGGGATTTGGAGAGAGCCTCATGGAGTAGGTGAATTGTGCGGGAGACAGCAGAACGTGATTGCCCCTGGACCTGTGTGGAGGCGGTGTGAAAGCTGGAATAAAGAATTGCTGTTTGAACCTACAAAGCTGTGTGGTGCCTCCTGATTCTGGTGCCAAGCCGAGACATTGGCCTTGGCACCTTCCCCCCAAAAAAGTGACTCATAAGTATAATTCAAATTATTGAGACCCATAAATTTTTATTTTTTCAAAGAGAGAGTGAGAGAGGAGAGAGAGAGAGAGAGAGAATTTTTTAATATTTATTTTTTAGTTCTCGGCAGACACAACATCTCTGTTGGTTTGTGGTGCTGAGGATCGAACCCGGGCCGCACGCATGCCAGGCGAGCGCACTACCGCTTGAGCCATATCCCCAGCCCAAATTTTTGATCTTTTATTTTAACTAATGAAGTCTAAAGATTTTCTTTTTATTTTCACCTTTAAATGAAGCACATTTTTATACCTTTCTTGTTGATTAACTGACCTTTAATATTCTGCATTTTTTACCCCCATTCTGATCACTTTGGACTATTGATTTTTTTTTTAAAGAGAGAGTGAGAGAGAAGGGAGAGAGAGAGAATTTTTCATATTTATTTTTTAGTTCTCGGCGGACACAACATCTTTGTTGGTATGTGGTGCTGAGGATCGAACCCGGGCCGCACGCATGCCAGGCGAGCGCACTACCGCTTGAGCCACATCCCCTGCCCGAAGTCTATTGATGTTTTCATGGAGGGGATCTCAAAGTGGTCATGCACAAGGTAGGAAATGGATATAGTAAGATAGAAGACTGGTGATTGCTGATTATGTAGATTTTGCTATACAAAGTAAGTATTGGTGGATGATTTGGGGTAGGGAAAAGGAGAGCAATGAAAAAAGACAAAAAACTTTAACAGTAGAGGGGTTCACATGCTAGGAGTCTACAATGATATTGTGAATATAGAGGGTAGTGTTCTTGGAAGCAGGATTACAATTTGAGGAAAAGAAAAAGGTAATTTTTTGCACAGTTCCCAAGTGAGAGAGCCAGGTGAATGGGTTCTATGTTCAACTCTTACCACCTAGGAGTGGAATTTCTAGTTCATAGGGTATTTCTCAGTAAGTAGTAAAACACTATTTCTATGTACCTTTACACTTTTTCATGGCTACAAGCTGACTATGACAATTCCAGTCACAATACATCTTTGCATTTGTTAGCTACTCATTAATTAATTAATTCATTACATTATTTATTTGTTTTTTATTAATTCACTTTTTTTAATTGTCATTGTTTTTACATTACTTGTGATTACATAATTGCATAAATATTCTGAATGTTGACTTTTGGTTAAATATTGTTTTATGTGTTTATTCATACATTTACTTTTCATTGAAATGTTTTTCTTTGCCAAGCTTGATTTATATTAGACCTCAATCTTCATTTATGAAGACTAGATAAAATCACATTATTCCAAATAACTCAAGGATTTATCATCTTTGCAGATCCCTAATCACCTGCTAAAGTTGTCGGGTCAACTAAAAGCTGTGTCAAAACTCCTCTTTTTTCTTATATACACTTTAATAAAGGATTTCTCTCTCACTTTTATATATTGGAGAGTAGAATAACTTCCCAAGAAACTACCTCACTATTACTTTTAAATTATTTACATCCTTGACACTAACAGTGTCACTGATTACTTTTTTAAAATTTTTGCAAGATATCTCACTCTCTCTCTCTTTCTTTCTCTCTCTCTCTCATATGACAAATTGAAATCAGATATGTTTTTTACTAAGAAATACTCTCAGTCTTTAATAAAATATTCTATAAAGAAAAGGGGTTTCGCTGATTTTTTAGAGCCTCACTAAGTTGCTGAGGCTGGCTGACGTTAATCTAATGTTATAGAAGTTTGCATTATATATATATATATATATATATAGAGAGAGAGAGAGAGAGAGAGAGAGAGAGAGGGTAGTGTTCATTTGACTCTTTCTCTTGGGGACTGTGCCAGAGTTACCTTTTTCTTTAACTTCTACCTTATTTCTGCCTCCAAAGAAACGACCCTTTACCCTCATACTATCATTGATCAACCATTAGACTTTTTAAATCTGAACTCTTGAGGTAGTCATTTTTTTCCCTCTTTCCTTCACAGCACTTTTTTCTCTATCCGTCCTATTCCACCAATACTTTTTAGTGAATACTCACTACTACATACTCAGTATCCACCAATCTTACATCCTGATCCATCCCTGTTCTGCCTTTTCCATGGATCACTTTGAGATCCCCTCCACCCTGATATCAATAGTCCAGAGTAAGGTCAGGTAAGGGTGTTAAATATGCATGTTTTAAAAAGTCATTTACATAACAATAAGCCTATTAAAATTGGGATGTATTTTGTCTTCGGTTAAAAAAAATCTACAGACTGCACTGTTATACTGAATTGTTTAAAATTTATTAATCTCAATAATTTGGAAAAAGAAATTCTATAAAAAGGAGAATAAAGAAAGAATATAATACATAAAATTGACAAATTTGAATACACACCAAGTGTACATATCAAAAAGTGTCACATACCAGTGCTTTCAAAAGACAAATTAATTTGAAATAAATGTAGTTAATGTGAGATGTAGTAATCATTTATTAATTATATATAATGGTAGTATACATGTATATGTACAAAATGCATCTCATATAATTATGAGTATACATTGCAAAAAATAAACTCTACAGTACTTTTTTAATTTTGCTGACAACACTATAAATACCTACATCTAGGTTTATGTATTACCAAATGTTCAGGATAAATTTTGTACTTCATAAAGTTTACAACTCACCAACAGACTTTTTTTTTCCAATTTTTAAAAGGAATAGTATTTATTTTCAGTTAGAACAAAATGCCATCATTTATCTTTAATTTTTCAATATTTTTAAATTATATATGACAACAGAATGCATTACAATTCTTATTACACAATTTTTCACTTCTCTTGTTTTATACAAATTATATTTACATGAATTCACTTCTTTATACATATATGTTATATAACAATATACATCATATTCGACCATCATTTTTAACCCCATGATCCCTCCACTCACATCCCAACCCCCAAAAGGTCATTTTGATGCACAATGATGTATGCTATAAATTTATAGAAACGAGTATATACCTTATAATAATATGAACAAATAAAGTTTTGTAACTAATACTTAGCATAATAATAATAATAATAATAATAATAAACTTGCCATTTAGACATCAATAAATTATACATCTAGCACTATTGACATCTTTTCCAAAAAATGAAAACTTTTCCAAAAAAAAGGGGGAGTTATTGGTTGGGGAAAATAATATTCTATGCTTTCTTTTTTTTTTTTTTTTAAAGAGAGAGTGAGAGAGGGTGGGACAGAGAGAGAGAGAGAGAGAGAGAGAGAGAGAGAGAGAATTTTAACATTTATTTATTTTTTCTTAGTTCTCGGCAGACACAATATCTTTGTTGGTATGTGGTGCTGCTGAGGATCGAACCTGGGCCGCACGCATGCTAGGCGAGCGCGCTACCGCTTGAGCCACATCCCCAGCCCCCATATTCTATGCTTTCTTAATATCAAGAATAAATTTTTTTCAGAAGTAATACATATTTCATTATAAAAATAAAATAGAGGGGCTGGGGATGTGGCTCGAGCGGTAGCGCGCTCGCCTAGCATGCGTGCGGCCCGGGTTCGATCCTCAGCAGCACCACATACCAACAAAGATGTTGTGTCCACCGAGAACTAAAAAATAAATATTAAAAATTCTCTCTCTCTCTCTCTCTCCTCTCTCACTCTCTCTTTAAAAAAAAATTAAAAAAAAAAAAGAAAAAAAAGAAAAAATAAATAAATGTTAAAATTCTCTCTCTCTCTGTCCCCCTCTCTCACTCTCTCTTTAAAAAAAAAATAAATAAAAAAAAATAAAAATAAAAATAAAAATAAAATAGAACCAGGTTCCATGGCACACACCTCTAATCCCAATGGATTGTGAGGCTAAGACAAGATAATCCTGAGTTCAAAGCCAGACTCAGAAACATAGCAAGGCCCTAAGCAACTATGTGTGACAGTCTGATTTAAATTTCCAGTAAGAAACAACAACAACAAAAGGAATACAATGTATTGATGAGGATACAGAACAAATTATCATGAACTAAAGATGGAGTAGAAATTGCTATTATTTCATCATGAAAGATATATATATATGAAATACTCCTCACCAAGCAACTTAGACCTGTAGAAATTATAGTATGTGTGTACAATGACAGTGTAGAAGTATGTGATAGCATAAGACTAGAGCTATACTTTTCAATACAGTAGAAATCTGTGGCCTAGGAGGAAAGATGATGTGATTCAGAAAAATAAAAATAATAAAGTTTGAGAACAAAATGATTTCTGGAGCCCAGAGAATTTTTGATTTAATTAGAGTACAAATTACCACATAAGTATTGTACTGAAGTTACATCTGTTAAATACATCACCGTTTAATGGATTTCAAGGAAAATATTTAGAACTTATCATAAACTAAATAAAAATTTGCAAAAGCACATAAAATAGTATGTGTGTAAATAAAACTAATCATTATAAAGACAATTATTTTAACTCAACTTAACATATAATATTTTCCTATCAAAATTTTAGCATGTTTTTTTTTAATATTTTATTTTTTTAGTTCTCGGCAGACACAACATCTTTGTTGGTATGTGGTGCTGAGGTCGAACCCGGGCCGCACGCATGCCAGACAAGCGCACTACCGCCTGAGTCACATCCCCAGCCCTTTAGCATGTTTTTATTTAAATACAAGAAGAGACCTGGACCTGTTAGTGCACAATTGTAATCCCAGTACCTTGGGCAATTTATTGTGAGCTCAAAGCCAGCATTAGCAAAAGTGAGGCCCTAAGCAACTTAGTGAGATACTGTGTCTAAATGTCATACAAAATATGTTTGGGGATGTGGCTCAATTCCCCTGAGTTTAATTCCTGCTGAGGGCCATTGCCAAGTAGGAATGACTCATGGACTTGCCTTGGAAATCCGCTGTGACCTTGCATGTGTGTTTGAGAAAGGTGACCTTGCTCAAGGACCAGGGCAGATCCGGGTTTAGAGCTGATCAGATTTTAGGGAGTATCCTGTCCTTGGGTTTAGGGTTTTCCTGGTTTAAGACAAATTTAAGGCGTTCCTGGTTTAAGACAATATGGGTTTTAGGGAAGTTGGAGGTTGAAGATTATTGCTGCTGGGAATAGTGTGTTCCTGCTGCTTCAGTTCCCATTGAGTTCTCGTGAGATTCAAAAAGTATTTGGAAAAACACCTCATGGAGTAGGTGAATTGGGCCGCGGCAGAATGGAGATTTCCCCACAACGTGTTTGTTGAAGGCCTGTGTGAGTTCGGGAATAAAGAATTGCTGTTTGAATCTACAAAGCTGTGAGTGGCTCGTGATTCTTGTGCCCAGTCAAGACACTGGCAAATTCCAAGTACCAAATAAAAGAAAGGAAGGGAACAAAAAAAATATCTTAGAAATAAAATGTATGTGAAATACCCCAAAACCTTTAATAAAAATAAACAAATAATATAGTTATTGTTATGAGACACATTTAAAGTATATCATGAAACTATATTGCAATAATACAGACCAATATATTATAATATAAATCAAATCTGAAACCATATGTAGATCAATAGTATTGTTAATAGCAATAGAAAGGCTGGGGATGTGGCTCAAGCTATAGCGCGCTGGCCTGGCATTCGTGCGGCCCGGATTTGATCCTCAGCACCACATACCAACAAAGATGTTGTGTCTGCCGAGAACTAAAAAATAAATATAAAAAATTCTCTCTCTCTCTCTCTCTCTCTCTCTCTCTCTCTCTCTCTCTCCTCTCTCGCTCTCTCTTTAAAAAAAAAGAGCAATAGAAAGGCATATGTAAAACCAGCCATATGAAAAATAACATTAGATGTGAATGAATGAATCTATTCAACCTAAAGTTAGAAATGGGACATAGAGGCAAAGTTCACTGTTAGAGTGTGTGTGCAGAATGTGCAAGACAGTCAGTGTGCCAAACTTAGCAACACTATAAAATGCAAATATAAACAGGGAATGATGTTGAAAATAAAGCAGAATATTAAATGAGACACTCTCCCTCCATCTATAGATAAATTTAAGGAAAAAACTACTATGAGTATCTCTTTGGCAAAATCATGAATGAGTAGAGAGATTTAGATACACTGAATATCAGTCAGGTCTTAAGAAATGTACCATATTTGGGACAAAATTTCCAATTACCATGATCACCTCTAGTGAACAGAAATGTGAGAGAGGGGTTGAGGATGTAGCTCAGTTTTTAGAGTGCTTGCCTTGTATGCACAAGGCCCTGGGTTCAATCTCTAGCACCACAAAAAAAAAAGAAGAAAATATGAAAGAAATGATACAAAAAATGGTGATATCTAGAAGCCATAAAATTTTTCACAAGTGTATCATCAGCTGTGACCAAGACACAAAAATACCCAAATATCAAAGCTGTCAATATATCTCAAAAAAAAATCTGCCAGCATATTTTCCCTATTGCTGTTGCTGACAGATGAAGTTCACTCTAGCTTGTATTATAGGTGAAAAAGGAAGGAATCCAGTAAACTACTCTTAGATTGAGTGAGATTTTAGCACCTCCTGAATCCTGCCACTCTAGCTTGTATTATAGGTGAAATAGGAAGGAATCCAGTAAACTACTCTTAGATTGAGTGAGATTTTAGCACCTCCTGAATCCTGCCCCAATCCTGATACACTTGTAATAAGGCCAGAACTACCAATTCCTCCTAGAAAAAGTTTTTTTTTCTTTTGGGGGGGGGTGTATGTGTGTATTGAATGTTTCATATTTAACATATTTTGTTTATGTTACTATGTCCCTGATACACTAGTAATAATGCCAGAACTACCAATTTATCCTAGAAAGTTTGTGTGTGTGTGTGTGTGTGTGTGTGTATGTGTGTACTGAATATCTCAACTTTAACATATTTTATTTACCTTACTATGTCCTGAAGTTTCAAACTCTAGAACAAAAGGTGATTGAGCTTATGTAAATCTCTGTAGATTTCAAACAAATAAATTTACATTTTTGGGCTGGGGATGTGGCTCAAGTGGTAGCGCGCTCCCCTGGTGTGCATGCGGCCCAGGTTTGATCCTCAGCACCACATACAGACAAAGATACTGTGTCCGCCAAATACTGAAAAATAAATATTAAAGTTCTCTCTCTCTCTCCCACTTTCTCACTCTCTCTCACTCTTTCTTTAAAAAAGAAAAGAATTTAAATTCTTTGCCCAGCAGCACTTTTATGAACTATGATACCAAAAAGCTGTTCAGAAAGGAGCTTAAAAAAACAATGATCCCTGTTTATTCCAACAAATCTTTACAGAATAGTCCTACTACTACTTCATATAAACTTTCCTCAAGGATAAAATGCATCAGTCAAAGAGATTTTCTGTAGCCTGGGCAGTGTTGTTGAAAAGGTTATTATAATAATCTGAAAGAGCTAGGTGTGGTGGCAAATATACTAGAGGCTAGAGAGGCAAGTCAGGAGGATTGTGATTTGAAAGACAGCCTTAACAACATAGAAAGGCTATAAGTAACTTATTGAGAGATTAGTGATATATCACCTGTCTCAAAAAAAAAAAAAGACTGGAGACATAACTCAGTGGTAAGCACCCGCGGAGTTCAATTCCTAGCACCAAACCACACCAAACTAAACAAATATCTGAAAGATAGTAGGGACTCCAGAGTATAGGTGTATATGCATAGATAAATTTTTTTTTTTTAAAGAGAGAGTGACAGGAGGGAGAGAGAGAGAGAGAGAGAGAGAGAGAGTTTTTAATATTTATTTTTTAGTTCTCGGCGGACACAACATCTTTGTTGGTATGTGGTGCTGAGGATCGAACCCGGGTCGCACGCATGGCAGGCGAGCGCGCTACCGCTTGAGCCACATCCCCAGCCCGCATAGATAAAAATTTTGGTTACAATATAAAGTTAATAATAATACTTTTCAAAAAAAGTTCATGTTTTTTTTAAAGGGCAAGAGAGAGAGAGGGAGAGAGAGAGAGAGAAATAGAGAGAGAGAGAGAGAATTTTACTATTTATTTATTCATTTTAGTTTTTGGCAGACACAACATCTTTATTTGTACGTGGTGCTGAGGATAAAACCCAGTGCCACACGAATGCCAGGCAAATGCACTACAGCTTGAGCCACATTCCCAGCCCCTATCATGGTTCTTAAGAGCTCAAAATAAAAATGCCATGTAATCCACTAATAATAATTTTTTGAAGCAGGGTATCATTGTGAATGTCTGTACTCTTGGTGGCTTGGGAGGATGAAACAGGAGGAACTTAAATGCAAGACCAGCCTCAGAAACTTGGCAATGGCTTAAGTGATTCAGTGACATTTTTTCTTATTAAAAAATAGGGATGTAACACAGTCGTAAAGTGCCTAAATAAGTAAAAATAAATAACAATAACAATTTTTGGTTTAAAAAATGCCCTATAACCAAGTAATTATAATTATGGATAAATGTCTAAAGAAATTAGAACACTTTTGTTAAAGATATTACTTCACTTCCATTTTTATTGTAGGTTTATTCACAGTATCTAATAAAAGGAATCAAATGAAGTGCCTTTTAGATGCAAGGTATTGATGAAAAGGTTTCTTCCAGCTGCAGATCATCCATCTACTTGCCTTAAAGCCTGAATACTTATAATTCAAACTGCTCCCTAAAAGGCAAGACTCAGATATGGATTCTTCTGAGTACTCCAAGAAATTTTGGTACCTCTGGACAAATTCTGTGCCAAGGTCTCGGCTTGGCACCAGAATCAGGAGGCACCACAGCTTTGTAGGTTCAAACAGCAATTCTTTATTCCAGCTCTCACACCGCCTCCACACAGGTCCAGGGGCAATCCCGTTCTGCCCTCTCCCGCACAATTCACCTACTCCACGAGGCTATCTCCAAATCCCATTTTAATCTCAGGAGAACTCAACAGGAACAAGCAGCAGGAACACCCTAATCCCAGCAATAATCTTCAACTTCCAACTTCCCTAAAACCCATTATCTTAAACTGGCAACGCCTTAAACTCAAGGAGCCGGTTACTTCCTCAAACCTGATCAGCTCTAAACCCGGATCCGCCTTGGTCCTTGAGCAAGGTCACCTTATGAAAGCATTCATGCAATGTCCCATTGAATGTCCTCTAAGCAGCATGGGGTACGCTTGGCAAGGAAATTTCGATGCGTCATTCCTACTTGGTAATGGCCCTCAGCAATTCTGTAAGACTTTTCCAAAACTAAGGAATAGGTAAATTTTTGAGTTTGGAATGTGGACAACATACAGTAAATTCCTCAAGGGGGAATCTTAATTCAGACACTGTGATAAGGTGTCTGGTCTAGGGAAGAAAGAGGAAGTAAAATCAGAATTTGAGATAAAACTAGAAGACTTTGCTTCACTGATTTAATTCAAACAAATATTGGAAAAGGGTTAAAGCTACTAATTGAAATTTATGTAAAACAGGTATTTAAAAAGTACCAGGAAAGAGCTGAAGGTGTGGCTCAGTGGTACAGTGCTTGCCTAGCATATATGAGGCCCTGAGCTTAATTCTCAGTGCCCCATATAAATAAATTAAATATAAATAAATATTTTAAAAATACCAGGTAAAGATTTAGGGTTGTTGCTCAGTAGTAGAATGTTTGACTAGTATGCATGAGACAGTCTGTTTGATACTGGACCCACAATAATAATAATAATAATAATAATAATAATAATAATAATAATAATAATAATAATAAAGATATTTTGTTCATCCACAACTAAGAAAAAAATATTTTAAACAGGTACAACAGTGCTATGGCCTGTAACCTTCTAATTATCTGTGTTCTAATTAATCCCTTGCTATTGAACTTTCTTGTTATTTAAATTAAAGTCCAGTTCCACTTTTATTTCCTGCCACACCAGGACAAAGGAGTTTGCTTGAATATTAGGAATGCTTCTAAATGTCACTTTAATAAAGTTGTTTTACATATTTAAAAACTCAGTTGAAAGCAAACTTGGTGGCACAGGCCATAACCCCTGTGGCACAGAAGAATTATACATGGGTATCATGAGTTCAAAGCTACCATCAGCAAAAGCAAGGCACTAAGCAACTAAGTTAGACCTTCTCTCTAAATAAATACAAAAAAGGACTGGGGATGTATCTCAGTGGCCCTGAGTTAAATATCTGGTACAAAAAAAAAAAGAATAAAAAAGAAAAAAAAATTCAATTGAGGACAAATACATTAAAGAAACAAACAAACAAAAAACCACCTTAATTTTGGACAAATTAACTACACTATTGTGAGGATGGCCTTAGGCCTGGACTAAAAAAACTCCATTTTAAAAACTTCAGTTTGAAACATGCAGCCTCACCAGGCATGCCTAAAGAAGCCCTGCAATATTGCCCTCAGACATAAACTAATCACTTCCCCTCAACTTGATAAACAGAGTGAGGCCTCTGGCAGGTTGTCCTCACCTAATAAGAGAGAAGGGTGAGAAGACCAAGGTGCAGACCACAAGAACAGATGTTTCTGGTCCTAGAGTAAATGATGTCATGGAAAAATCTGGTGGTAACTAACAAGAATTGAAAAAAAGGGTAAAAAAGCTGCAAAATTTAGTATAAAGAGAACAGCAAATAAAAAATGCACTTGAGCTGGGGAGGCTGATGAGGACTTGGAATGACATCTCATCACTTCTCATCATTTGTATTATCCTCACCTCTCTTAATCTCTACAGCCACACCTTAGTGAGAGGGGGAAAGTTAAAAGATTATGTGATGTTTTTCTCACGTGATGAAAACTTAATTTCAGTGGGGAGAAACTCAATGGGGAAAATAAAACCGAGAGGCAAGATCTCCCACACACCCAAAATATCATGAATAAAAATTTTATCAAAATTACTTAAAAATTTCATTTAACTTTTCTGCTCTCTGGTCTTATGAGCAAGCAAATTTTATTTTAAACTTCTAAGCAATGTCCTAAGGCATTAATATTTTCCAAGAGGGAAAAACAATATAATGCATTAGTATAATTTAAAAATTTCTAGTATTCATAATAAAAATTAAGAAGGACAGCTTAAATCAATTTAATAACTTAAACCACTATATCCAAAATATTATTATTTTTGAAAATATAAATTGACAAATAAATAAATGTATTTTTCAAGCTTCATCCTAAAATTCACTCTTGACCTCTCAGGGATATCTGTGGTCACCACAGCTGTATTCCATGTTTGAGATCTATAAATACCCTGACCTCAGCAAGGTGAAAAAAAATGGACAACGCAGTTCTGTGTCATAGGTTATGGAATAAATATACCAAACAACATTCTTTCAGGGCCAAAGAAAAGGAGAGACTCTGCACTTTGAGAGAGAAGCCATCTACAACTTAGAAGTGTACAAACGTGGAAACTGTTTATCACAGGATTCTGGACACAGATCCATTTTCATTTTAGATATCATACTTTAACCAAAAGAGATTGGTATCACTGGAGAGAAGACTCTAGGTCATCAGATCATCAGTAACCCAGAAACTAGAGTCTAAACATTTAAAAAAATATATTTTGCAGTTTTGTCTTTAACCTAATGCAGGGTTGTGATTTCAATTTTCTTCTTTAGTATGGGGTATTCTGAGAATATCATCAAACATTAAAGGCAAAGAAGTCTACACATATTTCCATATAATTAAATAAAGCCTGTCAAGAGATTAAAGTTTAATTTTAAATTAATAAAAATTTAGCCAGTACCTATAAGGCAAAATATTTTTTTCACATAACTTCTGTTCCACATGTAATTGAATCCTGGCATTCAGCCTATGTTTAGTGAATGAGATATCTATCACTGAATAAGAAGAAACCATATAAAAATTATTGTCTCAAGTGTGGGCTTATCATCAATTAAGCCTGGGTTCATATGGGATCTTTTTACTGCATTAGGTGATAGTTGGTAAGGTTACTGAACTTCAGAGGGAGATATGGTTGCCAAAAAAGTATGGCTCAGTGGTACAGTGCTTGCCTAGCATATATGAGGCCCTGAGCTTAATTCTCAGTGCCCCATATAAATAAATTAAATATAAATAAATATTTTTAAAATACCAGGTAAGGAATCAAATAAATTAAGGTGGGCCTTAGCATCACAAGCCAATATAAACAATATTGTATGGTAACACAATCACACTAATTTATTTTATAAGTTGTCTGTAATCGATTTCTTGCTACAACACCAGAGTTGAGTAGTTGGGACAGAGAACTACCAGTCTGAAAATTCTAAAGGATTTACTATCCTGTTACCAAAAAAAAAAAAAAAAAGTGTGCTGACCCATGGGCTTCATGAATGTGTCATATTGTAAGCTAAATATTTCACTTGCTATTCCAATAAGTGTCCTTTTTATGTTTGGAATTTTCCTCTTCTAGAATTTGACTAATGTGTTTAAAATAGAATACAATATGAAAAAAGCCTAAATGTCTATATTTGTATATGCATATTATATTCACTAGTACTGAATATTGCTTTGCATGATCATTTTATAGCTGATTATATATATATATATATATATATGCTGAGGGCCATTACCAAGTAGGAATGACGCATCGAAATTTCCTTGCCAAGCGTACCCCATGCTGCTTAGAGGACATTTGATGGAACATTGCATGCATGCTTTAATAAGGTGACCTTGCTCAAGGACCAAGGCGGATTCGGGTTTAGAGCTGATCAGGTTTGAGGAAGTAACCGGCTCCTTGAGTTTAAGGCGTTGCCAGTTTAAGATAATGGGTTTTAGGGAAGTTGGAAGTTGAAGATTATTGCTGGGATTAGGGTGTTCCTGCTGCTTGTTCCCGTTGAGTTCTCGTGAGATTAAAATGGGATTTGGAGATAGCCTCGTGGAGTAGGTGAATTGTGCAGTAGACGGCAGAACACGTTTGCCCCTGGACCTGTGTGGAGGCGGTGTGAGAGCTGGAATAAAGAATTGCTGTTTGAACCTACAAAGTGTGGGTGCCTCCTGAATCTTGTGCCAAGCCCAGACCTTTGGCAGGGCTCATCCTCATGGAGGTGACAGTGTTATGAAAGTAAAAACAAAGTATTCAAAGTGTTTCCTAATACACTTTCATAGTCACAGATTTACATAAGTCACTCACAAAAAATAAGAGCTAAGATTCAAAATTTGGAAAATATACTCTGCACTTTAGCTACAAGAGGAGTAAAAACACATTGTCAAATTTATGTGTACAGATAGGGCTAAATGTAAAGGTAAAATTTCCAAGCTGATTCTAAGCCGCAGAGCCTGAGTTAAAGTGTAAAGGACCAGGCTTGTAAACCTGCTTCTAAAACTGCAAAGCATGGGTTAAATTCCTGAGGCAGTTAGGACAAGGCCCTACTGGCCATTTAGTGATTTATGGACTGGGGTCCTGTGCAACTCCTCACGTAAGCATTCAAGACCCTGTGCAGTTTGTCACGTAGATATTCAGGGTCCAAACCAATCAGTTTGAATGTGTACCCCACCTAGGAGCACCAATCACTCCTGCCCTGATTGTTCCCGCCAATGTATGCACTAATCCTGACTCAGGGTTGTTGCTCAATTTTCCCGCGCCTCATGATGATTTGTTCTGATGTATGCAAAGCCCCCCACCCTCTCCGAAAAGTGTACTTAAGCTCCGCTTGAACTCTGCTCTGGGCTCTGTGCTGCTCTCCCTTCTTGAGTGAGCACGGAGCCCCAGCGCGCTGGAATGGATCCTCAATAAATATCCCCTTTTGCCAATTGCATGGAGTCAGTCTCTTGGGTGGTCTCCCTCTCCGAGGTATCACCAGAACTTTACATAAAGAATTGCTAATATGTTGACACTCAGTATCATTCTGCTTTTTGTAATGGATGAGGTTTACATAGCTGTTCAGTGTGAAAGAATATTTTAAAGGTCTCCTGAATATTAAGCAACTTTACTGGAATTCAGGATCAATTCTCTGTGACCCCAAAAGCCACAACTCATATCCTCTAGACTACATGAATTATCAATCTTTCATTATTGTCTTAGAAGTTAGATAGTGGCACAAAAAAGCAGAATATTTTTTTGTACCAAGGACTGGACTCAGAACACTTTATCACAAATCACATCTCCAGCCCATTTGTTTTTAAAGACAAGCCAAGTTCTCACTAAGATGCTTAAGGCCCCACTGAGTTGCTGAGTCTAGCCTTGAACTTAAAATCCTTCTACCTCAGCCTCTTAAGTCACTGAAATTATAGACATTCATTACAATATTGGTTCTTGTTTCCTGGTTTATGAATAGGTAAAATTGAAATGATAAGCAGAGAAGCAGCTGTTATAATCACCCCTTTATTAATTCTGGCTTAATTTCTAAGGTTTAAATATTGAAACCCATGTTTCAATGTATACTGAAGGTAACATTATCTATTATAGTCAACAGTCAGTTGATCTCCATCTTATCCATACAATTTTTTACTGCCTAAACTTTGATTTAATTTGAAAATGTTACTCAATATGTTTGAACTTCTGGTTTTTTTTCTGGCATTATTAGGATACTAGGTTAAAACCATACACCCTATGTGAAATTATGGTGTGGTTATAGCTAAAGAGAAGACTATATGATAAATAAAATTTTTAACCCATGAGGATGAGGTATTTTCTTTATTTTTATGTAACCTTGGTGAATAAGATACAGAGTACACAACCAAACCTTAAATCTTTCAAAGCAGGCTATAACTCTAGTTAATAAAGAAAAATATCAAATACAAAAAGTTGTGTTGCAAAATCACATATCAGTTGGTTTGTTATCAGCAGCACAGGAATGGGTTTCTGCCATATAATAATATCAGTATGACTTCAATACATATGATATCTTTAGATGCAGCCACACAGCAGTTGATCAATGATAAGTTGGAAGAATGATGAGCTTGTTTAGATACCATCTGGAGATGGCTTTTAGTAATCCTAGACAGGGGGATTGTGTTCTAGTCATATCACAATACAGCATATTTTTTGAGGTCTGTGGATGCAGAGCTCTTACCTCCTTGCTAATATATCATTGCAGAAGACTTCAGGTGTGTAGATTTTTTGATGATGAAACCTATAAGAGTGGATCATTGGAAAGGCCAAACATGGCTATAGCTACTCTGTTGTTGATGCTTCCAAAAGGTTATTGCTATTATTTTGATGATTATTATTATAAGTATTATTATCATTTATTTAAGTAATGAATACCTTGATTAAGTGTATACATTCATTGTCATAAACATTTTCTTCTGAGAATGTATTCACTATGTAAAATATTGATCATGCTCCTTTGTTTTCTGGCGTATATATATAAGGGCCTATGGAATAATGCAAGATTCTGAGGGCTGAATGCTCTGGGATACCTGGGAGCTATTGTTACCTCTGCATAAGCATGACTACAATGCCAACTCTTCCTCAAATCTCTCAATTGCTAGAAACCAAAATTTTACATCCTCGGTCTCAACACCCACACAGCAACTCGTTTAGTCTTTAGGATGTTTGCAGGTGAGAGATAACTCAGTCCTGATAGATTAATGGAGATTTTTAGGGGAGTAGTGGCAACTATGGACACGAAGAAGCATACAACATTTTGTTGCCTCGGTCCAATTACAGTGAACTCCTGTGGAGAGCTGTTACATAGTGGGATTCGTTCTTTATAAACAAAAATAAGGATTTTGACTGCACTGTGTGCAAAAATAAACCTTGAAAGTTGAACTGCTGAAGCCCAGGCCTCAGCCCCTGGTTAAAAAAAAAAAAGTGGCAGCAGTGGCGTAGATGATTTGGAGAAGTAGTCAAATGAGTCATGTGCATCTGCTCTGGTCATGGGATGAATGGTTTCTATAGATTTGACAGCAAAAACTGATGCAAGTGTATGAGAGACTACCAGAATGAGAAATTGCAAAATAATAAAGAAGTATAGGAATCCAAAATATATTCAGTAGAGTAAGATCTCTGTATTTTGAAAATACCCATCAACCTTCTCCATTGTGATGATTGAGTTTGGGGAGAAGAAGAAGGATAAAGGCCTTCAAGTTCAGTCAATGGATGATGCATAAAATGAAACAACAGCAGCCAATGGTTCCAGTGAACAACTGGCATGGCCAGCCCAGGTATTCAAATTTACCCCATTTTACCTGTTAAGCAGAACTGGTGGACTTTTAAAAATAATTTACCCAGGTGGCAGAAGAAAGATTATTATTTTTGTCTGTAAGAATAGAGATAAACAGCACTCTGTGTTGCACCTTAAGAATGGAGAGGTTAGCATTGCTCCTTACAGTAGAAGTTGTGAAATGCTCAATGCCATGAGGCATTTAAGGACAAAAAAGAAAACCAAGTATGTTAGTAGCTGGCGAGGCTTCCAGAAGGCTGTATTTTTAGCAAGTAACCAAGGTCATAAACATTTATATTCAATCTATGTACTCAAGGTCAGAAACATTTGTTTGTGAGCATGCTCTTACATCAGTAAAATGTTGTTGATAAGCCTTCTTTGTCTTACCTGCATAAAAAAAGAAAAACGTTCTATTTAATAATTTGGGGGGCTGAGGGATAGAAGCTAGAGTTTGGTTATGGGCTATTGCTGCCTTCAAAAGTAGCATGCCTACTATCCCAAAAGTTTCTCACATCTTCTTTCAACTGCTTGAGCCCCAAACCCTGCTTTTTTGATATAAGCCCCTGCACAATAGCCACAGATGTGAAATCATTTTTAATTTGAGACTATCACAAATCCTCTTCTTTATGCAAGGAGTATCATGTTGTTTTGTAGACATACTCCCAGATAAAATTCATATAATGGTGATTTAGTATATTATTTATTTTAGATTACAAATATGGCCTTAATGTTGTCTCACCCTCACTTTTTTAATGTAGTGTTTCATATTCTCCATTTACAAAACTTTTGTGATACAGATACAGTCCTTTTGTTGCAGTTCCCATAGCATCCTGCATTTTCATCATGACTGAAATAAAATATGGTTCTTTTCAAATTTCTCCTGATAAGAAATTTTAAAAATATTGCTTGTTCTTGATTTTTCATCCAATTTTCAGCAATTTCCCAAGTTTATTTTAAATCCTGCTATAAGCTTTAGACGTTTTTCTCAAACATATTATCCCCATTGAATAAAAAGTTCATCAGATGTAAAAATTTTGGTTTTCTTTTTTTTATACTTTCTTTTCTTTTTTTAAGGGGAGAGGAATGAATACTTAACCCAGGATAGTTCTCCTAAACCCCTATATCTTCAAGCTTTTTAAATTGTATTGTATTTTATTTTTAGTTTTCACACAAAGACTTGCTTAGTTTATTAGGGCCCTCTCATATTAGAGTGAATTTGAAATTGTGATTCTTCTGCTTAAGTCTCCCAAATTATTAAGATTGATGTCATGAGGCATATATGTGTGTAACCCCCCTCCCCTTGTAAAGGTCTGGCAAAACGTCGGAGGGAGAGACCACCCAAGAGACTAACTCCATGCAATTGGCAAAAGGGGATATTTATTGGGGATCCATTCCAGCACGCTGGGACTCTGTGCTCACTCAAGAAGGGAGAGCAGCCCAGAGCCCAGAGCCAAGGTCAAGCAGAGCTTAAGTACACTTTTTGGAGAGGGCGGTGGGCTTTGCATACATCAGAACAAATCATCATGAGGCGCGGGGAAATTGAACAACAACTCTGAGACGTGATTGACAAATTCATTGGCGGGAACAGCTCAGGCGGGGGTGATTGGTCATTCCTAAGTGGGGTACACATTCAAACTGATTGGTTCAGGCCCTGTGACAAACTGCACAGGGCCCTAGGCTAAATGGCTAGTAGGGTGTTGTCTTAACTATCTCAGGAATCTGGGTGTAACAGTGGAACTCAATAATACCTAATCTTTTACATTTTATTTCAAGCCTTCCAGCTTAGAAACTTTACCATTTCACCCTTTTTTAATAAATGTCACTACTTAAAAATAATGATGAATCATGGCTTCTGAAGGAGGTAAGTTTTGCCTTTACGTCAGGCATATTTGATCTTGATAAGTACTTAAAAATTGTGGGCACACAACAAAGCATCTTTGTAAGATCCTGTTTCAAAACAAAAAAAAAGAAAAGAAAAAAAATTGAGGATACAGCTCAGGAATATTAATTCTCTCAGTTCAACCACCAGCACTATACTCATATAACACACACACACACACACACACACACACACACAGTACTTGTAGGATTTAGAAAATATTTTTTTGCCACAGTCTGGCTGGGCACAAGATCACGAGCCACTCACAGCTTTGTAGATTCAAACAGCAATTCTTTATTCCCGAACTCACACAGGCCTCTACACACGTTCTGGGGAAATCCAAGTTCTGCCCGCAAAATTCACCTACTCCCCCAGGTTTTTAATCCCAAATACCTTCTGAATTCCAGGAGAACTCAATGGGAACTCAGACAGCAGGATACGTCCTATTCCCAGCAGGAATAATCTTAAACCCGGAACCGCCCTAAACCCAGATTGTCCTAAACCGGGAACACCCTAAACCCAAGGAGCGGGATACTTCCTAAAACCTGCAGGATACACCCTAAACCTGGATCCACCCTGGTCCTTGAGCAGGGTCACCTTTCTCAAACATACATTAAATGTCACAGCGAATGTCCAAGGCCAAGTCCATTTCCAGGAGTCCTTCTTCTAAGCAACATGGGGTACACTGGCAAGGAAATTTCAATGTGTAATTCCTACTTGGAAATGGCCCTCAGTATTTTTTGACACTGAACAGCTGTATTAACCTCATCTATTACAAAAGGCAGAATTAGTGACATAATATCATTGGTCTTTTAGCCTTATCTGTGTACAGAAATTTGGTAATGCGATTTTACTCATACCCTAGCCAAATGCAGAATGCATTCTACAAACTTTGGGTCAGGGCTCTTCTTTTTTTATGGCTTTTATAAAACTGTGGCTATGAAAGAGTACTAGTCAGGTACCTAGTCAGGAAATATTTAATGATTTTGCTTTGGCTTTTAAAACACTGTCTCCTCAATGAGAACAAGCTCACCTTAATTTATTGTAAGGGTCTGGTGAAATATCGGAGGGAGAGACCACTCAAGAGACTGACTCCATGAAATTGGCAAAAGGGGATATTTATTGGGGATCCATTCCAGCGCGCTGGGACTCTGTGCTCACTCAAGGAGGGAGAGCAGCCCAGTGCCCAGAGCAAAGGTCAAGCAGAGCTTAAGTACACTTTTTGGAGAGGGCGGTGGGCTTTGCATACCTCGGAACAAATCATCATGAGGCGTGGGGAAATTGAACAACAACTCTGAGACGTGATTGGCAAATTCATTGGCGGGAACAGCTTGGGCAGGGGTGATTGGTCATTCCTAAGCAGGGGTACACATTCAAACTGATTAGTTCAGGCCCTGTGACAAACTGCACGGGGCCCTAGGATAAATGGCTAGTAAGGTGTTGTCTTAACTATCTCAGGAATCTGGGTGTAACAGAGGAACTCAATAATACCTAATCTTTTATATTTTAATTCAAGCCTTCCAGTTTAGAAACTTTACCCTTTCATTATTAGATTCTGATATATCATGTGAAGAAGATTCAGGGTGCTTTTTTTGGCAGCCAGATCTCCCTCTGAAGTTCAGTAATTTTAACAGCTAAAAATATGCAGCAAAAATATTGCAGATGAATGCAGTTCAATCCAAATGTGAACTAGTAAGTTTTAGAGTGACTTCTTATACAGTTACAGACAACAATATACCCACTGGAGAGAAAATGTCAGGTTTTAATCATATGTGGTACAGTGAATATCTGGAAAACAGCAGATATCTTACAAGCAGTACTTTAATTTCTTTTATTTAAGTTTATATTCCCAGCCCTTATCCTTAGTCTTTTAACAATGAAAATAGACCAGCTTGCCTTTTGGACTTGATTCTGGGCCCCCTAGGCTTAGGTTTGAGTCAGTGCCTGAAGACTTGTCCAATCAGTCTCTTAGGTGCCATTCTTTTAATCATTTTGTAGGCTTTCTGTCATGGATCAGGAGCCTAAATTTCTGTGCCAAGAAGAAGCTGAAAACATGAGGCTGGGGATATGGCTCAAGCGGTAGTGTGCTCGCCTGGCATGCGTGTGGCTCGGGTTCGATCCCCAGCACCACATACAAACAAAGATGTTGTGTCCGCCGATAACTAAAAAAATAAATATTAAAAAAAAGAAGGGGCTGGGGATGTGGCTCAATCGGTAGCGCGCTCGCCTAGCATGCGTGCGGCCCGGGTTCGATCCTCAGCAGCACCACATACCAACAGAGATGTTGTGTCCGCCGAGAACTAAGAAAAAAATAAATAAATGTTAAAATTCTCTCTCTCTGTCCCTCTCTCTCTCTCACTCTCTCTTTAAAAAAAAAAAATCAATCCCCTGAACCCCGAGTTCAGGGAGGTTTCAGAGTTTAAAAAAAAAAAAAAAAGAAGAAGCTGAAAACAAACCACAGGGAGAACTCTGAAAACCCTGAAAGCAATAAAATGATAAGTGTGCCTTGTTATCTTGAGACTAGATAAGAAGGTTGTTTGAAGCTGGCAAGAGTGGCAATGGCGGAAAATGAAAATTGTGGCTAGGTACTTGTTGTGAGGGGGCAACAATTGTGATATATGCAGTACAGGAGAGAAATAAAGAATTTCCTTGCACTTCTGCCCCTTTCAATGCTTTATTCATTCAATTACTCAACATAATTTCACTCTATATGTTCTTAATCAAGAAAACAACAATTCTTAATGCTAGGTACTGAAATAGACATAATCCATTCAGAGCTAACAATTATAAATTAATTTTAAGCACTGCAAAGCACACGTAATAATGACAGGCTAATTACAGACATTCCCTCTACATGCTAAGTTCAAAAGTCTCAAGCCTTAGGTTTTTTTTTTTTTTAAAGAGAGAGTGACAGAGGGGGGAGAGAGAGAGAGAGAGAGAGAGAGAGAGAGAGAGAGAGAGAGAGAGAGAAAATTTTTTTGTTTAAATATTTATTTTTTAGTTCTCGGCGGACACAACATCTTTGTTGGTATGTGGTGCTGAGGATCCAATCCGGGCCGCATGCACACCAGGCGAGCGTGCTACCGCTTGAGCCACATCCCCAGCCCCAAGCCTTAGGCTTTATGTCCAGCATATGCAAAGTCACTCAGACCAGGGTGATCAGGATAAAAACCAAGGCAGGGCTTTCCTGGTGTGGAGCAGATGACTGCTTGAGGAGAGGATGATAGGGAGAAGTTGCAGCTCTCACCAGGGTCCATAAAATGGCATAGACTTGGAGAGTGATGAGTATTATGCAGAGGATCAGAAAATGAAGACAACTAATGGGATGTCAGGTCCTCATCAGGCTATCCATCTCAAGTGCATCTTTGTTTTGGCTGGCTGAATCCTTGTTCATTAGCTCTATTATTTACATAAAAATTTGGGCTTTTTGACCCCCCCTTGCAATCTTCTTCAGCTACTACCAGGTTTCTCATTATCATTTACCCTGGAGTCAGAAACATCTTGTGTGGTGGTCTCCACCCTGATATTTTTGCCTTTCTCTCTTATCAGGCTAGGAGACCTTGCCAGGGGCTTCACTCTATTTATCAGGTTGAGGGGAAATAACTTGTTTGAGGCCATACTGGAGTGCTCTGTGTGTGTGTGCCTTGTGAGACTGCAGGTTTGAAACTAGAATTTTTAAAATAGAGTTGTGTAGGCTCAGGCCTAAGGCCATCTTCACAGGACTCCTCAGAGGATCTCTGTGGCAGATAAACCTCCATCCCCGACCCTTACTAGTCTAGTGAAGCTTAGATCAGCAGTTAAAAACCTGGGTATTTTGTTCCATAGCTTGTCTCTAAAGCCCTTTGTGGGCATCCATGTGCCATGAGTCCAGCATGTTCCCAAATTGTGTGGTGAAGACTAGAATAATTATTTGAAGAGAACCGTAACTTCGTTTGTTGTTTCCATGCACAAGAGAGATTGTAGTTTTAGAGCTTGTTATGGAGGGTTTTTTTTTTTTTGTGTGTGTGTGTGTGTGTATGTGTGTTTTGTTTTCTTTTTGGTATCAGGAATTCAACCCAGGGGTGTTCAGCCACTGAATCACATCCCCAGCCCTTTTTAAATATTTTTATATGGAGACAGGGTCCCTTTGAGTTTCTTAGGGCCTCATTAAGTTGCTGATGCTGGATTTTAACTCAATGCTCCTCATGACTCCTGAGCTTTTTTAATGTAGGGGAAGCAGTATCACAAATTTAGAACAACAATATAAATTCCAGAACTTCAGCTTAGCTCTTCCTAGGTCTGAGAATAAACCTCTAGTCTTCTAGCTCTCTGTTCACATATTCAAATCTAGGGTTCTTTTTTTCATAGTGAATTAGTATAAAATAGAAGGGATAGTAAAATTACAGTGTAATCAGGATAATGAACCTCATTCTAACACAGCTGGAGGCTAAGTGGAAGATATGTTAATGAGCACCATTAAGGCCTATTTCAAATGTAAAAAAACCTTAATGCCCACCTTTGGAAACACCTTTATCAAAGTCCTTTGTCCCATTGTTACCGCTGTTGATGGGTGACGAGTCCTTGTTTCCCCAATGTTGAAGAATAACACCAAAGAAGCATGCAGAGGCAAGGTCAGAGTAGAAATTAGAAGTTTATTAAAGGACAGCAGAAAAGAAGAAGGGGACCCAAGAGGTGGAATCCGTGGAAGTGCAGTTGTTTCCCCTTTTTATAGTTTTGGTGATGGAATTTGGGTTGAAAGACCGGAGAGGTGGGACACAGGTGGGCCAAAGAAGTATTCTGGGCAGTAAGGACTTCATTAACACTTCTTTGTGATGGGCTATCTTCAAATCTGTTGGGGGCTGTTTCCTGAGATCCATTAACATTTCTTTGAGGTGGACTTTGGCATAGGGCCTTTTCAAGACTTCATTAACATTCTATGAGTTGTCCTGTTTTCCCTGAGTCATTCTCAGTATGGCCTCCATTTTAGATTTCACTCGGTATTAGACCCGATTTACCTAACTATACTGACTACCTAACTTTAAATCTGGCTTCACAATTGGCAAAGTGAGAAATTTTGTTTCATCCCAAAACTCCACTTTCAACATTATCAATGACTATTTTCCCATATTTTGTTTCATTTTTCTTAAAGAACTAGAGAGCATTTTCAAAAGATTTGATTTATCATCTGTGTAGGAATGGTGGAAAAGCTCCATAAACTCAACAAGCAGGACTGTAGAGACCTGTCACAGAAGAGAAGGGGGAAGGGGAAAGAAGAGAGAGGGGAGGGGGAAGAGGGGGGGATGGGGAGAGCGAGAGGGTGTTGGTATTTATGAGCTCAACGGGGCATGAGGAGTAGCTGGGTGGAGTGGGCTCTTACTTCTTTATTGGCTGAGATTTCACGCCACTTTGGGGATTTAGAGGTGTGCCATTGTGCCATTAAAAGTTCACACCATTCAGTGTCGTGTACCTGAGCTCCTGGAATAGAAATGCTCCAGGCACCAACTTTTTTTTTTTTTTTTTTTTTGAGAGAGAGAGAGAGAGAGAGAGAGAGAGAGAGAGAATTTTTTTATTTTTATTTTTATTTTTTTAGTTTTCAGGGGACATAACATCTTTGTTTGTAGGTGGTGCTGAGGATGGAACCTGGGCCGCACCCATGCCAAGTGAGTGCTCTACCACTTGAGCCACATTCCCAGCCCCTCCAGGCATGATCTTTACCAACAATCGGAGCTTTTTACATATGAATATAGCAGAATAAAATTAGGTGACACTAAAAATAATTAATCTCTTCTAAATGAGGTAGTGTAGTTTATGTGTCCCGATAAAGGTCCTCAATTCATTTTGTTTTCATATGTAAGACCTTTTTATTAAAATGGCCCTGAACCATAGAAACATTCCAAACATTTCAGTAAACACCTTTCTCTGGTGTGGCAGGAAAATAAAAGTGGGACTAACTTAAATTCAAACTACATGAAAGATCAATTTCTCTCTTTCTTTCCTTTGTTTTTTTTTTTTTTTTTTTGTTGTTGTTGTTGTTTTTTGTGGTACTGGGAATTAAACCCAGGGCCTCATGCTTAGAAGGCAAGCATTCTACCAGCTGAGCTATTGATAAACCCAACCTGATCTTTTATTAAAATTGGAAGCCATCTTGCCACAAAGCCATGAAAAGCTAATTTCGGCTTTACTATAAATTACTGCAAATTCTGAACCTGCTTGGAATGCCTGCCCGTGCCTTGAACTCACCCATGCCTGGCTCTCTGACCAGATAGCAGCCCTCTCTGAAACTTTAGTGACACCTCATAAATATTGGCCTTCCCTGGCCAGACAACGACCCTCTCTGAGGCTCTAATGGTCCTCATAAATTCTGATGTTGGGGCCAGCAAAAAATGTAAACTACCATTAGTGTGATGCTTGTCAGAGTTCTGTTATCTGTAACACCCCTTTTGTGTAACTTGCTGGGCTGTAGGAAAGGTGGGGCTGCTGTTTTGTTCCCACCGTTTTGGGAGGGAGAGACAGCCCAGCCAGTCGAAATAATAAACTTGCTTTAATTTGATTTTAATTGGAGCCAGTTGTCTTTTCTTGCATCCTGGTCTAACACTATATCCCCAGTGCCATATTTTGGGAGGCAAAACCAGGGATTGAAGTCATGGGCACTCTAACACTGAGCCACATCCCTACCCTTATTTTTTATTTTTTTCCCGTCCGGCAGGACACATCAATGTGGGCAGCGTACCTAGATGGGGAGGAATGAAGGGACAAGAGACACAAAAGGTGACAGCAAGACAAAAGTTCTGATCAAGCTGCAAACTTTTATTGTTCACACAGGGGTATTTATATGCTGGGGATGGGGAAGCTCTATGCAATTGCTGGATGTGGGTGGGTAAAACTGCCAGCTGGAAGATGTCTGATGATCCTGATAACCGCAGGATGTTCCAGGGAGATAGGTAGCTGCAGGATGCCTTCAGGGCAGAATGTCTCCCAGGGGGCTGTCAGGCTAATTTTTGAAGGAGAATTTCCTTCTAGTTCCCGACAATTTTTACTTAGAGAAAGGTTTTCACTGAGTTGCTTAGCTTCTCACCATTGCTGAGACTGACTTCAAATTCAGGATCCTCCTATCTCAGCCT
The DNA here is from genome assembly GCF_052094955.1 of Ictidomys tridecemlineatus. Taxonomy (NCBI): domain Eukaryota; kingdom Metazoa; phylum Chordata; class Mammalia; order Rodentia; family Sciuridae; genus Ictidomys; species Ictidomys tridecemlineatus. Next base: position 47,565,565 of record NC_135490.1, read on the forward strand.
CTGAAGCAACTGAGATTACAGGCATGAACCACCATGCATGGCCAACTTCCATCTCAAAAACTAAAGTACACAGCAAATTAGGTAACAGGCTGTCAACAAATAGGTACACTATGTAAAAAACTAATTTTTAGTTGTTGATAGACCTTTATTTTATTTACTTATATGTAGTGCTGAGAATTAAGCCAAGTACCAGACAAGTTAGCTACCACTGAGCTCCAGCTCCAGCCCCCTAGTACATATTTTTTATGGTGGATACTAGAGATTGAACTTAGGAACACTGGACTACTGAGACTAAGTCTCAGGGTTATTTTTTACTTCATTTAGAGATGAGGTTTCACTGAGTCATTTAGCACCTCACTTTTGCTAATGCTGTTTTGAAATCTGATCCTTTTGCCTCAGCCTCTCCAGCAACTGGGATTACAGGCCTACACAAACACACCCAGCCTTTGGTATATTTTCATTACCTATTATAAATAGATTTTAACCAGTAGCCTTAAGTCTTTTCTAATATATGTTTGGATTGAATCCATAACCCAGAAATAAGTGAAACAGAGAATCTAGTTTTATCTCCATAACTCTTTCATCTATTAGAGTGTCTGAGTTAAGATTACCCATTGAAGAATTTACTGTATATCGTGGTTTCATCTTGACCACCCATATGTACCTCGTTCTGAGTTTTAGAACAGTCTGAAACAAGGTGCCTACAGATACCAAATATCATGGAGTACTTAAAAAACACCAGTATCTGAGTCTTGCCTTCTAGGGACCAGTTTTAATTTTAAGTGTGTAGTTTCTAAAGACATTTGTTGAAAAATCTGCAGCTGGAAGACATTTTCTGATAATACCTTTTATCTAAAAGGCACTTAATTTGTTTCCTATCATTAGATACTGTGAATGAAGATACAATAAAAATAGAAGTGCAGCAATATATTCAGCAAAAGGATTTCAATTGCTTTACATATATACCCATTTTTTAATTTATTTTGAATTTAAATTACATGCAGGTTCAATCTATCTCTTTCTCTCTTTTATTTTATTTATTTACTTATTTGTGGTACTGAGGATTGAACTGAGGGATTAACCCATGGGCATTTTACCAATGTGCTACATACCCAGTCTCCACCACTTTTATTTATTTATTTATTATTGAGACAGGGTTTACTGATATGCTTAGGACTTTGCCAAGTTTTTGAGTCTGGTCTCTACCTTGAGATCCTCCTGTCTCACCCTTCTAAGCCACAGAGAGTACAGGCATGTACAACCTTGTGGTAGTACCCCAAATTATTACTAGTGGATTATGTAGCATTTTTATTTTGGGCTTTTAAAGATCCTTAACACTTTTATCAAAAATATAATTATTAAATTTATGCTGTTGCCAATATTTTTTCCATGTTTTTGTACCCTGAATCCTTATGTTTATTTTTTTTTTAAATTTTGGGTTTGGTGCTGAGTATTGAACCCAGGGGTGCTTTCCACTGAGTCACATCCACTGTCTTTTTTATGTTATATTTTGAGACAGGCTCTCACTAAGTTTCTTGGAGCCTTGTTAAATAAATGAGGCTCTCTTCAAACTACCAATTCTCCTGCCTCATTTTTCTGAACTTCTAGGATTCCAGGCATGTTTCACCACTCATGACAATTTTACATTATTATAATAGCCCTTACAACAGCACTGTACAGGCTGCAGGAAATTCATTTGATTTATGAATTAAATCCCTGAGGCAAGTTTATTTGAAGTAGCCAGTGTAAAAGTGTTGTGTAAAGATTCCTTGGGATGGGCTGGGGATGTGGCTCAAGCGGCAGTGCACTCGCCTGGCATGCATGTGGCCCGGGTTCGATCCTCAGCACCACATACCAACAAAGATGTTGTGTCCACCGAGAACTAAAAAATATATATGAAAAATTCTCTCTCTCTCTCTCTCTCTCTCTCTCTCTCTCTCTCCCTCCTCTCTCACTCTCTCTTTAAAAAATAAATAAATCAATAAAATCAGGGGATCCATTAAAAAAAAAAAGATTCCTTGGAAATAAACAGCGATTTTTTTTCTAACCTCTTTTGTGAATGACTGTTGGGAACCATAGTCCATAAAAATCCTAGAAAAAAGAATGCAAATTTATTTGTTTGCAGTTTACAGATATTTGCACATGCCCAGTCGCCTTTGCATCTAACACTTTAAACTTCAGAACATAGTAACTCGAACAAAATTTGTTAAACTTGAAACAGTGCACAAACAAATTTCTTTTCGAAGCAATTGGTAGTTGTGGAGTTATAGTTACTGTGGTCAGCAGAATTGGCCCAGGGCTATGGAAGGTCTCACTCAGGGTATTGATGATTTACTTTATTCTACACTATTACACCCACAATACAATACTGCCAGCAATAGTAGTTGAGAAAATATGCTGATAATGTCTTGAGCTAAACTGGCACCTTTAATATTTGCCTACTTCTCTGCACTGATCCCAGCTGAGTAATTAACATGGAACCAAAATGTGAATAGGGTATTTCCTGGGCTTATTGTTTTGGGGTCAGCTGCTCCATTAGGATGGGGAGGGGGTCTGAAACCAGCCTGGTGCAAGTATTTTTGTATATGTTCCTTTGCTCTGGCTGAGGTCTATCATTTTAAATGACAAAAGATTTAGAGTAATGTGCCTGGACTTATTTTTCATAGACTTCACAGTTTACATCAAGAAGAAATGCCGCAGTATGGCTGGGCACAAATAACTGAGCCGCCACAAAGCCTTGTAGGTTCAAACAGCAACTACTTTATTTCAACTCTCATGGGCACTGCAGGGGTGCTTTTTCGCCAATGCCACTCACATGGCCCTTCCAGCAACCCCCCACACTGGAAATCCCTCCTCTGGCACTTCCCCAACCAATGGGAACTCTCCAGGAATCCCCAGGAGAACTACAAAGTAGAGCAAGAACTTCAAATTAGCGGGCATCTAAGGCAGGAAGAGCCACCCCATTGCCTGACAGTAAAGGTCAAATATACAATGGAATCAATCCAGCATCACAGCAATTAGATATAGCTTAACTCAAATCATCATCTCAATGGTTCCCTGGCTTAACCTTTCAAAAATTCCCTGTCACCTTTCAAACATTCCCTCTGGCAAATGCCAGGCGTCATTTTGACTGGCCATGGCTCTCAACAAAGAACAACAGCTAGAATTTATCTCAACACCCCTTTACACACAAAATATAGGTTATCATTGAAGATGTTGGAAGTTTCATCAAGGTTTATTAATTAGAGAACAGGCTGATCTAGAGAGAATGTAAAGTACCACCAAGTCCTATGTTTTCAAAACAAAAAGAAATGTGAGATATATAGGCATGCAGAAGAATATTTTTCTTTTTTCTTTGTTTTTTTTTTATTTCATTTTTAAAATAGAAAGCAAATAGAGGAAAAAGGAGACCAAGGTGGGAAATATAATTACTGGCAGGACTATGAAACATTAAAAAATAGAATCTAGATTTCAGAAAAGTTTTGACATATTGTATTTGGAGATGTGGATGGCATGAGTGTCCATGATAAGAATGTTGTAAGCTTCTGAAAGAAAATTGATATGGTGAAAGAAGCTTATGTAACCCAGATCCTTAATTAAGCCACTTTCTGTCCCCCAAATAAGCCATGCTAGGTAAACCACTGCTTGACTCTACTGCTGAATACTGAATAAAGAAGATTGCCAATTAGAGGTTTGCTTCATACCTTCCACCTTTGTCATGTTTGTGTCATTTATGCTATTGTTAATCAATCCAAAATTATACAAACAGTAATGACATTTCAGCCCCTTTTAAATTTTTCATTGAATTCCTGACCACTTTGATGGAGGCTCACAGCAGGCCTAGCAGGTGCCCTGGAGAAGACTTGGACCTGAATGGCAGCATTAGAACCTTATTTTCCTCCTTCTGAAATTAATCAATATTTTGAGATGACTTTCTGGCTGGAGCCAGAAAACAGGAATCATTTCAGAAGAATTGAGTCAGCTAAGAAATGTGTCAAACCCAGCTGGGCACTTGGCTCAATAGTTGACTGGTCACAAATATTTGCAGTGGCCTCATGATTGGCAGCCTTGCACAAAGAAATATCAACCTTAGTGCTTTCCCAGTTTTCAGGTAAGTCACAAGGATCCCAGGCACTGGGCATTCACCTGCCTTCCTAAAAAACCTGCAAAGTCACTATCCAGTTGTTCATTCTTAATAGTTGCTGAACATTCTGTGCTTTTCAAGGCAAATAAATAAATAAATAACAGCATCATGAGTGCTCACCCCAGCCTGCTTGTTTTTATGCAAACAGAGTTGATCTGTTTCAAAAAGGAGCTAAGTGGGGCTGGGATCCTGGCTCAGTGGTAGAGCACTTACCTTGAATGTGTGAGGTCCTGGTTTAGATCCTCAGCATCATATTAGATAAATAAGTAAATATGCTGTGTTCATCCACAACTAAAAATTATTTTTAAAAAAGAGGCTAAGTGTTCTCTTTTGCTCCCCAAGTGGTACAAAAAGTCACATAATCTTATTAAGAGAGACTCAATAAAAGCACAGGCAGGGGGCGCCGGAAGGAAGAAGTCAATAGCTGAGGAGGGTCTGACTCCTGGCGCTCAGAACTTTCTGGAGGGAAGAAAAGGAACCCAGAGCCTCCCTGGGAACTGTGCCCCAGCAGCGGCGGCAGCTGGGTCCCCTGTCAGCCGAACTGGACGAGTTTACAGAGGGTTTTTCAAGGTCCCCAGTCCTGGGAAGGCAGTTTCTCCCTCTCGGTCTTTCTTCTTTTTTTAGTTTGCTTGGGTCTAGGGTAGGCACCAGGCAAGCAAGTTGCCTTGGGAGTCGGAGCTAGCCCACACTGGGGCGGGAGGACAGGCCCGAGGGCAGCAGAGCCTGGCAGCAGGGGAAGCTGGAGCTCCCAGTCCCCTCTGTGGAGATGGCAGGATGCCTGTATTGACTGCGGGCTCAGTGCACCGAGCCTCGTCCCCGGATGAGCCTCGTCCCCGGATGAGCCTCGTCCCCGGATGAGCCTCGTCCCCGGATGAGCCTCGTCCCCGGATGAGCCTCGTCCCCGGATGAGCCTCGTCCCCGGATGAGCCTCGTCCCCGGATGAGCCTCGTCCCCGGATCGCTGGGCTCCGCAGGTTCCAAGGGCTTGGTGGTGTCTCTGGCACTCTGTTCTAGGGCTCTTACTTGTCGCTCTCCATCATTGTGAAGGGACCACCGTTGGAGCCCGCTTTCCTGAGGCTGTGGGTGCCACCTGCTGTTTGCCCTGGAGGCCAGGCTGCCCAGATTTTGGAAAGGACAAGAGTGCATCATCTGCTCCATGACCCTGAAAGTGCCTCATTGGGAAAACCGACTCCAGTATGGAGCTCCTGGTCCTGAAGGGATCTCAGGAGACATGTGAGTTGGGGCATGGCCTGCAGAATGTGGGTCTTGGAAGGAATTGGCAGACCTTAGGCCAGGCGACAGCAAAGAAGCCCCTCAGTTTACTCTCTAGGCTGACTGTCAGGTAGGGCCACCTGGGGCCACCCATGAGAGATCAAAAGGATGAAAACAACACCTCCAGTCCCGGGATGGCAGAGCCTAACAGAGGGGCATTTTCTAAAAGATGAAGAGATGGAAAATGGTCAAAACTAGTATATTTTAAAGTTGAAATGAAAGCTTGCAAAATTTTGGGACTGTATTTTTGTGTAACTTGTGCCTAAAGAAATATTAGGTCATTGACTCCCTTCTACTTTTTTAGTTTTACTTTTTATTTTATTTTAGCAAAGAATCGGTTTTGCCAGCATTTTCCTCAGGAGCTGAGCATTATCCACAGCAGGGAAGACAAACTAATGATTCTCAGGTTGATTTTGACTTCAAGTCTGGGATCTAGCATTACTAAATGTAGAGGAAAATCATTTCTTGCTGTATTTTCCATGTGTGATTCCTTCCCTTATCCTAAAGGACCCGGTGATATTTGTTTATTGGTTTCATAAGCATCTATTTAAATGTAGTTTTTGTATGAAATACTTCCAGTTGCCACAGGGTGTAGTTTTTCAGAGAAAGCTGCTAGTGGCTTCACTTTCCAAGAATGTAAGTCATTTCCTTTCTTTGATTTCAGGGAGTTGATATTACACAGCATCTGAACTTTGTGGGGACAATTTTCCATAGTACATCTGTCATTAAAAAGGTTTTTGGGTTTTCTTCCTAAGAGCAGTGCATAAATTTAAGCCAAGCAATGTTAAAGGATAAGAAGTTTTTCAGCATCTAGAGTATTATAAGACTACTGTAGAAATAAATTTTAACACCCAATACCTACTAAAAGCCACCTCCAGATGGTACCCAGACAAGCTTATCCTTCATGCAAATGATCATTGGTCAGTTGCTTTGTAGCTGCAACTTCAGAAAGCATATTTACTGAAGCCATACTAATATTATTTTAATCATCTAGAATACATATGCAACTAAATATGATACATACTCATCATTGTGCTGTTGTTAACAAACAAAATGTAATGTGATTATGCAACACAATATTTTATATCTGATATTTTTTTTCATTCACTAGAAATAGATCCTTCAATCTATGACTTAAGGTTTGTTGTTCCGTCCGCCAGGACACATCAACATGGGCAGCGAACCTAGATGGGGAAGAATGAAGAGACAAGAGACACGAAAGGTGACAGCAAGATAAAAGTTCTGATCAAGCTGCAAACTTTTACTGTTCACACAGGGGTACTTATATGCTGGGGATGAAGAAGCTCTCTAATCAGCAATTGCTGGATGTGGGTGGTAAAACTGCCAGCTGCAAGATGTCTGATGATCCTGATAACTGCAGGATGTTCCAGGGAGATAGGTAGCTGCAGGATACCTCCCAGGCAGGATGTCTCCCAGGGGGCTGTCAGGCTAATCTTTGAAGGAGAATTTCCTTCTAGTCCGGACAGTTTGTGTTGTATGCTCTCTCACGGCAATTATCTGCATCTTAGTCACCATAGATGAATTTTTTTTTTCTTTATGTTAAAGAAATTATTTATTAAATACTATTTTGGTGTCTAGCTTCTTTGACTCAACAATGTTTATGAGATCCAACTACATCATACGGTAGATTTCCCTTTTCTATGTTGTATAATATTCTATTACATGACAATATCACAATCTATTGATCCATTTTAATATTGATAGACATTCATGTTGCTTTTGGTTTTGAGTCATTGTGAATAATTTTCTGTATAATAATCTTGTTTTTTTTTTTATTGATTGTTCAAAACATTACAGAGCTCAAGACATATCATCTTTCATACATTCGACTCAATTGGGTTTTGAACTCCCCAAATACATAATACAGACTCACTTCTGTTACATACTCACATTTTTACATAATGGCATATTAGTGACTGTTGTATTCTGCTACCTTTCCTATCCCCTACTATCCCCCCTCCCCTCCCCTCCCCTCCCATCTTCCCTCTCTACCTCCTCTGCTGTTGTTCAATTCTCTCCCCTTTTTCCCCCCACCCCCTTGCCCCTCATAACCTCTTATAATTTTGTGTATCACTGAAGGTCTCCTACCATTTCCATATGTTTTCCCTTCTCTCTTCCTTTCTCTCCCCCCATTTGTCTTAGTTTACTGTTAGTCTTTTCCTCATGCTCTTCCTTCCTGTTCTATTCTTAGTGGCTCTCTTACCATAGATGAATTTTAAAAAAGAAAAAAATAGTACCTCATTCTTGGGAGTAACTAGAGTTACAGGAATGCACCAATAGGTGAGTTTGTATACTCAACTTTAAGAATGTTACAAAAAAGCCATGTACACGGTCATGAACTTCAATACCAGTGATACAGGTTTCTGATGCTTGAGGATCAAAAGTTTTAGATTAGCCTTGACAACTGAGAAAAACCCTGTCATAAAACAAAGAATAATAAGATCTGGGAGTATAACTCAGTGATAGAGGAGTTAATAGTTCAATTCTTCATACTGCTAACTAAGTTAGAAATATGAAACAAAAATATGATTAAAATTAATACTATTAATATTTTATTATATAGATTCTCTCTAGCTGTAAATTCATCATAATTTTGCACAGGCATTAAAACCAGTGTTCTAACAGAAAGCAGAGAAAGCACAAAAAGTTTACAGGATAAATTATATTTTCAAATTAAGTCAAGTTTTGAACTGTAAATTGTTTAGATAAAATGAGAATCAACAGACTCCCGATAAAAATAATATTTCCTGATTATGTGTCAAAACAAGTCCAATGTTTAAATATTAGGAAATAAGACACCAATTAAGATGGGGTGATTTTAACAGCTCTCTTTCTGTTTGACATCCCAATTCTGCTTTTGTATGAACTGAAAAGAACCGGTATGGTGATGTGTTTTTGTAATTTCAGTGACTCAGGAGATTTAGGCAGGGAGATATCACATTCAAGGACAGCTTCAGCAACTGAGTAAATACTAAAGCAAGCAAGCAAACAAACAAACAAACAAAACCAAGACTGTGTTGGGCAAGGTGCACACAAACATAATCCCAGAAGGATGGGAAAATGAGACAAGAAGATGGTAAATTCAAAGTCACCCTCAGCCAAAGTGAGACCCTAGACAACTCAGTGAGACTCTGTCTCTAAGTATAATACAAAATAGGGCTGGGGATGTGGCCCAGGGTTAAGTGCCCCTGGCTTCAATCCCTGGTACAAAAAATAAAATAAAATAAAATAAAATAAAATAAAATAAAATAAAATGGGGCTGGAGGTGTGACTTTGTGCTTAAATGCCCCTGGGTAAGATCTCTGGTACAAAAGAAACATAAATTCTGCTTTTTTGAATAAGTGTCACTATCTAACATCCAAGAGAATATGAAAATATCTATAACTCATGAAACCTAGAGGAGGTGAGTTTTGGCTTTGAGATAAGGTAAAGTTTAACTTGAATTTCAGTAAAGTTACTTAGCAAATATTCTTGTGAGACTTAGCAAATATTCTTTCACACTGAACACCTATGTGAACCTCATCTATTATAAAAGGTACAATAATCATAAATGACAACATATAACAATTCTTCAGCTTCATTTATATACAGAAAGTAGATGATATGTTTTTACTCCTATGCTAGAAAAATGTAGAATGTGTTTCCAAAACTTTGAATATGGTCTCTTATTATTTTTTATGAATTATGTAATGCTGTTTGCTATCAAAGAGTATTAGTTAGGTGTCTGGTCAAGAAACATTTGAATGTTTTCATTTTTGCTTTCAGAACACTGGTACCTCCATGAGAACAAGCCCACAATACTTTTTAAATCATGAGTTATTTTGGAAAAAACATCCGGGTGTTTTATTGGCAGCCAGATTACAGTCTAAAGTTCAGTGTATTTACCAACATCAGCTAATCATATGCAGCAAAGATTCCAGGTGAACTGAGCCTAAATTGACGACCATCCCAAATATGAGCTAATAAGTTTTAGAATGAGTTAATTAGTAAAAGATAATTAGTTAAATTATTCACTATAGGCTGGATGCCAGGTTTTAATCCCATGATGTGCAGAGGTTGTATGAAAAATAGCAGTCATCTTATAGACAGTGATTTGTTTTTTCTTCATTAAAATTTTGGTGACTCTCTTAGTAAACTGTATTGAAGTATAGAAAAATATTTATACACATATATGCCTTTAATTGTGAAAATATTCTCCCACTACCTTATAAATTTGGTATGAATATTAGCACAATTATAAAAGCCAAATATATCAGTCCTGTCTCTAGGGTCAAGGTAAAATTGCAAATAAGTTTCCCTTTAATGTATTTATATTGTAGAGTATGGGGTACTGAAAAATCTGAAGACCTGGCACCATCCACCTCCTTGACACCAATTCTTTATGTTTACTATGTGGGATCTGAAATGGGAATGAATCTGTTCTTAGAATCTAGTGAGAAATAATGCCCACATTTGTACAGTTCTGGGTTGGAGCTGCCAGCTGTCTCAATGTGCACTGTCTCTCCTGTTCTTTGGCCCTGTTGAGAATATGTAAGACATAAAAATGAGTGGTTCAGGCCTTTCATCTTGCTGATGTCAATGAATCCATAGCTCTCAATGTGTAATTTGGATACAATAAACTGAGATATGCCTGAGACTTCAGGTAAATAGTGAATATTAAGATGGTTTTCCAAACATGTATGTATGTATTAATAAATTCATACTGTCAAGCCATGATAATATATTGAATATAGAGTTTTTAGTTACAATTTGTTTAAGCTCTTATTTTCTTCTTCTCCTTCTCCTTCTCCTCCTCCTCCTCCTCTTCCTTCTCCTTCTCCTCCTCCTCCTCCTCCTCCTCCTCCTCCTCCTCCTCCTCCTCCTCCTCCTCCTTCTTTTTCATTTAAGGACAGGGTCTTACTGAGTTTCTTAGTGCCTTACATTTTGCTGAAGGTAACATTGAACTCACAGTTCTCTTGCAACCACCTCCTGAGACACTTGGATTACAGGTGTATGTCACTGTGCCTAACTTTTGTTTTTCATTTTTAATTTGAATAGAAAAAAATTTAAAATTATACTTGTGAGTCTCTTTTTAGTGGTGAGAGGTATGGGGACATTGATGCCTAAGGAAATTGCTAATGAGTTTAAACCTCAAGCTGTTTTTCATAAGATCAGTGAACAGAAAAGTTAAATAAAAATTTAAACTAGGGCTGGGGATGTGGCTCAAGCGGTAGCGCGCTCTCCTAGCATGCGTGCGGCCCGGGTTCGATCCTCAGCAGCACCACATACCAACAAAGATGTTGTGTCCGCCGAGAACTAAGAAAAAATAAATAAATGTTAAAATTCTCTCTCTCTCTGTCCCCCTCTCTCTCTCACTCTCTCTTTAAAAAAAAAAATTAAACTAACTGTGATATCATTTCCATAAATAAAAATATATACATATTTATTCACAAATTGCTTTAACCTTATATACAGTGATAAGTGTCAATGCACTTCTGTCTGGGTTAGGTCCTACTATTGGAAAGAAATTCTCCCTCAATGTAAATCAACCCAAGGAATTTAATGCAATTCACAGCCACTCAAAATAATAATAATAATAATAATAATAATAATAATAATAATAATGGTAGGGGGATTCTAGAATTGTGATGCACACCTGTAATATAAGTTACTTGAAAAAGCATCACAGGAAAAATTTATACTCTCTCTCTCTCTCTCTCTCTCTCTATATATATATATATATATATATATATATTACACACACACACACACACACACACAAGTAGTGAGGGTACACAAGTCTAACACACAGTCCTTTTTTCTTAAATTTTTTATTTGTTGATGTAGATGGATATAATATCATTATTAGTTTGTTTCTTTGTTGTTTTCTTTTTTAATGTGGTGCTGAGTGTTCAACCCAGTACCTCACACATACTAGAAAAGCACTCTACCAGAAGATTCTGACCCCTTTTTTCTTTGATTTTGAGAGCCTGCTATCCTCTCATGTTTTTAATTGCTGGACTCCGCAGTTTTAGATGTGCTTCTTTTCACATTTTGACACCATTGGCAGCAGATCCAAGATCTTAAATTAGATAGTCCTTAATACAAAGTTTCTCATTTTGATTACTTAGTTAAAGATTAGTTTCCAAATATAGGTAGATGCAAACTATTATTGAATTAAATAGTTTTTATTTGAGTTTCTTTACAAAAGTCTTTTTTGTTTTTTCTTTTCTTAGGTCACTATGTTCTCAGGTTAGAGTATTAACAGGAGATGCTTTCAGTTCATGGGAAATATAATTTTTTTAAATAACAAAAAAGAATTTGTTGAATGAATACTAATGATTTTAATGGAGGAAAAAATGATTTGTTGAGACACATAAGGAAAATTGACAATATTAAAATCATATTTAGGATATAATAGAAAGAAATCATAATTAATAAAAGAATAAGTGCAAAGCGTCCAGAAAGATTTTTAAAAATTTGAAAATGCCTTCCCCCCATAAGCCTGCAGAACCATCATTGGATGATGATAGCAGCATAAAATATTTTAGGTTCTAAGGTAGAGACTAAAGAAAAAGAAAAATGTTGATGGCTTCAGAAGTTCTTTTTCTCCTTATGAGTTTTTTTTTTTTTTAAATTTTTATTACTTTTAATTTGGTGGGGAGATACTGAAAAACTTCCATGGCCCAGGGAGAATTGCCCCACCTCTCCACCTCCTATGCCCTCCACCCATATTTCATTTTTTTTTCTTTTTCTCAGTCCACCTTTGTCCCCTCCTCTGCCCTGTCCTTTCCCCAGTGACAGGACTTGGCAGAGGTCACTGTTGGGGAGGAGGAGTGAGGGAAGGCCTTTCTCCTGAGCCCCCTCCTCTGCTCCAGAGTTGGTTCCGTCCATCTCTCTAGGCAAAAGCTAAGATGAGGAGGAGGAGGGGGAGGGGTGGAGCAGGAAGAGGAGGAAGAGGAGGAGGGGAGGAGGAGGAGAAGGAGGAAGAGGAGTGGAGGAGGAGGAGGAGGGGGAGGAGTGGAGCAGGAGGAGCTGCTAACAAGAGGAGTTATAACATGGGAACTTGGCAGCTGCAGCCTCAGCTACAGCCTTGGTGGCGACGGTTAGCGCCCTGGGCAGCCGGCACCTGAGGGACCAATGACCGGAGCCAGTCACTGCGCCTTCCCTAGGGGCTGCGAGGGCGGGTGGGAGGTGGGCGGGTGCTCCGAGTTCCCACCCCGGGCTGTGAGTGTCCACGCGGAGCCCGGAGGAGCCGAGCGCCCCCAAGAGGGCTGTTTCTGGGTGCAAGCACCACTACCCAGTGTGCGGAAAAGGGGAGTTGCATCCTGGAGGCGCCATGGAGCTGGGGAGTAGGGGTTTGGGGTGGGGAGGGCGGCGGGGGGGAGAAGCGGAGTTCCTGGAGAGAAAGGAGGCGCTCTAGCGCCTCGGGAGAACTCTGGGAGAGGAGTCCAGGAGCCCGAGGCGCGGGAGGCTGCAGCCCCCGGTGCAGGCCAGAGGTGAGCGCCGAGGCGGGGGGGGGGGGGGGGGGGGGGTAGGCGCGGCTCCCACTGGAGAAGCAAGTGCCTGCCGTCCAGACTGGTGCGGTGTTGGAGACAGCCTAGGCTCCAGCTCTCTGGAGGGCAGCGAGGGGAGGCAGGACTCGGGAAGTGCTGGGGGTGTGTGAAGGTGAAGCGGAGTATCAGAGGCAAACACCAGCTGAGCCTCTAGGAGGAGGAGGAGGGGAGACCAGCCGCGCAGGTGGCCGCCCTCCTCAGCGCCAGGGGCCGGGGCGCCTCACAACACGGCCTGACAGGAAGGAGCTGCAGCGGGCAGGGCGGTGGAGGCTCCAGCAGAGCAAGCCAGTCCGCGGATGGGAGCCTGGTCGGCAGCGGTGGGTGCAGGAGCCTGGGGCGGGGAGCCAGGGCAGAGGTGGAGCCAGGGGCCAGGAGCTGGAGCCAGGGGCGAGGATGGCAGCGGGGCCTCTGTGGCCCCAAGCTCGCTCCCACATGACTTAACTTTCTGGGTGGGCATGTGTGCCAGAGGTGCGCTGGGGCCAGCCCGGGCAGGAGGAGTCCACCTATATTTCAGTTCAGAATTGTATTCATGAAGTTCTTGATGTCTAAAAAATTTTGTTTTATGAAAAGAAGCAACCACTCTCAACTTACGTTGTAATTAAATTATTCCTTTGAACATGGAATAAAAAAAGAAATTATTAAATTTATTTGAAGACATCCGAATAACATTTGGTTATGCAGTCTGCCTTTTTAAATATGACTTGCAAAATTGAAAACTGCAGAGGAATTCTAAGTCAATAGAAAAATCTCTAAACTTTTTTAAGGACATTCATCTCAAAATGTGGTTTTAAAATTAGGCACTTCACCATCTGACACAGGAAGAGAAAGATAAGAAACCAAATAAAATACTAGCAAAATCTGACAGAAACTCTCTTTCCAATATTAATCTTCAAATGAGAGACTCCATTTTCTACAGAGGGCTCATTTTTTAATATACAAGACCCCCCTCTCCTCCCCACTAAACTTAGAAAATTACACTGGTTTCTTGGGGCTTCTGCCCAAGTTTCTTCCTTATGAACTACTGACATTTCTGCAAACCTCCTCCAAATATTGTGAGAGATACAAGTGGCTTTTTATTATAAAAAGTAGTTGTGATTTAGGATTATCAGTGAAACCCCTTGGGGCTTTATTGAATCATGTCAACAGCTGTCACTAATAATATGTACTTTGCTGGCCACAACATAATGTATTGATAGGTATAAAACAATGTTATAAACTGGAAAAAATATGTTTTTTTATAATTTATATGCAGTCTTATGAATAATACAGAGCTCTTTGTGAGCATTATGGCACTGTAGATAATAAATTTACCCTGTTCTCTGGCCTGCCTTGGGAGTTGTAAAGCAGAATATATTGGTTCACCTTTGTGATAAGAAACAATTTTAGTATGTCAGTAGGTTCTAGCTAACATTTACTTCTGAGGTCTTAAAGAATAGTGTGCTCTAAATGGTTCTGGGAATGTTTATACTGGTTCTGACTCTCCTGGGTAATGTTTCTGTGAGTGATATGATCAGATAACAAGTGGCACTATTTCTCAAGTATTGATATTGTGATAGCTCTTGTAGTTTTATTGCCTGGAGTAGCTGATTTTGTCTTAACTGGATCTGTAGTTCTTTGTGTGTATTTTTAATATGATTTTAAAAAGTGGTTTATAAACTTGTGTACATTTTCTAAGTGATATCACCATTCTTTTTCAGTTATTTTTGCATGGATCAGGAATCAATAAGTCCTTATTGTTCTTGTTTTATCTTCTTGACAAAATACAGACACCCTTATAGGAAATGTTTCTCTTGAAACTGAAATAGCGATCAATTCATCACCACTTCATGTGTTCCAAATGGTAACAAGACATCTACATTGTTAGCAAATCATAATTGATTATATAAATTTAATTTAGAGTAACATGTTTACATAAACTTTGTGAGAATAGCCAAGATTTCTGTGTTTATTAATTTCTCCTACAATAACAGTAAAGGTGGTTATTTTTGCATAGGAAGAAAAAATCTGATATTCAATCATTCTTTTGGCTGATAACATACAATTGAATTTTAAACATGTTGTAATTTTCTCACAGGATAACAAAGAAGAAATAAATTTACAAGCAGCACTTTATTGAAAGTAATAGCTTTTCTACAAGGGGTGAAATATTTCATTTTGTTCTTATTTTCTTAAAACTGCATAGACTAATTCTGAGAAATTACTTAAGCACTTTCTTTATTTATATACATTTTTGGATATTAATGGGTCTTTATTTTGTTTATATGCAGTGCTTAGATGAAACCCTGTGCCTCGGGCTGGGGATGTGGCTCAAGTGGTAGCACGCTCGCGTGGCATGCGTGAGGCCCGGGTTCGATCCTCAGCCACATACAAAGATGTTGTGTCCGCTGAAAACTAAAAAAAAAAAAAAATATTAAAATTCTCTCTCTCTCTCTCTCTCTCTCTTAAAAAAAAAGAAACCCTGTGCCTCAAACATGCTAAGCAAGTGTTGTACCATTGAGTAACAATCCCAGCTTCAGGCACAAACACAGGACTTTCAGCTCTTTCTTGATGTGTAGAATTTCTCACCCATGCTTCTGCTGTCTTGATCTAAGTATCTATACATTTACTTCACACTGATACAGTTATTTGATGCACATACACAATACCATTTACTGCAACAAACAGCATGGTGTATAACTTAAATTCATTTTAAGCATTCAAGCTAATTAGAGTCAGAAAGCTATTAGAATAGGGCCTTTTAATCCACTGGTATATTAACCTATATAAGATGGGTGGGCTTTTTATACAAAAAATCCTGAGGTAGTCCTGAAGAATATTTGGATTGAAACAGGTGAAAAATAATGGTTGAGGCCCACTGCTCTTTTGTGTTTCACTAATATTAATGAAGATACCATTAGGAGCAGCACACTAGCTGAGCTGAATAAATATGGCCAATTTCAAAAAAAATCAGAATTTATGTAATACAGGACCTTTTAGATCACATCAGATTGACTCCTTCGGAAAACAAATGTGTAAGCCATGCAGCTCACAAGACATGACTTGGATCATTCACATTCCACGTGGCTTGTGAGGCCTCTGGCAGAAGAAGACCCTCAACACTGGCTCCCACAAAAGATATTCCTGCAGTCCAATACTGGGATTAGAAAATTGTAGTAAACTATGGTGAAAGCAATTTTGAAGACAGATGCCTTCTGTTTGTTTCCAGAAAAAAGACAGTAAGGGAAAATATGAGTGAAAAAGTCATTTTTCATGAACTCCTCTTTGTTTTGCTTTGTTATCATACCCTATAGAAGAAAACAGAATTCTGACTGTGAGAGGAAATCTGGACCTCTAGTGATTGTTATAGAAGAATAGGAAATGTTGACACCAAGGGTATGCTATCAAATACTTAGCATAGGACTGCCTACTTATTTGAGAGAAGGCTGGGTGATAAATAAAAAAATGCTGGTAAAATCTTTTCTTTTGGTTTCATGAAGCCTAGAGTTTTATTTAATGTTTGAGATCCATTGTGCTTTGAAATATAATCTTCTTAGCATCCCTGCCATAGGTTTATATGAAAGGTGATTTAGCGTACTGTGGTGGGCTAACATCCATTGCTTCTTTTTATGGGAAACATTTTCTACTGAAAAAAAAAACTGGCCAATATTTATTTTTTTAGTTTTTGGCGGACACAACATCTTTATTTGTACATGGTGCTGATGATCGAACCCAGGGCCTTGTGCATGCCAGGCGAGCATGCTACTGCTTGAGCCACATCCCCAGCCCCCTCAAACACACCTTTTATTTAAAATATAGAAATGACTGGCTTTACAAAGCCAGTTATGTAAAAAAATCCAGACACTTTAAAATAAACAGATCACTCACATTATATTTTCTACAAAAATCTTTTATTTACCATAATATTTAGAAAAATATAAAAGAATCGAATTATTTCACGTTCATACAAAAGTTAACCTTAGATAAAACATATATACATTTATGCATAGTGTTCTAGAGTGTACATGCACATACATATTCTAAAATACATAAAAGATTTCATCGACTTGGAGAAAAATTCCAGGATGTATCTAGTATTGATATTATTTAATAAACTATCATGAATAAGTAATTACAAAATCTTGTCTAAACTTGTGAGAAATAGTTTCATATGTTATCTTTATCCCAAGAAAATAAGTTTTCAGAGATTTATCAGAGGATAAATAATCTGTCATCCCTCACAGTCTTATCATGCATTCACTACTTTTCTTATTTTTAGCATAGATTCTCTAGTACTTAAGACTTCTTTCTTCATTTGTATATTTAGTTTTCCACTTCTACCTATTTTGTTTTTCTTTCTTAATCACTCTTTGTATTCTGTTTTTCTCTCTCTCACTCAAAGAATAGATTTAAATGAGACAATATATTATTTTTTAATAAATGAATATATTTTAGTTGCTTCAAGAGTATTTGCTTTTTTTTATAATATGTTACAGTTATTCTTGAGTATTACAAACTCCACGATGGAATATATAAAACATTTTCAACATATATAAACATGCTTTTTTATTTTTGTATTTAAATATTTTATTTTCTCTGAATTTGCTCACAATCTTTTATAACATAATTTTTAGATTTTATTCTAATATGTTATAAAAGACAGTAGAATGCATTGCAATTCATACTACACAAATGAAGTACAATTTTTCATATCTCTTGTACACAACAGAGTCACACCATTCATGTCTTCATACATTTACTTAGGATAATTACATCTATCTCATTCCATTACTTTCCTATCCCCATGCTCCCTTTCTTCCCCTTCCTCTCCACTGCCTTATCTATAGTTTGTCTATTCCTCCCATGCTTCTCTCTCCTTTCCATTACATATCAGAAATTTTATGTCAGAGAAAACATTCAGCATTTGGTTTGGGGGGATTGGTTTACTTCACTTAGCATAATATTCTTCAACTCCATCCATTTACCTGCATATGCCATGATTTCATTCTCTTTAATGATGCACAATATCCCATTTTGTATAAAAAGAGCATTTTCTTTATCAATTCATATACTGAAGGGCATCACAGCATACTACAAGAATGCAGCTGCAAAGATATTTATAGTAGCACAATTTAAAAAATGATTTTAACTATCAGATTATAAATGCTTTTTCTAAAAATCTGATATAAAGGTATAAAAACTCTACATGGTTTCTATTGAACATTGTGGATCTTGAAGGTGTTGAATATTTTCTTATATATTTATCATCAGAAATACTATTATTTCTACTAATAAAATATTTCTAAAATGAAAATATTAAATGGAGAAGCCAATAAAGTAATAGCCTTGTTTCATAATGTATTATGTATAAGACTTTGTGAATATTATAGTATTTTTTAGGTGGAAAACCTTAGCTAGATTTCATTTGAATCTTAGGTTATCTCACTTAGTAACTTTATAAACTATGATATATCACTTAACTCTGGGAATCTCAGTTTGATTATCTGTCAGTCATTAATAATTACTCTCAGATTTTTCTGGAAAATTTGAACATGCCCAATATTGTTTTCTTTTTCTTTTTTAAAAAATATTTATTTATTTATTTTGTAAAGAGAGCTCTCTAAAGTAAAGCAGCCCTGAAAAAATCAAGTGCTAGGGCTGGGGATGTGGCTCAAGTGGTAGCGCGCTTGCCTGGCATGCATGCGGCCCGGGTTCAATCCTCAGCACCACATACAAACAAAGATGTTGTGTCCGCCGAAAATATTAAAACATTCCCCCCCCCCTCTCTCTCTTTAAAAAAATATCAAGTGCTCTATACAATGTAGACATGTAGTGGTCATAACTTTTGAGATCAGAACTACATGAAGCTTGGTTTGTATACTCCTTCAATTCAAGTATTGTAAACAAGGGATAAGACAATGTTTTTATACCATGAAGAAGACATCATAGCAGGACAGGTAGACACTGCAGTCACTTATCTCCATGAAGTCCAATATCACATCCACCACATTTGCAAAAAGACATCTCATTACATTAAAACTGGTATATGAGATGTAACCTCACTAAAAGTCTCACCAAGCACAAAAATTTGAACACCATACATGGGAGGAAAGAAGCCAGGACCAGATCAAACAGAAACTGCTTGCATTAAGACCTATAACCAACCTGGTGATGTAGCTGAACCCAAAGAAAAATCAAAGCATAAGTATTGGGGTTTAGAGATAAATTTGCAAAAGGCTTAAGTGTTCTAAGGCAAGGAACCAATGTAAACCATAATTGTAACTATGGAGTTATAAATCACAATTTTAATCAAAAGGACAGAAAAACAGGCAGAAGTACTGGATTAAAGAACAGGATAGAGTTTTTAACTCATAATAGAAGACTTGACAATCCTTACCAAAGGGTTGAAGATGTCCAGAAATTTTCCTTTATGAAAATAATTTGTGGAAAGAATGAGTTTTTCATTTCTGAACAAAATTTTGGCAGAAAGTATAGAATTAGAGAAGGAATAGCAAAAGCACAAAAGTCAGAGAAGTAAGCTAGAGTCTAGTAAGATGTTCAGTTATAGGGTTGGGGATATAACTCAGTTGGTATAGTGCTGGCCTCACATAAACAAGGCCCTGGGTTTAATACCCAGTACCACCAAAAAAAGTTCAGTTACAAATTTTTATTGTGTTTATCATGATGTCATTTAGAATTATTATTAGTATTATTATTTAAATCAGGAATTAAACCCACAGGTGCTTAACTACTGAGCCAAACCCCAGCTCTTTCTTTTCTTTTCTTTTCTTTTTTCTTTTTTTTTTTTTGAGACTGAATCTTGCAGAATTTCTGAGACTGGCTTTGAGCTTGCAATTCTCATGCCTTAGTCTCTAGAGCCAACCAAGATTACAGGCATTCACCACCATGCCCAGCTTGGAATTTTTTTAAAGTTATTTTATTTTTATATATCAGGACTTCATCTGACAATGATTGTATTTTCTTTTGCTAATGTTTTGAATAGCATCTGTACCTTATACCACAAATAACCTAAAAACTCACTCTTTATATAAATATGATATCATCTTGGTGTGAGTGGAATGATTCTACAGTTCTTGAAGTGACTCCCTAAGTATGGTCAAGCATAATGTCAAATCTTTGATATTGTTCCATAAGAAATTTGGAAAAGAATATGGGACATTAAATGTATATTCTAATAAAATTAAAAAGCCTTGAAAAATATGTCCCAGATACTTGTGCTTTAATCCATTAGGAGTAATGTTTTAGACTGTATAGTTGAGAAAATAAATGTTGTTTAGAACCCCACATCTCAGTGATCCATTTTATCAATGTTTATTTCCCACTCTAACAGGTCTAAAGTGAACAAAATCTAATGGTCAGGCAGGTCTACTGGGTGGCTTACATCTGAGATAGTTCTCAGAACTCTGGGGTTCCTGCATTTCATGGGTTTTATGAATCATTTTTCCTCTACAATTTGTTAGTATCATAAGAGTACTTGTTTCCATCAAAAATATCCACCTTAGTCTCCCAGACTTTAGAAATCTTCACTTTGTGATGGTGTGCTGTGGGAGAGGTATTAGCTTTCAGAATCAGTTTCAGCCTTCAGCACACTTGTTTATGCTACTTGCCATCTTGAAGGATTTTTCCAGCATAAAGTATACTTAGACAGTTATTTTGTGTATGGATAAAAACTTGAATTTTTATTTAACTTGCCTCTTGGCTGACTCATGTCTCTTAACCAGTGATGAATTTCTATTAATAATTTTACATGAATAATAAATGAAAAGGCATATTTAATAGGAGAAAATTATAAGTAAAAATACAATGAGCCATTATGCCTTCATTAAGATTGCCAAATGAGAAAGAAAATAAATGTATTTTAAATATTTGTAATTTAAAATTATTGTACTTAAAATTTTATAGCAAACACGGTAACTTTAAAACTGTTTCTTTATCTTAATATGTATGATTGAAACTTTATAACTTAAAAGATTATTTTTTCAAACCTGAACTCAATGAATCACACCTCACCAGGTGCAAAACTCAAAAATGAAGGCAGAGAATTTGTATTTTAAGAACAAGATTAGGGGCTGGGGATGTGGCTCAAGCGGTAGCGCGCTCGCCTAGCATGCGTGCGGCCCGGGTTCGATCCTCAGCAGCACCACATACCAACAAAGATGTTGTGTCCGCCGAGAACTGAGAAAAAATAAATAAATGTTAAAATTCTCTCTCTCTCTGTCCCCTCTTCTCTCTCACTCTCTCTTAAAAAAAAAAAAAAAGAACAAGATTAAAAAATAAAAAAAATAGATGGCTATTATAAAACCTGGAAGATAATGTTGAAAGAATTCTTCAGAATGAAAACAGAAGATTGGACAAGGAGAATAAATTTTCCTAACATGATTCTAAAATGAGAGAAATGAGATATGGAAAAGGGGAGATAGAACATGAAAAAATAAAATTTCCTACTGCTGAGTGGGAATATAAATCTTCAAAGAGTTTAATGTCTTTCCCAAAGTAAAAAGTGATCATGAATAAAGGTGCCAAACCCACAGATGTCCCTGAGTTACCACCAGTCTCCCTGTCTAAAGACACAGGAGAAGTTGTTTCAAGTTTTTTGAGATAAGGTTTAAAACTAAACATCCAAGTCAGTTAACCTTTCTTTAAACTAGGAGCTAAACATAAAGACCATGGTGTCTACACAGACTTTATATCCTGTGATATTACTAGGTCTGTGTTTTAAACAATTTCATCTGTTGCTTTATGAGTTTTTTAAAATGACTGTATTCTGTAATGGAGTCCTTTATAAATTACCTGATAAATGTTGAATAAGAAAACGTTATCTACCATAGCTAGAATATCAATTAGGACATGGTGAAAGGCATTAAAAGTAATTAATCTAGAGAACTAGAAGTAAAAGTGTCCCAGAAATGAATGTAAATTTGCTAGTTTACATTTAACTTCTGGATTCTTACCATGTATCCATTAAAATATAAGATTTGAAGAAATGTATTTTTTAAAACAGTATGTACTAGTCCTTTGTCTTGGCTAAGGGAAGTCAGATCTCTTAAGACCACCTGAATTCCTCCTTGATATAGCACTAAATGCTGTGTGGTCCTGCACTGGCTTTGGCCTTGTTTTTCAGTTCCTACTGTTCTGTAGCACTTTTTTTCTGACATTATTTAAATAGTGCTCTCATTCTGGGTGGTTCTACACATTCTATATTATGAGACAAGCACAGGGTAATCATTAATTATTGAAGAAATACTAAGGCAAATTACTTCTAAAAAATAGATAAAGAGAGCTAACTATTTTCTTTAACTGTTTTAAGACCTAAATATAATTACTCAAAAATTTGTTCTTCATTTTTTTTTTTATGTCACAGTGGAAAGACGTGAGAGAGACACATGGACAGACACAGGGGATTTATAAAATGTTCTGAGGTTAAACCTTGTTGTACACACCCACTTCTCAAGTATTTGCTTTGAATTTTGATTTTTTTTTCTCTAACATATTAAATCATTAAGATTTGGTAAAAGAGAATGCTTGTTAGTTTTGACTTTGCATCAAAATTGATTCTAGATATTATCTTGCCAAGAATTTATTTATTTCATGATCCTCAGATTTTTGAGGCTTACTTAATATTCTTATCATCTTTCTCTTATGCTTGCATTACTCAGAGACAGAATTGCTATACTCTTTCATATGTATTTCTTAAGAGTAAAAACTTCAGAGTATTAGTTTGGGTATTAAAAGTATTTTAAATTAATCTCATGGTAAAACAACTCTAAATACTCCTTTCTATGTTTTTAGATTTTCAAATTGAGGTTTTCTTCAGAGCATAATTTACTGAATATTTGTGTTTCACAATAACAGAATCAGAAATTCCAGTCACTAAAAGCCATTTATTTAGTGATATATGTAAAATTTGGATTTTTAATTTTGTGCAGCTACAATAATATTTGATAATAATATTTATGATGCTTTCATGAACAAAAGTATATTACAAAAATAGATGTATTTCACTATACCTTAATAAAAGTGGACATGTACATGTATCATTATTTAAATGTTTATTTTCACTTCTGGGTATATTTTATCAATATTATTATAAAATAAATCATATAATATTTATAAATTTATGTTTATTTGTTTGTACCATATTTATTATATTATTGTTATATACATATTGCTGGTTAATACATTCTTTTTTTAAAGAGAGAGAGAGAGAGAGAGAGAGAGAGAGAGAGAGAGAGAGAAGAGAATTTTAATATTTATTTTTTGGGGCTGGGGATGTGGCTCAAGCGGTAGCGTGCTCGCCTGGCATTTGTGCGGCCCGGGTTCGATCCTCAGCACCACATACCAACAAAGATGTTGTGTCCGCCGTGAACTAAAAAATAAATATTAAAAAAATTCTCTCTCTCTCTCTCTCTCTCTCTCTCTCTCTCTCTCTCTCTCCTCTCTCACTCTCTCTTTAAAAATAAAATAAAATAAAATAAAATACTGGCAGGGCATGGTGGTGCAGGACTGTAATCCCAGCAATTTGGGAGGCCCCAGGATTATAAGTTCAAAGCCAGCCTCAGCAAAAGTGAGGCCCTAAGCAACTCAGTGAGACCCTGTCTCTAAATAAAATATAAAATAGGTCTGGGGATGTGATTCAGTGGTCGAGTGTCCCTGAGTTCAATCCCTGCCAAAACAAAATTGGAAAATGCCATATAAAATCCCTTTAAATCTCTAGTTCTCCCGTAAAATTAAAAAACATCCAATTGAAATATTTTATTAGTCACTCCTTTTTCTGGATCACATCTGCATTAAGGTACACCAGTGTGGTTAAATGACCCACCACCAATGGGTTTCTGTTAGTATCTTCTTCTCCACTATTAGTATCTTCTCTGTTGTGGAACCTGGCAAATTGCCAGGGGGTTAAAGAGTACCACAAACTCTCATCAGAAACCTTCCTACAGCCTCCATGCCCATTCAAAGCAATTTCTATTTTTACAAATGTTTGACAAGTTGAGGATTTTGTCCTATTCTGCATTGGCAGATGGAGTGTCCCAAATCTAATCTATCATGATAATCACAGGATTTTTTTAAGACAAACTCCTTTATCATCCCTCCCCTCTTCTGACCTAGTACATCTAGGCTGGGTTCCTGAAACTTTTATTTTTTCAAGTTCTCAAGATGCCTCAATACAGAGCTAGATCTAGGAATTACAGCCTTGCTCTGCTTGAGAATTCTCTTGACTTGGAAATTACTTCGCAGTATTGCAGGTCATTCTCTCTAGAATAGAAGTCCCTGTTTATTGGCTTAGCAACAGGAACATACCCACAGTTGCCAGAAGCTTATTGATAGGCAGAGGAATGTGCATGGAAGGACTGTGTTTCTTAAGCTTTTCCAGTTGTTTCTTCTATAGAGAATACCCTAGCATGATTGCAGCCTTGATTTTGGCTGAACCCTGATTGAAGGAGGCAGCACTGATGAGACCCACTTAAAGCAGTCTTTACCACCCATCTGCTTGTCGCAGAGGTCCTGGGAGAATTGGAGGCCCTTACTGAAACAACTTTGTCACCTACCTTTGTCAGAGTTTTCCTTGTGGTTCATTTCATGGAGATGGACACCAATTTTGGAGGCAACTCAGCCTGGTCTTGAATGTAGATGCCTTTATTTCTTTGTAAATTTAAAATTATTTAGTTATTCTAAGTTGTCATATATGACAGCAAAATGCAATTCAGTTCATAGTACGCATATAGAGCACAATTTTTCATTTCTCTGGTTGTACACAAAGTAGAGTCACAGCATTCGTGTTTTTTATATATGTACTTAGGGTAATGATTGTCCATCTCATTCCACCCTCTTTCCTACCCCTGTGCCCCTCCCTTCTTCTCTCTCCCCTTTTTCCTATCCAAGGTTCCTCCATTCCTCCCATTTTCCTGTCCGCCATTATAGATCAGCATCCACATATTAGAGAAAACATCTGGCTTTTGGTTTCTTGGGATTAGCTTATTCCATCCATTTACCTACAAATGCCATGATTTTGTTCTCTTTTATTGCTGAGTAATATTCCATTGTGTATATAGGCCACATTTTTTTATCCATTCATCTACTGAAGTGCATCTAGGTTGGTTCCACAGATTAGCTATTGTGAATTGTGCTAATATAGATATTGATGTGGCTGTGTCCCTGTAGCACTCTGATTTTAAGTCCTTTGGCTAACTAACCCCATGAGAAATCCTGAGTTAAAAACCACCTAGTTAAGCTCTTGAATCTGCCAAAAACTGAGGAGTGGGTTAGCTGGTCCAAAATGATAAGAGAACTGTCTCACAAGACTTTTGTTGCTTTTCCTCCCCTGCTAGAGACTTGGTTTGCTTTTCTTTGGCTCCCATTCATTTAAAACAAAACTGCTTTCCTACCAAAGGAAAGAGTATTTGCTGGCGCTTCCTGTCTCTCTAGATTAATTGCTCACTGCCCGCACCGCTTTTGTACCCTTTCCTGTGACCCTTCTGAAACCAAGGTGGTTCCCTGAAGGCTCCAAAGGTGCCTGCATGCTGTGCCTCTGCACCCCCTTGCCCTTAAAGTTTGGCAATCCCTGCCCTTCAATTCTAAAGCAAGCCTGTAGAGCAGGTTTCCCCAACCCTTGCTCCAGGTTAGGCCCTTGGTAAAAATCCAACTCCACATTCAGTAAATATCATTTTACTCTCCAAAATTTCCAGTTGTTTATATTTGCATAGATCACCTCTGAATGAATCCTAAAAGTCAACAATCGTTTAGGTGGTTGAATAGCTAAGGGATGGGGTGGAAGGGAGATAATTCATGGTGCATACAAAGTGATTCTTTTGAACTTTCATACTCTATATGTTTATTACCTATTCCAATAAATACGATTCAGATTTAAAAACACCAACACAAGGCTGGAGTTGTGGCTCAGTGATACAGCTTGACTGGCATGTGTGAGTCCCTGGGTTGGATGGATCCACTGCATATAAATAAATAAAATAAAAGATCCATTGACAACTAAACACACACACACACACACACACACACACACACACACACACACACACCCCTGAGCTGTAAAAGAAAATTCCATTCTGATTCTTTTTTTTTTTTTTAGAGAGAGTGAGAGAGGGAGAGAGAGAGAGAGAGAATTTTTTTAATATTTTATTTTTTAGTTATCGGCAGACACAACATCTCTTTTTTTTTTTAAAGAGAGAGTGAGAGAGAGGGGGGGACAGAGAAGAGAGAGAGAGAGAGAGAGAGAGAGAGAGAGAGAGAGAGAGAGAGAATTTTAACATTTATTTATTTTTTCTTAGTTCTCGGCGGACACAACATCTTTGTTGGTATGTGGTGCTGCTGAGGATCGAACCCGGGCCGCACGCATGCTAGGCGAGCGCGCTACCGCTTGAGCCACATCCCCAGCCCCCTCAAAATAAGTTTTAATGTGGACTTAATACAAAACCCTAATCACTACAACAGTTCTATTTTACTCTAAATCTTAATTTCTCAAATTGCACATTCGTGTCACAATAATTTTCTTTGCAAAAGACTTTTTAAGTCTATTTTTTTATCCCAGAGTCCCATATCCACCATTACTAAAAAAAAAACACAGAAATTAATCTTCACTATTTTCATCTTATGTTCAATCTCATAGGATTCAACCTACAGAAACCATATAAATCAGACCTACAACATAATTATTTTTAATTAAGATGTAAGCTAAAGTTATATCTCCATATAAAAACCCCTTCAAAAATATTATACCTTGAAGCTCCACAATCACTAATTACAAAAAGCATAATAACTAATTATATATTCAGCTATTGAGACAAACTATGTAAAGCAAACCCAAGTGCAGGCTATTTAGTGTTGGAATTATGGGCTGGGAACCACATTAGTTGAAACACACTCTTAAGGAGAAAGCATGTTCCATGTCCAAATAAAACTGCAATGCCAGCTTTCATTACAAGAGTGTGCACCCCCAATGTATCTATCGATTTCAAGGGATTTGAAATAGAAAGTAATCATTTCTTTTAGAGGTGGCCACAACAATTCTGTCTACATTTCTGTATCTGTTCTAGGTTCTTCATTTCTCCTACTCATACATGATCTCTCTCTAAAGCAAATACATGGTCAATGTTTCAAACACAGAAAATAATGAAATCTGGAAAAATAAGAGATCCAAAATAGCCAAAGCAATTCTTAGAAAAAAAGAGTGAGGCTGGTGGAATTACTATTCCAGACTATACTACAGAGCAATACTAACAAAAACAGCATTGTATTGGCACCAAAATAGACAAGTAGACCAATGGCAAAGAATGGGGGACACAGAGTCTAACCCACAAAACTACAATTATCTTATATTAGACAAAAGTGCCAAAAACACAAACTGGAGGAAAGATAGCATCTTCAAAAATGGTGCTGGGACAACCAGAAATCCACAGGGAACAAAATAAAATTAAACCCCTATCTCTTTCCATGCACAAAACTCAACTCAAAGTGGATCAAGGACCTAGGAATTAAACCAGATACTATGTCTCTAATAGAAGAAAAAGGAGACTCAAATCTCCATCATGTAGGATCACACCCCAACTTTCTTCATAAGACTCCTGTAACTCAAGAATTAAAACCAAGAATCAATAAATGGGAGAAATTAAAATGCTGCATTTTAGCAAAAGAAACAATCTGTGAGGTCAATAGAGAGTCTACAGAATGGGAGAAAATCTTTAGTACAAGCACATCAGATAGAGCACTAGGATATATAAAGCACTCAAAAACCTTAACATCAAAAGAACCAAATAACCCAATTGATAAATTGGCCAAGGAGCTAAACAGACACTTCTTAGAAGAGGATATAAAATCATTCAACTAACATATGAAAAATGTCTAACATTTAAATAAATGCAAATAAAAATTGCTCTAAGATTTAATCTCACTCCAGTTGGAATGGCAGCTATCAAGAATACGAACAATAAGTGTTGGCAAGGATATGGATGAAAAGGCACATGCATACATTGCTGGTGGGACTGCAAATTGGTGTAACCACTCTGGAAAGCAGTATGGAGATTCTGGGAAAACTTAGAATGAAACCACCATTTGAACCAGCTATCTCACTCCTTGGTTTATTCCCAAAGAACTTAAAAACAGTATATTACACGGACACAGCCATATCAATGCTTATAGCAGCACAATTCACAATAGCTAAATTATGGAACCAATCCAGATGCCCTTCAATAGAAGAGTGGATAGGGAAAGTTAGTATATATACACAACAGAACATTACTCAGCTTTGAAAGAGAATATAATCATAGGTGGCCACAATAGAATTTACTGGTAATAGAATTACTGGTAAATGGATAGAGCTGGGAGAATATAATGCTAAGTGAAACAAGCCAATCCCAAAAGAACAAAGGCTGAATGTGTTCTTTGCTATGAGAATGCTGACTCATAATGGCATTGGAGTTGGGGAGAGCATGGGAAAATTGGAGAAAATTTAGGGCAAATGGGGGGAGGGGAAGGGAGGAGGCAAGGGAGGAGGAATGATGGTGGAATGATTTAGACATGATTACCCTAAGTACATGTATGAAGACACAAGTGGTGTGAACGTACTTTGTGTACAATCAGTGACTTGAAAAATTGTGCTCTATATGTGTAACATGAAATGAATTGCATTCCGCCATTATGTATAACAAAGTAGAATAATTTAATTTAAAAAATAGTAATAAATAGTATGTGAAATAAAATGATCTAACAATAGATAATTATTTGGAATGCAAAATTATGAACCATGCTTACTTTATTCAAATAATAAGCCTGAAAAATGCAAAAGCAGGGCATAGGTTATAAGTCTTGTTGGAACTCAGAAGCCAAGGGAGAAAGGAAAGGTCTATGCAAAGCACCCAGTGAAATAATCAGGGTCCTTATCAACACAATTGCTATGATAAATATATTTTCCTCCCAAGGAGAACCGTTCATTCACACTTCAAACAAAATTTACACTGTGGTGTAGAGGGCATATATCCTCACAAATTTCCAACAGGTTCATAAAAAAACTTGTAGACAAATGAAGGTTTGCATGCATGGTATCTGTCCATATGTCCATGCAATACCCAATCCCCTGATTTTTCTTCGCTTCCAACTCGCATCCAGGAAGAATCACACACATGCATGAGCATGCAGATTAAGATCAAGATCACAATTGCAATATGCACTCAGCCAAGCAGACAAGCAAAATCTGTTCCAGTGAATTTTCCTCCTCCAAGAATCTGCCCTTTGAAAACAAACAGAATTTTGCCCTGCTGTAAGGAGACTGTGCCTGGAGAGGGTTCCAGAGAGGAATTCCAGTGCAATTCAGCAGCCACTGCTAAAAATGAGTATAGACTGGCTTGGTGAGTAGAAAAGCACAGTCTGGCTAAGGACATTTACCTGCACTATTCTAAGATCAACATTTACCTATTGGATCCCTTAAGTGTCAATCAAGTAAGTGGCTCCTCTAGGAGATTGGTGCACATGCTCTCCTAAGCCTCTTATGAAAACAAATGAAGATATCACCCACACTGTGCTCACAAGCTTGGGCACAAGTACACACACACTCACACACAGAACCTTGCAACTCTGCCAGCCTGGATGCTTAATGCTTAGGATCCAGCATAAAAGGAAGAAGAAATCCAAACATAAGTAAGCTGTGTAGGGTGATCCTGGCTCTTTCCTGGCCACCTCTCATTTTATTTACTACCCGTTACATGCACATCCCATTGTTTGGCACCTTGGCATTTCCCACCCTCAATCCAGGAGCTAAAACTC
Source organism: Ictidomys tridecemlineatus (assembly GCF_052094955.1). Classification (NCBI taxonomy): domain Eukaryota; kingdom Metazoa; phylum Chordata; class Mammalia; order Rodentia; family Sciuridae; genus Ictidomys; species Ictidomys tridecemlineatus. The sequence goes on from NC_135490.1 coordinate 47,595,306, forward strand.
CACAACAGACTGCTTTCTCAGGTACAACCCCACCCCAGCCCCAAATTGACAGAAAAACCTCCTTTCTTCCCTCCACAGTTTCTTCTTTCAACTCCTCTAGCAAAACATTTCCTATTTCCTACTAGCACATAAAATAGAACCAAGTCATCCACTACTTCCACTTGCTTGACTGAGCATTAGGTAATGAGTGCAGTCTTAATCTAGCAGCTGAGCTCCAGGTGGCCTTCACACATAGGTCCTCTGTGCCTCATCAAAATTCAGAGCCCAAAGCAAATTTGTTTTACCAATTTTCAAATGAATTAATGTAGCTGTTAATCTAAGTGATACACATATGAATCAAACACTGAAGAAATTTGTCCTATTAAAAATATTCAATACTAATCTAAACTAAACTCATTCTTCCTAAATCTACATTGAAAACCTACATACTCTGCATATTTCAGTAGATATTGACTTCTGCATTCAGTTATGAATGGTACACTTGCATATGTCATCATGTATTGATTTTATCATACATCTGTAAGACCCCTAATTAAAAAATTTGTATCCAAATACACACCTAATAAACTTCTATGTTTCAGATCTTACATATTTTTTTACCTATACATTCTTATGAATATTTATGTTTCTCAATACCAATATTCTTCCACTAAAATTACCCCTGACCAAAATTGAAATGTTATGTTACCTCTAACTTTACTCCATTATCTAAAACTAATTTTATGTATAGAGTTGATACAGCAGTACAGATATATAGGGGATAAACATCTTCTGAGAATCTCAAAACTAGATGCCAGAATGATCCCTGGGCAATATTAAGGCAGCTATGTAGGCCCTGTGAGGCATGCTGTCAACTTCCAGGAAAATCAACATGCTCAGAATGAGGATATGTTTCTAAATCAAGCTCTGTCTCCTCAATCCAGGGAAGATGCACATAACCAGGCCTGTCTGGATACCTGATCCTGTATGAGTTGGTAGAACTTTGTCAACTTGTGGAAATGTAACAGGAAGATGGGTGCAGCCTCCATCTCATGGGGCCCTTGGAACCACCTGTTAGGAGAAAGTGGTTGCCAAGGCAGTGACCACATCTCACTTTCTTGACTAAGGGAGTGACCTCACCTCAATTCCTAGGCCTTGGAGCTGACTAAATTTGGAATCCAGGTAGCTAGGCACCCAGAGCCAGACAAAGTTCCACTCTGCTCACTTGTTTTGAATTATCAAAGACAGAGTCATACTTTCTTGGTATCTACTGAAAGGTGGATGAGCAAATGCCATTAAAACACTGAGAACGGCCCTTTCCTGAGAATGAAGGTACAGGATCCTCACAGGGTCATGACATCTGTGGTGAGTTTGCTCAAGGAGACTAGAGCTGAGAAAGGACAGGTTCTTGCAGGTGAACATAGTTTAACCCACCAGTCAGATGACACTTTGGATAGACACAGAACCTCTCCAGGTGTGTGTGTGTGTGTGTGTGTGTGTGTGTGTGTGTGTGTGTGTGTGTGTTTATTTGTATTTTGTCTCATATTCCCTGAGAATGTGCAGGGAAAAACATTTGTTTGGTTTTCATTGATTGTATAGTAGTGAGTCAGCTCTATTTTTTAATTTTTTGAGGAATCTTCAGTCTTCTATTACAGCTCTACCAATTTACATTTCCAACAACAGTGGATGAGGATTCCCTTCTCATTACATCTTCTCTTCTGCACTTTTTATCTTTTGTCTTTCAAGCAAGTGTGAGATGATATCTCATTGTAGTTTTGACTTGCATTTCTCTGATTGTTAGTGATACTGTGCAACTGTTCCTGTGCCTGTTGGCCATTTGTATACATCCTTTTGAAAAATTTCTATTCATTTCTCTTCATTTTAAAATTGGATTACTTGTGGGGTTTTTTGCTCTTGAGTTGCATGAGTTCCTAATGTAATGATAGCATTGTTCATAATAGCCAAGGTATCAGAATGATCTACATGTCTGTTGACAACGGATATATTAGAAAGATGTAAAACACACACACACACACACACACACACACACACACAGAGAGAGAGAGAGAGAGAGAGAGAGAGAGAGAGAGAGAGAGAGAGAAGGTAGTGTTATTCAGTACTAAGAAAAAGAAAATCCTGCCATTTTTGGAGAGCAAATAAAAGATTCATCACATTATACTAAGTAAAATAAGTTAGAAACACCACATAACCTTAACTATATGAGAAATCTAAAAGAGTAGATATTATAGAAGCAGAAAATAGAATGGTGGTTGCCAGAGGTTGGGATATAGAGGAGTTTGAAGATACTAGTCAAAATATACCAAGTTTCAGTTATGCAAATGGATGCATTCTTGTGCTCCCCTGTAGAGCATGGTGACAGTAGTCAACTACACTCTTTAGTATACAGGAAATTTGCTAAGAAAACAGATCTCAAAGTGTTCAACACCACAAACACACATATACACACACACACTGTCACACAGAGTAACTGTGAATTCACAGATGTATTTATTAGCTTTATGTGGTTATTGGTCCACAGTGATTGTATGCATGTGTGTGTGTGTGTGTGTGTGTACGTATATGTGTATGTACCAAATTATACAACTTAAATATATAATCTATTATATATATTTTAATTGCTCGGTTATACTTTAATAGTGTTGTTTTAAAAGTATAAAATACAAGTGCTACACATTATATCTTTATATTCATGCATAGAATTCAAAAGTTCATATACCTCTTGGCAGTCTAACAGTGTATATGATATTTTGCACACAGATTAATACACACACTGGATGTTCTAAACTGGTGAAAGGAGGGGAACAAGGTGCATGAGCTAGTCTGCTAAAACATAAGAGTAGGGGACCTGCCTTGTTGATATGTCCCCAATCTGAGGATGATCAGGCTTTCATCTTTTTTCTCTATTTTTAGGGCAGAAAGAAATATTGACACTAAAAGGACATCCCTCTTGCCTCTTTGCTCACCTGAGCTTTCTGGAAGACGCAGTGTGATTGCCCACTCCAACAAGCATTTTTGGAAATTCAATGTAACCTAGAGTTAAATAATGTGATCTAGGGTTAAAATATATGGTTTGTATGGAAGGCAAAAACAAAGACACTATGGTTTTTTTTTCTTTTTCTTTTTAGCTTTCAAATATTTGATTGTGAACATTTTCAAATACACAGAAAGAGAAACATTGAAAAGCTTCTTTCTGAAAATCACACTTCTCCCCACTTCAAATGAAGAAACAGTGGCATCAAAACTGCCCATCTACTAGGTGGGATCATTATGGTTTGAATCCCTCATCACCTGAGACTGAAGGCTGGACCACTGCATGACCAATTTTGACACTTTGTTCACATTTTTAGTATAATTATAACTGCAGCCAATCTCTTTTTCTAGATAGAACTTGACTATTTATCATATTTAAAATTATATTTTATTATGGTAAGTACACTGAACATAAAATTTATCCTTTTAACAGACTTTTAAGTGCACAATCGAAAATGATTAACCATTGTATAATGTACAGCAGATCTCTAAAACACACCAGGAGCTGGTGGAGGCAGGGGTGCATGGGTAGGAAGACATGTGGAGTTGCTAAAAATTGTGAGTTTTTTTTTTGTTGATTTCAAATGCTCAGATCTGGGGTTTGTTAATCTGCCCTACCCCGCTGCCCTGAAGAGCACTTGTGGCTTTAGGGTCATATTTGTTCTCTATTTTTCTACCTAGGTCTCCATCAGAATAGTAATCTATACTGTATTATTTTATTTATATAAACTTTGAAGCCAAATGTTTAAAAAACTAAATCAGTCACATCTTTGCCTTGATGTTTACATTTCTGTCATCAAATATGAACTGAATATTCCCTCATGATGTATCATCTTATATGCAAATCTTTTACTTTTCACTCAGTACAAAGATATTCCTTCAACATTTTCACATGACTGACAATGTTAAAATTGACCATCACCAAGTGGAAAGAGTATGATGACTAACTTGTTCTGCTGTAGATTCTCTGGTGTTTATACTAGACATAGGCAGTGTCTTCAAAGAAAAAAAGATAAAAAAAATTCAAGTTGATTTGAGGCCTCTGTTTGCTTTATCTATTTCTGCCACCAATCATTATGCTTTCCTTCAAAACAGAAGTTAATGAGATCTGTTTTTCAGGTCATTTAGTTTTTATTTGTTTAATTTTTGTGATCTCTCAAAGACTTTGACTGCTGCCAGTTTTCAAACCATTGAGATTATAAAATGTCATTGCAAAACTGAAATAGCAAATATTTCCTGAGAAATTCAGTGGAATTCAAACATTGCAACTAGAAATAAAATATAAAAAACTGGATGTTACTAGTCTCTAAATGGCAAACCAAGATTTTAGCCATATATGCTGGGAAGCTGTAATTCAAAGACTTCTGCTATGAGTAAAATTTTTTTAAAAAAATTGTTTATTTCTTTCATTCTCTTCCTCATGAAAAAGAATATGTGTATTTTCTAGATCAAAACCAGAAAAATGAATTTTTACAACAAATTCATAATTTACATTTTTAAAATATTCAATATATTCATATTGGGTCAAATAAAGAAGATAACAACTTTCTAATATATTAAAAAGCCCCAAATATTATTACAGATCATATAGTCATGACCTTTTATGGGTTGGGTTTTTTAAAAAAATCATTGTGGCTAAATGTTGCAATTCAATTTTTTACACAACCATAATAAAAAGTAACACATGAATTAAATGTAGTTTTGAATATGAGGACATTTTTAGAAACTTCAGAGCAGTGATTCTGCAAACACATGAAGGATACTTTGAATGCTATCATTTGCTATTAACAAATGCCCTTATCATTTCCAGGAAGTCAGTACACAGCTGTTCCCTCTAGCACATAATGACTAGTACTGTTCAATACTGTGGAGGATACTTGGCTGACAGCAATCAGTGAGCAGGCATACAAACACTAGCTAGGCTAATTTTGCAGTTAAAATAAGAATGAAAATGTTTTCAACAAAGATATCCTATTATTATTATTTTAAATTTAGAGTTCCCTATATTAATTGCCAGTTACTGATAAATGTGTTTGCTTGCAATTAAAAGTGGTGCAACAAAGAATTGTGTAGAAGACAGATGCTGGTGACATCCTGCAATCTCTCTTCAGTCCAGTCTCCAAATGACTTCAGAACCTAATATTCTGTTTTCAATAGCATATAGGTAGGAGAGGAATTTTGCATGCAATTAATATTCTTTCCTTGTATTTAGGTACATGTTTTTTAGTAGTAGCAGAATACTGCAAACCAACAAATGCAATAAAGACAAAGAGTGATGAAAAGCAGAGGTTTTTATTCTTTCTTTTTTGTGTTACAATATGCTGAAGAGGAATATTCATCTTCTCTTCAAGCAAATACTCATTTAAGGACAAAAAATTGATTAATTATGAATCCAAAGGCAAAATTCATAAAATACCATTTTACTCTTCATTTTCTCCAAACAATAAAATCAAAAGGGTGTGTGTGTGTGTGTGAGTGTGTGTGTGTGTGTGTGTGTGTGTGTGTGTGTGTGTGTGTGTGTTTCTTTACTTCATACATAACTTTGGTATTTTTCCCTTGACTTGTAGTAGTAAACAATAACAATTCTAAAAATCATTCAATAAATGAATGAATGAAAAACTTCTCTTCCAAAATTAATTAGGATGCTAATAAAGTTTGCATTTTAACTTATAGATTTATGACCTTGGGGTTGGTAAGAGATAATCCTTTGTACCTCTTCAAATGCACTGTCTGGAGTATTTAGATCATCCTCACACATGTTCCCATGTCCCTGCTTTTCTCTTGTTCAACCTTTGTAATCCTTGCCCACCATTCTTAGGGTCCTTTTTCCTTAGGAATCTTGCAGGGCCATTTTCCTCTTTGTTGGTTTGACAAAGCCACTTTTTTCCTTCATTTTTTAATAATTAGTTTTCACTGAGATTAAACAAAGATGTATAGAATTAGCTTCTTTTTTTCCAGTATATTTTTCCATTTCATCCAAAATATAGTTCAAATTCAAACAAATAAAACCTGAAAGAACTTCAGTCTTTGCAAAGAGACAACAGGACAGGAATGATGCTTATGTAAGCTCACTCCACAAGGTGCCAGGGCCATGACAATACCTGGCAAGTGGTGAGCCTTCAGTTGAGTGTCTGGTGAGTGAATTTAGCTTATCTTCTGGCAAGTACATTTTAGACACTTATTATATTCCAGGTGATGAGGCTGTGATAGTGACCAAGATCCAATTCCCTGCCCTCAGAAAGATCATAACCTAGATAGAGCAGCACTGTACCATAGAAATGCCAACAATAAAATTCAGCTCTGTGCAGTTCACCATGGTAACCCCAAGCCATGGGTGGTTACTGAGTAGTTGACATTTGACTAGCACAAGTTAGAGACTTTTCAATTCTAATTAATTTAATTTTTAACTAAAACACTGAAGCAGTGAAAAATAGTTTTCCATAAAATATACCTTTGTTGTCTAAGTAGACTACATTTATCTTTAACTGCTACATCATATTACCAACTGCTTGTTTTGTACTATAATACATAAGTTCAGAACATGTATCATTGTTAGTATCTTATATTGATTACATGCTACAATGATAATATTTTTAGCATATTAGTTTAAATAATGTTATTAATTTTTCTTTCAAAAATACAGCTAATCAACCAGATTGATGTCTAAATGGCTTGTGTAATTTTTTAAGTTTGGTATTGCTAACATAGGAGAAGACACAAGGGAGTAAAAACAACTAACAACAATAGCAACAAATAAACCAACACATCAAAAACATCAAAAACTCTGAAAAGTCTCCATTTGTTCTATACTCCCTTATTCAACAATCATCATCTGATTTCCATTTATAGAACCTCTGAAAAATTAATTTCTCTGTACTACTTGTCCCCCTTTTCTAACTCCAAAGAACATTTTTTGGTGTTTACCGCTCATTGTGGCATACCTTGAACATTTCTTCCTCCTTCTCATTCTCTTCCTCTCTTGGATTCAGAGAAAGAGAATGCCATCCATTTTCATAGGATATCATTGGTCTTTCATAGGATCCTATTTCTCTTAATGTGTTCTTCATTAATGTTTGGAATTTTCCAGCAATGTATCCTTTTCTCTTCTCTTTTCACACCTTCAACTCCCTTTAGGTAAGCTCATTCCTAACTAGGACTTCATCTCTTATCCAAGTAACAATGACTTAAAAAGTGAAGCTGTGTCTCAGACATCTCTCTGGAGCTCCAGTATATATCATCTGTATTTCCTGTTAGTTGCTCAACATTCTTAACAGTTCGCCTTTGTATCTCATATGCCACACTATGATAAAAAAACATGGCTGCATTGATTCTGGACCCTCCCAAACTTATTTGTCCTCCTGTGCTTTCTGTACAAGTTGCACTTCACCTCAGGCCAGAAAGCTGGGAGTCATCTCCCATGCTTCCCATATACAGTCAGTCCAGTCAATTGCATCTTGCATTAGCATTTCATTTCTCTGGCTTCCTCTCTAATGTTCTTGTACTGGTAAAGACAGCTGGTACCTTCATTTTTCATTCTTAGGTATTAAAATGAGAAGCCACATAATTTACCCAACCCCAGGCAGTTCCTCGGCCTTTGCTACTTCTAGTGAATGGATCCTTAGGAAAGGAAAATTGATCCTGTAATCACTTGTACTTAGTGAGTCTTTAGCATCTACTGCATAAAGTGCAAACTTCATGGAATGGCATAGATGTCCCTATGAATTATGGCTCACATCTACTTTCCTGGCCACAGCTTCTGTCTCTGGTCTATGACTGTGCCCTAGCCTTAGTGAACCACTGGTATGTCCCTCCATAGGCCATGCTTTCACTTGTCTCTGTCTCTTTGTAAAGCCAGCCCTTTCTCATCTTGTACCTGGTGAACTACTCCCATTCTTTTTCAAGGATTGATGCAATTATTTACTCTTTCAGGAAGCCTTCTCTGAATTCCTCATGAAGCACTGTACATAATTTTCTAAAAGCCACTCTTCATACTGTGCTGTAATCCTCAATACTTGCTTTCTCCCTGAGCAGAGAGTGAATAAACTAAGGACATGTATCCCATACTGAACTCACCTTTACATCTTCAACATGAACTATAGATGTGGATTATGAAACTATTTAGAAAATTGAATGTGATTAACTTACCAATGTCTAAAATATTTTTCCTGCACTCTTTGTGATGCCAAATGACATGGCTACAAAAAAAAAGTTTTTGTAGGACATAAACATTTTGGAATCATAAGAATTTTCAAATAATTTGATTCTAACTGGAATAATAATTTTAAAAGATATATATATAGATATATATATATATGTATATACATATATATATAGATAGATATAGTTATCTATATATCTATATATCTATGTATATCTATCTATATATGTTTATGTATATGTGTATCTATATCTATCTATATCTATATATCTATATATCTATATATATCTATATATATCTATATATATCTATATATATCTATATATATCTATATCTATCTATCTATCTATCTATCTATCTATCTATCTATATATATATATCTCCATTGATGAACACCTAGGCTGTTTCCATAGTTTGTCCATTTTGAATTGTACCGTTATAAGCATGGGTACGCATAAATCCCTATAGTTTGATGATTTTAATTCTTTAAGAAAATTACCTAGGTATCCTTAGTTCTTGATACCATTGTCATAGCATTACCTCCAGTGTTTGGCTAATGATTAGTCTGCATTGAATCCTGTGACTTTCTGTCTTCCTATGTCCAGCATCAAGCCCTGAACATAAATGCTTGGGATCAACCTGGCATACAGAGAGCTGTGTCTCTCTCCAACCGACCCTTAAATGTGAGAGAGCATGAAGCAAATTTTAGTATGGTAAATTTAGTTGAAGTATAACCTGAATAGACCTTTTAGCAGATATTTATATTACTACTGACAACTTAGAAAATCATTATATTAGAAAAGTGGGTTACAAAATAATAGAGAGGCTTTTGGAATAATGAACATGATTTCTTCTCTAGTTTTGCTTTTTTTTTTTAAATCACAGATTCTAATTTAAAAGCAAAACATTAAGTATAGTTTGCATCTTATTTCTCTTTTAACCTGAATGGAGCACTTCACCTCTGAGAAATGAAAATGGAACCTAATATCAGAAAAATTGAATTTTCAAGGTAATTTTTTTCCTTACATGAGAAAATGTGTTCAATTGAACACTAAAATACCAAGTCTCAAGACTATTTATATAGACTGAGTCTTGATATTTTTAAGTTATATAGACTTGAGGTATTGATATTGTTCCATGTAGAAACATTAAATATCTATCAATTTAGTGCACATTTTAATACTTTGGAAGAGAAGTAGTCTCTTTATCATGGTGCTCGTTTCTGATATTTTAAAACCCCAGGCACATAAACAGCAATTCAATGATGACTTATCAGTATTGAGAAGGGACATTTGTGTTTCACCTAGACTATAATGGAAAAATACTGGCAATATTTTTCTAGAGTTTGCAGTACTTCTATACTTGTGGTTTAATTAGGGAGCATGGAAGGAGGTAAGGTTTAAATTCTGGTTACTTTATAGGAATTTAGAGAGAAACAGGCTTCAAGGTTTATTTGCTTCAAATGACTCAACTCATAGGGCAACTAAGTTATAGTGGTAGGTAGATTTTTAGAGCCATCCCTTTAGGACATTCTCTCTGGATTTAACCCACCATAATTCAATATGATATTATCATGATCCATGCCTTAATCATATTCACAAGGGTCCTACTTTCAAGCAAGTTGATGCTCTGAGGTCATCGAAGATCTTTGAGTTTTTGGAGGACACTGTTGAACCTATCACAATGCTATTTAAATTTTTCAGAATTATAAATCTCTCTCTCAGCTAATGAATAGGAAAATTAGAAAGGTGGGGAGAATCTTTATTTGAATGATGTTATTTAAGCTTTCATAATTCCATCTGGTTATTATATCCATAACCTGGACTGGTTTGAAATTTCTGTCACTGCTGTTAAAAGCTCACATTAAGTGTATGTTATTGCACACTATAGTCTTGCATGAAAAAGAATTTCTGCAAATCTGGCTATCATCTGTGCAAGTCCCTAACTGGATTGCCTTACTATCTATGATGTTTTTGTTTATTTTCACTAAAGGCAAAGCACTTCAAAAATTGAAGGTAAATTTATGAGCAATTACAATGATTGGGGGAATAACTATTAAATTCACTATAAAAGTAAAGTATTAGAAAATGTAAAATATTAGATATGATATTATAACATTAGCCTATTTTTAATTTTTTTCTTGCATTATTTTTTATTTGTTCTAATTAGTTACACATGACAGAACAACAACCTTGACATATCATACATTTGAATCAGATGAGATATAATATCTCATTTTTCTGAGTGTACAGTTTGCAGAATCATATTGGTCATGCAGTCACATATATACACACAGTAATAATAATGTCTGTTTCATTATACTATCCTTCCTATCCCCCAATTTTCTCCCCTCCCTTCCCATCACTTCTCTCTACATAATCTAAGATATTGCTATTCTCTCTTTTTTTTCTCACATCTTCATACATGTGTTTTGTATAATGATGAGGGTCTCCTTCCACCATCCATGCAATTTCTCTTCTCTCTCCCTTTCTTTGGGAGGCTCTTTTATTAGTAGAAATTTTAATCTGGTATAACATGTAAAAATAAAACAATTATAAATCTATATTGTAGAAAGCAGTTATCCTATTATTAAGAAATCCTTTTCATGTGTTTAAGATTAATGTTAGATGCATTTTGAAAGTTGTGATTATCAGGAGGAAAGTGTATGAAGCATCATAATTACTCACATGATATCCACATGTTGATAGACAAATGTAAAGAGGCCATGAGAACCTCTAAGAGTGTGTTAACACTTATTCTCCAACAGAAAAGCTTATTTAGGAGTAATAGAAAGTTCTGAGTTTACTGTAAGTCTTGCCATTTACTTAAAGAATGTTCTGAATAATTATTTCCAATATAGCTTTTCCAAACCTAAGCCCAACTAGCATAGTGCCTAGATAGATGATAATAGTAATGGTAATTATGAGTATTTCTGCTTATTTCTGTTAACAGTACATTTTGTCTACAAGTCACTTTATTTTAATGTCCTCAAAACATTGATGATTTTTTTTACTTATAAAATTTGAGCATATATTTTTGTAAATATTTTCTCTCTTATAAGGGGTTAATATATAAGAATGTCCTACAACCTAATAACAAACAAATAAGTGAACAGACAACAACAAAAATCCAACCAGTTACAACATGGTAAAATGACTCTAGTATATTTTTCCCTAAGAGGACAAATTAACAACTATCAGGTATATAAAAATGTGCTGAACATCACTAATAACCAGGGAAATAAAGATTCAGATCACAGTAAGATATTATTTTACACCTGTTAGGATGAATATTTTGTGAAAAATAGGTAACAAGTATTGGGAATTATGTGGAAGAACTGGAACACTTCTACATTGTTGCTCCAAATGTAGAATGGGGAAGTCATTATGAAAAACAATATGAAGGTTCTTCAAGAAATTAAAAATAGAACTCTCATATAATCCAGCATTTCCACTTCCAAGTATGCTTTCCAAAAAACTATAATAAAGATCTCAATGAAACCTGCCTTCTCATATTCATTTCAATATTATTCACAATAATGTTGAGACTCAGAGTGTAACACCACAAAATATGGCTCCTTGGCAATTGAGAAAATTACAAAAGCAAAAAGGTGATTGTGACTTTTCCACATTTTGGTGTGAGCTTGTCATAAAAGAATTCTTTGACCTAATTCACATGAAGCAGGACATAAGACTCTCATTATAAAGGGATCCTCTCCTACACTGAGAAGCCATAAAAGAGCATGAACCGGCAGACTTTTCTGGGTCTTCCTCCCAGTATGGTGTCATACTCTTTTTGTCCCATCACAGTTCTATATAACTTCACATTCTTCATCAAATATAAGACCTTGTTTCCCCTCAATTTGGGGACCTTTAATTCTAAAAGGTCCTATGATACACAAAATATTGGTAAAATAAAGTTGTATTTTTTTTATTTTTAATCTGTCTTTTATTATAGAGGTGTCAGTGATGCCTCTTGCAATGGTGAGGAAAAGATATTAATTTCTCCCCAGTAGCCATTATTTGGGAACAACCCAAGTAACCATTGGCAAATGAGTAGATAAAGAAACTGATATACACATTCAATTGAATATTATTATTCAGCCTCAAAACAAAAAAGGAGAAAATTCTGCCATTTGCAACAGCATAGATGAACCTTGGTCACATTATACTGAGTGAAATAAGTTAGTCACAGAAGGAAATATTTTGCATAATTTCCTTTTATATGAGGTATCTAAAATTGTCAAACTCATAGAAACAGAGAATAGTATGGTGGTTGCTAGAGTCTGGGGAGATAGAAAATGGGCAATGTTCCTCAGTAAGTATAAAATTTCTTATGTGAGATGAATAAATTCTAGAGATTTGCAATATAACACATTACCAATAATTACACATGAGATTGTGTGTTTTAAAATATGCTATAAATATATAATTCATGTTAAGTGTTTTTATCAAACAAAACCCAAGAAAACCAAACTATGTAAAACAAAAGAACACAATAAAATTGCAATGGCTGTTTTTTAGTATTTTAGTTGTGGAGGTAGTTTCATTAGGATGCATATGTTCACACTTAACACTATGTATATTTCATTGTGTGAAATTTTTGTACATTAATTTTACCTCAACAAATTAAAATTAAGTAATAAAGAGTAATAAAAATATGATTTTTAAGTCTGCTAATTTCTATATATGTAAAGATTCAGTGGTACAACAGAGGTTAACCACTATGTTAAGCTTTAGGGTTAACGCCTTAGGCTTAACATTCTTATTTAAAACAAGATATTTCTTTTTGTATACAGGAAAATAAAACTATATTGATGTATTTATAATGAATTATATTTCATAATTTTTAAATTAAATTACAATGAAAATAGTAACACTAAACAAGATTGTTGATATAACAGTGTGTAAAACAGACATAAGTAAGTGGTAAAATATCAAAAGATTTTAGTTATTTAATTTTAAATTTAAATAGACTTTACATAAATTATTGCATATTGAAGATTTCTAATTTTTTATGTTTTATTGGTATGTTATGATTATGCATAGTCTTAGGTTCTATTATGCCATACTTGAACATACATATAGAATAATTTGATGAATCTTATTCTCCGGTGCCTTCTTTTCCTTCCCCTCCTCCTTCTCCAATTCACTTGCTCTACTACTCATCTCTCTTCTACCATTGTTATCATTATTTTAGTTAGTGCATTATATATACATACACACGTGTTTACATATATTCATATTTCATTGCAACATATTTCTACATGTCATGGTTTGATGTATTTCATTAGTTTGAATAAACTCAATGTTTTGGGCAATTCCACCACTCTAGTTTTCTAATTATTACCTCCATATGAACCAGCTTGTCACATTTTTTTTTTTTTTTACAAACTATTGATCACACTTTGACAGAAGTTTAGATCAGGGTTTGAAGAAATTTTAAGGATGGTCTCTGGAATTCTCACAGACTGGTTTTCTGATTGTGTTATCTGATCATCTTCAGTGAGATGATCAAAACATGGTATAGTTACATCATTATCTCCCTATTTCTTTTCACCACATTCCTATTAATAGCATAAGATAAATGGGTTTCTTTACTTTTAAAATTTAGATATGAGAAAATTTACTGTTTGTTGTGCAGTTCAATGAAAATCAACAGATATGTTCAGTCATGTGAGCACCATTAAAATCAAGAGACAGAATGATTTTAACAGCCCCAAACATTTCCTCCTCCTCTTTATAGTCAATCTCTTTGAAACCATTCATTAACTCATAAAACCCATTGATCTGTTCTCTCTCCTGATAGTTTTGCCTTTTCCAGAATGCCATGCAAATGGAAGAACATATTTGCAGTCTTTTGAGTCTTGGTTCTTACATTAGGCTAATACATTCAAATTCATACACATCGTTACATGTTTGATTCTTTTATTGCTAAGTACTATTCTGTGAATATAAAATTTTTTAATACTTTCATTGATTTAAAGGCATTTAGATTGTTTGTACCTTTTGGAATTGTCAATAAAGCTGTTGAAGTATCCACACACAGGTTTTCTATCAAACATTAATTTCTATTTCTCTTGAATAAAAACAGTACGGTAGGGTCCTGGGTCATATGACCATTATGTATTTTAGTTTGTATTAAAAAATTGTTTTACCAAGTTATACCACTCTGCATCCCCACCAGAAATGTGTGAGGTTACTAGTTGACGCTTTTCTATACTCAATTTATTTGAACATCACACATCTCTCTTTTTTACAAAATGAATGTTGAAATCATTTGCCAATTTTAAAAATTGGATTGCTTGATTTCATACAATTGGATTGATAAATTTTTATGTATTCTGTATATAAAGTATTTAACAGAAAAAGTGACTCGTGGATATTCCTTCCCAGTTTGTGATTAGTTGTTTTATTCTCTTAAAAGCTTTTCACAGGGCAAATGTAACAAAAATATTGATGATATCCAATTTAGAATCTTTTGCCTCACTCAAAGTCACAAAGATTTTCCTCCTATGTATTTTTCTAAAAGTTTTATGGTTTTACATATTTTTATGTTGTACAGTAATCCATTTGGAATTAGTCCTTATGTAAGATGTAAATAAATTAGTATAGAAAAGTGTCATATTGTTAGATATCAGGGAATTATAAGTTAAAACTGTGGCACGAGGCTGGGGTCTGCATGGGCGACACAGCAGCAGCTTCCCTCCCTCCTGGAGGTAAGGCAGCGGGTCTGGGCTCCCGTGGGCGTCACCCTGAGTGTCAGCTGCTGCTTTGTTCTTGCCAAGAGGTAAGGCAGCCGGGGCTTGGGGGCCGGCGTTGGCGACCTCAGCGGCCTCCTTCTTGGCAACCTCAGCGGCCTCCTTCTTGGCGACCTCAGCGGCCACGCCACCCGGCGTGGCCTCGTTCCTGCCGGCCGGCCGGCGGGGGTAGGGGGGCCGGCCGGTGGTGGGGACTTCAGCGGCCTCTTTCCTGCTAAGGCCTCTTTCGTGGCGGGGCTGAGGTCGGCTTTGGGGGCAGCTAGGGCTGTGGTAGCCACGGCGGCGGCAGCTTCATTCCAGCCTCGAGGTAAGTCAGCGGGGCTGGGGTCCGCTTGGGGGGCAGTAGGGGCAGCGGCAGCTTCCTTCAGGCGGCAAGGTTGGGCAACGGGGCTGGGGTCCTGGGGGGTGGGCAGTTAGGGCACTGGGGCGGCAGCTACGTTGTTGCAGGGTGTCCGCGCTACTGGTGTCCGCAAGCTGCGGGGCCTTTTGGCTGCCCCTAAAACTTGGCAGCTGGGTAGTGAGATGTCTGTGGGCTGCCTTCCCCACAAAGGGCTGCAGAGCTGCGTGGACGCCTGCAGCAGCAGCAACAGCCGCAGGCTCGCCTATGAGGGCGCAGACATTTGTTGCAGTTCTTGGGGCTTTGTTGTTTTTCCTTGGGTTTTTACCCTTCTTTTCGTTAATTTTAGATAAAATGACCCCGGTGATGTAAAGATAGAGCAAGGAACATTGGTGAAGTGGGGAGCTTTGCAGAAAGTGCAGTTTGGATTCTGCTTTTCCATTGGTGATGGCTGGATGAATCTTCACTGCTGGCCCTGGAAAAGGCTAGGGCAGCTTGTTAGTTGAGTTTTAAATTTTCCAGTGTTGTGTTTAAAGGTTTTAAGTGCATAGAAGAGGAATGTTCACCTTAAGTAAGCATATGAGCGGATAACAGGGAATGTTTTCCTCTGGGAAAGGGAATTTGGTAGCTCTGACCCATGTCAGTCTGTGAATATTTAGACCTGTAGTGACTTTTTAACATTTTTCATAAAAATCTGTTATTTACAGTGTGTCATATGTTGTTAATACTCCTTGCCTTAAGTTCCCCAGCAAATCTTTTTCATGCCTTCTGAGAAAGTAGACAATTGATAGATTATCCAAGGAATGGAAAAAAACGTGAGTGGGTTATTTCCACAGTCCCTGAGAGCTGGCATTGTAAGACTCATCCTATCCCCAGTAACATTTTCATACAATAAATGTGAACACTTTTGAAGCCTTTTTATAAAGATACAATTTGGGAATGATATTAAGATAAGGAAAAGCTGTTAATTGATTTCTTAGATTAACATGTCTTCCCTTTTCTCTTTTCTGTTCAGTGGCCTCCTTCCTGCCGTGGCCTCGTTCCTGCCGGAAAACTTGGAAAACTTATCACCTAGAAAACTTCATGAAGATGGCCAGTGATAAGCAAATGTCCGATGATGATGACAGCCCCAGCACCAGCACTGGCAGTTCAGATTCAGACTAGCAAGACCCTGCTGCTCTAGAGCCTGAAGATCATGAAGAAAGAACCTTCTGCCACCCAGTGGAAGAAGACCACCAAACTCTGTAGCAAAACTGCTGGTGCTGGTAAGTTATCCACTAGTGCTAAAAGGTAACATTGTCAGGTTGTCTTCCAAGCAATTAGATGCTTCCTTTTGTTTCCTTTTGTGAGTTATACTCTTGAGTAAAATTAGCATGTGTCCATGTGGGTGTCAGTCCAGGCATCTGTGGTGGCAGCTTCATAAAAGGAAATGTGTCACTTTTCATGAAAGGAAATGATCAAAAAAGTTTATATTTGCTAAAAAATGTTGAATGTCAGGCCTTGGCTTTTTTTGAAAACAGATTTTAAATTTGCTTAGTTTTACAAACAAGTCTTTAAATCCTGCATAATAGGTATAATTTTTTGTAGTTATAGTTATCCCTCCTTGTTCTTGTGAGAACAAATAAAACTGGAAAGTAGCCATTAACAATCTCAGGTGTCACTTTGCTGTTAAAACTTTGCACATCTTTAAAACTCGTGGATGTTCTTGACATAGTAGTGAAAATCAACAGCAGGAAAAAACATTTTGTTGGTTGTAAGTGAAAGATTATTTGTTTCCTGCTGACTTTTATTTTCTATGATGGCAAAAAAAATCCATCAATGGGACTCCATCAGTGATAGTGGTTGTATTGAGTAGAACTCTTGTATCAAACATAAAATGTACCTATAGCATTACCTAATGTTGATGTTTTGTTGTTTTTCATTGATCACAACTAAAAGGAAAAAAATATATAAAAACTTATCAATTATTGTATTTTATAGCGATTCATGTTCTTATTTTTCTATACATTTTTACCGTCATTGCACCATTAACCAAACACTAATGAACTTGAGAATATTATATTGAATAGCAGCAGTCTTTGAAATAATTTAAAATTCTTCTCAGTGTGTTGTAATCTTATGGAGAGAAAATTAAACAACTTTTGAAAACATTTTAAATTTCAAGAAAATCAGAGAATGCTCTTTTTCCCCTTACCTCAAGGCCCTCTTTCCTCCAAGAGTATGAAATTTAAATTTACGTGCTGTACCTAAGATCAGAGAAAAGAAATGGTTAAGATTGCTAAAATAGTCCTTGGAAGTTTTTCATTGGTAAAGGTATTTGTAAATTTTAAACTTTTTTTTTAAACAGATAAAATATTGACAAAACTATTAATGTACTCTTGCAATAGCTTTCTAATTTTTACCACAGTAAAAGTGTATTGAAGTCATTGTCAAAAATATTCTAGTGCTTTTCCTCCTTCCGTTTTGTCTCATTTGCATATAAGCTTGAAAAGAGAATTTCTTTGGTAAGAAGAGTTTTAAAATAGATTTTATATCCTTTTGTTGAGCAGTAGTGAAGGACTTTCTCAAATCAGGTGTAAATGACTTATCTATTTACAGTAGCAAGTGAGAAAAAATCTGTAATTTTCTGTTAAGGAGTTTGGGTTATGCCTCTGAGAACAAAGAGGAAGCAGCCATGTTAGCATTACTGAAGGCAAAACCAGCCTTGCATTTACCTGCATGATGGTAGAGGGCATTCTGATTTTCTGGTTATTCTGTAGACTGTCTCAAATCTTTTTTGTCTGTTCCCATTTCACTAATGGAATTCAGAAGGATTTAGCTGAAGTAACCCTTAATCCTCTCCTAACTGCAGGTAAGAAACAAATTTTGTTGTTTTGATTTCTAAATTTTGGAACAATATCAGGAGATGAATGTATTATCCTTGTATGTATGTGCAGCAGAAGAGGCTAGCTATGTTTGCTTTCCTAAAGCTTTGCAAGTGCTTTAAACAAAAATTGCCTAGGTGAATTAAATTAGGAGAAAAATACTATTAGCATGTATCATATATTCTGTACTTATGAATATAGTGATCTTGTGCTTCTTGCTGAGATTTGTTTGAGTGGTGTTGATTTTTCTGTTGTTTTTCTGTGGAATATATTTATTCACAAGTATTTTGTAGAAACCTGTAAGGTTTTAAGTTTTAAAGTTAGTGCTTGTGTGCAATCTGAATTGATTTTCCAAATTTAGAAATTGTTAAATATGGTGTTACAAAATGTAAAATAATTAAACAGGAGTATAGTTGTATCTGTTTGATTTGTTCAGTAACTTGCCTAAAGGAAAAATTTTATGTGCTAAGCTATGGTTGTAGTTGTTATTTTCTAGAAAACACATTGTTGGAATTATTTACATTTTAAGCAAATATCCTAATGACTTGGGAAAATTCTTAGCAGTAAATTAATTGGAATTGTGGGAAGAATCAAATTCAGTGGAACTCAGAATTTAAGGTTGGTTGACAAATTGTATTAAAAGTAGCTGATTGATTTTTTTTATTTCTGTTTTATATAGTGTTTTGTTTATTTTTGAATGGTGACTGTGTGGTTGACAAAATTTATCAAATTTAGAGAGCAATATTATAAATAAATTGCATAGAAGTATGTGCTCAAGAATGAGAGGGGAAGGGATGCTATAATTAAGAAAGTGTTATGATTTGATATAAAAATATTTTGGTGTTTAACCTGTGTTTTTGCTACAAATTCTGTTTGCTCATGTTGATCAGCACCATCTCTGAAGTCTACTTGAGACATAATAAGGAATAATCCATTTTCTATTTATTGTGTTAACCAGATCCCCAGATAAAGGGGATCTGATCCTGATTTATCCAGTGAATTAACAGTTTTGCTTATATTTGTAGTCGCAGCCATTTCAGTTTAAAAAGGAGACATGAATGTGAACTAATTATAAACAGAGTGGTATTTTAGATCTCAAAATATTACTTAAAAAGTATACTGCTCAATAGTGTAGCCACTAGCCACATTCTGACTATGGACCAGGATGTTGTGGTTAGTTGAAAATGTGATATGCTGTAAGTGTGAAATGCATACTGGATTTTGAAAACTTAGTACAATTTGTAAAAGAATAAATATTTTAAAGATATTTATTACATGTTGAAATAATATTTGGCATGTTTAGTAAGTGTTTTAAAATTGTATTTTTATCATTTTAGCATAGTTATTAGCAAATTCAAAATTACATGTGGAACTTGCATTATAATTTTGTTGAACAGTATTGCTTTAGAGAAGAAGTAAATCAGTATTTCTTTTAGCCTTCTAAATGGTGTGTCAAGGCAGGGGCTCCCTCCTTGGCCTGGGAAGCCTTGGATTCCAGGCCAGTCCTCCTCAATGTCCCACTTGCATCCTGGCCCTGTGAGCTGTGTCTGTCCCCTCTCTCCTGGGCTGGGGGGCTATGCAGTTCAGTTGTGAGCCTCTCCTATGTGTGCATGAGGTGGCTTTGGTGAGCAGGTGCTGACACTGAGGAGGCTTTCTCTGGGCCTCAGCTCTGGAGGCTCAGGGAAAGCAGGAGGAGGCAGGAGTCGTCTCTCCCCACCATAGCCGATGGCAGCCATACACCTGCTCGTCAGGCCACCGTCACTGCCCTGGAGTCTGTGGACAGGCACCGGGAGTCGGGTCCAGATGTCACCTGTTTATGGTCTCATGGTGAACAATGGACTGAGCCCTGGGGACCTGGGTTTCTTCAGGTGCAAAGTGGGATTAAGAAGGGCACCACTCTCTGACCCTCGGGCGGCTGGTGTGAGAACCATGAGTAGAATCTCTGACACTATTTGGAAGAGAGAATGTGGTGTGTGTGCTAAAAGGAAATATGGGGGCTGGGGGGCTCAGCAGTGGAGTGGGTGCCAGGTGGGCACCAGGTGGGCACAAAGCCCGTGGTCACCCAGCGTTGCAGTCAACCCAGCAGCGAGTCGATGGTGATCCACTCAGGAACTTTGCAGTGCTGCCCCCCTCCATGTCCTCCCCATGTGGCTGTGCTGCCTGTTCTGCTGCCTCCCAGGGGTCACACCACACCACCCCATCAAACTGCTACCCCTGCCTGGCAGAAGGAGGCCCTGTGCCATCTCTGCTTGCATGGAGTCCTGGGAGTCAATGGGACCAGGGCTTCTGTGGACAGGCCGCCGGGCAGCAGTTGTATTCAGTGTGTTGGAACCAGTGGATTGTGGAGGCTGGTTCTCTGGAAACCCAACTCTAGGTTAGAACTCTCCGCTCAGAGCAGTACAAGTGGAAACTGGGTCTCCACACTGATGGACATGTTGCATCATACCTACCAGGGAAAGGGACAATGACACTGCTTCTGAATACCATGTGCCCTCAGGTGTTAGGGTGGCATCTCCTCCTCGAGTTCAGGCCACTGGATTTGTGTTAAAGTTGGCCACAGATTCATTGTGGGCCTAGACAAGGCCACCAACTCACAGAGCCTCAGAGTCCGAACCGAGGAGGAGGAACACCCCTCTCTGTAAGTCACAGGGATGTGCGGAGGCCACTGGTGGAGGGAGTCCCCGCAGCCACGCAGAACCCTGGCGGAAGAGGATATGAGCCATCAGGTCTGGAGGAAAGATGGCGTTATTTAAATGTCAACAGAGAGACACGCGTATTCTCACACAGCGACCTGGGTCCTACCTAGAAGAGTGCGCCTGGCCTTGGGGAGGCTGGCCCTGTGTGAGGAGCTGGCCCAGGTGTGGGGGACAGGGCCAACAGCTCTCACCTGGAAGCCAGGGAAGGAGGAAGCACGGGGGTCTGGTGTGGCAGAGGGGCCCAGGGCATTGTTCTCCCTGTGGTGGGGCAGGAGACCAGGCCTGGCCAGGAGACCACCACCGAGTGGAAAGTCCTGGGGGTGCAGGCAGAGGAATGGTGAGCGTGGGCCAGGGTCCCCAAGGGTGGGTGTCCTTTCGGGACCAGGAGTCTGGCCTGCTGCCGCGCTCCCTGGGAGACTTGGTGGGGTCCCTGACCAGGCGCCTTTTCCTCAGTGCTGGCCACGGAGTGACTCACCAGCCTCAGCACAGCAGCTCTTCCCCTGCACCCCACACAGCACCACTGAGATCCTCCCATTCTGATTTCTGAGTAAAAAGTTATTCCAGGAAGAAAGCGCTAGACATGCTGCAGCTCAGGAGAGACTCTGGCATCCAGCAAATCAGAAAATGCATATACGGCCCTTGGGGGCATAGACAGTCCCAGTGAAAGCGTCTCAGGGCAGGTGGATGCAGGGGCATCCAGAGCATGGGTCAAGGCTGGTTGTGCTCCACAGGGTGAGGCTGCCATGGAAGTGGGTGTCCATGGGAAGGGGAAGGATTCAGAGGATGCCAGCTCCTGTCCGAGCCTGATGGGCTGCCATGTGCGGTGCAGAGCAGGTTGATTCCGCACAGCCACAGGGACTACAGGGCAGATGGGTGGAGGTTGCAGGGAACAGATGGACATCCAGAAATAGGACAAATTATCAGAGCATACCTAACATTTTTTGAGCCAGACCGCGGTGCCAGGCACTGGTCTACATAATGTGCAGCCCAAGTCCCTGTCTTTAGGAAGCCTCCGGAGGCAGATGTTGCTGTTGTTGCAGGCACAGGGGCTTAGAAAACTTCTGCAACTCATCTAAGGTCCCACAAGTGGAGAGTTCAGAATCCAGATCAGGCCTGGTTTGGCCAATGCACCTTCCTGGTAACTGCTGCTGACCTGTGCGCCTCCGAGGGACATCTTAGGCAAAGATCTGGGGACAGACAGGTGAAGTATTTCACCCCTGCCTGACATGGTGCATTGGTCCGAATGACTTTCAGATTTTATGCTCCACCCTGACATGGTACACACTAGGGGAAGAATCAGTGATGCAGATACCAGTGAACAGATTGATTAGAATAGAGGAAGCCTGATTTGGGAACCAGTGTGTTGTGTTAGGAGGGGGCTGGCCGGTAGCTGCCAGGTGTGGCTGCCTTAATACAGGATGAGAGGACACACCTGAATCTTGATCTGGACCACATGGGGCCTGGTAGTGGTGTGGAGCAGAGCTGAGAGCCCAGTCTCACCGTGCTCCCGGAGCCCCGCCCCACGGCACTCTTTGTTTCCCGCGTATTCGTCCACTCTACAGACAGCGTCTGCGTCCCTGCATGGGCAGAGATCTCCACTGGGGTGGGAAGGCCAGGGCGTAGCCATGCTCCTGCACCTGGACAGCTCACAGCATCAGGTGGAATCAATATCGAAGAAATAATTATGTCAATTAATCATGACTTACGCACAGAAATACAAGCTCATAAAGCAGAAGTGTGGTTCAGTGAGGGATGTCGAAATCACTGCGGAGAGCCCCAGGGAGGGCCTTCCATGGCGAGGACCCTAGGGATGACACCCAGACGATGGCAGAGGGGCGTGGGGACTGGAGGTCTGAAGCTGTTGCAGGCCTGGGTGGGTGTGTGAGGGTTCTGGGAGAGGAGACTGGCACCTGGGCATTGAGGAGAGGGGATGGAGGGTGTCAAAGGTGACAAGGGAGGAGGGTGATATCCTGGCATAATATAGATAAACGCTGGCATTTTTCGAAGAAAAGCAAGGAGACAGAGAGAGGGAGTCCCTGCACGTGGGCACTGTGTGCATGAACACAGACCAGATCTGCGTCTGGAGCTGGGCTGGACTGCAGTGAGGGGGCTGCAGGGAGACCAGGAGGCAGGCAGTCCTCTAACCCAGGCAGCAGAGCCAGGTCGGAAGCTTGACCTTGGAGTCTCTGCAGACCCAGGGCCAGTCTGGTCCTCGCTGAGCCCTAGGCCTGCCTGGTGCCCCGTGCTCTTGCTCCACCTACAGCCCAGCTCAGCACCCCACGCCCTGCAGGAAGGAGCTGCTGGGACGCACTGGTCACCTCTGCTCGGAGCAAACACACCACCATGCTCTCAGAGCATTGGCCAGAGTGGTGTGTGACCTCGGCTAACTGCAAGGGAGGCTGGGCAGCCCATCCCACCACACAGGGGAGCCCATGCATTCTTCCGCCCGTGTGGGAGATGGTGGGAGAGAGACGGTGACAATCCCACACCCACGAAGAAGTAGAAGGAGGCTGCATGTGACAGCCAAGGACAGGGAGGGAGCTCTCAGAGGTGGCTTCCTCAGCCTGGGAAGTGGCCAGGTGGTGGTGCTCACTGAATGGCCCTAGGGTCAGGCTGGGTGAGGACAGAGTTCCAGGGTCAGCTCACATTTCTTTGAGAAGCCCCAGGGAAAACGTTCAGGTGGACATGTGGGTCTGAGGTCCAGGGGGAACCTCAGGGAGGATCCAGGCCCCATGTGACCTTCTTGGTGGCCAGCCGCCTCTTGCGTTTTGCCTCATCACCCTTTGGTCAGTTTTGCTAAGGTCCTGTTTCCTGGGCGACGGTCATCCTCCTAGCACTCCCTGCTTGAATGCTCCTGGTCCTGCTGCTTGGCCGCTCCTGGCAGCCTCTCCAGCCACTGCAGGCTCCCTCCTCAGCCTGCCCATCCTCTGGGCTGACCTGCGCCTTTCATTCTTAAAGGGTAGCCTCTGGCTTCCTGTCCTTCCTGGTCTCCCCTCCTCCTTTCTGTCCTCTTGTTCTGTCCGCAGTTTCACAGGACCCAGCAGGACTCAGAGCCCCTGTGACCCTGGGCCATCAGGTTTGGTGCTGATGTGCCTCAGTCAGCCCAGAGGGGCCCCTGGTCTGCAGAGCTTAGAGCTAAACAGGGAGGACAAAGAGCACAAAGCACCCTGGATGCAGCCCACATGTGGCCACACGTTTGGCAACGGTTCTGCCTACAGACCTCAGGGTGATGCAGGAGGAGCAGCTGCCCTGTGGGGGCAGCCTAATGCTGAGGACGTCCCGTGCCATGCGGTTTAACACCCCGTAGTGTGTCTTTATCACTGTCACGTCCCATCTTTGGAGTCATCAGGCCACACCTAGAGAAGCCGATGGTGATCGTCTCCGACTCTTGTTGTTACAGCGTAATCCATCCCTCGGTGCCTTCTAGGAACACCAGTGGGATATGACGCTACTTGGGATCTCGTCTGCAGGGGCGCCCTGCCCAGCGTGCCTCATGTGAACCATCAAAGGAGCAGGGCAGGCTGGGCTCCACGGGGGCGATTCAGGGCCTCTCAGCGTCGGAGACATTGATGGGCTGTCTCCTGAGGAGGACGTGCATGTGCAGGTGGCCGTGCTAGTAGCTTTGCCGTGACAAAGTCCCCAGATAATCCACTTACAGGAGAAAGGCTTTATTTTGGCTCTTGGTCTCAGTTGTCTCAGTTCTGTGTCACCACCCATTGCTTTCAGCCTGTGGTGGGGCAGGACTTCACGGTGGGAGGGGTGTGCCACCAGGAAGCAAAGAGGAGAAGGGGCTGGAGTTCCCGAAACCCCTCAGGGACACTCCTGCAGAACCCACTTCCTCCCACAAGACCCCACATCCCAAAGGCTCCATCACATCCTGATAGCACCTCAGGTGGGGACCAAACCTTCAAAACGAGGGTCTTCAGGTCATTCAAGGCCCAACCCTGATGCTGCCTAAAGTTGTTTTTCTTTTTTAAAGTAATTGAAAAAACTATTTTTTGATGTTGTGTAATTGCTTATCTTGGGATGGAAAAAGAGAGGCATGAAACCCAGAAGCTGTGTAGACTTTAAGCGTGTGTCCTGCAGGCACATCCAGAGGAGGCCTCAGTGGTCACTACTAGCTTCTTCTTTTCCCAATGTTTTGCTTGCCATTCTGAGCTCTTGAAGTGCCCTCTGCTGCTGATGCTCATGCAGGGTCCTGGGTTAGGAACTTGTCCCTGGGAGCTAAAGCAGTACACACATCTGGGTGTTTTCTCAGGGTCATTGCTCCTGCTTGGGGCAGCAATCACACCCCACTCAGCAAAGAATTAACATCTGGGGATATCGTGGAGTATGCAGCGGGAACCTGAGGCCGACCTGCTGGGCAACTGTGCACAGCTGCAGAGTGATTCTATCTCTGGGTTATTTTTAATCACCATTATTAAAAATCAGAAATAGTTTGCTAACCTTGGCCTCAGTGGAGCAGACTTGGAACCTTTGCTCCTGTTTCCTGAGTCAGGACCTTCCTGTCACCCCAGCCCACATTTGCTACAGGGACATCCCCATGGAGGTGTTTCCTGGCTTCCCCTTATCCTTGTTTTGCTGCATACCTAGAGTTAGGAGGCGGAGTCCCTGTCCCCCATAGCCTTCTATGGCCCATGGTTGCACCCCACCCCCTCAAAAGAGTCAGGAGCTCTCCCTGTTTTGGCCACCTCAGCCCAGGCTCTGGGGACCCTCGCCCCAGTGTTCTCGGGGCAGGCAGGCAGCCTGGCTCTTCTGGCTTTAGGTTCAGCATCCTTGGACGGAGGGATGGACCACCAACCCCCACCTGCTGTAACTGTGGAGACTCTCCAAGTCTAAATCAGGGACAGCACAGGCCAACAGCAGCAAGGGGCTTCCACAGCCATCGAAGCACAAGGGAGAACACCAGCCTCAGGGCCTGGCTTCCCCGGGCACAGCAGGCCGGGGAGTCAGGGAGCAGGCAGGCTGGACAGTGGCCTCCCTGAAGCAGTGGACGTGGGAACCCGATGTGTCTGTGATTATTTATTCAGCTCTGACACTACATTAAACAGCCTCCCGGGGAGAGCGCAATTGGATTCCCGTGAATTAAGGCACACGGTGAGGAAACCACAGCGGCAGCAATTTAATTTAAAATGACAGCGTTGCTTCTGAAGGAAACAACAAACACACTCACTGAGAGAAGCCGGGAACCTCCAGACAAGGCAGCCTCAGCACACAACTCCTGTGTAACACAGGGGAGTAGAGGGCTTGTGCTGCGTCACGCGAGGCTCCAGGGTCCACTGTCCACCGCTGAGGCCAGCACCCGGGGCTCTGCAAGTCCAGGCCTGTCTGGGCCCCACACAACGTCCCCCAGGCCCTCTGCTGTGTCCAGAGGTTGGCTTTGCCCATCTTGTGGGATTTCACTGGACAGAGGGTAAGAGGTGGCCAAGCCCCTGGCCAACCCCTGGCTCACAGTAGATGTCTGTGTGTTGCACCCAGGGGCGTTGCCAACTATGCCCGGTGGTTTAATCATGTGTGGGGTTTAGGACCCACATGTGCATCGAGGGGAAGGATGTACAACAGGGCCATTGTAGGCATTTCCAGTCCTTGACCTGAGATCTGGAGGTGGGCAACTGAGTGGCCTGCCCCTCACAGCCCAGGGACCTGACCCTACTGCCCCACTTCCTGTGTAGCTCCCTTCCCTGACCCTCTGGCCAGGCCACACAGGCATCCTGGCCCTGACCCCACCCACATTTTCCCCGTGCACTGATTTACGACCTGCTGCCACATTCTGAAAGGTCGTATTTTTGATTTTGTCATTTAATACAGGAACTCTATCTGCAGACAGAGATTAAACTTTGAGAACATTTGGAGAAGAAATGTTATCTATGTACAAGGGGCGATTTCTGGTGGGTTGGGATCAGTGGCTTTTGAGGGCTTGGGGAGAGAAGATGTGAAGGCAGAGATTGGCCTCAGCTCTGTTTTGAAGAGCGCTAAGACCTGCTTGTGCTTTAAGAGACTCAGTGTGGAGACAGGTAAGGCTTGCTCAAGTCACAGGGCAAAGCCCAAGGGTGCAGGAGACACGTGTCCAGGCAGGGGCGTGGCTGGCTGTGGCAGACACTGGGATCAAGGCCAAGAGCACAAACTAATGGAACCAACCCCCTGAGCCCCCACTCTTGGCCAGAAGCTGTGCTAGGGTTTGGGGGATAGAGAATGGAGAAATAAAAGACATCACTCAAGCTGAATGGAGACTGATCTTGGGTGAGCCATCTCTAGGGGACCGTCAGACTTTTATTACAGCCGCTTAGCGGGAAGCCGAGTGCCATCTTTTCACTGTAGAGGCCGGGGATCAACTCTAAACGATCCTTAAAGCCCAGGAAGATTAGATGATTGACTCAATCACTGAGTATTGATTTAGTGCTGCAGTAATTAAGGTGAGTGAGATTAACTGAAGGTTGCTGTGGTGAGGAAAGAGGCCTCGCTGAACGGGAGGACTCCTAATGAAGAGGACAGAGTAGGGTGCTGGGGTTCCTACAGGCACACGGGGCGGGCAGTGCAGGCCCTCGGCCTCTTCAGGCAGCTGAGCACGTGTGAGTGCCCCCAGAGAGCCCAGCGCTGCCACTGCCCACAGCCTCACAAAGGCCTGCCGTGGGCTTCTGGGACACACACTGACCTCCTCTAGGATATGGAGGCTGTTTGGGGCGGCCTCAGGCCACATGGCTGATCTGATCACCTGTGTTGACTCTGCTATATGGCTTGACCAGGTCCCCAGGCCTGTGCCCAAACCTCATGAGACTTGGCTCAGGAGCAGCCATGCATCAGGCCCAACTTCAAGTGCTGGCCACGGAATAAACTATTTGTAGAGGAGAGAGCCCAGGGACACATGCTTCCCATTTCACCCCTGCACATTCCCAGGCAGGGTGAAAGTGTGCCTGTATTCTGATAAATAAAAGAAGGGAGAGGAGGGACAGGTGGGAGAAGTATTCATGGGTGACTTGAGGGGTGGACAGAGGGGTGGACAGAGGGTGGACGGAGGGTGGGTAGAAGATGGATGAATGGGTAGATGGAGAATGGATGGATGGGGGAATGGGTCCTGATGGATGAGTGGATGAGGACAGATGGATTGATCTGTGGGTGGATGAATGGGTGGGTAGATGGACAGATTGATTAATGGATGAATGAGTGTGTGGGTGAGAGTATGGAGGGAGGGAAGAATAGGTGAGTGGGTGGAGGCAGGGAGGGGTCAGCAGCTGCCTGAAGAGATGGATGGATGGATGAATCAATTGATGGATGAGTAGATGACTGGATGGATGGATGGTTGGATAGATGAATGGGTAGGTGAATGAGTAGATGGGTGGACAAATGGATGAGTAGATGGATGAGTGTGTGGGTGGGTGGAAGTATGGCTGGATGGATGGGTGTAGGGTGGGTGGGTGGAGGTATGGGTGGTTGAGTGGATGGATGGATGAGTAGATGGGTGGATGAATGGATGGATGGATGGATGAGTGGGTGGGTGGAGGAATGGATGGATGGATAGATGGGTATAGGGTGGGTGGGTGGAGGTATGGATTGATGGGTGGATGGATGGATGAGTGTGTGGGTGAGTGAATGAGTAGATGGGTGGATGAATGGATGGATGGATGGATGAGTGTGTGGGTGGAGGTATGGATGGATGGATGGATGGATGGGTGGGTGGGAGTAAGGACGAAGGTAAGAGTAGGTGGTGGCTGGAGGCAGGGAAGGTACACTGGCTGTATGGATCGATGGCCCAATGGATGGATGAACAGATGGATAGATAGGCTGGAGATGGGTGGACTAGAGTAGCCAAAGGCCACACTTGTTACTCTCCAGTAGTGGCAGTGAGAAGGAATAAACCCAAGAGCAGAGCACAGAGCAGAGGGGTTGTGGAGGCGTCACTGGATCGTAGACGTGGAAGAGGCTTCAAGGGCGTGTTGGTTCTCACTTTCCATTTTATAAGTTAGTAATAAATGTTCCCTCTCACTTAGATCAAACTGCATGTGAATTCTATGCCAGAGTGGATTTCAGAGCAGAGCAGAGCAACTGGCTGTCCACCACAGCAGGGCCAGCATGACCCCATGGCTGGAGACCCACCCATCTCCCAGAAGACCCAGTTTCAGGGATGTTTGCCTGGGGGCTTTCTTTACCTGTCTGAGTGATCCTAACAAGCACTATGTCCTCTGATGCAATGCCTGCAGCTATGCAACCGTGACCGTGACCGATGCCCCTGCCAAGCTGACCTGTCCCTCACAACACGCCCCTTGTGTAACCACATGGGCTGCATTGCTGAGTCCACCCCATTTTTCAAATACTCCAGGATCATGGAGAGGACAGAAAATCATGGCATTGTATAAACAGGGGGTGGGGACACTCGATCCCTCAGGAACTTCTTTCCCACTGACCCCAGCTCATTCCCTGCTCAGCCCTACGTGAGCCAACCTGATGGCATTTACTTTTTAGTCATTTGAAGAAGGACAGTCCCCAGGAGACAAGGAGGGGCACAGCTTCAGGTCTCTGGCATAGGGCCTGAGTGCAGAGGCGATGGAACCACGCCCACCCTCCCCCCACTGCCATCCCCTCCTGCCTCTTGCTCTGTCTCTGTTTCCTCGAGTGAGCTCATTCTCCAGCAGCCCCAGGGCCCCCTCAGCAGCACAGCAAACAGACCTCGGGCAGAATTCCGGGGCATTGTAAAAAGGATCGTAAACAGCACAGATCATCTGACCCACAGTCTCTGCTCAGCGAGTGTGTGCATGTGTGTGCCTGAGGGCAACATGGTGTGCAAGTGTACCAGCACATGAGGGTTCACACGGGCCATACAGCCTTACAATCCACCCTGATGCAGACCATGAAGCGCAGCATCGGTGCTGTTTCTGCAGGTGGCCGCAGCCCGGGGAACGGGTGCAATGTGTGCATGGTGAGCACAGAGCCACTCTCTTCTGCCACTTGGTGCCTTTCTCCCTGGTGTGTCCCTCAGGCCACCTTCCCATTCACAAACTTGGCCTGCAGAGCTGCCACTGTGGAGCCATCAAACTAGGGTCAAGGGTCAGCCTCAGGACTGCCTCAGAGACCTCCAGGTACCCTCTGTCTCTGCCCCCAGCAGAGACTGTGTCCCCCAGCTGTCCTGTGTCCCCCAGATGCATAATGACTGGGATTTGCTATAAAATGGCTCCTCAGGAAGGCTAGGGAAGGGGCAGAGCATCTCACTTTAATACCTGAGGCCATGCCATGAGGAATGAGAGATTTTGGGGAACAGGAAACATTTTCCCTGAGACAAACTAACAAATGACAGCATCCTCCTGGCGCTCCAACGATCGTGTGCTCAGGGAGGGGATGGCTGGTCTGGATTCACAGCCCAGCTCCTTGGCTCGGGTGGCTCTCCTGGGCTGGAAATCCTCACTGGTTCCTCAGACTCAGCTGGAGAAAACACTAACATATGCTCTGCCATGGTTAAATATGTGGTGTCCCCAGAAGCTCACATGTGCAAACTGGAGGAAGAGACAAGCCTTCCCTGGTGATGAGTGTCTTAACCTAATTAGTGCATCAGTCCCCTAATGTGATTCTGTGGGTGTCAGTGGGGTGTGGCTGGAGGAAGCGGGTTCCTGAGGGCGTGCCTTTGGGGATTACAGTTTGTCATTGGTGACAGAGCTCTCTCTCTGCTTTCTGGGTGCCAAGTCCTGAGCTGCTTTTCTCCTCCACAATCTTCTGCCTGATGTTCTACCTCACCTTGGACCTGCAGCAATGAAGTTGGCCAACCACGAACTGAGACCTCTGAAACTGTGAGACAACTTTTCTCCTCTAAAATTGCTCCTCAGGGCTTTTGGTTACAGCAATGCAAAAGCTGACTCAAAAAGCCTCTTGATTTTCTTTTCAAATATTCAGAAAATAGTGGGAGCAGGGCTTTCCCTCAACCCACTTAAACCAGTGCATGTAAGTCACTCTCTAAGGGCTGCTGGGGCAGGAAGACTGACAGAGGAGGTTTCCAGGGAGCCAGGGAGCCATCTGAAGCCCCAGCACTGAGGTGTGGACATCACACTGGTCCCCACTGGCCCACCAAGGTGCCCCTAGGGAGCACAGAGGCAAGCAGTGGTGTTGAAGGACTTTAGGTGGCTGATAGTGGGCATCTTCCCTGGGAAATAACAGCATCTTCTCTGCACAGCTCTGTGATAGTCCCTGCACCTGGACCACCACCCTGGAATTCTCATGAGTGGGACTCCAATTCCAGGGTGTTTTGAGTACACAGAGAAGCCAGGCACTGTGCTAGTCGAGATCTAAGATGCCAGAATGAAATATGCCTCACAGAGAGTTAGGGAAGTCAGCATCTTCCCAAAATCAAACCAGAGAAGGATGAACTTACTGAATGTTGGAGAGATAAGGCTGGGCCAGAGGCTTATAACTTTGACCAAGAAAATATCGAGGACTTAATATACAGGGCTTGATAAATCCTGCCTCTGTCAGAACTGCTCTGTCTTAGAACACCAGGTTAATAGGAAGAGATGACAAGGGCTAGACTTGGTGTGACGTTTTTTTGGAACTCTCTGGTCTCCCACTGTGGCAGGCACGTCAGCACCCTGGAGAGCTCCACAGACACCTCCCACTTGATTTAGCAGGTCCTGCCACCCAGAAATACAATGCAGACATTCTCAATATTCCAGAGAGAATGGGGGTTCCGGGACTTAGCTACATGACAGAAACTCCCAGCAGGAATGAATCCTTGAAACCAACAGGGAGACGAACACTTCCAGACAGTGCCTCAAACTTGAGAACGAGATCTGAATATTGAGGACGGGAGGCCCAGCTGGATATACTGCAAAATCTCCATCATGAAGCCCTTGCAACAGATGCCAGATTCACCGGGCAGTGGTCCTCCCCCTTCACGGGTCACTTGCTCACAAACCAATGGCCCCAGACCCAACCCCAACCCTACGTGTGCCTGCGTGTGTGTGCTTGCGTGTGTGCACCTGCGTGTGTGTGCCTGCATGCACGTTTGTGTATGGAGATGTGTGTCCGTGGTTTGCAGCTCACTTTTAGACCTTTTCTTTTTTGGCTCTTTCTCTGGCTGGGAATTTCAAATGACTTGTGCTTGAGAAAACCTATACAGTGGAACATGTGGATTTTGTAGGGTGAGAACAAATAATGAATACTGTTATATTTTGGTTTATTATTTTGACAGTTTCAAATTCCCATAGCACCCTTAAAGCCAAATCTTGCAAAAGTGTTTCTTCTATTGTACTGGCCGGAATGAACACAAGCCTGAGAAGCGCTTTTGCCTTGTACATTCTGTATTCCTCTGCTCAGACTCTTGGGCCACCAAGAGCTGTCCTGAGCCATTCTGTGCCTGGCTGTCCTTAGTACCTGGAGGTTATTTGGGGTGTACTGGACAGAGCCTCTGAACACTGAAGAGGGGTTTGTTCTCCCATAACGTTGTGATGAGCTGGATTTTCTCATCATTTGAGCAGATATGAGAATAATATTGAACAATTAATGTTTTGTGAAAGCCCAGGTGACGAATGGACCCTGGTTGTTGTGCTACCCTGGCACTAGGCAGCCCTTGACGGGTGCTGTGGTCATTTTCACCCTTATCAAGGGGTGGTAGAGAAAGTCTGGGATCTTTACGAGGGGCTTCACGAACTGCCGTGTCCATTTGCTTCTGTACACGTGTCAGTGAGAAGGAAGGACAAAGGATGACATTGTGGCTGTAAATCATGGCTGGGAGAGAGTGATAGGGACAGAGAATCATCATGTGCACACACAGGAGGAAAATGGAGGAAATCTGTCCACCAGTTGATAAAAATGTGTCATGAGGCAAGAAGTCCCCAAATCACTCAGTGTCTCAGGTCTCAGAACTGCCTGACGGATTACTGGTTGGAAAATTTAGGTCAGGCAGGGCTCCATTCATCACCCACAGCCACAGCAACGAAGGGGAAGAACCAAACACGGATCCCTCCTGGATGGGACAGTGTCCCTTGACCCCACCTGACCCCACACTGCCTCGGCAGGCACACCCAGGGGCAGTGCCTGCTGCCTTTTCAGCTGGCCACCATTTTGCCCACGAAGTCTGATGCTGTAACTCCCAGAGTCCCCTGGGCATCTGTGTTGGTCAGCTGTGCATCACTGTAAAAAAAAGACCAGAGAGAAAATACTTAGGGGGAAAGGTTTACCTGGGCTCGGAATTCAGATTTCAGAGGTTCTGGTCATGGTGGCTGTGCCCATTGCTTCTGGGCTGTGGTGCGGCAGACAGCCATGGCAGGGAGGGTGTGTTGGAGCAGAGCTGCTCCCCTCATGGTGGCCAGCAAGCCAAAGAGAAGGGAAAGGGGCTGGGAAAAATGTCCCCTTCCAGGGCACACCCCAGGCTCTGCTTCCCTAATGAGGTCCTAAGCCTCCATTGCCCCTGAAGCACCAGCAGCTGGGGACCATACCTGCCCACGGGGGTCTGGGGGGACATTCCAGGTCCTCAATGGCCTCTGACTGAGTGAGGACTGGACAAGCAGCCTGCGAGAACCACAGAGGCCATGAGTGTCATCCCCCCGAGGCTGAGGGTCAGAGAGGTGAACTACAGCAGTGTGGAGCCCCTGGGTCAGCTGCTGGCCGGCCAAGTGTGCCCACCACTGACATCTCCTTGCCTCAAAAGGTGGCTGTGAGTCCCAGTTGGAATATTGAGAAGAACAGGCCACACTTGTCCTCCCCACTCATTTATTAAATCAGGGTCCCTCTGTTCCAGGCATTGGCCTCAGCTTCATGCACCAGTCCCCAGCACCCAGCCACATCCTCCAATGGTATGACATTGACATTGACATGCAAAATATACAGCATGTTAGAAGCTGGTAAAATTGCAGATAAAAATAAAGCTGAGGCACGGTGAGGCTGGATTGCGGCTTTAAACAGGACCATCAGGGAAGGTCTGACTGAGGAGGTGAAATTGAGAAGAGACCTGAGGAGATGAGGAGCGCAGTTGCCAGCCCTCTGGTCAAAGTCGTTGGATATGATGGTCCATTTTAAACCCCTGCACTGCTCATCAAATTTTATCCTTGCAGAAACTTTTCAGGAAATTTCCAAGAACTTTTCCTTCAAAAGAGAACGCAATAGCCTCTCTGTGTTAAAAGCAGTAAGGAATGAGCAGATCGGGCTGTAAACCCTGCAATTTATTATGCACCAGCTCAGGTAGGGACATAAATACGCCCTGTTGCCTGCACACAGACGAAGCTCTGTGCACCAAAGTGTAGCGTGCGGAAGCCCGGGTCTCAGGAAGAAAGTCAAGGTGTCCACAATCTGCCTAGGAGCTGTGTGATCACAGCAGTCACTTAGAATGCCAGAGTCTCAGGCTCTCAGCACGATAGAGAACCTCTTCAGCTATTCTGCCTGCAGAGCAGCTACGGGCAAAGGAAGAGGACAGGCTCATACTCTGAAATCAGGCCCCCAAGCAGGAGGCTCTGGGCTGGGAAAGCTGTGGTCTCTGCACTTCAGAAGCATGTGAGAGGATCCCAGCAAAGGAGTGAGTGATGCCAAGAGGGACTTCTGGCTTGGACAGTGGTGGGTAACCCCACTGGAAGCCTCCTGCATGCCAACAGGCGGGGCTGGACTTCACGTCCGCCTTCCCAGAGTCCCATGAAGCCTTAAGAAGAGGACAGGAGAGTCTCACAGCACAAGGCCAGTGAGCAGAAGTGGAGGACCCTCTGGTCTCCAAGGTGTGCTATGTCCCAGGAGCTCTGGAGACTGGACCATAAGGGCTGCAGGTGACCTGTCACTTGAACCCTTGTGAAATTGGCACCCCTCAGGGAACAGTGAGCTAGGAGAGAAAATCCCACCCACCTCCAACCTCAGAGAACCAGGAAGTTGTCCTCCCAGTTCCTGGGAATAAAATGACAGGAGTCATGGAGAATGGGAAGCCCCTCGCCAAGTCGGGGTCACCGCCAGGCACACTGTGGGGCAAACACACATCCCCCGGGGACTCAGTCCTCCCCAGCCCCCCCCTGTGACCTCCACAGGTTCTAAGAAACCCAAGGAATCCTGGAAGTAGTGAAGTCAAATAAAATACAGCAAGGGGGAGAGGAGCCAGCAAAACAACCAGCAGATAGAAGCAGCCCAGGCCCAGACCCTGCCTGTGAAGGGACACGGCTTGTGTTCCCTTCTACGGAAGCCGCTGCCTGTGTAGAGCAGGAAGGAGGTAACTCCAGCAGAAGACAGGCGGCCCTCACTCAGCACCCAGGGTGGAGCCGCTCGCCGACCAGACCTCGCTGTCAATGGGTGCCTTGAGTGGAGGTCGTCAATGAGGATTGGGGCCAGCAAGAGTGGACGAGAAGTCCCAGTTAATGGTCCACAGTACGCAGTGTGACTCAGACATGGGAAATAGGAAGAGAAGATTCAGAGGAGCAGGGGAGTGACATGAAGAGTCGCTGTGGTGACTTCTAGAAGAGCGTGGAGGAGGGGAGGAGGGAGAGTGGAGACAGAACACAGGCAGGATGGCCGAGGAGGGCGTCTTGGAGCTCAGGACCGCAAGGGGTTACCAGACACCTAGGCCATGAATCCCAATCAAGATAAATAAAAACAAGTATCAAGGTGCCTCAGGGAACAGCCCTAAAATTCAAGGGAAGAGAAGATTGTAAACACATCCAGATTACTTAGGAGAAAATGTCTCAGAGCAGCAGAGTGTGAACATGGTGAGAACGGAAACCAGAGGAAAGTGGTTCTGTCTTCAAAGAGACACACATGGTGACTCCAACTGTGGCACATCCTCCAGATCAGAGGGTCACACCTGGCAGGACTTACCTCCTGAGAAAGCTGCACCCCCCGCCCCAGATATAGGTACCTGTTCCAGGAGCGAGGGGAACCACAGGACAGAGACATCCTGGGCTGGCCAGTGACCCTCAGCAAAGTGCTGTCCACACAAAATAGTAAGGAACATTTAGTTCCAGAGCTCAGACATCTACAGTGCTCTTAATTAATCACCACACAGGTGTTAAGAATGAAGGGACAATTCCAGGCAGCTGCGTCAGGTCAAGAGCAGGTGGTGGGGACAGCCTTGGGCCAGGCACAGGGCTTTGGAAGGTGAGGGATACCAGCCCCTTCCCTGGAGGACCAGGCCACAGATGGCTGCAGGGGTGCAGCCCTCGCAGCCTCTGTGTGCATGATCCCAGCCCTCACCCAGCCCCAGTCTGCTCTCCAGCGCACCCAGGGACCGCCCTCCTGGCTTCCCGCCTGCACAACTCCACATCCAACCACAGTCTCCTAAGATCACCTGCAGCAAGGACCGCCACCTTCAAGGCCAACCCCCAGCTCCTCTGCCTGGCCTGTCGGTGGCTCTTCTATTCCCGCCTCCTCTTTCCAACCCCAACTTCAGCTTGTAGGGTTGGTCCCCAGCTGAGCGCCCCTCCCTACCTGTGCCTGAGCACACACAAGCACACGCATGCCCACACCTGCACACTCCACATCCACATGCACACACGTGCTGCTGCTGTCCAGTGTCCTCCGTCACGACCTCTCCCTGCCACCCAGACCTTACGGGAGTTTGTTGCCCCATGAAGCTGGGTCCTCTGGGAAGCCTCCCTGCCCACCTTTTCCCTCTGCCTGTCTGGGTTGCTATGGACCGAAGAACTATGTTCCCAAGTCCCTGTGTCAAACCCTTTTTCTGGCTTCAAGAAATGTACCCTTGGCTGATTTGGCCCGTCATACGCATTAGGAGTTCTCATGAAGACATCCTGGGTGGTCCTCTCAGTGACCACACATAATTGAGAAATTGACTTTTTTTGTAACTTGCAGAGGAAAGGAACTCGCATTCCAGGAGGATTTTTAAATATATAGAAACAACTTTG
The DNA here is from genome assembly GCF_052094955.1 of Ictidomys tridecemlineatus. Classification (NCBI taxonomy): domain Eukaryota; kingdom Metazoa; phylum Chordata; class Mammalia; order Rodentia; family Sciuridae; genus Ictidomys; species Ictidomys tridecemlineatus. Next base: position 47,631,954 of record NC_135490.1, read on the forward strand.
GAAGCATGTTCCATTCCCTTACAGTAGAATGGCGGGTGGGGGACGTATTTGAAGTCCAGGTTCTGTGGTGATTTTCAAGTTCAGAGTTGGGTTGTTCTGCTCTCATTAATGAAGTTCCCCAGCCCCGGGCTCTGCGGTGGCTGCTGTGCCCCATTAGGACAGATGCACCTGCTCCTGACTAAGGCATGGTCTGCCAGCCCCCTTCACTCAGGCGAGTCGATTAATGTGGCAGTGATGATTAAGACCACAGTGGCTCCAGTCACTGTCCCCTGCTCCCAGAGCGAAGCAAGCTGGGGAAGGAGGCGGGGAGGGAGTGACATTCGACTGTCCCTGTAACTCATGGGACTAGGTAGCCAGTCCCTCCAGAACCTCAAGTCACATTCTATATCACAATCTACCCTTTTCCAAGTAAGCCCCCATCTGGAGTGAAAAAGGAAGGTCCAAATCGTTTCTCCTGCACACAGGGGTAGGGATCCTCATCAGAGTACATGGATGGTGGCCCAGAAATTGTCATGGCTGTGTCCTGCGTCCAGGTGCTTCATGGAAGATTCCTTCTGCACAGTGAAGACTCCGGAGCCCTCCTCCTGTCTGGAGACACCAGCTCCCGGGGCAGGCACCAGGCACCGAGTGCACATTCCAGGCTGGGGCTCTGGAGAGGCCTCTCTGTGCTCAGGGATGTGCCTGGTCCCTCTGGTCTCCTCAGGGAGTCCAGGGGTGATGGTGGAACTGAAATCCTCTCTGGCCACAAACTCCACTGCAGCCAGCCAGGCTGGCTCCATGGCCTCTCCCTGTTACCTCCGTGGCCTCTCCCTGCTGCCTCCTGTAGCATGCCCCTCCCTCCCCGTGGCCATGGCTTGCAGACCCCACCACTCCTCCCCCAAGCCCCCAGCCCTGCACCTGGGCACCTGCTAGTGAACATCCAGACCCAGCTGGTGCCCCCGGAGCCCCCAGGAGAGCTGGCCTCTTAGAATGGGTGGCCTCTGGGATGCCCACACTGCCCCTGAGGGGCTGTGGTCCACAGCTCTGCCTCCAGGGTCCTCTTCCTTCACCCTTCCTGATCGGCTTGCAGGTCTCTTTTCAGAAAGCTGTCAATACTCACATCCATGAGACTGGCCACCGCCTTGGGGCCTCCTGTCTCATGCTCTGGAGGCTAAAGTCTAGGGTCAGGCCAGCAGGGTGGCCCCGGCAAGTCCCTGTCCTGGCTTTCAGAGGGTACCTTTCTGCTGTGTCCCACAGGAAGGGGAGGGAGCGAGCTGCTGGAGTCTTCCTAGGAATGCTGATCTCGTCACATGGGCCTTACCCCCATGGCCTCGGCTAACCCTCATCTCCTCCAGAAGCCTATCTCCTAGGAGCTCAACATGGGGGGCCAGGGCTCCTGCAAAGGACATGAAAGGACACAGATGAAAGTCTACAGCACCCTGCGCACCCGGTGGCCCCTGGGGACAGATGCCACCCTCCCAGGACTTTCCTGTTCTGACTCTGCAGCCCCGTCCTGCTGACATAGCTCACAGCCCTCCCCTCTTCCTCTGTTGTCTACTGTAACCTTAGCCACAGATGGTGGCATCCGAAGGCCCACCACTCATTCTGAGGTCTGTAGTGAGCAGCAACATCTTGAGCTGTGACAGGGAAGGGGGCACATAGTCCATTCATGTCCCCACTTGGACCTGGTGACTCTCACATCCAAGTGAGGACAACCCAGGCTGGCAGTTGTAGGCAGCCTGTGTGACTCCAGCCCCAGCCCTGTGCCCTTCTCCTGGGGAGGAGCCCTTTGCCCCTGTCATCAGGGTGCCTGAGCACGCCCCATGGTGGCCACAGCACAGGGTGCTCAGGCCAGCCCTGCACCACCATCAGCCCCAGTGACACCAGCATCCTTGGGGAGAAACCTAAACATCCAGTAGGGAAGTTCCTGTCACTGAAGGGCATCCTGGCCTGGGCAGGGGGCACAGTCCAGCTGCCTGCCCATGCCCTCTTGGAGGACACACTGTCCCTCATGGCAACTCCTGTCAGGACACAGAAACTCAAGTTCACAGATGCAAAGACCAGGGCTAGGGGTGGCTGCTGGGGCCTGGTCTGTCCACTTCCAGCAGGGCCACTGCACTGCGTGCTGTGTGGGGACTCGCTGTGGCTGAAGCACACGTCTGTGTGTCTGCAATGGAAGAGGTCTTCACTCCAGCCCCGCTTGATCCCCCCACTGGAACCCCTAATGCACCTGCGGCTCCCTCTCTCCTGGACACGTGGGCTTTCCTACATTGGCTTCCATTCATTTAAAATCTAGGAAGTGGTGTAGGGAGGCAGGGTTGGGTTTTCAAGCCTGCAATGGCCTGAGAGCCTTTCACTGCAACCCAGTGACCAGGAGCAATGGCAGGAGGGCCACCAAGGCCTCAGGTAGAGCCCATGGATGCTGCCTGAAGCTCTGCTCTGGTGCCAGCTCATGCGCCCTCCCCTCCTGCCTTTCTGGGGGTGGGAGGCATTTTAGGCTGGCTTTCTACCCCTGTCCTTCTGTGACCTTGGTGGGGAGGGGCTTCTGAATGACATGCTTCCTGGGAGGATATGCCACCTTCAGTCTGAGATAGGGGCTTCGGTTGTCCTGCGAGAGAAGAAGAATGCAGAGGGTTCATCTGACTCAGTGTCTTTGAAACTCGGAGCCCAGCAGCAACATCCACTCTGAATAATGCAGGGCTTCTAATTAATGCTGTTAATCTCGGAAATTCATGTGGCACCTTCCCAAGGAGACTGCTCAGTGTCCCACCTGGGGCTCAGATGGCCCGAGTCTGCATTCTGGCTCTGCTGTGCCCCGGTTGCGTGACCAGTAGCCACTTGAACTGTCAGACTCCAGCATCCCTGGCTGGCACTTCCTGGTACTGATGAGGTAAAGGTCACCGGGAAACTCTGGCTCCTCCCAGGTGTCCAGGGAGCCCTGGTGTGGCCTGCCATCTTACAGCTCCTGCCTGGGTGGCTCGGAGCCCATAGAGCAAGGGTGTGTGGTGGCCTCAGCCTGGACCCTCCTGCATGTGTCTGTTCCCAGTTAGGAGAGACCACGGGCATTGAGAATGGAGCTGGGTCCCCAGTGTCCCCTTCCAGCACCTCATCCCAATAAGCAGGTGGGGTGGAGAGGGGACAAGATTCCCATGGCCTGTTCTGCTCCATCACTGTCTGGGTCTGAGCCATGTGTCCACTGGCCCCACTCTTCCCTCTCCTTGCTGAACCAGTCTGTCTGGGAGACTCGGGTGGCGTGCCCGGGGCCTTCAAGCCCTCTTCCCCAACGTGCAGTGTCCTCCCTCATACTCAGAGCTCAGAAGCCAGTCCAGCTGGTGTCTGCCACCAGGCCAGGGCAGCCCAGGTCAGGCACCTACTGAATCCCCCCTGAGCCCCTCAGCTTACAATGCCCCCACCCCCTGGCCCTGGGTGGCTGCCGACCACTCACCCTCCCCCTGTGCCTTCTAAACACCCTCCTCTCTGCCCAGGGGCAGCACCTATAAAATGGGGGAGGAGTCCAGCCTCTCAGGCCTGGGAGGGGCCAGGATTCCTGCCACTGTGGTGGGAATCAGGGGACTCTCAGGACAGCTGGTCTCCCAGGGAGCGTGGGGTTGGAGATGGTGGTGTCTGAAGAATTCAGGGACCAAGGCTGGTCTATTTGGCAGTGAAGTCAGAAGTGGCTCCCAGGACAGTAGCAAGGAGGAGGGGTCACTCCGGGGTGGCGAGGGACAGTTATGGGAGACAGGAGGTTTCCCTCTTACCCAAGAAGGGTCCCCGGCTCCCTTCCCAGGACTGCAGATGGCAGGTTCTCCAGGCAGATGGACTTAGGGGAGGGCCATTTTGAAACCTTGTGAAGAGAGGGGACGACCCATGGGGGGAGCCACCCTGCACGCTCCTGGCAGTTGCAGAAGAGGGGACGTGGGAGGGCCAGAGAGGCACCTACATAGTCACTCATTTTCTGTGACTCTGAGCTGCCATGTCACTTTTCTTTTCCTCAGTCCTTGTGCAGGGGGACTCATGTCCTGGCCAACTAGGAAGACGAAAGACCTGCCTTCTCCAGGGCTTGATGGCCACACAGCTCGCTACCTGTCCCCCTCTGTCCCTGGACAAGCTAGCTCGGTCTCTGGCTCTGAGGCTCTCTGTCCAGCGGAGGGTGGTGTGGACAGGAGGTCCCAGGGCTTCCTCCAGTCCTGACATCCCAGGACCCTCCCACTGGCCTTTCTGCCGTCAGTGCTCACAGGAGCGCTGGACCTCCCCAACATGAACTACAGGAGGCTGGGCCTACCTCAGCCTCCTCCTCAGCAAAATGGACTGTGGTCTGTTGCCACCATGTGCAGGTGGCTCTGTGTTCTCTGTGACAGGCCACCCCTCCCACAACAGCTGTCTCCCCTCCTCCTGATCACTGGAGCAGTGTTCCTGGGAAGGAGGGGAGCCTGGATGCAGCTGCCCTGACCAACCCCTTCACTGTCACCTCTGTCCTGAAGGGGCCCGGGCTCTCCCCCTCTGTACTATTGTACCCCTGTGACTCCTGTGACCCTAGGAATAGAACCCAGTGCAGTGGCCTGGCCCCTCTGAAGTACTGGCCATGAGGCTGGAAAGGAACCCAGGTGCTGGGCCCCAGCGGTGGCTTTGGGCCCTCAGGGCCTGTGTCGAGGTGGAGCCCCTACCTGAGTTGACTCCCATACGTTGGCTTCCCTGTGTCCCTGGGTGTGCTGGCTCTTGTCTCCCCACAGATGCTGGTGAGGGGCACGATCCCCCTGTGGCTCTTCCTGCTGCAGCTGGAGCAACCATCAGCCAACAGGTCCTCACTGGACATAGCCCAGTGTCAGCGTCTGGACTAGGGACACAGCCACTCCTGCTGCCGCAAGCCCAGGGCCTGTCAGTCCTTAGAAGCAGCCACAGCTGGGGGACTGTTGGCCTAGCCGCTGCTAGCCAGAGGCAGGAGCACCCTGAAGGTCGAGATGGTGCTCAGTGACTTGGTGATTCTTGTGTTTTGCTTTTTAAATTGAAGTTTGAAGGAGTGAGAGTTTGATGTTTTTCTGTGATTATTTTTTATTTAATTCTTTCTCTGGATCATAAAGTGAAAGTATTTAAATTCATATTTTAGGAGATAAAAGAAGCTTAACATCTTTCATCCACTTTCAGCATTTTTGCTAATTTTTTTAAAAAACAAAACATTTTGTTCTGGCATCCCGAAGGGTGCAATTTCATGACTCAGGAGAATAAATAACAGATAAAAATAAACCTACTTCTCAGCAAAGGTGAGGTGAGGAGGATGGAGACGTCAGGCACAGATGCGACCCACAGCCTCAGCACAGCCCCACAGAGCTGGAGGGGCTGTCCCGGACCCTCAGGGACACCCCAGTGCCTGCCACCCACCAGGGACCTGCTGCCCTGTGCCATCCCACCTGAAGGCCTCAGGTGCTCAGCTTGTGTGTGAGCGTCTTCCTTTGGAAGTTCAGGCACCCAGGGCCCCCGAGCCCCAGTCATGGAGATGACATGGCGAAGCCAGTGATCTTGATGATGACAACTTCTTGATTGTCACTATGGATGTGTCAGCACTTTGCACGCATTACCTGATCCCATCCTCCTCCCCGGCTTTATGGAGTTATGATTGACAAAAATTATATACACTTAGGCTGCACACGGGGTGTTGGGGTGCATGTATACGTTGAGGAGTTAACTGCACCATCAAGCTAATTAGCATATCCATCACCTCACTCTGGGTCTTTTTCCTTGTTTATGAGAACACCCAACGACCTACTCCCTTGGCAACTTTGGGGTGCAGGATGCAGGTGAACTGCAGTCCCCACGCATGCGTTGGAGCCCAGAACTTACTCATGCGCTTAACAGAAGCTTCATGCCCTCTGATCCAGGTCTCCCGTGCTTTCGAGGTTAGCTTGCCTCTTTGATAGAGAAAAGTGACATCTCTGCTGTGTGTCACTGGGACAGCCGAGGAGGTGCTCACAAACCTTCCTCAGGAGCGAAGGTGCAGTCAGCGGCAGCAGTCACCCTGGGAGCACTGGGTCACACCCTCTGCAGGTGTCCTGGAAAGATTGCTTGAGCATGAGCAGCCTGATTGTCAGGAGACAGCCCAGGAGGCGGCTCTGGAGGCCACCTGAAAGGGACAGAGGGAGGTCACAGTAACTCTAGTCCCCCAGGAGCCCCAGAAGCACATGTTGTCCTTCCCACATCCAAGTCCAAGGCATCTGTATTCAAAATTAGGACAAGCTCACAACCTTCCAGACTTCCACAGGCAGGACTCTGATTTAAGGCTGAGCAGTGATCAGGAGAGGGCACTTCTAGGGTCCAGATTAGTGGATCAATTGCTGACGGTGGCCGGCAACTATCCAGGCTGCACCCCTGCCCAGTGCCATCCTCAGGCGTGTGGCAGGAAGGGGGTTTTCCACACTCATGTCACATTTCTGAGGTCGTCACAGGTCTGGGTGCCTTGGACCAACCCTAACCCTAACCCTAATCCTCCCAGCATAAAAGTGCTGCAATGCAGGTCAGACCTGGGGCTCCTTGGGCCTCTGCCCAGGGCGGATGGTGCCCTGGGATAGGGTTCAGTCCTGATAGCTCCTCACCCTCTTCCTGCAGAGAACACATGGCCCAGTCCCACCTCCCTGGGTCCTGCCTCCTTGGGTGACCTGCTTAGGTCAGCCTTGCCCACAGGGCAGAGGCCAGGCCTAACAGATGCCCAGCACTTGGCTGCACCTCCCCTACAGGGCTGCTACCCTTCTGCTGCCCCTGGCTGGCTGGGAGGGGGTGTGTGCCCCTGGCTGGCTGGGAGGGGGTGTGTGCCTCTCTCGGGCTGCTTGCTGGGGTGTTTGTCCTCCCCTGGGTATTGATTGAGATTCTAAAGAGCCTGAGGTTGGCCCACAGTGGGGTGATCACAGTAATGGACAGGAAACCCTGCTGGCACAGGGTGTTAGGCTGACGTGGTCACAGACAAGTCCATGGGAGACTTTCTGAACAGGTGCCAGCCTGTCTTTGGGCACTTTAATTACAGCTCCAAGTTTGGCAGGGGAGTTGTTACTACTGACTTAGTCCCTCTCTGGTAGCTCTGGATGGGCTGAGGCTGCCCTGGACAGGAGGTGGATTTTGTGGAGTCATTTGAGCTGGGTCCTGGGTCTGTGACTGGGTGACACCATCTCATTCTGTTGCCTGGCTTGGGCCCAGTTTTCTAATGACAAAGAGGGAGATCTCATCTTGTTTATCCACTTAGCAATTCCCAAACCTCTGGGGACTTGTATGTGTCTAAAGGTGGGGACCCCGGGCCTCCAGGGCTTCAGGATTCCAGGGGAACTCGGGGCGAGGAGGAGGCTGCGGAGGGAGGGCACGCAGGCTGACTAGGGGCGTGGGAGGGTTGAGGCGGGGGGGGGGGGTGAGGCAGGTTCTTAGAGGTTCAGGCCCCACAGCCCCCGTCAGGGCAGCCCACACCTGGCAGCACCTGAGCCGAGTAAGCCCCAAATAGAAAGAACCAAATAAGGTAAAGCGCGCCTCACCTTAGAACTGCCTACAGATCAGCCGCTCGTGCAGCCTGCGCTACTGTCAAGTGACAGCGGGCAGATGTCCACTGAGGAGCCCCGAGCAGGTGGTCCACTCAGCCCAGCCCACCCCAGGGCCAGCTGGGGCATCTGCACACGTGAAGGGATCCAGCATGGCCAGGCAATGGTCTGGGCCCTGTGATGAGCACTGGGGACTGCAGAGTGCTGGGTGGAGTTGTAGGGTCCCCAGATCCGATCAGGGACTGGGAGGGGTCAGCTCTGGAGACCCAGGGAGCAGAGCGTGCAGGCCAGCATTGAGGGCCCACATGAGATTGATCTGGAAGGCAGAGATTTGAGGACCCTCAGGATGAATTCCACAGCACCGTCTGTGACTGTGATGGACACCTGGCCCCAAGAGAGGCCATGTCTGACAGGGCCTCGGGCACTGCGGGGCTGTGTCCCCACCGCCTGACAAGTGCTTGGTCCCCACACCCTCCCCAGACCACATCCCAAGTCAGTTCTGCTGAGACCAGAGGCTTCACTTTCCCCCTGTGGGAGATGGAGGAGCTGCATCTCCTCCTGACCCAGCTGTGGAAAATCACAGGGAAACAGGGAAGGGTGGGGTCAAACCCATGCGTCCCTCGGAACGTACCTCAGGCCACATCGGGAGGCCGTCAGACTCAGATTGTGCTCAAGCCAAACAGGTAAGCCCTGGTACAGGTCAGTCCTGACACAGGTAAGCCATGGCAGAGGTAAGCCATGGCACAGGTAAACCCTGATACAGATAAGCTGTGGTACAGGTAAGCTGTGGCAAAGGTTAAGCCATGGCACAGGTAAGCCCTGGCATAGGTAAGCCCTGGCACAGGTAAGTTTCAGCACAGGAAAGCCCCAGCACAGGTAAGCCCTGGTACAGGTAAGCCCCACTGTTGTCCGAAGAGGAAGGGAGGAAGTTGGACCAAATGCTCAGCCCTGATGTCAGACCTGGGGTGGGAGGAGTTGGGAAGCCACATGGCTGGGTGTCAGCTGGGGCTGAATTTGGCCTGGAGGGGGCCCCTCCTCTCTGAGGAAAGCCCACCACCCTGCAGACCCCAGGGCCAGGTGAGGCAGTTGCTGTTTGGGGTGGAGGTGCCTGAAGGAGGCACCCCCACAGAGCTTCAGCCTTCCTGATGGCCGACCTGGTGACCGGGGCTGCAGCACATGATCTATGTGCCAAGCTCTGAGCAGGCCTGTCCCTCTCAATGGTGTCCACAGCCTCTTCATTACCCATGGGGCCTGTGACGCCAGCAAGCAGAGAGGCCGTGTGTGGCTCCGGGGCCTGTGGTTCCTCCACACCGGGCCACTCTTCCCCACCTTTTCCTCTCCCCTCCCTTCTCCCCCACTGACCCAGCTCCTGGTCCAGCCTCCTCTTGTCCCATCTCCTCCCTTGCCCTCACCTCTCTGTCCCTCCCCTGCCCCTCACCCAGCCCTCAGCCCCTGTATCCTCCCTTTCTGGCCCTCCCTCACCTTCTCTCCTGTCCACTTGGGATGTGACCACTGCAGGGGGCCTGGAGCCCTGGGCCCAGTGTCAGCTGCATCCCCCCTTTTGTCTCTGTTGGAAACAGGACCATCACTCCCTTCCACACCCAGAGCTGGCCAGTGAGCACGGGCATCACCTGTGGACCTCACGGCAAGGCCTCAGGATGGTCACAGAGCAGGGACCAAGCCATCATCCTCATCCTGCCTTGGTCACCAACCCATCCATCTGCCACACACCAGGACCCCTGAAGCACGGGGCAGTGGGCCAGGTGCCTGGCACCACATGCAGGCAGAACCATCCCATTCTCATCCTCTGGTCAGGGACGGGGCACTCCCAGAAGCCGTGTCCACCAGCCCTGGCAGAGACGGGGCAGCTGAGCAGATGCAGAGTGTCAAGTAATAGCAGGTCACTCAGAGCCCTGGGGGCCAGGACCCTCGCTGCACCGCCCCCGACAGGCCTGGGCTCTTCCTCCTCTGCCATGGCTGCTCCCCTAGCCAGCTGCCCTGCCCTGCCCTGCACATCAGTGTCAGCTTCCTCCAGACAGTGCCAGGCCACGAGAGCACCTGCTAGAGCGGCTACCCAGGGAATCAGGATGGTGTCGTTAGCAGCCACAGGGCTCCCTCCTGACTCCAGGATGGACAGTGCCCGCCACCAGCCAGCTAAACACAGGCCAGAACAAGCAGAGCTCTGGGCAGCTTGTTTTCCACCTATTAACACTAATCTGTTTTTCTTCTGCATTTCCAAATTCCTCCTTTCAGGTCCCAGTCGCAGCATGCACAGCCAGATGAGATTGGCTTAGTCCCGGCTTTGCCGCTTATGAACAGTGTGACCCTGGGACGCGCTGACAACCCTCCTGACCATGACTGCTTCATTTGTGAAATGGAGAATATGCTCACTTCTCAAGTCAGACGCAGACAGGAGAGGCTCACATTAGATGGTCTCAGGGATGTGTTCTGTGGGAACTAGTTAGGAATTGCTTTCAGTTGTCAATAACAGGCTCTCATAAAATGATGTCTTAAACAATATAGAGGTTTATTTAATACTATTTAAGGAGAAATCCAACTTGCTAACTGGTGCAGTGGCCCAAAGTCAAGGTCTTTAGCTTTCTGGGTCTTTTCTTCCTTGCCCACAAATGGCTGCTGTTGCTCCAGGGTTCACACCCATTTGCCCAACAGCATGACAGAGGAAACATTGGCATTAATATCAGGAAATCAAATCTTTCAAGAGCTCAGAAGAAATATATGGACATCTTGTTGGACAGAATTATGTTGCTCGCCACCCCTACCTGTAAGGGTGCATTCTTTGTTAGATACATTATTTCCCCTGAAGAAAAAAACAAGATTCTTTTGCCTATAAACAAAGGAAAATGGGTAACAGGGGCTCAGAGGATTAAGTGCATGATGGTCTGGGTGTGCCTAGGAGTGGAGGCCTTTCATAACCAAGTAACCAGGAAGATGCTGGGCAAATCCGAGGGAGCAGGGTCTTTGGTCCTGCGTCTGCTCCTCTGAACTTGCAGTGTTCACCCAGGAGGCTCCGTGTGCAGGGCAAGGCCTTGCTGCCCAAGCTGACCCTTGGCTGGAGCACCTTCTAAACGGGGTCTTGCTGTGTTGCCCAGGCTGGCCTTGAATTCCTAGCTGGAAGGATCCTCCCGCCTCAGCTTCCTGAGTAAGTGGGTGTTAAGGTGGAGATGTGAGGTGACCCAGAGCTCCTGTGTGGGGCAGGGCACGAAGGCTCAGAGGTGAAGGGACTGGCTACTACGAGAGCCTTCACCAATCAGTGCTTTGCTCACTGCTGGGGATTAACTGGGTGGTGGTGTGGCAGGGTGGCCTGGAGGAGCTGGTCATGGGCAGTGGCTTAGGGTCTTATTTTCTGAGCTGACCTTAGTCTCTCTCTGCTTTCCCATTGCTGGGTCCTGAGCGGCCTTCCTTAGCCATGCCCTTCCACATGATGCTGGGCCTCACCTAGGGTCCAGACAATGGGGTAGGCAGTGGTGGGCTGGGACCTCTGAATCCCAGAGATCCAAATAAACCTTTTCTTCTTGAAATCATTCTTGTCAGGCCTTTTGTTCACAGTGGTGACAAACTGGCTGAAACACTGGGACTGCAGGCAGGCACCACCACGCCTGGACGGAGCACTTTCTAAGGACAGCCCACTCCTCTCCTGCAGGGGGGCGGCTGGGAAAGCTTGCTGAGCACAACCCTCAGTGTGATTTGGGGTGAGGGGTCTCTCTGCACCTGTCTCTGCCCCAAGAGAGCCTTGTTGAGAGCAGGGTAAGGTCCCTGGTGCCAGCCTGAAAGCCCTGCCTAGCAGGTTGGAGGTTAAACGACGCCCAGGAGATGCGGGGCCATTAGGTGAGGTTTGCCGCCACCAGCTGTGGTTCCCCCCTTACCACCCCTAAGCCCATCCCCAGCATCTGGAGCTGAGCCAGGGGCCATGTGGTTGGGTCACAAAGACCTGCGGGTTCCAGGGGCAGAGCTTTGCAGGCCCTTCCACTGTGCACATAGCCAAGCATGGCCTCCACGCTGCCTGTCCTTCTCCAGCCATGGGAGCCCCAGGAGGACCATTCTGCACCATTAGGAAAGTCACAGAGGAAACCAGGCCCGCTGTGCTGGCCGGAGACCAAGTGAGCAATGTCTGTCCGCCCTTGGTCACCTGACAGGCTCTGAGTGGGGACAAACAGAGGCACGATGCCAGCTATGCCAAGCTGCCCAGGGGAGGACAGTGTTAAGCTCCCCATGGATAGAGCCCAAGTTGTGCCCAGGGCCAGCGCCTGGGAAAGGAGGCCGAGTTTCCTGAAAGGGCCTTGTCCCACAACCTGATGCTGTGACAGATGAGCCTCCGCAGACACGGGAGAGTATGGGATGAACCTTCTTCCAGGAGAAGCAGCTAGGTGAACAGGCATGTCGGGCAGCTCCACAGAGGCCAGGGGCGTGCCCGCATCCTGGCTGCCTGAGGCCATCCTGCCACCAGCTCCAGGCTGGGTGGTCACAGTGGTGACAAACTGGCGGAAACACTGGGGCTGCTTGTCTGTCCATCTGCTGCACACTGAGGGCCTCCCTCCTCCTGTGCTTTGTGCCTGAACAGATGGGTGGTCCCCATCCTCAGGTGTCACCTGTAGGAGTGGCTCCTGAGGATGAGATGACCAAGAGGGGTCCCAGGGGCCAGGAGGGCCTGGAGCCTGACCCTGAAACACCCTGTTGTGACCGAGACTGTCACCCTCTCTGCAGGCAGGACCTCCCTGATGATGCTATGCTCACCTCCAGTGGTGTGAAGCCACCCTGAGAGAGGGTCCTCACACCAGTGTGAGAGCAGCTGGCTCCTGGGGAAGGCATGAGCCCCCGCCTGTGTCCCCACCCCGTCCTTGGTGGCTCCCAGAACTGCCAGCTCAGCAGAGGTGAGGGGACCTGGGAGCAGCTGTGAGGCCCCTCCCCTGATGCCAGACCTGGCCACAGCTTTGCCACCAAGGGTCTCCTCTAGGAGGGTGGAGGCAGAATACACGTAGCTGGCCGGCGACTCCTGGGCTTTCCTGGGTGCAACCAGTAGGCGCAGGGTGCACGGGAGCAGGCCGTCCATCGTGATGTGGAGCAGCTGCTGGCTCTGGCAAGCCTGGGCCCGCATGGGCCAGGGTAAGTCCTGTCTCTGCAGTGGGCTTGAGCAAGGTCCAACCTTGGCCTTCCTTTGCCGTTCCTGAGCGCAGCGTGGACGGGTTTCAGGTGAATGCAGCGAGGCGAGAGCAGGAGCAGGCTGTCCTCCCAGGCAGCTCTGTCAGCCGCCATGACAATTCCAGAGTACACCTGCCTGGAAAGGAGACCGCCAAGGACACAGCCAGACACTGGCCAGGAGCCACCTTCCACCAGTGGCGTGGGGGAGGATGACTTGAGGGAATGTTTTGTGGAGACCCGACTTCAAAGCATGTTGGACAAGCATCCTCAGTTTAGTCCTGCCAGCATGACAAGGAGCCGTCCTGGCAGACACACATTTACTCTGAAATCTGACCAACTTGGACGTGCCAGCGTGCTAGGACAGATGGAAGATGCTTGGTTGAAAATTCAGGCCATTGACTTTACAGGTGGCCACTGCTGTCCAGGGGAGGAAGTCTGGTCTCCAGTCAGAGCCCTCTCCCAGAAGGCAACCAGGGAGCCCTGAGCGCCCACCTGCAGCTGATGCCTGCCTTGGTGCCAGCAGAGCTGGGGGCAAGGGGCAGGTGGGCTCCCTGCTCTGGGTACAGCCTTATCAAGCCTTATGAGCACAACAGGGAAATGGATTCCCAGGTCCCCTCAGCTACCCATCAGCCCTGCTGAAGCTCAGATGCAGCCTCTGAGGAGGCCCAGACCTCGCCCCTGCCTCAGGCTGGTGCAAGGCCCCGACTGCCCTTCTTCAGGAGCTCTCCCGGCTGCTGGTTCAGGTTGGCGAGGCTGTCGGGAAAACAACTCCCTTGTAAGCCAGGCCTCTGCCGATGGCCAGGTCCACTGCTGACGGGGGACCAAGGCCCCCAGAGCCCCCGCTGTGGCTCTGTTGGCAGGAGCTGGCTCAAGACAGCTGTGGAGAGGGCCTCACTCATGAAGCTTGGTGTGCAGGCTCCGGGGGAGCCTTGGGTCATAGGTGCTTGGCTCCGTGGGGCAGCTGGCCTGCCACTAGGTGAAGTCCAAGGGGCTGAGGAGCAGGAAGAGCCTGCTCCTCCCACCTCCCCAAGTCACCTAAGCTGAGCTCTTCCCAGCTGCAGCCGCAGCCTCAGCCTCCAGGAGACCCTCCCTGCCCAAAGGTCTGGTCTCCCTCCCCTGTCCTGTCCCATGTTCCCAGCCCCTATCTCTGTCCACTAAGGGTGAACGTCAGGTCTCCCAAGATGCATGGCTGCCTGAGCATGGGAAACCCGTCATCTTTGACACTTCAGCCCCATCTTGGGCCATAAACCCATTGAAGGGTCAACTGGCCAATGTCCCACCATGGACCTCCCCATCCCTATAGCCAGGAGGGAATGCGGACACCTGGACAAGAGTGTGTGTGACACATGTGGGGACCTTGGACAACCAGGTGGATTGTTCTGGGGTTGTGTGCCCTGGTCACTGGACACTATGGCTTCCCTGGTCTGAACCTTCATGGAAACACCCAGAGCCAAGGGCAGCTCCTGGGGTGGCCATGCAGCCTTGACTGCTGTCCCCAATGCCCACTCGCTCTCTCCAGTCCATGGCCAGCAAGGCCAAAGGTGGGGCAGAAGGGACAGTAAGCCATGCAGGCCTGCTCTGTCAGCACCTGACCCTTGCCTTCCCCGCCAACCTCTTCCCTCTGAGAGGCAGGTTCTGTCCATCCCTGCCCAGGTCCACTCTTTGCTGGGTAAATGAGAGACCCTGGCCACCTGGCCGGGTCCTTGCTTTTCTCTGGGCTGTGGGTTCTCCTCACAGTACAATGTGGTCTTTTTTGGGGGGTTTAACCACTTACCACAGCCCTTTTTATTTTTTATTGAGACAGAGTCCCACTGATTGCTCAGGACCTCACTGAGTTGCCTCTCCCTCCCGTCCTGTCTGGCCTTGAACTTGCCACCCCCTGCTCAGCCCCTTCAGCTGTGGGTGTTTGTTTTTGGGTCAGCTCTGAGACACCTCCTGGCCTGGAACCATGGTGGGGACTGACTATAAAAATGAGGCAGTGGCCACCTGCCCCACAGGCTGGAGGTGGAAAGGCCCTCATGGCCCAGGGCGCTGCTGACCCCAGTCTGAGGGGCCATCTCTGTGGCTTGGCTCCACGCTGAGCCCCAGGAAGACCTGGCTGGGACCAGTTAGCCTGTGTTCAGGCCAGTGGCTTTGGGCTTCGTTGTCTTATGCGTGCAGTGGGCTGGAGACATGAGGATGGTGGCAGTAAACCACATTTGAGAGCCTGGTGACAGTCATTGCTCTCAGAATGTGTCATTGTCTCATCAGAGGAGGTTGGGCAGGGGACAGCAGTTCACAGGATCTGTAGAGAAGAAGGGAGAGAGGGGACCTGGGGAGACTGAGTGGGTAGTGGATAAAGAACCCCCCAGCGTGGTGCAGCCGAGGCCGCCTGCCTCTGTGGGGAGAGAGGACATGGTCCCATAAGCCCCCCCAGGCAGAGGACCCTGTGGAAGCCGAGCTCTTCCTGTGCCTGCCGTCCCACTTCACTCAATCCCGTGGTCTTCACATGGGACTGCAGGTGACAGCAGCTTCATGTTCCCAGCAGGGCAGGGTTCCACCGTGTCCACATGCCCCTTTCCTTGATCTGCTGTCTGTCCACGGGCCCTTGGGTGGATTCCCTACCTCGCTGTGTGACCAGTGCTGCAGTGAACGGGGGGCGTGCAGGGGTCCCTGGGACCTGAATCTGTTTGTTTGGATACATGTGCCCAGAAGTGGGGCCAGTGGGTCATACAGGAGGTCCAGGAGGAGGGTGAAGAGAACCCAGGGAATGGGCGCAAAGGCCCTGGGGCAGGAGGAGGAGGTTGCCAAGTCCACCCCACAGCCAGGGACTGTATGTGATGCATGTGTCCACAGAGCTGGAGGAGCGGATGGGGGGATAGGAAGGACATAGAATGAAACCGACATCATCGTGACTGTGTGTATATTCATGACTGCAGGACCAATGTGATCCTGCAACCTATATACTCAGAAAAATGAGAAATTATCACACATTTGAATGAGATGGGGTATATGTCAAGGTCATTGTACTGTCATGTGTAACTAAGTAAAACAAATAAAAAGTTAAAAAAAAAGAGCTGGAAGAGAGAATCGTGAACCACAAAATTGATAATTGATATTTAAAGCAATGGATATGCTGATTATTCTGATTTCATCATCACATAATTTACAAATATCAAAATATCACATTGTACCCCATAAATACATTCTATTATTTGTATACATACAATTGAAACTTCCTGGAGATTACTTCCCTTCCAATAAATATGGTGCTCTTTAAAAAGTTAAACTGCAGCCAGGTACATTGGCATACACCTGTAATCCCAGTGGCTTGGGAGGCTGAGGCAGGAGGATTGCAAGTTTGAGGCCAGCCTGAGCAACTCAGTGGGGGGTTAAGCAACTTAGCAAGAGTGTCTCAAAATAAAATACATGTATATAGAAAGGAGCAGGGGGGATGTGCTCAGGGATTAAGTGCCCTGGGTTCACGCTCTGATGCAAAAACAAACAAACAAACAAAAATCCTGACTGCCTGGCATTTCACCCGTACACCACATGCCGTTCTCATTCGCTCAGCAGGTCCTACTCTAGTCACGGCCTGGGCCTGATGACACTCTTCTTTCCCATGGTCTTCCCAGGGGACTGGGAGCCTTTCCTTGGTTCGTTCCTGTTTTATGGGTGCTCTTCCTTCAAGCCCTTCCACTGCCTTTCTCTTGGGCGGTCCCGCTTTTCTTAATGATTTTGTACTATCTTTCAATTCACACGACCCATGTAGACATGTGGTGCCTCATGTTTGCTGCTGACTTAGGTCCTGCTGTTTAGGAGTCACTGTCTGCCTTTTCTCCTTGGTTGTGATATCCATCTTGGAAAGTCTTCCTGCTCTGAGGTCACTGAACACAGCTCCCCTGCTTTCCCCTGTGACCTGTAGGGAGCCACATCAACCCGAGCAGAGCTGGATATGGGTGTGCCCTCCCTGGGGGGCTGAGACTGGAGTCAGAGCATGAGGGACCAGGACAGAACAGGGGATGCCAGGCAGCAGGGACCTGGCTTGGGACTCCCAGGTCCTGCTGGCCCCGCAGGGGCTCCAAGGGCACATTGTGTTAGTCAGCGTTTTGCGGCTATGACTGAAGGACCCGACCAGAACAATTTTAGAGGAGGGCTCACAGTTTCAGAGGTCTTTGTCCACAGAGACTAGCTCCGCTCCTCTGGGCTGCAGGTGAGGCAGAACATCATGGCGGAAGAGTGTGGCGGAGGGAAGCAGCTCACATAGTGATCAGGAAGCTGAGAGACTCTCCACTGTGCAGATGAGCCACATCCTCCAGCCACACCCACCTGCCTCCAGTGACCACCCAGGTAATCCCATCAGGGACCAAGTCACTGACTAGGTCAAGGTGTGGCCCAGTCACCACTCCTGCAGCCCTTCCTGTGTGTCTCACACCTGAGCTTCTGGAGGACACCTCATCTAAACCACAACCACAGCTTTGGCCCCACCAACAGCAAGTAGATGCACTTTCCTCTTAGCATGTCCAACTGTGGGTCCCTCCCAGGTGCTGCTGGGCTCCACAAGGAGGGGACCCTCCAAGGAGGTACCTGTGAGCCTGGGCCCCATGTCAGCAGCCGGGGGAGGGCTGGGGGAGGGGGAGGCAGGAAAGGACAGAGCTGCCATGGGGCTCTGGCCACGTCTCCTCCTCGCCTTTTGGCCTGGGTCCTCACTGGTCTGGAGAGCTGTGCTGATGTAAAGAGCGGGGGCCCTGGCATTTCACAGAGAGCAGCACTGAGGTTCATCCACCTTCCATCCCCTCCCCATGTTGGAAAGGATGCTGTTTCACCTGCTCATCTCCCATGTGCACCACTGTCCATTTCCCTCCTGCATTGCTTGTGCCCTGGATGGACTGATCCATTTGTAATCCCACCCTGCTCCAGGGAGTGGCTGGCCTTGGACTGCCTTCTGGGCACTCAGGAAGTGATGTGAACCTCTCCATGGCCTTCCATAACCCGTGTCCTGTGGGTGGATTTGCTAGTTCAGGAGCCTCTCACACACTCAGGGGGCCCGGAGAGGAGGGTAGCACACGTTAAGATCTCTGCACCCTCATCCCTCAGGGAAGTGTGACATCTGGTGCACACAAGCTGCCCCCGGAAGGCTGCTCAGGATCTCCCCCTTGTCCCAAGCTCTGGGAGAGGGGTTTCTTAGCACAGTTTATTGTTCATCTTCAGGTAACGTTGGGCATTTCAATTCCAGTTGGTTCTCACACACCTGTATGGTATTATGTTACTCGTGTAAGTAGCATGTGGTTTTCATGTTATCTGTTTTAGCCTTTTTGCTGCTGTGACCAAAAGACCTGGAAAGAACAACTTTAGAGGAGGAAGTTGGGGGTCACAGTTTAAGAGGTCTTAGTTCTTAGATGGAGGACTCCATTCCTTGGGACCTGGTGGGAAGCAGAGCATTACTGCAGGAGAGTTTGGAGAAGGAGGAGAGCAGCTGGGAACAGGGCACCAGGAGGAGAAAGAGGGAGGAGGAGCAGAAAGAGGGAGGAGGAGGAGAGATGGGGGAGGGAGAGAGAGGGAAGGAGAGGGAGAGAAAGCAATCAGTTTAATGTTCTTCAGGTGTCGTTGGGCATTTCAATTCTGGTGTGTTCTCACACACCTGTATGGTAGTATGTTCCTCATACAAGCAGCATATACATTTTTTTGTGTTATCTGTTTTACGGAGAAGGAGACTGATTAGATTAAGACTCATAATCTGATCATTTCACTTCTGAACTTTCTTGCAGGGTCTCATGTGAGTTTGGGGGACACTCACATCTAAACCATAACAATACCTTTCTATACTGTTTAAATAGGATTTATTGACCTCCCCAAATGACATACGGTATGTGACATATGATAAACGTCAAGTGCTGGTGGTGACTCAGGGCTTGGTCTCCCTCCTTCATAGGGACCTTCTAAGAGGCTTCTTTCTGCCCTCTGCAGGGCGGCCTGACCTGGTGGATCCCCTCTGGCCCTTCCCACTTTACTGAGTCGGCCTGTATCTTCATGCAGCAGACTGGCTGTCTGTGCTTTATTCAAAGGCACCAGCCCCTGTCACCTCTGCCATTGGCTTTGTCGCTCAGTGTGAAGGTGGAAGGTGGTGGTCAGGTGGAGGGGCTGTGCCCCACGCCTCGTCCCTGCTGCCTGGCGAGGACTCGCTCACCAAGGGCTGTCCTCCTGGCCCTGCCCTGCCCTGTTGTAGATGCCAGGCTGGGAGCATCCTGCACATGTGTCCCTGCTGTTTACACAGATCTCAGGTGTTTGATTTTTGTCATTGTTTAAAGGCACATAGTTAGAAATGGATTTGCTGGGTCATAGGTTATGAATATATTCAGTTTTTACAGATGAAGTCAAATAATTTTTCACTATCAGAATGTTTGTAAGAAATAATATTTAAGCAGTCCAATTGCTTCACATATTTGTCTATAAATGTCAGAATTTAAAAAAAAAATCCCTCACTCTCCTTGGCTGGAAGCATGAATTCTGCTCTTCATTCTTAGGGCAGGTCATTAACACAAGCGGGAGTTTCCTGTGCTGCATTCTGTGAAATGCTCACCCACCTATTTGCCTGTGGGCTGCTGTTAACCATGATTATTGAGAAGATGTTTTCATTCCGCATTATGGACATCAGCCCCGTGACTAGTAAGTTCGGTTGCGGCTTGCACTCGGCACTTTTATGACGACTCCATGAAGAGTCCTTTTCTTTTACGGTTTGCTCTGTGGCTGTGTAAATCAGCCTTCGCGGCAGTCACTGCTATCTTTGACAATGTCTCAAGATCTTCATCTCCTTTCTGTGCCTACGCCGCCCGCACCCCGGGCCAGGTAGAGGTCTGATGCCGCACCTTCTCCTGCAGCCCGCAGGACAGGTCATCTCAAGGGTATCCTTCACCCACCACACCGCATGTCTGCTCAAGGTCAGGGGTGGGCACCTCTTGCTTTTTCACTAATGAGGACACAGGTTTCCTGGTCTTGCTCTTTCCTTGCCAAGTCTTTATAGAGGACTTCCCTAGTCTGCAGTGTCAGGTGGTAGATTTTCAGTTTCTCCTGGACTCTGCAGGGCCCAGGCTCTGTGGTGCCTGGAGCAAGGCTGCAACCTCCTCTGACCCCTTCCAGGCATCCTGCTGCTCCTGGGCTGGTGCACCCTGCTGCTCGCCCTCCTGCGGGGCTTGAGCTCCTGGCTCTTCCACTCATGGTGCCTCTCCTCCCCACGGCCCTGGACTATTCTGTGGTAGTTCGGGTTCCTTTAGTGAAGGATTCCTGCTTGTTTCTTTTGGTGTGGATCCTGTTCTGTCACCGAGGGCAGGAGGGAGCAACCCTGACCTGATGGTTCCCTGACCTTATGGAGCTTGGTCTATGAGGAAGGCAGGAAAGGAGTAATAGAGATGAGCTCTTAGGTCAGTGGACGGTTCTGTTAAGGCAAACGCAACAGGGGGCAGGCACCGAGGGAGGGATGGAATCTTAGGGGTGTCACCAGGGCTTCCCGAGACACAGTGCCATGGCTCTGGGAGCGAAGCTGGAGATCTGGAGGAGGACATATGCCAGGCATGGAGGAGGCCAAGGCAAGTGTACTGGCCTGGGGAAGGCTCAGCCACAGGCCAGGTGGCTACAGGGGGACACCGGGAAGATGGCAGTGACAACCCTGAGGATACAGAGTGCTGTGGGTCCTTCCTGTTGAGATAACCAACTGAGGGTCCAAATCATTTGAGAAAAAAAAAAGTCTGTCCTGAACATGTGCAAACTGCCTAGTCCCTGTGGCAGTGCCATGTGACAGTGTTCTGTGACAACTTCCTATTCCGCACGGACGCTTGCTGAGTACGTAAGTCGTCCAGAGGTGACTGACACTCCCTGGGAGGGTGTGCGCAGGCTGTGAGCGGCACACTTGAGGTGGTAAGGGTCCCGGCTTAGGTGGTGGGCATCCTGGACAGAGCCTGCCGACATGGAGGGTCAACCTGCTTACTTTAAGAAGGGCCCAACGGCAGACGTTCAGTTTGAAGGGTCAACAATCTGATAAAACATGCAACTCAATCATATATTTCTAATGAAACTGACAAATATAGATGCCCCTCAACTGAAACACAAATGCTTAAAGGTATAGAAATCAAGTACACGCTGCGTCTTATGAATTGTTGGGAGGAAAATGGACGTGAGGGTCCTACTTTACAAAGAACGCTGCCCACGGTGAGACCAACATCACGAGGCACCCACTTCTATAAAACGCAGTCCTCAGGAGCAGCAGTCTTCATTGGTTCCAGGATTAACTCCCGCGTTCATTGCTGTGCAAATGTTTCCATTGATCAAAAGCCTCCCTGATGGAGGACGATCAATGTGGGGAGATACATGGTGCTTCTGGATTCTACTCCACTGCTCCTCCCTCTCAGACCATCCTGCACCCCCTTCCACGTTCCGAGGTGATTTTCAAGGACTGGGCCTCCCATCAGGGCCTGGCACCTCCAGTTCTTTTGTGTCCTTGTTTTGGTCCCTTGTCAATGGGGACCCTGCCATTGCCTGCTCTCATTTTACCCGTGTCCTTTGTGTCCCGAGTTGTGTGAAAACCTTTAGCCACACGGTGGCCAGGAGGAGCCCACCCAGTCAGGAAGACCCTGCCTGTGTGTGACCTTAGAGCCTGCTCACGGCCCTATGTCCTGCGCTGCAGGTACAAGTAGCTCAACCTGCATTTTGTCATTTGGACCAGGACCCTGGAATGTCAGCCCAGCAGAACAGAAGTGCTGTATTTGGATCGCGAACAGGAGCACGCCTGGACCCCCAGAGGTCTCCAAGGCTGAGACCCTGCAGGGCAATCTGAAGAACTGAGGTAGAGGCAGAGAGTCCTGGGCTTCACAGGGCAAGCTGGGGACTCACACAACACCCCTGGACACCATGGCTGCTGTAGGCCTGTGAGCCCCTCCTGGAATGGGCACACAGACCTGAGGGCCAGAGAGCGTCTGAATAGTCACCTCCAAAAGCTAATGCTAGCTGCTCTCACGGGGGATCCACAATTTTCTCTCCCACCCGAAACAAAAAGAGCACCTTGGGCACTCCCATCCTCCAGTTGTTATTTAGCAAACTTGTCAATCAAATGTGTGTAGAAAGGGACCCATTTACTAACAAGCCTGAGGTCTCTTCTACATCTTCTGGCCCTGTATGCGTTTGCCTGTATACAACATTTAAATAAAAACAAATTAAATACACTCATCTATTTATTTCTAGTTTTTATTAGTGCATTGAATAAATCTTTCCCTATTCTGAATTCCAAAAGAAACTCAGTTATTTTTTTCCATGAGAAGATTGGCAGTTTTGTTTTTGCCATCATTAAATAAATACATTTGGAGCTGGTTGTGTCTATGGAGTGAGGTAGGGGTTCATTTTATTTTCCATTCTGCTTAACAACAGCCCCATTTTCTCCTATTTATTAAGGTGCTCCTCCTATCATAATCTGAAGCTTCATTTATATCATGAGTTTGCTTCTGGGATCCATATCTTATGTTCCCTCCCCCTCACCCCCGTGACCCCTTACCAGAATATTAGGACTTTCTGTAAAAGTGGAGGAAAACAAGTCTGTTTCCTTTCCTCGTCCATCTCATTCAGAATCATCCTGGATTTCCTATACCTTGACTTTTCTGTATGAATCTTAGAATCATCTTAAAGTTCTGTTAATATCCTTTTTAGGTATTTGTGAAAAGTTATTTGGATCTAAAGATCATATCACACTAGGAATGATTGACAGCTTTATGCTGGTAGATCTTCTTATCCACCAGATGGCATTTTTAAAAATAAGCCTTTATTTGAAAGCAGTGTTTTTTAAAGAGAGAGGTAGAGAGATAGAGAGATCGGTGGGCACAACATCTTTGTATGTGGTGCTGAGGATCGAACCCGGGCTGCATGCATTCCAGGAGAGCGCGCTACCACTTGAGCCATATCCCCAGCCCCAGCAGTTTTAAAATTTATAGAAAAATTGTGATTTTAACATAGCTTTCCTTATTGCTAACATCTTATATGAGTGAGGCACGTTGATGACCATTAATAAACAAATATCAATGCTTGATTATTAAATCTTTCAACTCAGATTTCTTGAATTTTGCTGCTAAACCCTTCTATCATTTCTAAAAGTTCTTCCATGTATTAAATTGATTTTTTTATAGACAATTATTGACTCTACAAATAATGGTAATTTTAGCATATCCATTGAAATCCTGCATCTCTATTTTTTTATTGTTTTTCATTGTTTTTGTGCTGGTTGGTATTTTCAATATAACACTGAACAGAAGTGTTGGCAGCTGACTTTTATATCTCATTTTATTCCTACTTCAAGGGACTGTTTCTAAGCTGCTCCACCTTAGATTCATTTTTTTCTGGGTATTTCTAGTTTTTTTTGTTGTTGTTTAATAAACATTCTTGTTTGGTAAAGATGCCCAGTTATCTTCTGAATTTAGGAAATGCTTTCCGACATAAAGAGGGGTTAACTTGTCCATGAACTTTTGAAGTCTGGCACCCACACAGAAGGGGGAGTGGGACCTAGATGCACTGCTGCGTGACCCTCCACCAGGTGGACGCCCTCCTGCAGGAGTCAGCACTGAGGTCAGGATGATGCGGGTCCCTGCCTCCTGGGGAAGCCCACTGCTGCCCACTCCGTGGGAGTTCTGCCTCTCTGTCCTTTGTGCCCTGAGGTTTCATCCAGCACGAGCAGCTGAGGTGCTTCGGGCATCGTAGGTGAGGGCTCTCCTGCTCCAAGTACTTCATTGTGCAATACACGGAGCGTGATGTTTCCTTTCCATTATTCATGGACATCTGGGATATTTCTAGCTCGAACATAGTGAATAATGCTGGTACAAGCTTTTGATGTGTCTTTTGAAGAATCTACGTGTGCACGTCTTTGAGGTGCCAACGGAGGGATGAAATTGCTTGTGTAAGATGTGGACTTGTTGACCTGTGGAGAACTTCAGCAAAGATTCTCCTAAACAGGCTGTTCCCAGCGCATGCTCACCAGCAGCGCATGAGCCTCATCCACTCCGCGGCTGGGTCAAGGCTTGCTCCTGCCCATCATCCACATTTGGACCTCCTGGTGGAGGTGCACTGGCTTTGAATGATGGCGTCATTTCATCCCTCTGATGACCAACGGAGTGTAGCAGACCCCCGTGTGAGTTTTCGACCATTTGGATGTTGGCTTTCATGAAGGGTCCCAGGTCGAGGGCGTTCTGAGCCACCTGCACCTCTGACTGACTTGCACACACTCCACCTAAGACCTGGGCACATGTGCCACGTTGATTCCACCCTTTCCTGCCTCACTGTGTGTGTGTCTTCCACTGCATGACTGCGTCTTCTTGGGAATGGATGCTCTTAGCCGGGAAGTGGTCCGACCCGGCTCTTCTCTGTCCTTCATGCTTCACGATTTTAGCACCAAGTATAAGGTTTTAGTTACTCAGAGCCCATGAAGATGTACCTTCTAGGTTCTGGGTACCAGTGCATTGTTAACCTGGGATATTAATGGTAACGTCCCTCTTTGGCTGCCATTTGCATGTGGAGGGATGCACCACAGGAGCCACTTAGGGCTGCTACTAGACCATGCCGTTTGCTCCCACTCTGCGTGTGCGGTGTGTCTTTTGCTGTAGTCAGGTGGTTGCACAGGTGTGGGCTTGTCTGGGGAAGCTCGGTTGTGGTCCTACTGCATCTGTCCAAGCTGGCAGCCATGTCCTGTACAGCCTTTGATAAAGAGCTGCGCCTCCGTGGTGCAGGGAGGCCGCTGCGGCTTCCCCCTGCCTAGGCTCTTCCCTGGGGTCTGCATTTCCACATGACCTTCAGACACAGGTCTGAATTTCTACACACTCAAATATGCTCTTGGAATTTTAACTTAAATTAAATCTTATTAAATTTAACTTACATTAAATCTATTTATTAATTAAAGAAGGACTGTCATTTTTATATTAACAAATATGGATGTTTCCTTTTGTAAGTAGGACTTTTCTAAAAAAAAATCAATTATTTTCAAACTGTCTGTGAAGGACCCACTATGGTTTGGGTTTTTGTATTTCTAATCTAATGTGTTCGTGAAAGAAAATAAAACATGTGGGAATGTTGAAATTTCCATAAAAGTTTCTATGTGCCTCATCATAACAGTTAACATTTTACCACCTGTGCTTTGTGTTGCACTATCATAAAGGTCATATACATCTTTCATTACATTAATTTCTAGGTATTTGTTTATTTGATGCTATCAGAAAATACATCAATTTAGTATTTTTGTTCTGCATATTTTGTTTCTGATACGCCAAGACATATTGAATTTTTTATTTGTTTTATATTATTCTTGCAATATTTATTTACTAATTCTGACTATTTGGACTCCTTTGGATTTCTAAACCCATAAATTATATCATCTGAAACAAAAATTTTGTATTCTCTTTTTAAGCTCCTTTGGGCCTTGTCACTTGTTTTCCTTGCCATATTGCACTGGCTGTGATCCACTTTGCATTGAGGTTGCATTGAGTTTGCTGCATGGTTGTAGATAGGTGTATTCTTGCTGTTGCCAAGGACAACATTTCTCAGAGATCTCCTTGTCTATGTTAGGCTGTCTGCTCTGCTCTGACCCATGTTGATGCACAAAGTTTGAGTTTCAGAGGTCTCAGCTTATGGGAAGCCAGCTCCATTGCTCTGGTCATGAGGTGAGAAAAACTATCATGGAAGAAGGGTAGTTTGCAAGAAGCCTCTAAACTCATAGCTTCTATGAAGCAGAAAGAAAGGAGGACAAAGTGACAAAATATAATCTCCAAGGACATGCCCGCAGTGACCTCCTTCTTCCAGACACGCACATTCTCCATTTACCAACCAATGCAGCACTTCTTCCAAATTATGAATCCACCCAATAGATTCATTCATGGATTATGGCACCAAACTCATAATGTGATAATTTCACCTCTGATTATTCCCACATTGACTCACTTCAGCTTTTGAGGTACACTGAACTCCAAAATTTTACATGCCACCCATCATCCCCCAAAGCTATTAACATCTCACCCTGGAAAATGTGTGCAGTATATTTACAGTAGATGCCCAAATCTAAATAGTTTCAGCATTGCCCCAAACTGCAAGTTCAGAGTCTCTTCTGGGACTCAAATTAGACTTTTGGTTTTCAGACCTTGTAGGAATCAAAATCAACTCATGTATAACTAAGGTACAGTGGCACAGAGTAGGTATTTGCATTCCAAAGGGAGAAATAGGCACACAGAAAGTAAAGCTGGCTATGATCAAAACCTAAATGTAGTTGGGCTCACAAGTCCTCTTTCCCCATGCTCAGCATCTGGGCACATGTTGTGGACAGTGGGCTCCAAAGGACTTGGGCAGCCCTGACCCATGTCCTCTCACATAGGCTAACTGCATCCTTAGCCAGAAATCTCCTGACATATAGTCCACATTGCCAGCATCTCTTAGTCCCAGGGGTCACTACTGAAGCTTCAACTTCCTTCTAACAACTACACACATGACCCTCCTAGCGCCTACTTACATGAATTCTCACTTTGTTACACTTTGACCTTCCAGGCCGACCTTTGCAATCCTACGGAAGCCTTTATGACCATCTAACTCCAGGATTCTGTATTCCTGCAGAACCAGCACCACATGCTTGAAGCCAGTGTCTGTCCCCATGTCAAGCAGTAGCCAAGCCTCTGAGGAACATGGAAGGGGCGAGTTTTGTGTGGCTGAGTGAGCATGGAGAACAAACTTCCTAGTAGTTTCTCTTCTCAGTAGAATTTGTATATTCATACCTTGTGAACATGATTTGTGAATCTGGCCAATTCCTGAAATGACCTTAAGCTACTTCTCTACTGTGTCTGTGTAATTTTTTAGAATCTCTTTGGTGACTGTAATGCATTAACAACCACAATTCCTGAAGCCCAGAATTACTTCCCCTTTTCTGACCAAAATGCAAGCTTACACTCTTCCTTGTGCTCCACCTTCTCCATGAATAAAAGCTGCTAGAGACATCCATATCATTGCTTGAATGCTGTGCTTCCTTGACATTTCTTCCATCAGAGTAATGAGTATATCACCTCTAAATTTAACCACAGGAATGTGATAGGACATAAGCATAAAGTAGACAACATCTTTGCCAGAATGTAACATAAATGTCTTCTACTCCCTTTTCCAGCAGAATCCTCCTCCTGTGCAAACTCATGAGCACAGTGTTTCCTAGCAACAATCCTATCAGCATTGTTGTTTAGAGCTTCCACCAGAATCACATGATAAGTTCACTAACAATGTTCAGAGCTTTTCCAGCTTCCATCTCTAAACTATTCAAAGTATCTATCCCAATTACCAAAGTCCCCACAAGTTTCTGAACCAAATATTTAGGCAAGTCACTGCAAACAACTCACCTGTTGACACCTATTTCTATTCTAGGTGGCTTTTTTTTGTCTGTATGAAAGAGATGACTAGAATAATTAGAGGAGGAAAAATTTATCTTTCTTGGATTCAAAGGTAATTCATAGTCAGCTGTGTTCCTTACTCTGGGCACAATATGAGGCCAAACATCCTGTCAGAAGAGTGTTGTTTAAGAAAGCAGCTCAGGCATGGCCACTTGGAAGCACAGAGGCGGCAATTCACCAGGCACAAAATGAAAACCACCAGGCATGTTCACATGGAACTACTTCTTCTAGCCAATACCTACCAGCTTATACTGGTCTCTCATTTAATCCTATGCATGCATTAAAGCTCCTGTAACTCTATCCTTTCACCTCAAATATTTCTTGCATTGTCTCACACAGGAGCTTGTGTGGGACACCTCATATTGAAAACTGTAACACTTTATAGTGTCCTGTTCAAATACGATTTGTCCTGTGATGCAAAAAGTCCATTGAAACCATGCTGAGAGCAATAAGAACGGTCCCTTGAGTGAAACTATAGGAGGCCAGACTAATGGAAAGATTTTGAATAAAATGTGTCCTTTCACAAGTTTTTGCTTTTTGCTGGAATCTTGTGTCACTCTATATCCAAAAGCAAAGAGAGTTCAGCACCCCTGTGTTTGCCAACTAAGATAAATGGAAAAGACAAAGTTCTGACCTGACACTCAATATGGGTTATTTCTACTATGGAGCAGTACAGGGACATGCTCCATGGGCCCTATTGCATGGTGTCTGTTGTCCCTGCTGCATGCTACATCACTGACACCCCCTCACAGCTCTGATCTCTACTGGGACTGCACTACAGTGACCTACATATTCTGCCCTCAGGGAGCATGAATGAGAGAAGGCAGGCTGAGGACCTTGAACTATACTACAGAGCAATAGTGACCCAAACAGCATGGTATTGGCATCAAAATCACCTCATAGACCAATGGTACAGAATAGAGGAGACAGGGAGTAACCCACATAATTACAGTTATTTTATATGAGACAAAGGCACCAAAAACATACATTGCAGACAAGATAGCCTCTTTGACAAATGGTGCTGTGAAAATTGGAAATCCATATGCCACAAAATGACATTGAACCCTTATCTCTCACCATGCAGAAAACTCAATGCAAAGTGGATCAAAATTAAACAGAGACTGCATCTACTAGAAGAAAAAGTAGGCAGAGATCTCCATCATGTTGGATTAAGCACCAGCTTCCCTCACAAGAAACTTATAGTGAAACAATTAAAATCATATAAAAGGGATCTATTGAGCTAAAAATCTTCTCAGCAAAAGAAAAAAAAATCAGCAAGGTGAATAGAGAGCCTACATCTTGGGATCAAATTTTTACCAGTCACACATCAGATATACCCCTAAACTCTACAGTATATAGAGAACCCAAAAAATGAAACACCAAAAAACCAAATAGCCCAATCAACAAATGGGCTAAGGAACTGAGGAGACACCTCTAAGAAAATGATATACAATCAATCAACACATGTATTTTAAAAAGTTCTACATCTTGACCAATTAGAGAAATGTAAGATTTATACTCACTCTAGTCAGAATGGCAGCTATTAAGAATACAAACAACAATAGGTGTTGGCAAGGATGTGGGAAAAAGGCACATTCATACATTGTTCATGGGACTCCCAATTGGTGTAGCCAATATGGAAAGCAATATGGAGAATCCTTGGGAAAATGGGAATGAAATCACCATTTGATCCAGCTCTCCCACTCCTTGGTCTATGCCCAAAGGACTTAAAAGCATCATACTATAGGGACAGAGCCACATCAGATATTGTGAATTCTGCTGTTTCTAGCAGCAGAATTCACAATAGCTAAACTATGGAACAAACTCACATGCCTGTCAGGAGATGAATGGGTAAAGAAAATATGGTATTTGTACACAATGGAATACTACTCAACAACAAAAGAGAACAAAATCATGGCATTTTCAGGTGAATGGGTGGAGTTGGAGAATATAATGGTAAGTGAAGTTAGAAAATCCCCCCAAAACCAAATGCAAAATATATTCTGATATAAGGAGGCTGATTCATAGTGGGATTTGGAGGGGGAGCATGGGAGGATTAGATGAACTCAAGATTGGGCAGAGGGGTGGGAGGGGAAGAGAGGGAGCCTAAGAGTAAAAAAGATGGCATAACGAGATGGATATCATTACCCTAAGTACATGTATGAAGACACGAATGGTGTGGATATACTTTGTATACAACCAGAGATATGAAAAAATGTGCTCTCTATATATGTGTGATATGAGCTGTAATGCATTCTGCTGTCATGTATAAAAATTAGAATAAAAATAAAATAAAACCTGAAAAATAATCAAACAAAAAATACCTTCAATTGACCCCAAGTTTATTCAGAACAAGGTCAATGGCATTATGGCAAGCATTTACAGAGTGGCCTCTTTCTACTCCTTGTTTATGTTTCTACCTCTAGTTTTGCATTTTCTCCTCCTCTAACATATGTTATCAAATAGTATTTTGTTATCTTTTAAGCAATCTGAAATATTAGGGGGATGAGATGAGAGATAAATGTAATGTTTTTGAGAAATAGAAAGCTGCTCTACTCCAGGTTCTTCAATATAAAGAATGTGAAGCAAAGCAAAGCATAGTGTACAGAGTCATGGAAACCGGCACCTCAGGGTTCTCATGAGGACACACATCATGGAACAGTTTCATGGTCAAAATCATGGTGCTATCAAACTGTTGACAACTTACATAACTTCATTGCTGCCCTGTTTCTGGCCTGGTCACGTTTCCTCCTGCAAAGCCCAATTCTGCTTTCTATGTAAACACAACATGCACTCATTCTTCATCAGTTCCAATCCACTGTGATTTATGCTTTATAGTCATTTTAGATGTTTTCTTTTCATTCTGCAGGATTTTCAAACTTTAGAATTCCATCAGACTGTGGAATTGATATAACCAATCTTATTGAACCAATCTTGTTGAGCAACAGCTTTTAAAGATTATCATTAATGAGGGAGACAGGTCTATATTATAATAGTTGGAAGATTCATCTATACATGTGAATTATTGAAGTCACTGTATTTGAAAATGAATGCCAAACTTTTCTTCCTAGTGGGGGAGGGAAGACCCCTGAAACTTCCTGGACGAACTTTATTTCCTGTCTCTCTATGAGAGTTATTTGGAATTTCTAGGAGGAGTCACAGACTTTTCACATTTTTCCACATGTACTTTATCTTGCTTCTTTCCCTAATTACACTTTTCCCAACAGTTTGAGAAGAGTATGTGTGTCTCATACCCCTGTACACTTAATGCTTTACTCTGCTGTGAATTCTCCAGGACAGCACATTCTCTCCCATAACCCTGGAAAATTCCTACATTCAGGAAACTAACATTGACACAATACTTTCCTCTAGTCTACAGCCCAATATCTTAGTTGTCCTGTTGTCATCCTCCATGCTTGGTTTAAGTCCAGGCTCCCACAGTTCATACACTTATCACATCTCTTAGTCTCCTTTATGGTTTTAGAAAATTTTCAAGTTTGCCTACTTCTGAAACTTAGAGGCAAAGACTGTGGCATTTCTCTGTGTGTGTGTGTGTGTGTGTGTGTGTGTGTGTGCGCATGCACGCATGTACACACATGCGCTGCTTCGTTGGTAATTATGCCTTCAGCTATTATGTCAAAAGCCAACATTTGCAAAGCACATTTTACCTCAAAACTAACATTGGGAAGAAATAGCAAGCAGAAATCAAATCTCAAATATGTGGCACCAGGCCTACAATATAGAAACAGCTGTCGACGTGTCTGCCATGCTTACCAAATTGAATCAGTCTAAGAACTTGGCAGGCAGAAGGTGACTAGAACATGACAGCCTTCGAAAAACGAGTCGTATCCATGGGCTCTTCACTGGCAGCCTGGGGGGTTGGTGGTGCAGAGGCCCTCTGTGTCAGGGTGGAGGCCGGTGAGTGGACCTTCACTGGCAGCATGGTAACCATGGGGGCATTGGGAAGAGAGGCTCTTTGCTGTCCAGGAGGGTTTCCAGATGCAGGCTGAGGGGTGGATGGTGGGACAAAGGAATGGGACAGATTGGGGTTGGGTTGGGAGAACTGAAGGGTTGGGGGGCCTGGGAGGACTGGTCCCTTTGCTGGCTGCGTGTGCTGCCTACGGCGATGGACACTGCGGTGTGGGCCAGAGCTGTCACTGGACACAGAAGATTTGAAAATGACCACCATGGAAGGAGGGGGTAGTGTCCATGGCCGTATCTTCAGGCAGCACAGCGGGATTCTGGGAAAGGTTAGCCGATGTCATGGCAATGAGGGTTGGAGGGGCGGAGTGTTGGCCCTGGGTATTGGGGTTGTGGGTGGAAGGGACAGGAGTGGGTCTTAGGAAGGAATGAGGAGAAGAAGGAAGAGGGGCAGGAGGACCAGCCAAAGGAAAGGGAACATTAGGAGGAGGAAGAGGAAGAGGAGGAGGAAAAGGAGATGGAGGAGGAGAAGGAGGAAGAGGGCGAGGATGAGAAGAAGAGTAGGAGGAAAAGGAGGAGGTGGAGGAGGAGGGGAAGGAGGGAGAGGATGAGAAGAAAAAAAAGGTTGAAAAGGGCGATTGGGAGGGGGAGGAGACGGAATAGGAGGAGGAGGGGGAGGAGGAGAAGAAGTAAGAGTAGCAGGAAAAGGAGAAGAAGGGGAGGGGGCGGAGAACGAAGGGGAGAAGGGGAAGGGGGAAGAGGAGGATAAAAAGGAGGAGGAGGGGGAGCAGGAGAAAAAGGAGGAGGAGGAGGAGGAGAAAGAGGAGGAGTGGGAGGAGGAGGAGGAAAAAAGGAGGAGGAGGGGTAGGAGGAGGAGAAAGGGGAGGAGGAGGAGAAAGAGGAGAGGAGGAGGGAGAGGAGGAGGAGGAGGAGAGGAAATAGGGAGAGGGTAAGGAGGGAGAGGAGGAGGAGGAGGATAAAAAGAAGAAAGGAGGAGAATCAATACACATGGGGTTTGGGGATTCAGTTCTGGAAGAGGTAGGATTGGAGGGGAAAGGGACCTGGGTATGAGGTATGGGGAGGTGGAAACTGGGAGGTATCACAGGTCTTGACACATTAGGTGAAACACATTAGGGGTAACTTCGACTTGGGGACTGGGGCTGAAGGGAGAAGGAGGTTTAGTGGGAGGAGGCAGAGGAATGGAAGTTGGGATTTCCCCCTCATCTTTATTACATGAGGGGGAAGGTGGAGGGATGGGTAGGTTCAGGGGCCCAGCAGGCTGGAATTCCAACTGCCTGCTGGCAAGGATGGTTGCTATGGGAAAGGGGTCAGTGGGTGGGGGGAGGGGGGCTGCATTCCAGGAAGGGCCTGCAGGTGGGGAGGATAAATGGACAATGGTGGTGCAGTCCTCCAGAGCCTCTCTTCCGCCCTGGGCGACCTGTGTCTCAGGCTTCACGTGGTTACTTCTGGCACTCTGAACCCTTCTCAGGGTGCCTTTTGAACATAAAAGTGGCCGCTTTGCAGGTGGGGGCAGCCCATCCTGATGCCAGGCAATCAGTGATGGCAGGGCCACTGGCATGAGCAGCTTTCTTTTATGCTGCCTCCTGGAAGCAGCAGTTAGTGAGGGCCAACTCTGGGATAGAACACAGGTCGGCTTTAGGCCCTGCTCTCCCTGGATGGATGCTTGGGAGGCTGGAGAGGTGTGCGGATCCAGTTCACCTACAAGCTCCTGGGCCCACTTGTACAGTGTTAAGAAGCCCTCAGCTTTAAGCAGGACAAGCACTCCTTGAGCAGGGCGGTGGGAGCTGCAGGTGACAGGGCTCCCATATGTCAAGTTCTTGGGAGACACTTGGGCCCTCTCTGGAATACTGTTTCTCTCTGTGGGCCAAGAACTGGGCTCCAGGGCACTGAGGTCTCCCTGAGTGTGGTACTCCTCCTCCTCCTCCTCCTCCTCCCCCCTCCCCTCCTCCTCCTCCCCCTCCCCTCCTCCTCCAGCTTCTCCTCCCCCTCCTCCAGCTTCTCCTCCTCCCCCTCCTCCAGCTTCTCCTCCTCCCCCTCCTCCAGCTTCTCCTCCTCCCCCTCCTCCAGCTTCTCCTCCTCCCCCTCCTCCAGCTTCTCCTCCTCCCCCTCCTCCTCCCCCCCTCCTCCCCCTCCTCCTCCCCCCCCTCCTCCTCCCCCTCCTCCTCCTCCTGGTGGATCTTGCCTTCTTCGAGCTGTTCCTGGGCCCTGAGCTCAGCATCCTTAGACACACCAACAGGGCATCGAGCAGCTGTCATGGGCCCTTCAGCTTGGTGGATGAGCTGAGGAACTGAAGGCAGGAGTGGTGGTCTGCGCCCAGGAGGGGGCATCCTTACTGCTATTTAGGGTCAGAACATCT
Organism: Ictidomys tridecemlineatus; assembly: GCF_052094955.1. Taxonomy (NCBI): domain Eukaryota; kingdom Metazoa; phylum Chordata; class Mammalia; order Rodentia; family Sciuridae; genus Ictidomys; species Ictidomys tridecemlineatus. The sequence goes on from NC_135490.1 coordinate 47,665,313, forward strand.
GAGAGTTCTTCCAGGATAGCACTGTTGTTTTGCGGAAGGACCCCCAGAACACGGGCAGCAGGATCCCCCAAGAGAGGAGCGGGCCTCTGTCCCTGCCAGCAGCAGGAGGCCCCTGAGGTCGGGGATCCTGGAAGAAACTCCTGCTGGCAGGGCTGAGGGGAGAGGCAGGTGCAGCGGGGTGGTCCCTGTGAGGAGAGGGAGCCTCACAGGCAAGGCGGAGGGGAGTCTGACGGCCCAAGAGAGCCCTGTAGCGTGGCCTGCAACCGCACTTGGTCAAAAGACTGCCAATTGAGGGCACCTTTGGCTCGTCACTAGGCAGAAGTCCACACTAGTCCAACGCTAGTCAGCACAGAGCAGCTTGGCTGAGAAGCCAGCTACTCCTTCGACCAAAGGCTGAACTGGAGTTTAGCCTTTGTGACATGTGGCTGGAACACATGATGCAGGAAGGACTTGAGCCAAGACAGTTGGTCAAAGGAAGGCTCCAGGGTGAAGAGACCCCCACCGCCAATTGGTCTGAGCTCAGGCTTCTCCGGACTCTGTGCTGCTTCTTCTCCCACACCCATCACACATTTATCCTCACCCTCCAGAGGGTCATTCTGAGGCTGCTTTCCTTTGGGTTACTTAGGCAGTCATTCCACTTGGCTCCAAAAATATCTCCATGGTTCTACTGGACATGACTGTAGCCATCCAGAGTCAAACCACCATCAGTTGCCCCCAAATAGCTCTAGTCAATTTTTCCTCTATACTTTCCACCATACTATCAATTTAGAAAACCATTACAGTGGTCCCTGGAACTGTCCCACAGGATCCTTGAGCCAGTAATGGTGCCTGACTCTGGTATTATTTCAGGTAAAATATGTATATTTTGTTTGGGAGGAGTTCCCTCTCATCCTGACCAAAGCACATACATATCCTTCTCTCTACACCACATTGAAAGTGTTCAGTGTTCTTCCTGTTGCTTAGCGTTGCATTTTCCAGAGATCTCAGTCCATGTTTGGCTGACTGCATTGCTCTGGGGCTAAGTTGATGCAGAACATTTCATGTCTCAGAGGTGTCAGTTCATAGGCAGCCAGCTCCATGGCCCTGGGCCAGAGGTGAAGCAGAACAGTAGGATACAAGGACAGTTTGAAAGGCAGCTGCTCACCTCATGGCGGCCACAAAGCAGAGTGTTAAGAAGGAACACCTGGGTTTTAGTCTTGATTTGGTCCCATCTCTTCTATGTACCAATTTCTCCATTTTGGAATTGGAGAGGCAGCACTTCCAAACTCATCCTATTAGGCCAATATTACTCTGTTTCCAAAACCAGGCAAAGACACAACAAAGAAAGAAAACTTTAGATCAATATCTCTAATGAATACAGATGCAAAATTCTCTATAAAATTCTGGCAAATCAAATACAAAAACATCAAAAAGATCCTGTACCATGATCAAGTGGGATTCGTCCCAGGTATGCAAGGTTGGTTCAACATATGGAAATCAATAAACGTAATTCATCACATCAACAGACTCAAAGATATGAATCTTATGAAAAAGCAATTGTCAAAATATTGTCTCCAAGAGCATGCTACTAGTGGCCTCCATCTTCCAGCCACACCCCACCTTTCCACAGTTACAACCCAGTACAGTGGTCCTTGCCAATTATCAATCCACCCAAAGGACTTATCTATTGATTAGGTTACCATGCTTATAATGAAATCATTCACCTCTGAACATTCCTCCATTAACTCAAATGATCTTTTCAGGCACACCTAATCTCAAACCATCACATGCCACGCCTGATCTAGCAAAGGTTATGTCCATCTCACTGTGCATAATACACTCATTGCATCTTAAAGAGTCCTCTTATCCTTAACAGTTCCATCATTGCCCAAGACTTCATGTCAAAAGACTCCTCTTGGTTGTGAGTTCTTGTCTCTCTCTCTCTCTACACACACAGACACACACACACACACGTATGTAAGTATGATCTCCAGTATACATGGCACAGAATAAATATCCCCATTCCAAAAGGGAGAAATTGGCACATAGAAAGAAGAGATGGGACCAAATTAAGACTAAAACCCAAGTGGGCCAACAAGTCTTATATCTTCATGTCCTGTGTGGGCCACAGGGTTGTATCTTGTGTGCTCTAAAATATTTGGGCAGCCCTGTCCCATGGCCTCTCAGATTTGCTCTATCCTCAGCCAGCAACATTCCTTGGCTCATGATCCTCAGTACTGACATCTCTTAATCCCAGGGTCTCTATGGCAGCTTCAGCTTCCATCTCACAGTTTCCCCACATTACCCACATCAGGGCCTCTTACAGGGATTCTGAACTTGTTATAAGTTGAACTGCCAGGCCTTTATTTTAAATCTTGGTGGAGGCTTCCTTGACCTCATCAATAGACTCAAAGATAAGAATCCTATGAAAAAGCATTTGTCAAAATACAGCACTCCTTGATGTTCAAAACACTAGAAAAACTAGGGATAAGAGGAATCTATGTCAACATCCTAAAGGCTATATATACTAAGCCCCAGGCCAACACCATTCTAAATGGAGAAAATTTGAAGGCATTCCCTTTTAAAACTGAAACAATTCGGGGATGCCCTCTTTTACCACTTCTATTCAACGTAGTCCTTAAAACACTGGCCAGAGCAATTAGACAAAATAAATTAAAGAGATACATGTAGGAAAAGACGAACTTAAATTAGCACTATTTTCTGACAGTATAATTCTACACCTAGAAGACCCAAAACGATCCAGAGTACTTCTAGAACTAATAAACAAATTAAAAAAAGAGGCAGGTTATAAAATCAACACCCAGAAATCAAAGGCATTTCTGTGTATCAGTGATGAATCCTCTGAGAAGGAAATGAGAAAAACTACCCCATTTACAGTAACCTCAAAAAAAAAGAAGATACTTGGTAATCAACTTAATGAAAGAGGTGAAACATCTGTACAATGAAAACTACAGAACCCTAAAGAAAGAAATCAAAGAATACCTTAGAAGATGGAAAGATCTACATTAATATTATCAAAATGAGCATACTTCCAAATGCACTATACAGATTTAATGCAATTCTGACCAAAATCCCAATGGCATTTCTCATAGAAATAGTAAAAGCAATCATGAAATCGATCTGGAAAAATAAGAGACTCAGAATAGATAAAGGAATTCTTAGCCGGAAGAGTGAAGCAGGTGGCATCACTATATCAGACCTTAAACTATTCTACAGAGCAATAGTCACAAAAACAGCATGGTACTGGCACCAAAACAGACTGGTAGACCTGTGGTACAGAATATAGGACACAGAGACCAATGCACAAATTATAATTATATAGACAAAGGCACCAAAAATATGCATTGGAGAAAAGATAGGCTCTTCAACCAATGGTGTTGGGAAAACTGGAAATCCATATGCAACAAAACGAAATTAAACCCCTATCTTTCACCATGCACAAAACTCAACTCAAAATGGATCAAGGATTAGGAATACAACCAGAGACGCTGCTTCTAATAGAAGAAAATTAGGCTCTCGTCTCCAACATGTGGGATTACTCCCCAACATCCTTAATAAGAGTCCTATAGCGCAAGAATTAAAATCAAGTATCAATACATGGAATGGACTCAAACTAAAAAGTTTCTTCTCAGCAAAAGAGACAATCTGTGAGGTGAATTGAGAGCCTACATCCTGGGAGCTAATTTTTACCCCTCACACATATAGATAGATAGAGCATTAATCTCTGGGGTGTATAAAGAACTCAAAAAACTAAGCACCAAAAAAACCTTACAAATATTCCAATCAGCAAATGGGCCAAGGACATGAACAGACACTTCTCAGAAGAGGATAATCCATCAGTCACCAAATATATGAAATAATTTTCACCATCTCTAGCAAATCAAAACTACTCTGAGATACCATCCATCTCAGTTCAATCAGAATGGCAGCTATTATGAAGACAAACAACAATAAGTTTTGTGAGGATGTGGGGGAAAAGGCACACTCATACACTGCTTGTGGGACTTCAAATTGGTGCATCCAATATGGAAAGCAGTATGGAGATTCCTAGGAAATCGGGGAATGGAACCACCATTTGATCCAGGTATCCCTCTCAGTCTATACCCAAAGACTTGAAAACAGCATACTCCAGAGACACAGCCACATCAATGTTTATGGCAGCACAATTCACAATAGCTAAACTGTGGAGCCAACCTAGATACCCTTGAGTGGATAATGGATGAAAAACAAATGTGGCAAACATACACAATGGAGTTTTACTCAGCAATAAATGAGAATAAATTCATGGTTTTGCAGTTCAATGGATAGCATTGGAGAAGACAATGCTAAGTGAAGTTAGCCAATCCCCCAAAACCAAATGCCAAATGTTTTCTCTGATATAAGGAAGCTGACATGTAGTGTGGTAGGGTGGGGGAATTTGGGAAGATTAGATGAATTCTAGTTTGGCCAGAGGGGTAGGAGGGAAAGGGAGGGGACAAGGGATTAGCAAGGATGGTGGAATGTGATAAGCCTCATTATCCAAAGTACATGTATGAAAAAATAAAAAAAAAATCACACTGGGAATTAGATTTGATGGCATCAAATAAAGCAGTAAACAAAAGATGGACTATTGAAACATGATTATTGTATTAGAAAATCTGAAATGAAAGATCACCCTTCGTAGATCCCCAGAAATCCCAAGAACACTCCATAACTTCTATCCAAATTTGCTTCCCTAGAGAGAAAATAAATGCACATTCTCCATAAGAAGATACTCTACTCTTAATACTGTCAGGACAATACATTATTGCCCAGCCTCCAAGCATGCTTCGGAAATTTTGAGGGTTTATATACATTGGTTTGAAGAATACTTCAAAATCCTTTCATGTAAGAGGTAGTCAATAAACCATGTTAAACGAACATGTCACTGAATCTGGGGATGGAAAAGAGGCTTCATTCCATGTCTAAACCCTGAAAGTTGCTATGGAAGCTTCTGGAAAGACCCTGTTAGAGGCCAAATTGCATATAAGTGAAAATGTCTTTGAGAGGAAAGGTTTTATTTTGAAACTCTAGAATTCTCTAGGTAAACTGACTCTGACCACAGGTGACAGCCTGGTGAGCTTCAATTGGTGGACATTAGCATCATGATCTTGTTTCTAATGTTATTTGCCTCAGGTCCCAATATCTACTTTAAAATTCAGAACTTTTTTCAGCATCACAGATTACTCTGAACAGGTCTCTACATCCAGCTGACATTTTGCAAGAGATATGGAAGAAAGAGAAAGGAAGGTGTGTACAATATTCTAAATATGAATTAGCAAAATCCAGATGTGAGGACCTCCATGGGTCTCAGGGCCAGCCACTATAACAAAGAGACCAAGGAAAAGACACACAGGGCGGGGAACCTGCAAACCAAGAACTGCACAAAGACATACCAAGTGGTGCATGGGGTGTCTGTCTTAGCCCTTCAGCTTGTGTGCCCTGGTGCTGGTTACTTCTGGAGGGAGGAGGGACTAGGGCTAGGATGCAGCCATGTGGGATGCTGACAAGGTGCTGTTCTTGACTTGGTTCTAGGGTGTTCCACATAATTTTTCACTAAGTTACACTTTTTTCTCTGTGGTCCCCTCCCCTGCTTTGTACTTGCATTGCCTTCCATTACTGTGACAAATATATGAGGTAATCAGCTTAGAAAGACAAAGGTATATTCTGGTTGACTTTGGCAGGCTTCACTCCATGGTTGGTTGCCCTGTTGTTCTTGGACCTGGGGTGAAACCACATATCACCCTGGCAGTGCATGGTGGCAAGTGACTCACTTAATGGTGGCTGGTAAGCAGAGAGTGGGAAATTAAGAGACCAGGGTTCCTCAGTCCCCTGAAAGGAGGCCCTTAACAGGAAGCTCCCCACTAGCCTCCCCCTTAAAGATCCCACTTCCTCCCAATAGCACCTGTGGCTGTGATCAAAGCTTTCTCACCTGGGCCTGTAGGGATCATTCCAGATTCATACTTTAGTAGTGGCAGTGCTTCATTTAAAAAGGAAAGGATTGGAAGTATACCCTCCACTGGTCTTTTCCTACAGATAGAAATCTAGAGGTGGAGAAGCCAGGAGCCCACTGGGGTCATCCCAGCCATCAGGAGAGGCCACAGCTTGACCAGGGAGGCCAGAGCAATGGAGGCCTTGAGTGGAAGCCAGGTTCTGGATGCACTGGAAGTAAGAACCAGCACAGCTGCTGACTACTGAATGGAGCATAAAGAAAGAGAAGATGGCACCGGGGTGGAGCTCAGGGGCACAGTACTTGCCTGGCATGTGTGAGGCTCTGGATTCTATCCCATGCAGAACAAGAGAATTTTTTTGAAGAAATAAATAGGAGACACAAGGTCAGGCCTCTGTTTCTCCTTCCTTTGTTGCACAACCAGACAATACAAAACTCTTTCAGCTTAGGATATTATTGGTCACCACTGGGGAAAAACAGCAAAATGCAGGGAGATGTCAGAGAAATCTGCTTTGCAGCAATAACAGCCCCAGTTCCCCTGGACTTCATTCTTGTCCCTGACAGGGGACTGTAACTTTGTTTCTGTTATCCCATTAGCTGAGGATGCCTGGCCAGGGCCCAGCAGGCAGCATTTACCTGGTCCAGGGAAACTGTCAGTCTAGACCCCAGAAGAGTCCTGGTTCCCCTGTGTCACCAGATCACCCACTTGGAAGGTGCTCTTGGAAGGAAGGCTGTCTGCAGCTTTAGCTGTTACAGGGTGGGGACTGGGGAATCTGTAGCCACCTGCCCTGGGATTGAGGGAACTGATCCCAGTGACAAATGCAGATGCCTCCTCCCCCAACTCACATGGTTAGTTGATTGGTGAGACCTGAAATCTGCTGCTTTGGGAAAAGAGGGAAAGCGAAATCGTTTCTGCTTTAAGAAACTGCTGATTCCCAGTTATCTTATTTGTTATGAAAAGGGGATTTACTTTTCCATGCACTTCTGCATTTAAATCTACATTCAGAGCCAAGGAAAAGAGTAGCTCAGATGGGGATCTACACCTTATCCCAAAAGACTTGCCCCTGAGGTAGAAAATCTCCTGTCTTCAGCGGCAGTTGTCTTGGTTTTCCCAGCTCCAAGTAACATACTGTGTGCACTCAATTAAAGTTAATTTTGCATGAGTCAATGAAGACTAATCCAATAATATTTCTGAAGCATCCTTAGTATCAATATGTAGCCTGTGCTTCATGATGCTTTCCTTACACAATCTCTCTTACTTGCAGGTCACCTGGCAGAATTCCTTATCTTTATTCACCAGATCCACATTTTAGAGTTGTAGTTAGTTTTGCATTCACTCACACAACCATTTATACTGTAACCACTATTTATTTGCCAACCACTGTTTCACAGTAGCTTATGATACATCAATAAACAAGAAAAATAGTCACCTGCCTTGTGGGTGCCATTCTGATGAAGAGAAGCAGACAACAAATAATAAATACAATAAATAATCCAGTAATTCAGAAAAAGTAGATCTATGGGGGTTCAGAGTATCACAAGGGATCTGATGCAGGGAGAGGGACTGACTGTGTCATCCTAACATCTTATCATAGGAACACAATTTCCAGAACCTGTCTTATATGTCTGCTGAAGAGCAACCTTGACTTTAATTTCATTTAACAGTGTGCCAAAATATATTAGATAAGAATACCAAAAGCCTAGAGAAAATACAGAAGTATTACTGAGCCTATGGAAAATGAAATAAAAATGAGAGTGCCTAGGATTCTCAGAAGTTATTTATTCATAAATAACTTTTTAATCATGTTTTGTTTACAAAACTTCAGAGAATATGGAAAATATTTTAAATTTGTCGCTAACTGATATATAAAATGTAAAAATTCTATGTATTTAGGAGTACCTTGTGATGATTTGATACACCAAATAAGGTACAATGTTTATATCAGGTTAAAGACACCTACCTCCTTAAACATTTCCCCTTTTTATATAGTGAAAACATCTGGGCTCTTTTCTTCCACCTTGTTGAAATATACCATATCTAACTGTTATCAATACTCACCACTTTACTGTGCAATAGCATTCCAGAAAATGTTTGCTATTGTTTTTCATTTATTTATTTATTTGCCAATGAGCCTTAATTTTATTTATTTATTTAAATGTGGTTCTGAGATTTGAACCCAGTATTTCAAAGGAGCTAGGCAAGTGCTCTGCCACAGAGCTAGAACTGCAGCCCTGTTTGCTACTGTTCAGCTTTACTTAATTCTGCAGCACCAGGGACTGAACCCCAGGGCCTTTTGCACTGTGTAAGTGCTCCACCGTAGAGCTACACTCACAACCCAGCAGAAAGCATTTCTGGAAGGAGTGAGAGGATGGACTGAATCCTCTCCTGAAAGGAACAAAATTGGGCTACTTCAATTATTTTTTTCTACTTGGTCTCATGGCTTTTCAATTACAAAAGCCATGCATAATCTTTGTAAAAAAAAACAAAGATCCACACTGCATAGAGGTTTATCAATTAAGTCTAAATCCCCAGAGAACTGAGAAGAGTTCTCTTATTTTGACTTTCCAAAAGTATGTTAATATATACCTATATTTGTTTCAAAAATATGGAAATGCGTATCTCCTTAACAGATATTCAATTCAGCACAATGGCCTATGGGCAGAGAAATGAAGGAGGTTCTCATTCTCTATTTTTTGTTTGTATGTTGACATTGAGGACTTCACATGTGTATACTTAAAATCTGATTAAAATGAGAGATATGCAGTGATATTTTATAAACTAACCAGTGCACACTATGATAGTTAACACCCAGTAAGCTAAATAGTAAGTACTAGTTTTCCCCTCCAAACTCATGAAAGAGTAGAGTTTGAAACCTAGTTTGAATATCCAACTAATTACCTGGGGATTGCTATTAGGAAAAATTCAGACTTCTTTCCTCTATCAATATGTCAAGAAGAAAGCACTTTTTCCTGATTCTACCCACCAGCCATTGGTCTAATGCATCTTCCATGGCATCTCACACAATGGTCCAACCCAACCCCAGCCAGGCTCTCCACCATCCCCAAGTCTTCACCTGTGGTGTCCTCATGCAGGCCAATATCAAAAGCCAGCTTATCAGTTAGAGACCACCAGATGCAGAGGCAGCACAGATACTAAATCACAGAACCAGAAGTGATTGCTCAATATTTACAGTCATGGTGGAGTCCTGTTCTGACAACTGATTTGATATGTGTCTCTCTCTGCTGCTTAGCCTTTTTCTAAAAATATGGGTCCCTCTGAACAAAGCCCAGGTCTTTATTGGCTGAGGCAGAACAGCCTTAGCACAGCATTCATTAGGAGCAATATTTAAAGGAAATGTGTAATTTTTCCCTCATTAAAGACTAAGGAAATGTGCTGTGTCACAACAAGACAAATAACTGAATGTGTTTCTACATCTCTCACTTCATGTGATATAGTCATGATCCCCAGCTAGAGCACAGTGTGATCTGACAGTGACAACCGTATCCCAAGCAGAAATTGAAAAACTATTCAATTTTATGTTCTACTTCTGTTTTCCCTTCATTTTTTTTTACTCTCCGAAATCCATCCAGAATTACTTGGTTTTAGTGTGCAGGATGTTGTTTTACTAAAATGAAGAAGTTTGATTGTGCATGTGTTTCCCTAGGAGGAATTGGTTTCTCTCCAGACTATCATTGCCTCCAACCCCTAGGTTTTCCTAACCCTATGTTCATGAAGTTTTGGGTCATTTTTCAGACCAACTCTCAGCACCTTGCTAAGTGCTATAAGGAAGAAGACACAAAATGAATGTGGTATGAGCTTGCAGTACACCACCATCTGCAAAAAGCACACTCACAGCCAGTAATAACAGGACCATGTGAAGAGGACACAGAGAGTGTTCTGGGGATTAGGAAAGGCCAGGCCCCTCTCCAAGAGCTCTGAACAATTAAGGCAAAGTCTAGAACATTCCCATCATGGAACAGGGCCTTCCAGCTAAATGGCAGCCAGTGAGTATGTGAAGGCAGGAGATGAACTGATTGGGGGGAAGTCAGCACCATAGGGATATGTCATCTATGTGAGCTGGAGACTCGGAATTTGCCACCGACTATGAAGCACTGGCTCTCATGGTTATAGGAGAAGCTTCAAGGGTCTCCAAACCTGTACTGAGTAAGCATAGAACTGTGTGTCTAACCTGGAGACAGGCAACCCACAGGGATCCCTGAAGTTCACAGGTTTCAGATATAAACTGTTAAATGTCTGTTTTTCTCATGTGGGGGCAGGCCCCAAATTCCTTAATAAGACACCTAAAGCACAAGAATCAAAAAATGGGATGAATTCAACCTAAAAAGTTTTTTTCTCAGCAAGAGAAATAATATGTAAGGAGAATAGGGAGCCTACATCCTGGAAACAAATTTTTACCCCTCACATCAGATAGAGCTCTAATCTCTAGAGTATAGGAAGAACTCAAACATTTAAAACAACAACAACAAATAAATTAACCAATCAACAAATGGGCCAAGGACCTGAAAAGATACTTCTGAGAAGAGGATATACAACCAATCAACAAATACATGAAAAATGCTCACCATCTCTAGCAAATAGAAAAATGCAAATCAAAACTACTCTAAGATACCATCTCATTTCAATAAGAATAACAGCCATTATGAAGTCAAGCAACAATAAGTGCTGGGGAGGATGTGGGAAAAAAGGTACACTCATGCATTGCTGGTGGAACTGCAAATTGGTGCAGCCAATTTGGAAAGCAGTATGGAGATTCCTTGGAAAGCTGGGAATGGAAACACCATTTGACCAAGCTATTCCCCTTCTCGGACTATAGCCAAAAGACCTAAAAAGAGAATACTACAGGGACACAGCCACATCAATGTTTATAGCAGCACAATTCACAGTAGCTAGACTGTGGAACCAAACTAGATGCCCTTCAATAGATGAGTGGATAAAAAAATGTGGCATTTATACACAATGGAATATTACTCAGCACTAAAAAATAACAGTATCATGGCATTTACAGGGAAATAGTTGGCATTAGAGCACATTATGCTAAGTGAAGTTAGCCAATCCCTAAAAAACAAATGCCGGATGTCTTCTCTGATATAAGGGATGTGACTCAAAATGGGATAGAGAGGAAGAGCATTGAGAAGAAGGTTACCACTAAATAGGAAAGAGAGGTGGGAGGGAAAAAGAGGGAGAAGGGGAATTGCACGGAAGATGGAAGGAGACCCTCATCATTATACAGAATACATGTATGATGTTGCGAGGAGAAAAAAAAAAAAGGAAGTATATCACACTAGATTGGGTAGAGAGATTTCAGGGGAGGGGGGGAAGGGGGGATAGGAAGGGCAGCAGAATAAAATAGACATTATTGCTGTATGTATATATAGGTGAATGTATGACAAATGTGAGTCTGCAACCTGTACAATCAGAAAAATGAGAAATTATACCCCATTTGATTCAAATGTACGAATTGTCAAGAGAATTGTACTGTCATGTGTAACTAATAAAACAATGTCTGTTTTTATTACAGAAAAAGTAACAACTTTATATTGCTCTGACTTCCCAGACAAAAACAAGGTGGTGCCTGATGAAATCGTCTGTGAATTTCCTCAACAATATTACAGTCCTCAGCACTGCAGTTATTAACAGACATACCGTCTTATAAGTTTCACAGTAACATTGAGGTAGATATAGATGCTATGATTATCCTACAAACTTCATTAAGTGCCATGGAAGCAAGGACTTGGCCTATTCACTCTGTACTCCACACCTAGTATAGTGCCTAGCACACAGACATTGATCAAGCAAAGTGGTTAAAGGACCCAAAGAAATTTTCAGACACAATTAAGTTTTAAAAACCCAGAAAAGAGGTTGTGTGGTGGCAAAAGTGTGCCTGAATCTAGACGTCAGCACCAACATGCAGAGTAGACTCAACTCTAAGACACCATTAACACCGAAATGCAACAAGTAACCTCAGCTTAGCCACCACCCAGTGTGCAGGAGATAGTAGCTGGCTCAACAGACACCAGTGACCAGATAGCTGTCAGGTCCATGGTGAACTGGGATTCTTTTTCATAGTTTTAACTAATTTGTGCTTGGGCATAAATTTTAATGGAATTCATATTAAAATCCCAAAGACAATTCTTCACAGAACTAGAAAAAGCAACCATGAAATTCATGTGGAAAAATAAGAGATTCAGAATAGCCAAAGCAATACTTAGCAAGAAAAGTGAAGTAAGACACACCATAATAGTATAGCTTAAACTGTACTACAGAGCCACGGTAACAAAAAACAGCATTGCATTGGCACCAAAACAACACAGAGACCAATGAACAGTACAGAACAGAAGACACAGAGACAAACTCACAAAATACCGTTATATCATACTAGACAAAGGCAACAAAAACATACATTAAATTTAAAAAGTCTATTCAACAAGTGGTGCAGGGAAAATTGTAAAGCCACATAAAACAAAAAAGAAAGTAAAGCCCTCTCTCTCACTCTTGACAAAACTCAATTGAAAATGAATCAAAATTTAGGCACTAGAACAGAGAACCTGTGCCTAATAGAAGAAAAAGTAGGCCCACATCTTGACTATGACAGCCTAAGACCTGACTTCCTTAAGGAGACTCCTACATTCCAAGAAGTAAATTCAATAATTAATAAACAGGATAGATTCAAACTAAAAAGTATATTCTCAGCAAAGGACACAATCAATAATGTGAAAAGAGAGCCTACAGAATGGGAAAAAATCTTCCCCACATGCACCTCAGAGCATTAATCCCTAGGATATATGCAGAACTCAGAAAACTTAACACCAAAAAAACAAATAACCAAATCAATAAATGGGCTAAGGAACTGGACAGACACTTCACAGAAGAAGCAACAAATACATGAAAAAATGTTCAACGTTTAGCCATCAGAGGAAAGCAAATCAAAACTACTCAAAGATTTCATCTCACCCCAGTCACAAACATGATTATCCAGAATGCAATCATCAAGTAACAATAAATGTTGGCGACAATGTGGGGAAAAGGGTGCATGCACACATTGCTTCTGGGACTGCAAATTGGTGCAACTATTATGGAAAGTAGCATGGAGGTACCTCAGAAAACATGGAATGGAACAAATATCTGACACAGCTATCCCTTTCCTCATCCCTTTCCTCATTTTATACACAAACGACTTAAAATCAACATATTACAATGACACAGCCACCTTATGTTTACAGCAGCTCAACTCATAACAGCTAAACTATGGAACTAACTTAGGTGCCTTTCAACAGATAAATGAATAAAGAAAATGTGGTGTGTATGAGTATAGATATACATGTGTGTGTGTTTCTGTGTGTGTGTGTATATATACACACAAAAAAAAACCAATTTTACACACATATATATGATGGAATACAACTCAGCCTTAAAGAATGAAATTATGACATTTGCTGGTAAATGCATGCAGCTTATCATGCTAAATGATAAGCCCATCCCAAAAAACAAAAGGTTGAAAGTTTTCCCTGATATGCTTATGCTAATCAGTGTATGAGAAGGTGGGGGAGTAGGAAAGTATACAGTTGCTTTAGATTGCATAGAGGACTAAAGAGAGGGGAAGGAGTATATTGGGTAGAATGGATAGTAGAATGAATCATCATCCAAAGTACATACACAAACACATGACTAGTATGATGCTACATCCCGCACAACCAGAAACATGAGAAATCATACTATATTTATGTATGATATGTCAAAGTGGAACACCTTTTTTAAAAAGTTGATTAAAGAAAACATACCAGTTTGCAGAAAAATACAGGACTATAGTATCTGCCCATAAATTGATTCACCTGGAGACAATCATGCTAATGAAGATAAACCAGTTTACAAAAAACAATGGACAAAGGTTTTTTTCTGATACGTGGAAGCTAACTCACAACAGGAGCAGTGATAGGAACAGAAGTACAGTACCTTAGACGATGGGGAATGGAGGGAAAGGAAAGGACATAAGCAAAGGAAAGACAGTGGAAAGACTCTGACACAGCTTTCCCATGTATATACATGGAAACAACACAGTGAATCCCACCGCCATGTACATCCTAAGAATGCAACTCTAAAAAGGTAAAGTATAATTATATAAATAGGGACTATATCAAAATGAGTTTTTTGTGGCTCAGTGGTAGAGCACTTGCCTAGTATGTGTGAGGAACCGGGTTTAATTCTCAGTACCGCATATAAACAAAATAAACAGTCCATTAACAACTAAAAAAAAAAAATTTAAAACGGATTTTATAACTAAAACAACCAATAAGTGAAAATTAATAAAATGAAACATTTCCTCGGTTCCTTTAAACATTTTAATAACACTCAAATCAACATCAAATGAATGGAAAGAAAAAAGGGCTTTTAAGAGTGGGTATACACTCTCTCCCACTTTTCTGCCAAATGATGACTCAACTATTGGGACAGACTTTTTCTAGCTTCTTACCTCCAGAACTGTGGGAAGTAATTTTCTATTCTTTATAAATCTCATAATTTTCACTATTAGAAATTAAAATTAACAAATTTCAATATCAGACTAATTATCTAAAATATAACAATACCTTTGAAACCGGAGTTCGAAGACGAAGCTCCATGGCTTCTGCTGGCAGGTAGGCGCTGCCCGTGAGGGGCAGGGAGGCCTCTGCAGCAGAGAGGAGTCCTAGCTCTTCATGGCGGGCCATTCCATCCAGGGCTGCAGCAGACCCCAGCAGATCCTCAACCATTTCTTCTTTCGGCAGCCTCTACGAAGTCGAAGAACCATCTCCGGGAAACAAAGCAGGCTGGAACTTCCTCGGGACTCCGGCGAGGCGAGGCTCCGGGGAGGCTCTGGGGAGGCCCCGGCGAGGCAAGGCGAGACCTCGGCGAGGCAAGGCAAGGCCCCGGCGAGGCTCCGGCTCCAGCGAGGCAAGGCGAGGCTCCGGCTCCGGCGAGGCTCCGGCTCCGGCGAGGCGAGGCCCCGGCGAGGCGAGGCTGCGGCGAGGCGAAACGAGGCTCCGGCGAGGCCCCGGCGAGGCGAAACGAGGCTCCGGCGAGGCCCCGGCGAGGCGAAACGAGGCTCCGGCGAGGCCCCGGCGAGGCGAAACGAGGCTCCGGCGAGGCCCAGGCGAGGCGAGGCGAGGCGAGGCGAGGCGAGGCTCCGGCTCCGGCGAGGCTCCGGCTCCGGCGAGGCTCCGGCTCCGGCTCCGGCGAGGCTCCGGCTCCGGCTCCGGCTCCGGCGAGACGAGGCTCCGGCTCCGGCGAGACGAGGCTCCGGCTCCGGCGAGGCGAGGCGAGGCGAGGCGAGGCTCCGGCTCCGGCTCCGGCGAGACGAGGCGAGGCTCCGGCGAGGCGCGAGGGCAGCGGTCTGGATGGCCTCACAGCTTCTCTTCCCAGAACAACCTCCAAGGGGTTTATATAGCACTTGGTCCAATGCTATTGGTCCAAACTTATGCTAATTAGGACTTGAAGGAAGTACCAATGCTATTGGTCCAAACTTATGCTAATTAGGACTTGAAAAAAGTACCAATGCTATTGGTCCAAAGTTATGCTAATTGGGTTGGACACATACTAATGCCATTGGTCAGTCTCTTTTTAATATTCATAGTACATTCATTCATAGAATCAGCCCCAAATTCCCACGCTGACAATGAATGAATGGCCTGGGAAGCAATCAATGGCAAAACCGCAAAGAGCTTGCCTCTCATTCCCAAAGCCATGGGTTTGATCCCAGTTCCAAAAAGAAAAATGAAAAAAAAATTGCAGATAAATTTACATCAGCAAAAAGGAAATAAACAAACTATCAATACATAAATCTTATTCAAAAACATACCTGCTCTGAATTCTGCAGATCTCTGTCAAGTGTAGCCTAACCCTTTACCTCTTCAAAGCAATTTTTCCCAAAACTTGAGAGTCATGGACCATGTCTTAGTTATGTCTCTTTCGCACCTATGCCAGAGGCGACGTGGATGTGTGGGATGTAATCCTGCTGAGGATCAAGGTCTGATTTGGGGCCAGCTTGGGAAGCATTACTGGTGATATCAAATAATAGTTATTTATTAAAATTCAAATTCATGCATGAAAAAAGTGATATAGAACAAAAAGATGGTATGATTAAAGGTCAACAAGAAGCAAATAGGGCTGAGGTTGTGACTCAGTGATAGAACCTTTGTCTCCCACGTGTGAGGCACTGGGTTTGACTCTCAGTACCTTCTATGAACAAATGAATAAAATAAAGGTCCAGAGATACCCACCGGAGCTCAGGCCCTTCCCAGATGCACTGGAGCTGCAGTGGGATGCTCAGGCCCAGCCCAGAATGCTTCTACTCACCTGCAGACACCAACCAGAGCTCATGTACAGTCCAGATCTGCCCCCGCTGACCTGGGCAGGAGGCCAGACACAGGGTAGGCCAGTGTCCATCCCTCAACTGGGAGACCTGCACCGAGCTCAAGTCTGGCCCAGGACCACGTCCCCACACTGGCAGACACCTGTTGGAACTCAGGCTCTGCCCAGATCAGCCCCACAAACCTGCATGGAGCCCAGGAAAGGGTAGGTCCAGGTCCATCCTAACACTGGCTGACCCTCCCCAGAGCTGAGCCTTGGGCCATGACTGCCTCTGCCCACCAGCAGACCACTGCAGGAGCTCAGATCCAGTCCAGAGTCACCGTGAGGACCTGTGCAGGAGACGGGGCCCAGGGTAGCCCTAGTTCATCCACTCATCTTGAGACTGGCACCAAAGTTCAGGTTCTGCTCAGGACTGCCTCCACCCTCCAGCAGCTACCTCCAGAGCTCAGGTTTGGACCAGGACAGACTGCCCACCAACAAACCCTCGCTGGTGGCCAATCCTGGCCCATTTCAGCCTCGACGACCTGAGTGGTAGCTGAAGCCCAGAATAGGCCCTGGTCCATCCCACCACCAGCAGACCCCTGCTGTATCTCAGGCACCAACCAGATTAGCCTTGTAGATGAGATGAGCACAGGAGCCCAGGAATAGGGTAGCCCTGGGAGCATATGTCCAACGCCACACCACCACCAGAGCTCAGACTCGGCTCGGGACTGACTCTGCCACAGGCAGAACCCTGCCAGAGCATATACAAGTCCCAGATCAGCCTCACTACCCTGCACAGGAGCCCAGGCAAGGGGAGGCCCTGTTGCAACCCGCCACCTGCAGAACCCCACCAGAGCTCCAGCTCTGCCCAGATCCAACTCAAAGACCTGGCAGGACAAAACCCGAGCCCAGGGTTGGCCTGTCCTTCCAGTCATCAAGAGGCTTGCATTGGAATTCAGGCTCTGCCCAGGACCTACTCTGCCCACTGACAGACAGCTGCAGAACTTCAGCCCCAACCAAGATCAGCCTCACTGACAGGCACGGGAGCCTAGTCCAAGGTAGACCTGGTACCAGCTGAAATAAGCAGGCCCCAAGAAGAGCTCAGGCCAGACACGGGACCACCTCTGATCAACAAGTGGAGCTCAAATTCGGCCAACATTGGCCCCGCTGACCTGCTTGAAGGCAGAGGCAAAGATAGGCCCAATGTCATCTCGCCACATGCAAAACCCCACCAGACCTCCATCTCTACCCAAATCCAACTCCATGATATGGCAGGAGATGAAGTCCTAGCCCAGGGTAGCCCAAGGCAATCCAGTAACCATGAGACTAGCAGTCTCTGCCCAAAGGCCTACCCTACCAAAAGTCATTTTGGCAGCCACCCAGATCTGCCTTGCTGACAGGTGCAGGAACCTGGCCCAAGGTAGGCCTGGACCCAACTGCCACAAGCAGGCTGTGAGCAGAGCTCAGGCCAGAAACAAGACAGTCTCTGCCCAAAGGCCCACCTCTGCCAGAGCTCATCTGTGCCCAAATCCACCTTGCTGATCCACTGAGAAGTCCTGACAGGGTAGATCCTGTTCCCTCCTGCCAACAGCTGACACCCTGCTGTATCTCAGCATCCAACCAGTTAACCCTTGCAGATGTGCACAGGAGCCCTGGCACAGGGTAACACTGGGAACATGTGGCCACCACCAGACCTTCACCTCTGCTCAGGCTTGGCCCAGGACTGACTCTTCCCACAGGCAAGACACTCTCCAGAGCTCATTCCCAGCCCAGGTCTAGCTGGAGCATCTGCAGCAGAGCCAGGGAAAGGTTAGGAATGTTCCATTCCTCTACTGTCTGAGCCCTGCTGGAGCTCAGGCTTGGCCCAGGACCACTACCACCCTCATGCTGTCCCCTGCTGCTCATAAATAGCCCATATTTTCCTTGCTGACCTGCACAAGAGCCCAGGCAAGGGGAGGCTGAGCTCCATCCTGACAGCTGCAGACCACCACCAGAGCTCCAGCTCTGCCCAGATCCAACTCGACAACATGGTAGGAGACAGAGGCAGAGCCTAGGGTAGCCCAAGTCCATCAAGTCACCTTCAGACTGGTACCTGAGCTCAGGCTCCTCCCAGAAATGACTGTCCACTGTCAGACAGTCACCAAAGTTCAGCCCCAGTCCAGATCTCCCTCTGACAGGCAAGCAAGCCTGCCCCAAGTTAGGCCTTGGACCAATGCCACAAGCAGGCCCCAAGCAGCCCTAAGGCCAGACACAGGACCGTCTCTGCTCACAGGCAGAGCTCAAACATGCCCAAGATTGGCCTTGTTGACCTGCGCAGGATCCTGTGCAAGGGGAGGCCCAGTTGCATCCCGCCACCTGCAGAATCCCACCAGAGCTCCAGCTCTAACCAGATCCAACTCAGTGTCCTGGCAGGAGACAAAGCCAGAGCCCAGGGTAGCCCAAGTCGATCCAGTCATCATGAGACTGGCACCAAAGCTCAGGCTCTGCTCATGAATGACTCTACCCACTGACAATCAGTCACCCAAGTTCAACCCCACCCAGATCAGCAGTGCTGACAGGTGTGGGAGCCTGGTCCAAGCTAGGCCTGGGATCAACTGCCACAAGTAGGCCCCTGGTAGAGCTCAGGCCACAAGTTCTACAGCCTCACCCCACAGGCAGACACATTCTGGACTCTGGTTCTTCTCCGATCAGCCTAGTCCACCTACTTGGGAACCTACACATGGATAGACACAGTGCCATCCCACCAGTGTGTGATCCCTGCTGGAGCTTAGACTCAGCCCAATACCAACTCTATCTATGGTCAGATGCACACCAGACTCAGGCCCGGGCCAGGACTGCCTCTGCTCATTTGCTGACTCCTGCTGGAGCTTGGGCTCAGCCCACATTATCCTAGTACACCTGTGGGAGTCCAGTAGTAGGCCTGAGTTCATTTCTCCACTGCCAGATAGCAGATGGAGCTTAGGCTTGGCTCAGGATTGCCTCTCCAACCTGCACGGGAACCTTGGCAAGTGTAGGACTGGTTCCATCCCACCACCTGCACACCTCACCTGGACCTCAAGCTCTGCCCAGGAGCCAGGCCCCAGGGAAAGCCCTGGTTCTACCTGCCACCACCTGACATCGGTGGTTCTTAGGCTCAGCCCAGGACTTCCTCCACTCATTGCCAGACATCTTTGGGAGCTCAGGATCACCCCAGATCTGTGAGGATGACCTGCAGTGGAAGCCTGGGCACAGAATGGCCACAGGTCCATTCCCCCATCAGCCAACCACTGCAGGAGCTTATGCCTAGATCTGATCTGCCTGGCCAAACTCTCCTGAGCTCATGCTCAGGGTAAGCCTAGGAACATCCCACCACTGGATGACCTCTTCTGGAGCTCAGGCTCTGTCCAGATTAGTCTATTGCAACCGCATGGGTGTCCTTACCTAGGGTAGGCCTGAGGCCAGCAGAACCTCACCAGATTTGAGGTTCATCCCAGGACTATCTCAGTCCACTGGCAGACACTTCCAGAACTCAGGCAGGGCCCAGGACTGTATGCACCCATCAGCAGACTCCCAATGGAGCTCAGGTAAGGCCAGATCCACCTCATGGATCTGCATGGCTGCCAGAACCCTAATTAGGTATGGATCAATCCCACCAGGGGAAAGCCCCCAGGAGCTGATGAATAAATAAATAGCCAAAACAATAAATAAATAAAGGAAGGAAGGAAAAAGAAAGAAAACTAGTTCATTCATATTTTTGATTTTATTCACATTTACTTTCAGTAGGACATCATGGATTGACTCTATTCTTCAATGCAAGAGACTTACTTATATTACCTAAGCCTGATTTGGGTGACCCAAATGTTATCCATGCAAAAATTAAACATAATTGTAAAATATTGAAGATTTCTTCCCTGACTTTCACCAATATCAATCATATTCACCAGAATACCCCATCTGAAAAATTTGATTTCACATCTGAAATTTGGAAATAGAACCAGAATTCCCAAGCTGGCAAAGGGCTCTCTACATGAGGCAAAATTGTTCCCAGTTGGTAGAAAACAGTATTTTGATGATGTTCCTTTGGGTTTCCGAACAACTCACTAGAGGTTAATCATATACGAAGCTCGTAAAATTCAAGAAAAAGAAACAAACACCTTAATAAAAATGGGAAAAGACAAATGTAGGCTGTTTATAAAATATCACATACCATACACTTGAGATGGCATTTCATGTCAATATAGTAATCCAAAGAATATATAAAGTACATTTGTGTGTGTGTATATCACATAAAAAGAATAAAGAGAATGAGAAAACCTAATGTTGACAGTGTTTGAAAATGGAATTGTCATGCTCTGATAATTGCAATGAAAAATTGTCATAACCCTTCTGCAGAGAAGTTTAAAATATATACCAAAATTTGAAGTGCACACTTTCCTTTAACCCAAGAATTCCAACTCAAATAACTTATGTATAGTTATTATGGCAAATTTTTAAATTTTACCATGAAATTGATCATTGTAATCAAGGTCCCCATTGGCTGGGGATCAGACCTCAGGTCCCTGGGGAAAGTCATTGGGTACCATTGCATTGCTCACACCCATGCCTTTCCTGGGGGTTGCTTACAATCATAAACAGCCCTCCTTCCAGAGATGTCTCTCTCAGCTCTTGGGCCATAGTTTCACTGGATTGGTAACATTTTTCGTATTAAATTCTAGGACATTCTTATATATTTTGGAAATTCAGATTCAAGTGTTTCCTCACATCTACAGGTTGTCTCCTGCGCTGATTTTTGTCCCCTTCTGTAGTATGGGCAGATGTTGTCCATTATCTATTCTTGCTTTTGTTGTCTGTGCTATAGATGTTGTATCAAGAAAGATAGAAAAAAAGAAAAAAAGAAAGAGAGAGAGAGAGAGAGAGAGAGAGAAAGGATGGAAATAAGGAAGGAAGAAAAAAAGAAAAAAGAAAGAAATCATTGCCAAGACTAATGAGAATGACTGGACAATGAAGGTTTTTTTTCTCCTGTTTTTTTCTAGGAAATTTGTAGGCATAGGTCTCACACAGGTCCGCCTTGCCGACCTGCACAGGAGATGGTGCCCAGGGTAACACAGGGTCCATTCCTCCACCAACTGACCCCTGCTGGATCTAAGGTTCTGCCTAGATCTACATTACCAACATGCCCAAGAGCCAGGGGACAGGGTAGCCAGGGTCCATAAAACCTCTGTGAGACCTCCACCAGAGTTCAGGTTTGGTCTGGACAACCTGCACCCACCAGCCAACCATGCTGGAGCTCAGGAATGCCTTTGCCCACTGGAACTCTCTCCAGAACTCAGGCATGGCCCAGGATCTCCTCTGGCCACAGACAGATAGCAGCTGGGGCTCAGTACTGGCCCACATCAGCTTCTATGACCTGAATGGGAGCAGGAACACAGGGTAAGCCCTGGTCTTTCACACTACTTGCAGACCCCAGCAGGAGCTCAGTCTCTGCCCAGATTGACCATGCAGATTTGCAAGGGAGCCTCAGCACAGGTTAGGCCCAAGTTCATCCTGCCAACAGGATACACTGCCTGGAGCTTAGCATGCACCCAGGATTGCCTCTGCCAACAGGAAGACATGTTCTGGAGCTCATACACAGCCCAGGTCCTCCTCAACGACCTGTGCAGCAGCAAGAGTTCAGGGTAGGCCCAGGGTTATCCCACCACCTGCAGAACCCCACAGGAGCTCTTGCTCCTCCAAGATCTGCCTTGCTGACATGCATGGGAGCCCATTGCATAGGATAGCCCTGGATCTATCCTGCCACCAGGAGATCCCCTGCAGGAGCTCAGGACTGGCCCAGATCTTCTTTGCCAACCTGCATGACTGCCAGGGCTCAGATAAAGTGCAAGTCAATCTCTCCACCAGGAAAGTCCCCAGGAGCTCAACAAGAAACAAATAGCCTAGATAGATAGATAGATAGATAGATAGATAGATAGATAGATGAATCTAGATTATGCATATTCCTGATTTTTTTTTTGCATTTCCTTTCAGTAGGACTTCATGGATTGACTCTATTCATTAATTCAAGAGATTTATAGAACCTAATCCTGAATTTGGTGGGCCAAATGTTGTCCATGTAAAAATAAATCATGATTGAGAAATATTGAAATTATCTTCTCTGACTTGTCAACAATATCAACCATATTCACCAGAATATTTCATCTGAAAAACTTGATTTCACTCTGGAAACTTATAAGAAGAACCAGAATTTCCAAGCTGGCAAAGAGCTCTATACATGAGACAAAACTGTTGACAGTTGCTTGAAAACAGAATTTTGGTGATGTTCATGTGGGTGCCTGCACAGCTCACTCACCAGAGGTTAGTCATACACTGAGCTCCTATAATTCAAGAAAAAGTAACAAACAGCCTATTAAAAATGGGAAAAGACAAATGTAGGTCATTTATAAAATATGACATACTATAAACTTGAGATGGCATTTCATGTTAATATAGCTATCCAAAAAATATATAATGTGTATGTTCCTATCTAATAAAAGAATAAAGAGAATGAGAAAAATCTAATATTGACAGGGTTGGAAAATGGAATTTTCATGCTCTGATAATTGCAATGCAAAATTGTCAGAGAAGTTTTAGAACATTTACCAAAATTTGAAGTGCATGCTTACCTTTTGGCCAAGAATTTCAATTTAAGTAACCTATTTATTGTCATTGTGGAAATTCTTAAATTGATCATTGTAACCAAGGTCCGAACCAGCTGGGAATCAGACCTCGGGTTCCTGGGGAAAGTCACTGGGCACCATTTCTCTGCTCACACCCATACCTTTCCCAGGAAGGTTGCTTAGGTTAATAAAGACAGGTCTCTTTGCAGAAATGTCTCTTCCAGTCCTTAGCCATGATTTCATTGGATTGGTAACTTTTTGGGCTATTAAACCCTAGGACATTCTTATATATTTTGGAAATCCACAATGTGAAAGCATTTCCTCCCTACTGCAGGTTGTTTTCTGCCCTGACTTTGATTGTCCCCTTCTGCAGTATGGGAAGATGTTGTCCAATATCTATTCTTTTTTTTTTTTAAAGAGAGAGTGAGAGAGTGAGAGAGGAGAGAGAGAGAGAGAATTTTTAATATTTATTTTTTGGTTCTCGGCGGACACAACATCTTTGTTGGTATGTGGTGCTGAGGATCGAACCCGGGCCGCACGCATGCCAGGCGAGCGCGCTACCGCTTGAGCCACATCCCCAGCCCAATATCTATTCTTGTTTTGTTGTCTGTGCTATAAATGTTGCAACAAAAAAACAAAACAAAAAGAAACAAGAAAGAAATCATTGCTGAGACTAATGAGAATGACTAGACAATGAAGGGTTGTTTTCTCCTGTTTTTTTTTTTTTCTAGGAAGTTTACAGCCATAGATCTCACATTTAAGTCTTCCACTCACTTTAAAGTGATTTGCATGTGGCATAAGATAAGCATCTTGTTTCATCTTTTGGCATACGGGCATATTATTTCTCACTAAATTTTTTTATGGAGTTGTTATGGTTTTATATCCATAAGATCACCATATGCAAATAGAGACATTCTTTACTTCTTTTCTGATTGGGGTGTATTTTCTTTCTTTTTCATTCCTAACTACTCTGGTTAGGGCTTCTAGTACTCTGCTGAACAGAAGTGGTGAGCTTGGGCATTCTTGCCTTGTTCCTGATCATACATAAACAGCTCCCACCGCCACTGAGGATTATATTATGAGGTTTTCATATATGGCCTTTATGGGGTTGAGTTAACTTCTGGCTCTTTCTAGTTTATTGTGTATATTTGTTATGAAGGTGTTGAATTTGATAACCATGTGATCTTCATCCTTGTTTCAGTTGATTTGGTGTGTGACAGATGACTGTTATGAGGTGCTCAGGGAAATGAAAATCAGAACCTCAATTAGACATCACACCACATGCTACAGCTCTGTGTTTTCTTATCAAAAACCCACAAAAGACATCAAGTGCTAGTGGAGACTAGGGGAATTGGAACCCCTCTATTGGTGGGAGTGAAACATGGTGTGGCTGCTATGGAAACTAGTATGGCAGTTCCTCAAAAAAAAATTGAACTAGAACTCTCAGGAACTGGCCACACCATTTCTGTGTATTTACTAAAAAAAAACTGAAATTGAGTTTTGAAAAAGGTATTAGCACTTCCACCTTCATTCTAGCATTAGTCACAGGAGTTGGGATGTGGAAACAATTCTAGATGTCTATCAAAAGATGTATAGGTTTACAGATTATGGCTGATCACACATGAAGCTTCAAATAAAGAAATAATACCTTCAGTCCAGGACAACACAAGGGAGTCACAGATGACCAAAAGAAGTGGGCCAGTTCCACAACAAACACTGCGGGACTCCACACACATGATGTCTGTAAGATGGTCCAACTCATATACACAGAGAGTAGAAGGGGAGTTGCCAAAGGTGGGGCATAAGGACATGTTAATCACCAGAGATAAAATTTCAGGGATGCAGAGGATGCAAATCTAGAGAGCTGGGCTTGTAGATATCCAGGCTGCACTGTTGTGACCTGGAAGTTAGTTAAGGAGGCTGCTTCCCTCTTCAATATTCTTACCAAATTCTAACAATAAATAAATAAATTGAAGTACATTCACTTCCACAGAGGCCTTGGAATATTTTCTAAAAAGAACCCACTATCTACTTCAGAAATTAAGTTCCTTCGTGTATCCATTGGTGTCTACGTATTTTCCCAAAATTTAACAAAGATGTTTGGTTATAAAAGATTGTTTTTACAAAAGTCATACTGTGCATAATTTTAACTGGGACACACATCAGGCTGGGCAAAGCTTTCAACAATGAGAAGATACCCAAGTCTGAGTATTCAGAGTGCAAGGGCTACAGGGAGGGCAAAGATTTGTTTGTGACCTTCCTGCCACACACACCATTGAGGCCATTATGTTCCCAGCCAGGGGAACCAAGGCATGGGACACATAGGAATCCAATTTGGCCTGATTGGCTCAAGTGTCCATATGCAGAGGTTTCTAGAATTTTCTTAATTTTTTTCAGTCAGAACCAACATGGACCTGGGATTGGTTATGGCCAGATCCACCCCACCCATCAAGGCATAGGATGTGTCATCATTGTTGGTTACCCAGAATCCAGCAGATCCTCAAGCACAATGTCTCCCATGTGGAGCCACCATGAACAATGGCAGATGTGCACGCCTTTACCATTTTGCATGTTGTTTTCTCCCTGTTTGCTGCTTTTGTGAAAGCAGGGATTGAGTTCAATTCATCTCAAAATCTAAGAGCATAGAAAATGACCAGCCTGTAAGTGTGGATAAATAGCATTTTTGTTGATTTCTTCCTGAGCAAGACTTCATCAAAGCTCATTCTGAAGAGAAAATATTGTAACATTGCGATGTGCTTGGCTGCAGTTATAGAACATCCAACAAACGGTGTTAGGATTTACAAGATATCTTTTTGTCCTATATGAACAAGACTCCTGAAGCCCTGAGTTCCTAGGGATGGGGTGGTATCAGTGTGATATCACTGTAGATTCAGGGTCTTTCAGCATTCTGCTCTTGTCTTCATCTCTTGCCTGCATCCTCAAAGTCACAACTTGGATGCCAAGCTCTCACTCTTCAGTTCCTAGACGGGAGAGTGAGGCCTCCTTAACTCAGCTCAACATGCAGACTGGTCTCAGTAACTTCACCAGTGGAGGCCAATCACCTTTCCCATCTGAAAGCACCCCTCATTCACCTGCCACCCTGTTACCATCTACCACAACTCCTGATTATGTCATTCACCACATAAATCTATCCCAATGTGAAGTTAATCTTTTCAATGTGAAAGAGGTTACTAGCCCAAAGGGATCCTCTGTGAAGGTTAGTCTTCAGCCTGTGACCTTTTCATGAAGAGGTGGGTGATCAGAGAAGCCATTGTGCCACATCTTCACAGGCAGAAGTGGAAAGCTGGTGGAAACCAGGCCATACCAGTCCACAAAGTGAAACTATCATCATGAACAAATTTTAACACAGATCTTTGATCCAATTTTAGAAATTCTGAAGTTTGACCATGTTTAGTCCACATACCTGTGCATGGTGGCAATCAGCTGGAGCAGAGTGGCAGATCTGTGTGCTCTCCAGTTTGCCACAGTCCCCACCTGCCTGCTGCCCTGTGTGCCATCTCATCCCTCTGCTCATTCATGTTCCTGGTCTGGCCCTGAAGGTGACTCGGCTTATGTTCCTATTTTGGTGTACAAAGAATGTTTTTCAAATTAATTTTCCTTTACTCTTTTGATCTGGGCATAGTGAGTAGATATAGTTTTCTGATGGGAGCTATGAGGTTAGAGAGGTAGAAACATCCCCAAGGTCAAACAGGTCACTCCCCATCTGCAGGGGTCCTAAGCATGTACTTAAGTTTCCTGCAATTGCAGGCTCCTCCCACCATGTGCAGAGAGACAAGAGTCAGAGCCCAGGTGGAAGACTATTTGGTTTTGCAAAAGGGGCCCAGTGGAAAGGAGCAAGGGACTCACAGGGAAAGATCATGGTCAAAGACAACCAAGAGCAACCAAGGTCAAAGCCAACTTTACCCAACTTCAACAATTCCAAGCAGCTTCTGCTCCAGCTCCTAACACAACTGATCCCTGTTTGTGGCAGTATGTGGGGCCCAGAAAAGTACAGAAACAAGACACATGAAAAGAGAGTGACAGAGACAGAGAGAAGTGTACAAAGGAAGACAGGCTGAAAGGGACAGAAAAAGAGACTGAGGGTGGGAGGGAAGAGAACACCAAAGAGCAGGGGGAGAGAGATGGAGGTTGGCATGGGACAGAGTTAAAGAGCTTCAGAGAGCTGGGTGAAATTATGCTATTGGACCGATACTCCAAGACAAGAAGGTGCTTCCATCTCCCAGGAACTCATGGACCTTTATCCTGGGTTCCCAACCCCTGACTCACAGGACTGAGAGTTTTGTGTACATTGGATACCACAGGCCTATGTCTTCCAAGGGTCCTGTCTGCCCATCCCATCTTTGGCCTCATCTCCAAGGCTGTCAGGGATTCCCTTGCTGGATAGAACAGAAATCCCTTTCTCCAGCACTCTCCCATAGGTAGAGGGAATCCCATGGGAGGTGCTCCCCACAACCCGCGACCATTACACAGGCTCTGGGTCCTGCATTGTGGATTCAGAGCAGATGCTCTGCCTAGGAAATGCAAGGGAACATATGTGCATCTGTGGTCTCCATGGAGAATTGTGAGCAGGGCAACCTCCTGGGTACCTGGGCAGTAAAGCCTTTTTTCCCCTTTTGTAGTGGGGACTGAAATCAGGGAAACTCAACCATTGAACCACATGCCTAGCCCTGTTTCATATTTTATTTAGAGACAGCTTCTCATTGAGTTTCTCAGCACCTTGCCTTTGCCTAGGGTGGATTTGCACTTGCTATCCTCCTGCCTCAGCCTCCTGAGCCACTGGAATTATAGGTGTATGCAACAACAACCAGCTAAGATTTTGTCTTTGACAAGTCACTTCTTGAATGCAAACACTATAAGTAAATCTGCAGGTGTCCTGAGGGAAAGAAGCTGCCCTCCTGGCCCCATGGAGCCTAATGGGCCAGAACACCCTTTTGGAGCCCTTGATGAAATCTCTGGGAACATTAGGCACAGGATTTGGTTGACTGAGGCTCAGCTCCCGCTGCTGTTTTTAAAATAGGCGAACACCAGCTAGGGTTCTACTATGAAGGCACCATATTTGCCCTGAAGAAAGGAAACAGTCCTGGGTGGCTTGGACAAGAATCAGATAGCATGTTAGGGAGGCAGAGGCAGGAGACTAGGCTGTGGGAACTTGTTTGTTTATCCAGGAAAACCCAGAGCCTTGCTATGAATCAGCAGTGAACTTCCCACACTGCCTCTCCTCTCACGGCATTCACTGGGCCCTCAGCATGTTATCAAGTAAACAATATGCTTCCAGCCTGGGAGACAAGCCTGTACACTGAGTTCAAAATTCGAAAGGGTATGTGCCATTAGAGCATGCAGAGAGCAAAGATAAAGGCGTGGGGAGCT
This sequence comes from Ictidomys tridecemlineatus, assembly GCF_052094955.1. NCBI lineage: Eukaryota > Metazoa > Chordata > Mammalia > Rodentia > Sciuridae > Ictidomys > Ictidomys tridecemlineatus. The sequence goes on from NC_135490.1 coordinate 47,693,646, forward strand.
GAAGACAAGGATGACCAAATTACAGCACAGGGAAGAGTGGCCCAGGAGGGAACAATCAGGGCAAAGGTTCAGATTCCACCTTATGCAGAATCTAAGGCCTTCAGGATGGTTCCCAACCTCTCAGGATGCTTCTTGGCTTCCAGAAGTTGGAGGACAGCATGAGGTGACCTTGTAACATCTGCTTCCTCTTCCAAAAGCAGGGTGGGTGAGGGGTGCAGAGAACTCCTAAAGGCTCCCCTTGAGATAACTTGTCCACAGCCTGGTGACTAGGATCTTTGTGCTTTAAAGCCACAGAGCAGAAGGCTCCATGAAGGTCACTTAGGCCGGTATTTCCCACACATGGGCATCCACCTCTTCCCATAGTGTGTGGTGCTGCTTCCTCCCAGGGCACATCACCTACATTCTCAGCCTTAGGCCTCCTCTCTAGTTAACCTGATCATGACCTTGTTGCTAGTTCTTTTGTTCTGATAGTTAATAAAATAAATGCTGTTGGACAACCCCATGAAACATTCCTGTTTTAGTCAAATCTTTGTTGTTGTGACCAAAATGTAGGGCAAGAACAACTTAGAGGAGCAAAAGTTAATTTTGTCTCATGGTTTCAGAAGTTCAGTCTATGGTTAGCCAACTCCATTGCTCTAGGACTGAGGAGAGGCAGAATGTCATGGTGGAAAGATGTGACGGAGGAAAGCCACTCTGGACATGGCAAAAAGGAAGCAGGGAGAGAGCTCCATGCACCAGGGACAAAATACAATTGCCAAAGGCACACTCTCATTAACCCTCTTCCTCCAGCCACACCATAGCTGCCCAGAGTTAAGGCCCAGTTAATCCATATCAGTGGATTAATTAGTCCACAACTCATAATCCAATCACTTTCCTCTGACAATTCTTGAATTGCTTCACACATGTCCTTTGGAGGAACACCTCATACATAAACTATAACAGTGTCCAGAATGGACCCTTGAAAAACTCTGCCCTGGACCAGTCCCTGAGTTTATGCACAACTGAGGCCCAGAAACAGGAAAGGATTTACACAAACCACATGTTTAGTAAGCCACACACTGTCCCAACTTCCCTATGTCTTCTGGGCTGAATCATTCCATAGGCACTTGACCCTGAGGGTATCCAGTCTTTGTTCTTCAATTCCTCTGTGAAGCTGTCTCCTCCCCTTCATCTCTCCTCTCTGTCCCTCTCTTCCTATAGTCCTCCTCTTCATCCCCCTACCTCTGCCTTGTTCACAGCTTTAAAGTCAAATTGGTTTGGAAGCTTGGTTCTTTCTTATTTCAAACCACTTCCCAGGTCAAAGAACAGCAATCTCACCTTCTGCTTATGAAGGGGAAGAAGATCCTACCTGCTCATGAATGGTTTTAAGCAGCTCATCATGTCAGAATCCAGGCACTTCACATCCCTCAGAGCCCAAGGCAGGCTGTGTAGGCACTTAAGGACTCTGCAGTTACTCACTAAGGGAACAGGTATATATCAGACCTTATTCAAGTCCCTAGAGAAGAAGTTTGAAGATAACAAACTTGTGTTTGGGTGAACTGGGATTCCACTGGAGCAAAAGGATAATTCACAAACAAGCAAATGAAGGCATCACTTACAGCAAAATGAATAGACAAATACTCTTCACAGCTGTTCATGAATGGATTTCGTGTCATGCTTCAGGTCTGGTTTCCCTCTGCTTTCTCCCCGCAGCCCTCCTCAGCTCCTGAACCTGTGATGCTGCATGCTCTGGCCTGTCACAGAGAGCTGCCCTGCATGGGTCACCAGCACCTCAGATTCTCCATGGATGAAAACATATGTTTATGTTCAGAAAGAAGCACACTGTGTATGTGTTTCCTGCACTGCTGAGAAGCCAGTGTGTCCAGTGCATGCTGCTGATGGGATATGTGTGTGTCCAGTGTGTGGTGAAGGGCATTGATTTGGGAGTTGAAATTATGTTTTCTTCTCCAGGATAAAGTAGTGACTGAGTGGCACCTTTGTGTGCCTATGCTTCTTGTATGTGTTATACACGCATTGAAGATGAACATATGTATGCATTGAAGGGTGTGTATGTGTGGTTTTCATTTTTTTTTTTTTGCTATGCATGTGTACAAGTCTGTGTGAGCAAGAGAGTGTGATTGTTTTGACATTTTTGTAATTAAAGAGGGTTCAGGCTTCTTCTGGCCACACACACCCAGTGTGCCCCCCACCTGGGACCAAGAATGCAGAACCCCCAGGTCTGGGGGTCCACACGCCTTCACATCTCTTTGCCTTCTTGGTTCGACATCAATGGTGATCTCCTCCTCCTCTTTCACCATAAGATTCCCTAAACCAAAGGAAAAAAAGGAACCAAGTCCATTCCATGCACATCCATCTTCTGCCTCTGCCTTAGTGATGCATGCTCACATGACACTCTGGCAAATCTACTACTATAGCCCTAGTCCCTGCATCCAGCATGGTGTGTGAACCTCTTCCTTGCACTCCCCAGGCCTGGATAACCCCCTCATTCATCCCCTTAACCAGCAGCCTACTAAAAACTAACACAATTTATGTATTATAGGCATAGGGCATCATGCCCAACACATACGTATCATTTTGGAAAAACAAAAAAAAAAAAAGTCAGGGATTTAGCATCAAGAGGTATCTTCACACAGTGAATTGTAAACTCTGAAAGATGGCAACTGGGAACAGAGTGACAGAACTCAAAAGAGAGATAAGGAAAGACTTGCATAGATAAAACACTTGATAACGTCACAAAGGTCACATTTCTATTTTTTGGAGAAAGACATATGATTCCGTAAAAGGTAGTGGGAACATTGTGAAGATGCCTAATGATGTAGTTAACAACATGAAATCCAATCCCTATCTCAATCTTTCCATCCAAAAACACTCCAGATGCTCTGATACACTAAATGTATAAATCATCAAAGTCCAGGAACAAAATAAATGAATGTTTACACAATGGAGGAGGATTTCTAAACCTCAATGTGGAAAGGAAGAAGGCAAAGTTGGTTACTAATGCGAGTTTTGTATGTATATGGAGGTGTAGTGTGTGTGGACATGTACAAACATACACCAGCACACATTGCTCTTGTACTTTGGTGGTGTTAAAATAAATCTTTGAAATAATCCAATTCATACAGACAGGAAGTAGAACGGTGCTTACTGGGATGAGTTACAGGGAAAAGTGGCAAGAGAGTATTTAATGAGGACAGGTTGAATTTGTGAGTAGAAAAGTCCTGGGGATGGACAAATGATAGTGATGGCTGTATCTTAATGAGATTCTCTTTGGTGCCATAGAACCACACTCCTTTTTAAAAAGTTAACATGTTAAATGTCTCATATTGTGAACATGTACAACTGCAACTGTGTTAATTTTGTTTTTAAAATACCAGGTACAATCTTTTTCTAAAGATTTTTTTTCTAGCTGTTGTTAGATCTTTATTTTATTTATTTATCAAAGGTGCTCAGAAAGGAACACAGGGCCTTGGACCTGCCAGGCAAATGTGCTTCGGTTGAGCTGCAGTCCCAGCCCAAGTGGTAACTTACTATAAAATAGAGTCTGAGATATAATCACACAGGAATATGTTTACAGATATGTAAAAGTATTTTTAAGAAATAAAACACCAGAGGGGATAGGGTTGTAGCTCAGTGGTAGAGTGCTTGGCTAGCATAGGAGGGGCTCTGGGTCTGATACTCAGCACCACATCAAAATAAATAAATAAAATAAAGGCATTGGGTCCAAATACATCCCCCACTGCCCCCCACCCCCCCAAAAAAGCCCTTTAAAAATATATAAAAATCATATAAAATGATTACAATGGACCACATCAGGGTATAATAAAAAAACTTTGCCACAGTCACAATGAATGACTTGTTTAAATTGAAATTCTTGGGCTAAATATAGGCATGCACTTTAAATTTTGGCATATTTTCTGAAACTTCTCTACAGAAGTGTTATGGCAACTTTGCATTTCAGTTCTCAGAAGTTGGCAATCCATTTTCCAACACTATTGAGATTCGATTTTCTCCCTCTCTTTATTCTTTGTATTCGACAGGCAAAAACACACATGTACTTTGTGTTTCCTTTGGATTACTAGATTGTGACGTGGAAAGACCTCTGGATCTTTGGTATGTCATCTTAAAAACAGTCAATATTGGGTTTTCCTATTTTTCTCAGTTATTTGTTTCTCCTCATTGACTTGTATGAGCTAGGTATGTGATGAAGCTCTGGTGAGCTGTGCAGACACCCCAAGGAACATCACCAAAATACTGTTTTCTAGCAACTGGCAACATTTTTGCCTCTTGCATGGAGCCCTTTGGCAGAGTGAGAATTCTGGTTCTTCTTATCCATTTGCAATGGAAGCCAAGAGTTTTCCAAGGCTCCAGCAGGTGTCTGCCTGTGGGCAGAAGTGGTCCTGGGTAGAGCATGGACTCAGGCTGGGTTCCAATGTGGCAGGATGAACCCAGGCCTATACTGGGCCCTGGCTGCATTACAGGTTGGCAAGGCGGATCTTGGCCAAGCCTGAGCTCCTGCAGAGGTGGGCCAGTGGCGGTAGGGACCTGTGGTATCCTGTGCCAGGGTCGTCGTGGAAGATATGGAAGGGATTCTGAGCTCCTGAGGTTGTCTGGTGATGAGTGGAGGTAGTCCTGGGCCGAGCGTAAGGACCTACAGACTTCAGCAGGTGGCAGGTAGAACCTGAGCCTTCCCTGGGGCCCAGCTCTTGGGCAGAGTTTCAGTTGCAGCAGGGGTCAGACGGTGGCTGGATGGAAGATGGTGTACCCTGAGCATGGTTGCCAGGCAGGTCGGCGAGGCCTTCCTGAGTCAAGCGGAAGCTACAGCGGCAATCTGGCGGGGGCAGGATGAACTCTGACCTACCCTGTGCCCAGGCTCCCTTGCAATTCTGGCAAAGTGAATCTGGCTGGAGTCTCAGCTCTGGCAGGGGTCAGCAGGTTGCTGCATGGATCAAGGCCCCTCTAGAACTCCCGCGCAGGTGGAAGAGGCTGATCAGGGCAGAGCGGTGAGCTACAGAAGAGGTCAGCCAGTGGTGGGATGGACCCGGGCTTACCCTGAGAACGAGCTCCCTGCAGTTCAGCTGGGCGGATCAGTCCTGGGCCTGACCTGCGCAAGGGTCTGCAGGTGGCCGGATGGAACTTGGCTTACCCTTGCCCAGGCTCCTGAGCAGCTGGCTTGGCTGATCTGGCAGGACCCTGAGCTCTGGAAGGTATTCCCTGTGGGCAGAGGTGGTCATGGATCTGGCCTGAGCTCTGTTGGGGGTCAGCCTGTGGCAGGATGGAGCCAGGCCTACCTTGGGCCAGGCTCCCATGCCTGAAAGAGAGGCTGAGCTGGGCTGGGGCTGAACTCTAGCAGGTGTCTTCCAGTAGGCAGAGTCAGTGCAGGGTGGAGCCTGAGCTCTGGTGGGCCACTGACAGTGGGCGGAGTCATTCCTGGGCTGAGTCGGAGTTCCAGCAGGGGTCAGCCTGAGGCGGGATGGCCCTGTGACTACCCTCTGCCCAAGCTGGCCTGTAGTTCAGCAGGGCGCATCAGGCCTGGGCCTGATCTGCACGGGGGTCCCCTGGTGGTGGGATGGAACTGTGCTTACCCTTGCCCAGGCTTCTGCGCAGCAGGACTTGGCTGATCAGGTAGGAGCCTGAGCTCGGGTAAAGTAGGCGGAGTCAGTGCACAGCTGATCCTGAGCTCTGGTGGGCCACTCACAGGGGGTGCGGAGTCATTCCTGGACCCAGCCTGAGCCCCAGCAGGGCTCAGCCTGAGGCAGGAGCTACCTTTGACTACCCTCTGCCTCCTCATGTCATCCTGGGAGATCTGGGCCAATCTTGAGCTCCCAAGGATGTTTGCTGATGAGGAAAAACAGTTTTCCTCTGTTGGATATCCCTGAGGACTCCTCAGCACAGGAAGAATGACAAGGCTGTTGCAACCAGCACGACCAAACTTGACATTCCAGCTAGGGGTCAGAACAGAGAATCAGCAGATCACAAACACACTCTGGAAATCAGGGATGATGTGATGGTAAGCAGAAGCCCACAGGTATGCTCGGGCTCAGTCAGCCAGCCAAAAATCCTTGTGAACAGGAGGACAGTAAAGAACACTAGGTGGTTAACGAAAGGCAGAATATTTAGGAAAAGCTCGCTCCACCAGATTGGTGTTGATTCTGGAAAGAAGACAATGATGACAGGAGCATGTGGATGCACAAATTCATGTGTCTTGTGTGTTATGAATAAAGGGCTTGAACCTGGTGTCCTGTCACGTGGAGGCTGAGGCAGAAGGATTATGAGTTCAAAGCCGGCATCAGCACTTAGCAAGGCCATTAGCAATTCAGTGAGGCTCTGACTCGAAATAAAATACAAAAAAAAAGGGCTAGGGATGGGGCTTGGTGGTTAAGCACCCCAGGTTCCATCCCCAATAAAATAAAAATAAATCATGTGGTTGAACCCAGAGAGGAAGATCCCACTGAAATACATTCAAATAGCTATATGCAGCATTCAGATATTGTTCTCCTAAGTCTTTGAGTTCTAAGTAAATAAAACTAGGAAAATAAAGAATCACATCCTAATAGGTAAAGTGTATTCTTTCAGAGAGAGGCCAGTGTTGACCAGCTATCTACTTTCCTCATTTCAATTTCTATAAAAATCTTACTTCCTGAAGGTATCATGAGAGAAAACAAGGTATAAAGTCATGTTGCGAAATTAGGTCACAAAAGTATACATGTGTGAGATGTGTGTGTGTGTGTGTGTGTGTGTGTATGTGTGTATGTGTTTAAATTTGTTATTTGGTACCAGGGATGGAAATTCAGAGGCACTCAACCACTGTGCCATATCCCAAGCCCATTTTGTATTTTATTTGGAGACAGAGTCTCATCTCACTGAGTTGCTTAATGCCTCACAGTTCCTGAGGCTTGGTTTGAACTTGTAATCCTCCTGCCTCAATCCCCCAAGCCACTGGGATTACAGGCATAGGCCATCATGCCCAACACCAAAGTACCATTTTGGAAAAATAAAAGAGGTCAGGGATTTAGCATCAAGAGGTATTCTTCACACAGTGAATTGTAAACTCTGAAGGGTGGCAACTGGGAACAGAGTGGCAGAACTCAAAAGAGAGATCAGGAAAGACTTGCATAGATAAAACACTTGATAACGTCACAAAGGTCACATTTCCATTATTTGGAGAAAGACATATGATTCCATAAAAGGTAGTGGGAACATTGTGAAGATGCCTAATGATGTAGTTAAGAACATGAAATCCAATCCCTATCTCTTTATGTATGTCAAAATAAACTCCAAATGCTGTGATAAATTAAATGTAGAAATCATCTGTGTTTTGGAAGAAAATAAATGAATATTTGTACAATACTGTATGATTTGTAAGCATAGATGTGGAAATCAAGAAGGAAATGTTGGGCTGGGGATGTGGCTCAAGTGGTAGCGTGTTCACCTGGCATGTGTGCAGCTGGGGTTCGATCCTCAGCACCACATACAAACAAAGATGTTGTGTTCGCCAAAAACTGAAAAATAAATATTAATAAAACTTTCTCTCTCATTCTCTCTCTCTCTCTCTCTCTCTCTCTCTCTCTGTCTTTGTATAAAAAAAGAAATAAATGTTGGTTACTAATGCATGTTTGTATGTATATGGATGTATATGTGTGATGTACATGTACACACATACTCCTACACATATTGCTGTTGTACTTTTGTTGCATTAACATAAATCTTTGGTATGATCATTTCATGGAGACAGAAGGTAGAATGGTTGTTACTGGGAAACAGGGAAAAGTGGCAATTTAGTATTTAATGATTTCAGGTTGAGTAGAATAGTACTTAGGATGGACAAATGAATGTGATGGCTGTATCATAATGGGATTCTATTTGCGCCATAGAACCACACTCTTTTGTAAAAAGTTAAAATGTTAATTTTCTCATTTCATGAACAGGAACATGTACAACTTAAGCTGTAATAACTTTTTTTTAAAAAAGGAACCACCTACATTCTTTTTTTAGATTTTTTTCTTAGTTGTTGATACATCTTTATTTTATTTATTTATAAGTGGTACCAAGAATCAAACCCAGTGCCTCAGACATTCCAGGCAAGTGTGCTACCACTGAGCCATAGTCCCAGCCCATGTAATAACTTTTTAAAAAATGTGTCTGTGATATAATTATATAGAAATATGTATACAGATATGTAAAACTATTATTTAAGTAATAAAAATCTAGAGGGGCTATGGTTGTAGCTCAGCGGTATATTGTTCACCTAGCACATGTGAGGCCCTGTGTTCCATCCTCAGCACAACATTAAAAAAATAAATAAAATAAGGGCCTTGTGTCCAACTACACCAAGAAAAACTATAATGACTTGTATTTTATATATACCTGTAACATGATTACAATGAACAATTTCATGGCAAAATTTAAAAATTTACCACAATATATAAGTTATTTAAATTGGAGTTCTTGGGCTATATTTAGGCATTTATTTTAAATTTTGGAATATTTTCTGAAAATTCTCTGCAGAAGAGTTATGACAATTTTGTATTGCAGTTATCAGAGCAGGACAATTTCATTTTCCAACACTGTTGACATTATATTTTCTCATTCTCTCTTTGTATTTGATAGGCAAAAATACACATGTACTTTATATTTCCTTTGGATTACTGTATTGTTGACATTGAAAGTCATCTCAATCTTTGGTATGTCATCTTTTATAGCAGCATATATTTGGCTTTTCTGATTTTTATTGGGCTGTTTGTTTTTCCTTATTGACTTGGATGAGCTCCGTATGTGATTAAGCTCTGGTGAGCTGTGCAGACACCCATAGGAACAGCATCAAAATACAGTTTTCTAGCAACTGGCAACAGTTTTGCCTCTTGTAGAGATCTCTTTGCCAGTTTGGAAATTCTGGTTCTTCTTCTAAATTTCCAATTGAAGTCAAATTTTTTCCACCACCCTGCAGGGGTCTGCCACTGGAGAGATGCTGTCCAAGGCAGAGCTTGGGCTCAGGCCTAGGTCAGTTGGCTGAGGGATGGACACAGGCTTATACTGAGCCTGGGCTCCATTGCAGGTAGGCAAGGTGGATCTTAGCCAACCCTGAGTTCTGGCAGACATATGCTTTTGGCGTGATGGACCTGAGACTACCTATTTCCGGGGCTTCCACCACAGGACATCCTTGTAGATTTGGGTCGATCTGGAGTTCCCAAGGATGTCTGGCAATGAGCAGAGGCAGTCCTGGGCCCAGCCTAAGAACCACAGATATCAGGTAGTAGCAGGTAGAACCAGGGCCTTTCCTGGGGCCCGGCTCCTGGACAGAGTTGAGCTCCAGTGGAGATGTGCAGGTGGTGGGATGGAACCAGTCCTACTCTAGCCAGGGTTCCTGTGAAGGTCTTTGAGGAAATCCTGAGCCAAGCCTAAGCTCCACCTGCTATCCAGCAGTGGAGAGATGAACTCGGCCTACCCTGGATCTGAACAGGTGTACTAGGATAATCTTGGCTGAGCCCGAGCTCCAGCAGGTGTCTGCGAGTAAGCAGAGGCAGTCCTGGCTTGGGCCTGAGCTCCGTGGGCATCTGATGATAGGTGGAGGTGGTATTGGGCTGAGTCTAAGCTCCAGCAGGGGTCGGACGGGTAGCGGGATGGAACTGTGCCTACCCTTGCCCGGGATCCCACGCAGGTGGACTAGGCTGATCTGAGCTGAGCCTGAGCTCCTGAAGGTGTCTGACTATGGGCGGAGGTGGTCCTGGGTCTATCCTGAGCTCTGGTGGGGATTGGCCAGTAGCAGGATGGTCCCAGGCCTACCTTGGGCCAGGCTCCCATGCTTGTCAGCGAGGCTGACCTGGGCTAGGGCTGGACTCTGGCAGGTGTCTACCAGTGGGCTGAATCAGTCCTGGGCTGAGCCTGAGCTCTGGAGGGGTCTGACAGTGGGAAGAGTCAGTACTGGGTGGAGCCTGAGCTCCTGAGGGAGTCTTGTGTGACTGGAAGCACCCAGGCTATCCTGCGCCTCACCTCACTTGCAGGTCAGGCAGTATGATCTCGGCTGAGCCTGAGTTCTGGAGGGGTTTGCTGCTGGGCGGATTCATTCCTGGGCTGAGCCTGAGCTCCAGTGAGGGGTCTGGAGCTACGCTGTGCCTAGGCTCCCTTGCATGATGGCAAGGCCTATGTGGGTAGAGCTTGAATTCATGTTTAGGTCTGCTGGCTGGCAGGATGGAACCTAGCCTAATGTGGGTTCCAGCTTCTGCAGAGGTTGCTGAGGTGGATCTGGGCCATGTATGACCTCTGGAGGGGGTCTGCCAGTGGGTCGAGTCAGTCCTGGGCCTAGCCTGAGCTCTGGTGGCCTGGCGGTAGCAGGATGAACTCGGGCCTACCCTGTGCCCGGGCTCCTGTGCACATTGGCAAAGTAGATCTGGACCCATCCTGAGCTCTGGCGGGGGTCTCCCAGTGGCGGGAAGGACCCGGGCTTACCCTGCATTCTGGCTCCCATTCAGGTCATTGAGGCTGTTGTGCTGATGGACTGAGCCCCCCCCCATGGGTGTCTGGCGGTGGGCCGAGGTGGTCCTGGGCTGAGCCTGAGTTCTGGCGGGAGCTGCCAGTGGGTGGAGGCAGGCCTGGGTTGAGCTTGAGCTCTGGTGAGGGTCTTATGGTGGCGGGCGTATGGATCCATCCGGGGCTACCCTGGGCTGGGGATCCCATGCATGCTGGCAAGGTGAATCTGGGCGGAGCCTAAGCTCTGGCTGGAGTCTGCAGGTGGCGGGAAGTACCAGGGTTTACCCTTTGCTCCTGCTCCTGCTCAGGTCCTGGATGCTGGTCTGGGTCTGGTCTGACACCCCATGGGTGTCTGGTAGTGGGTAGAGCTGGTACTGGGCGATGCCTGAATTCCAGCGGGAGCTGCTAGTGAGTGGAGGCAGTCCTAGGTCAAGCCTGATCCCCAGCAGGGTCTGCGGGTGGGCGCAGGCATTCCTGGCAGAGCCTGCAGGCTGGTGTGGGGGGGTTCCACTGTGGCAGTATGGACCCAGGGCTACCCTGTGCTTGGGCTCCTGTGCAAGTGGGCGAGGCAGATCTGGGCAGAGCTTGAGCTCCAGCGGGGGTCTGTCGGTGGTGGGAAGGACCCGGGCCAACACTGGGCTCGGGCTTTGCTCAGGTTTTTGAGGTTGGCAGGTGTCTTCCAGTAGACAGACTTCGTCCTGGAGAAATCTGAGCTCCAGTGGTAGTTGCTGGTGGGCGGAGGCAGTCCTGGGCCGAACCTAGGCATCAGTACCAGTCTCCTGGTTGACTGGATGGACTCGCTCTACCCTGAGGTCAGTGAGGCAGAACTGGGCAGAGCTGGAGGAGTTGGGGTACTGCCTGTGGCAGGATGCAACCAGTCCTATCCTTGCTAGCTCTCCTGTTCACATCCTCAAGATCTTGGAGGAGCCTGAGCTCCAGCGGGGGATTGCTGGTGGAGGAAGGAGCCAGGCTTACCCTTCCATGTTTCTCCTGTGCAGGCAAGCCAGGAGGACTTCAGCAGAGCCAAGGTCAGCCGGGGGAGGGATGGAACCCAGCCTACCCTTGCCAGGGCTCTTGCACAAGTCATCAAGGCAGATCTGAGCCACATGTTAGCTCGGACAGGGGTCTGCCTATAGTTGGAGGCTGTCTTGTGTCTGGCCTGAGGTCTACTGGGGGCCTACTTGGGGCATTGGTCCCAGGCCTACCTTGGGCCAGGCTTCTGCATCTGTCAGCAAGGCTGATCTGGGTTGGGGCTTAACTTTAGCAACTGTTAGTGGGCGGAGTCAGTCTGAGCTCTGGTGCCAGTCTCATGGTGACTGAATGAATTTGGGCTCAGGCTCTGTCTCCTGCCAGGTCCTCCAGTTGGATCTGGGCAGAGCTAGAGTTCTGGTGGGGTTCTTCAGGTAGCAGGATGGAACCCAGCCTCCCCTTGCCCGGGCTCCTGTGCCTGTCAGCTAGGCTGATCTTGGCCATGGATGAGCTCTAGCAGGGCTCTGCCTTTGGGAGAAGGCGGTCCTGTGTCTGGCCTGAGCTCTGCTTGGGGCCTGCTTGTGGCAGTTGATCCCAGGCCTACTTTGGGCCAGACTGAGCTCTGTTAGGGGTCTGCTTGTGGCAGTTGGTCCCAAGACTACCTTGGCCAGGCTCGCGTGCCTGTCAGTGGGGCTGATCTGGACTGGGGCAGAATTTCTGCTACTGTCTGTCAGTGGGCAGAGTCAGTTGTGGTTGGAGTCTGAGCTCAGGTGCCAGTCTCTTGGTGCCTGAATGGTCTTGGACTACCCTGGGCTTGGGCTCCGTCTCCTGCCATGTTGTCAAGTTAGATCTGGGCAGAGCTGGAGCTCTGGTGGGGTTCTGCAGATGGCGGCATGGAACTGGGTCTCCCCATGCTGGGCTCTGGAGCAGGTCAGTGAGGTCAATCTGGGCCATGGATGAGCTCTGGCAGGTTTCTGCTTGTAGGCAGAGGCTGTCCTATGTCTAGCCTGAACACTGCTTGGGGCCTGTTTTTGGCAGTTAGTCCCAGGCCTGCTTTGAGCCAGGCTCCCACAACTATGGGAGAGGCTGATCTGGGCTGGGGATGAACTTCTAAGTCTGACTGCCAGGGGGCAGAGTTAGTCCTAGGCGGAGCCTAAGCTTGGGTGTCAGTCTCATGGTGACTGGATGAACTTGGGCTACCCTGGGGTGGAGTTCCATCTCCTGCCAGGTCGTCGAGTTTGATCTGGGCAGAGCTGGAGCTCTGGTGGGGTTTTGCAGGTGGTGGTGTGGAACTTGGCCTCTCCTTGCTGTGGGTCCTTTGCAGGTCAGCAAGGCCGATCTGGGATGTGTATGAGCTCTGGTAGGGGCCTGCTGTGGGCTGAGTCAGTCCTGGGGCGAACCTGAGCTCAGGTGAAGGTCTGGTGGTGGCCATATGTTCCCAGGGCTACCTTGTGCCCGGGCTCCTATGTACATCTGCAAGGCTCATCTGGGGGGAGCCTTAGAATCTGGGGGGGGGGGTCTGCTGGTGGCAGAAAGGACTGGGGACTACTCTGGGCTCCAGCTACCATTCAGGTCGTCAAGGCTGATCTAGGCTGTGATTGGCCACTGGGGAGTGTCTGTCTGTGGAAGTCTGTCCTGGTCCAAACCTGAGCTCTGGAGGGAGCTTCTGGTGGGTGGAGGCAGTCCTGGGCATGACCTAAGCTTTGGCGCCAGTCTCACGATGAGTGGATGGATTCAGGCTACCCTGGGCCCCTTTTCCCGTGCAGGAGAAGGATGGATCTGGACTGGATCTGAGCTCCTACAGTGGTTTGCCAGTGGGAAGAGGCAGTCCTGGCCTGAGTCTCAGCTCCAGGGAGGGTCGGCCAATGTTGGGATGGATCCAGACCTACCTTTTCCCACACTCCATGGAGGTTGGTAAGGCTGATCTGGGCAGATCCTGAGCTCCAGTGCCTGTCTGCTGGTGTGTGAAGGTGGTCCTGGGCTGGACCTGAGTTAGGTGCAGTTCTCCTGGTGGAGGGATGCATGCAAGCCCACCCTGTGTCTGGCCGCCTGTGTATGTCGGTGGGGTCAGATCTGGACTGTACATGAGCTCTGGCAGGTCTGCTTGTGGCAGGTGAGTGAAAGCATTCCTGGGCTGGGCCTGAGCATCCCGCTGGTGGCAGGATGAAATCAGGCTACACTGGGCCCCAGCTGCAGTGCATCTGGGAAGAGCCTGAGCTCTGTAAGGTGTCTCTGGAACTTTATTTTATTCATTTGTTTGTATCTGGTACTGAGAATCTAAGCCAGTGCCTCACACGTGCAAGACAAGAGCTCTTCTGCTGGGTCACAATCCCAGCCCTATTTGCTTCTTCTTCATCTTTAATCATAATATCTTTTGGTTCTATATTATTTGTTCATGCATGCATTGAATTTTAACAAGTACTTATTATGTGATATCACCAGCAATGCTTCCCAAGCTGGCCCCAGATCAGACCTTGATCCTCAGCGAGATTACATCCTACACATCCAAGACACCTCTTGCATAGGTTCAGAAGAGAGATGACTAAGACATGTTCCATGACTCCCAACTTTGGGGAAAAATTGTTTTGAAGAGGTAAAGGATGAGGGATCATCTGACAGATATCCTGAAAAATGCATAGCAGATATGTTTTTGAATAAGGATTCATATATTGATAAAGTTTGTTTATTTCCTTTTTGCTGGCGTTCATTTATTTTTAACTTTTTTCCTTTTTTTTTCGGATCAGGGATCTTACCCACTGCTTTGGGAATTCGAGGCAAGCGCTTTGCCCCCTTTGCCATTGAGCCACTTCCCAGCCCATTCATTCATTGTCAGTGTGGGAATACAATGCTGTTTTTGTTATCATGGCTCTGTAGTACAGTTTAAGCTATACTATTATGATATGTCTTACTTCACTCTTCATGCTAAGTATTGCTTTGGCTATTCTGCATCTCTTATTTTTTCACATGAATGTCTTGGTTGCTTTTTCTAGTTTTGTGAAGAATTGCTTTGGTATCTTTACATGAATTGCATTAAAATTTATGCCCAAGCACAAATTAGTTAAAACTATGAAAAAGAATCCCAGTTCACCATGAACAAAACTGGTCACTGGTATCTGTTGACCCAGCCACTATCTCCTCGGTGGTGGCTAAGCTGAGGTTACTCGTCCCATTTTGGTGTTAAGGGTGTCTTAGAGTTGAGTCTACTCTGCATGTTGATGCTGAGGTCTAGGTTCAGGCATACTTTGTCACCACACAGCATGGGATACTTTTTGGGGGGTTTTAAACTTTTAATTTTGTCTGGAAATTTCTTTGGGTCCTTTAATCACTTTGCTTGATCAACATCTGTGTGCTAGGCACTATACGGTGTGGAGTAAAGAGTGAATATGCCAAGTCCATGCTTCCATGGAACTTAATGAAGTTAGTAGGATAATTATAGCATCTATATCTACCTCAATGTTACTGTGAAACTTAGAAGACAATTTGTCTGTTAATAACTGCAGTGCTGAGGACTGTAATATTGTTGAGGAAATTTGTAGAAGATTTCATCAGGCACCACATTGTTTTTGTCTGGAAAGTCTGAGTAATGTAAAGTTGTTACTTTTTCTGTAATAAAAACAAACATTTAACACAGTTCATATCTGAAGCCTGTGAACTTCAGGGATTCCTGTGGGTTGCCTGTTTCCAGGTCAGATACAGAGTCTTGTGCTTACTCAGTACAGGTTTGGAGACCCTTGAAGCCTCTTCTATTACCATGAGAGCCAGTGCATCATAGTCAGCAGGCCAATTCCAAGTCTCCAGCTCACACAGATGACACATCAGTGGTGCTGAAGTCCCCCCCAAATCAGTTCATCTCCTGCCTTCACACACTCCCTACCCACCATTTAGCTGGATGGACCCTGCTCCATAATGGGAATTTTCTAGCCTTTGCCTTAATTGTCCAGAGCTCTTGGAGAGGGTCCTGGACTTTCCTAATCCCCAGAACTTTCTCTGTGTCCTCTTCACATGTCCCCGTTATTATTGGCTCTGAGCGTGCTTTGTGCAGATGGTGGTGTACTGCAAGCTCATACCACATTCATTTTGTGTCCTCTTCCTTATAGCACATAACAAGGTGCTGAGAGTTGGTCTGAAAAATGACCCAAAACTTCATGAACATACAGTTAGGAAAACCTAGGGGTTGGAGGCGATGATAGTCTGGAGAGAAACCAATTCCTCCTAGGGAAACACAGGCACAATCAAACTTCATCCTGCACACCAAATCCAAGTAATTATGGATGGATTTCAGAGAGTTAAAAAAATGAAGGGAAAACAGAAGTAGAACATAAAATTGAATAGTTTTTCAATTTCTGCTTGGGATCCAGTTCTCACTGTCAGATCACACTGTGCTCTAGCTGGGGATCATGAATATATCACATGAAGTGAGATGTAGAAACACATCTCCAGTTACTTGTCTTGTTGTGACACATTTCCTTAGTCTTTTATAGGGAAAAATTACACATTTCCTTTAAATATTGCTCCTAATGAATGCTGTGCTAGGGCTGTTTTGCCTCAGCCAATAAAGACCTGGGCTTTGTTCAGAGGGATCCAGATTTTTAGAAAAAGGCTAAGCAGAGAGAGAGAGAGAGAGAGAGAGAGAGAGAGAGAGAGAGAGAGAGAGAGAGAGAGAGAGATAGATCAAATTAGTTGTCAGAATAGGACTCCACTGTGACAATAAATGCTGAGCAATCACTTCTGGTTCTGTGATTTAGTATCTGTGCTGCCTCACCACCTGGTGGTCTTTAACTGATAAGCTGGCTTTTGACATTGGCCTGCATGAGGACACCACAGGTGAGGACTTGGGGATGGTGGAGAGCCTGGCTGGGTTGGACAATTGTGTGAGACACTATGGATGATGCATTAGACCAATGTGCTCGTGGGTAGGGTCAGGAGAAAGTGCTTTCTTCTTGACATATTGATAGAGGGAGGAAGTCTGAATTTTTCCTAATGGCAATCCCCAGGTAATTTGTTGGTTATTCAAGCTAGGTTTCAAACTCTATTCTTTCATGAGTTTGGAGGGGAAAACTAGTACTTACTATTCATCTCACTGGGTGTTAACTATCATATTGTGCACTGGTTAGTTTATAAAATATCACTGCATATCTCTCATTTTAATCAGATTTTAAGTATACACATGTAAGGTCCTCAATGTCAACAAACAAACAAAAAATAGAGAATGAGAACCTCCTTCATTTCTCTGCCCATAGGCCATTGTGCTGAATTTAATATCTGTTAAGGAGATATGCATTTCCATGTTTTTGAAACAAAAATAGGTATATATTAACATACTTATACTTTTGGAAAGTCAAAATAAGGGAACTCTTCTCAGTTCTCTGAGGAATTTAGACTTAATTGATAAACCTCTGTGAACTATGTGTCTTTTTTTTTTTTTTTACAAAGAGTATGCATGGCTTTTGTAATTGAAAAGCCATGAAACCAAGTAGAAAAAAATAATTGAAGTAGCCCAATTTTGTCCCTTTCAGGAGAGGATTCAGTCCATTGTCTCACTCCTTCCATAAATGCTTTCTGCTGGGTTGTGAGTGTAGCTCTATGGTGGAGCTGCTGTGAAACAGTGGTTGGCAAATAGTGGTTACAGTATAAATGCTTGTGTGAGTGAATGCAAAACTAACTACAACTCTAAAATGTGGATCTGGTGAATAAAGATAAGGAATTCTGCCAGGTAACCTGCAAGTAAGAGAGATTGTGTAAGGAAAGCATCATGAAGCACAGGCTACATATTGATGCTAAGGATGCTTCAGAAATATTATTGGATTACTCCTTCATTGACTCATGCAAAATTAACTTTAATTGAGTGCATACAGTATGTTACTTGGTGCTGGGAAAACCAGGACAACTACCCCTGAAGGACAGGAGATTTTCTACCTCAGGGGCAAGTCTTTTGGGATAAAGGTCAAGGCAAGGTGTGGATCCCCATCTGAGCTACTCTTTTTTTTTTATTGGTTGTTCAAAACATTACAAAGCTCATGATATACCATTTTTCATACATTTGACTCAATTGGGTTATGAACTCCCATTTTTACCCCAAATACAAATTGCAGAATCACATTGGTTACACATTCACATTTTTACATAATGGCATATTAGTGACTGTTGTATTCTGCTACCTTTCCTATCCTCTACTATACCCACTCCCCTCTCCTCCCATCTTCCCTCTCTACCTCCTCTGCTGTTGTTCAATTCTCTCCCTTGTTTCCCTCCCCCTTTCCCCTCACAACTTCTTATATGTAATTTTGTGTAACATTGAAGGTCTTCTACCATTTCCATATGCTTTCCCTTCTCTCTCCCTTTTTCTCCCACAAGTCGTCTTTGTTTAATGTTAATCTTTTCCTCATGCTCGTCTTCTCTGTTCTGTTCTTAGTTGCTTTCTTTATATCAAAGAAGACATTTGGCATTTGTTTTTTAAGGATTGGCTAGCTTTGCTTAGCATAATCTGCTCTAATGCCATCTATTTCCCTGCAAATTCTACAAGTTTGTCAATTTTTTAGTGCATAATACTCCATTGTGTATAGATGCCACATTTTTTTTATCCATTCATCTATTGAAGGGCATCTAGGTTGGTTCCACAGACTAGCTATAGTGAATTGTGCCACTATGATCATTGATGTGGCAGTATCCCTATAGTATGCTCTTTTAAGATCCTCAGGGAATAGTCTGAGAAGGGCGACAGCTGGGTCAAATGGTGGATCCATTCCCAGCTTTCCCAGGAATCTCCATAGTGCTTTCCAAATTTGCCTCACCAATTTGCAGTCCCACCAGCAGTGTACAGTGTACCCTTTTCCCCACATCCTCGCCAACAGTTATTGTTGTTTGACTTCATAATGTCTGCCAATCTTACTGGAGTGAGATGGTATCTTAGGGTGGTTTTGATTTGCATTTCTCTATTTGCTAGAGATGGTGAGCATTTTTTCATGTACTTGTTAATTGATTTTATGTCCTCCTCTGAGAAGTGTCTGTTCAGGTCCTTGGCCCATTTGTTGATTGGGTTATTTGTTATCTTATTGTTTAATTTTTTGAGTTCTTTGTATATTCTGGATATTAGGGCTCTATCTGAAGTGTGAGGGGTAAAAATTTGTTCCCAGGATGTAGGCTCTCTATTTACCTCTTTTATTGTTTCTCTTGCTGAGAAAAAAACTTTTTAGTTTAAGTAAGTCCCATTTGTTTATTCTTGTTATTAACTCTTGGGCTATGGGCATCCTATTAAGGAATATGGAGCCGGACCTCACAGTATGTAGATCGTAGCCAACTTTTTCTTCTATCACACACAGTATCTCTGATTTGATATCTAGCTCCTTGATCCATTTTGAGTTAACTTTTGTGCATGGCGAGAGAAAGGGATCCAGTTTCATTTTGTTGCATATGGATTTCCAGTTTTCCCAGCACCATTTGTTGAAGATGCTATCATTACTCCATTGCATGTTTTTAGCCCCTTTATCAAATATAAGAAAGTTGTAATTTTGTGGATTGGTTTCTGTATCCTCTATTCTGTACCATTGGTCCACCTGCCTGTTTTGGTACCAGTACCATGCTGTTTTTGTTACTATTGCTTTGTAGTACAGTTTGAACTCTGGTTCACACTTCCTGCTTAGAATTGCTATACCTCCAGATTCACACTTCCTGCTTAGAATTGCTTTTGCTATTATTAGTGATGGTAGATGGAGCTAACAGAAAACGACCTACCATGTCAAGACATAAGGTCACTGAGTTTCCTTACACCTGCAATAAACAACTCTCTTTAAATCTTTAAAAAACGTCATTTACAAAATTACTAAGAAATGGAACAGGTATAAATATAGCACACTATGTACAAAAGTATATCCACCAAAAGCTGTGAAATATTGTGGGAAGGAAATAAAATCTAAATAAATGAACAGATCACCTTTTTCATTATTTATAAACTAAATATTTTTAAGATGCCAATTCATCTTCACTTGGTCAATACAACATTCCAAATCAGACTTTCATTAACCTCTTTTATAGATTTTCACCAAATATTCAAAACGTAGAATAGCCTACACAATCCTGAATAACACATTTAAAGAAATAATACCTTCTCATTCCAGTGCTTATTATAAAGCCCCAAGAATTCAGGGTGAGCATAAGGAAATGATAGTGCATCAATAAATAGAAAAGAATACAGACTTCACACATAGACCCATGCAAAAAAAGTCAAAGGAGCAATAGCAAAGAGTGCTCATTTATTTTTTATTGATTGTTTTAAAAGAAAATCAATGAAAGTGGAATGCATTACAATTTTTTTCTTTTTTAAAATTTTAAATATTTGTTTTAATGTTTTTATTGTTTTTTAAAGAATAAATGACAGCGGAATGCATTCTTATTACATATACACATCAGAGTTTTTCACATTTCTGGTTGAATATAAAGTATATTGACATCAATTTGTGTCTTCACACATGCATTTTAGAGAATGACATCTATCACATTCCACCATCCTTGCTAATCTCCTGCCCCCTCCCTTTCCCTCCCACCCCTCTGCCCTATCTAGAATTCATCTATTCCTCCCATGCTCCCCCTCCCTACCCCACTAAGAGTCAGCCTGCTTATATCAGAGAAAACATTCAGCATTTTGGGGGGGGATTGGCTAACTTCACTTAGCATTATCTTCTCCAATGTCATCCATTTACCTGCAAATGTCATGATTTTATTCACTTTTATTGCTGAGTAATATTCCATTGTGTATATATGCCACATTTTTTTAATCCACTCATCCACCGAAGGGCATCTAGGTTGGCTCTACAGTTTAGCTATTGTGAATTGTGCTGCTATAAACATAGATTTTTATGTTTAGATGTGGCTGTGTCCTGTAGTATGCTGTTTTTAAGTCTTTTGGTATAGACCAAGGAGAGGGATAGGTGGATAAAATGGTAGTTCCATTCCCAGATTTCCAAGGATTCTCCATACTACTTTCCATATTGCTGCACCAATTTACAGTCCCATCAGCAGTGTATGAGTGTATCTTTTTGCCTACATCCTTGCCAACACTACTGTAGTTTGTCTTCATAATAGCTGCCATTCTGACTGGAGTGAGATGATATCTTAGAGTAGTTTTGATTTGCATTTCTCTAATTGCTAGAGATGATGAACATTTTTTCATATATTTTTTTATTTATTGTATATCCTCTTCTGAGAAGTGTTTGTTCAGGTTTTTGGCCCATTTGTTGATTGGGTTAATTTTTTTCTTTTGTGTGTGTGTGTGTGTGTATGTGTGTGTGTGTTTAGCTTTTTGAGTTCTTTATATACCCTAGAGATTAGTGCTCTATCTGATATATGAGGGGTAAAAATTTGTTCCAAGGATGTAGGCTCTCTGTTCACCTAACAGATTGTTTCTTTTGCTGAGAAAAAAACTTTTTAGTAGCTACACTAATGAAGGAGAGAGAAAACTCAAATATCCAGCATACATGATGAAAAAGTTAATATCACAGCAGATACTACAGAAATACCAAGAAATTATTTTAAAAACTTATATCCAATAAAATAGAAGACATTAAAGGCATTGACAAATTTCTTAACTCATGAAATTTGCCCAGATTGAATCAGGAAGATATACACAATTTAAACAGACCAAGTGATGAAATAGAAGACACCATCAGAAGCTTACCAACCAAGAAAAATCCAGGACCAGATAGATACACAGCTGAGTTCTACAAGACCTTTAAAGAAGAACTAATACCAATACTCTACAATTTATTTTAGGAAATAGAAAAAGAGTAGCACTTCCAAACTCATTCTATGAGGCCAATATCACCCTGATCCCAAAACCAGACAAAGACACATCAAAGAAAGAAAACTTCAGACCAATATCTCTAATGAACATAGATGCAAAAATTCTCAATAAAATTCTGGCAAATTGAATACAAAAACATAGCAAAAGGATCGTGCACCATGATCAAGTGGGATTCATCCCAGGGGTGCAAGGTTGGTTAAACATAAGGAAATCAATAAATGTAATTCATCACATCAATAGACTCAAAGATAAGAATCATATGATCATCTCAATAGATGCAGAAAAAGCATTTGACAAAATATAGCACCCTTTATGTTCAAAACACTAGAAAAACTAGGGATAGAGGGGTGTATCTCATCACCATAAAGGCTACCTATGCTAAGCCTCAGGCCATCATCATTCTAAATAGAGAATAATTAAAGACACTCCCTCTACAAACTGGAACTAGACAGGGATGCCCTCTTTCACTGCTTCTATTCACTAAAACACGGGATACTTGCTTTGATGCATTTCCCCTTGCACTTTATAAAATTGTGACATTAAACACCTGTGTATCAATGTCCAACCATTTAGTGGAGATCCAACAGGGGGCAGCTGGGAACAACTCAACAGTGATCTCTGAGCTTTCTGTGCTGTGCCCTGGCTGCCAGCAGGGGGAACATGAACCCACCTTGGCAGTTTCAAGGACAGAGAGCATGTTTCCCTCAGGAAGGGCGCCATTCATTGCAGCTGGGGAATGAATTGAGGGGAGCTCACTGGAGGAAAAAATCTCCTGTATGCAGCATCGATGGAAGAGAAAGGAAGTTGGTAGAGGAGGGGGTTTGCTTGGCTTTTCCCTGATATTTGTTGACAGCCTGCAGAGAAGATCTCATTTCTTTGAATGTTCCATATTGAGTTACACTTTTCTTCCTGACATAAAATTTTATGAAAACTTATTTTACAGAAATATCAATCATTGCAGGGGTTAAAAGGCAGAAATCAACATGCTGTGTTTTTTTGTTTATTTGTTTTTTACAAATTCAATATGGATAGATCTTCTAAACAAAAGTTGAATAAAGAAACTACAGAGCTCAATAACACAATCAATAACTTAGACTTAACTGATATATATATATATATATATATATATATATATATATATATATATATATATAATATTTCAACCTGTGTCAAGAGGATACACTTTCTTCTCAGCAGCACATGGATCCTTTTCTAAAATAGACCATATATAATGCCACAGGGAAACTCTTAACAAATACAAAGGAGTATAGATATTACCATGCATTTTATCAGATGATAATGGAATGAAATTGGAAATCAATGACAAAATGAAAAATTAAAATTTCCCCATCACCTGGAGACTGAACAATATGCTACTGAATGAACTATATGTTACAGAAGACATCAAGGAAGAGATTAAAAAATTCTTAGAGGTAAATTAGAACATAGACACAACATATCAAAATCTCTGTGTCTTTAGGAAAACTCTTGACACAGATTCAGAAAGGGACCAACATATGCAGAAATTACAAAATTACAGGACCTGTGGTCAATGAGTTGGGATGATATCAAAAGCTTGGTCTTTATCTCCATTGCCAATCAAATAACAAGCACAAGGTTTTGAGAAAAAGAAAAAAAGGTTTTCTTGACTTGCTAGCAAAGGAGGAACTTGGGACTGCTGCGCCAGAGGTTGTGATTTTCTCTGTCTGGAGTAATAGAGGGCTTTTAGAAGAGGAACACAAGGGTGAGGAATCCAGATATTATCAGTAGATATAAATCATTAGTGTCCATCAGGTGTCCTTGAGTGACTCATTGCTCTGGACCTCAGGTATAGAGTTCCTCCCTCCCTCCCTCCCTTCCTCCCTTCCTCCCTTCCTCCTGGACAGTGAAGAACAGCATGATTTAGTACAGGACAGGAACAATTTTGGTCTGTTTATCCTACTGATATGGAGTGTGAGAGGCAAAACAAGAAGAAAATGAAAAAGAAAAAGTTTTACAATAAACTGCTTGTGGTTGAGCAGCAAAGTTTATACTCAAAGCATGAAGTAGACCCCTGTTACAGGGACAGGCCAGACCCAGCAAAATCATGTTGGAGCCCAAAGTAAAAAGGAAAGTGTGTGCTCATGTGTCCACCCGTCATTAACTTATATCATTTATTTTTCCTACAGTGTTAAAGTAGTTACAAATATCTTTAAAAACAAGTGCGTTAGAACTCATGTTCCTTCAAGTTTAAGTATGTTATTTATAGAAAACCATTTTACTTTTACTTTCCTGGATTTTATGGAAGCAACCTTTCAATAATGTGTTTAAGATAACTTCTTTGTGTATCTGACTTTGAGAGCCACATTTAGTCCATCTTTTTGGTCAAAGAGGAGATAGCCTTATTTGTACTCAGTAGAGGAAAAGTATTATGTGGGAAAATGAAATTCAAAAAGTCAAGCTGATTTCAAAGTATCTCAAAATAATTCACAACACCAAGGACACCATAACTATTAACATATTATTCATACAGAGTCTCCTCTGTGGGAACATTTAGACATAGGTTTCATAACTGTGTCTGAATGGGATTTGGGTAGAACTTTATAACAATATTGGATGATGTTCTTACTTTACTGGTGTTATATATTGATATGATCTTTTGTCTATTCTGACCTTTTTAAATTGCAATACTTTGTATAAAATTATACAAAATTAATCAGTTTTTTTCTCTATGTGAAATGAAAAATCAACTCTACTGGTTCCAGTAAAGAATCAATTTTTAACATGATTAAAGTCATTTGTAAAGACTTAAGTAAAATATCAGTTGAGACTTTTTGCACTTAAGTCTAATCCATTATAATCTAATGGAAATCTTAAAAAAAAACTGTTCCAGAATAAGTTCAAATATACCAGGTACAAATATGTAAGTTCAAGGAGCTCACTAACTATGCTATTCCAAATAGATGAAGAGCAATATTGATTTTATACTATGGTTCTATGGAAATAAATTAAAACCTGTTCTTTCTCCCTATATGCTTGGATTCATAGGCAGTTAACAAAATTCTCCATTTCATTCACTTATTGACTAACTAGCTGGTTATAATGTCTCAAAATCCCACTCCTCCATAGTATTGTCTCTCCTTTTTTCAAGACCAGAATTTTCACCTTTTTTATTTTTTTAACAGAGGTTTCAAATCGATCACTGATGCCTTCCCCTGGGTTTTGAGTACTTTTCTCTTTGAGATTCTTTTTCATTATTCAGTTTATCCTCTCTGAAACATTTATTTCCTTCTGAATGAATTTTATGTAATTCTTGAAATTTATGCCACATATTTAAGGGAACTCCAGAAGGATACTCTGCACACGTATTTACATTTGGCTTTGTTTCAATTTTATTGTCCATCTCTTAGGAAATCTGAGAGTTTAGAAGTAATAGCCAAAGGGAAACTGGCCTTGTGGTTATGGAATTGACTTATCTGCAGTTAGTCTAATAGTGATGTAGAAATAAAGAAAAGAGGAAATAAATAAATATACAGTGAGAAAATAGAGGAATAGAATGAAGTGTCCAATGAAGACAAGGAGTTCAAAGAAAGAATCACTGAGGAATTAATATTTAATCTGAAACTCAAATATAGTGAACTTGGTTTGAGAAGATGTACATAGACATCAGAGTGGAAATGAATTATTACATTAGTTATTGTAGTGCTCAAAGTGGAGATATCAATTATCTTTTAATTCGTTCTTTTTAGTTATACATAATAGTAGGATTCATTTTGACATAATTATAAAAGCATCCCTTATCTTTGACCTCTTTCAGAGCTGTGACCAAGGCCAAAATTGAACTCATTTATTGCCCTTACATTTCCATAGGACTCATTCAAACCCATCAGGGCAGGAGTAAAAAAAAAAATATTATAGGGATGTTCTTGTGCTAATATACCCAAGGCATGTATTTCCTCTATGTCACAAGTCATCTGAGGGCTATGTGTGGACTTTGTCTGCATTACAGTCTAGTGGATAGTAACATCTGGTGTCTGGGAACTTCCAGTGGACATTTCCTTTGTGTAAGACTGCCCAGAGATATTGTGAATTTCTATCCTTCTCTTCCATGTCCAACATGACACCTGAGATGGGTGTTAGCTGCCAAGATGCCAATCAACCTGATGAACTGCAGGGCAACATAAAGCAAGACTCTGCCCTTGAAACTTTCTTCCTGCCTTTGATGTACCCCCCCCACTGGAGCCATTTTCTTTGTGTAGCTCTAACACCTGTGTGGACTAAACCTATCAGGGCTCCACTTTTGAAAACATATTTCTGATTCTTTGTCTTTTGTACTTCACTAACTATTCTACACTTTAATTTCTCAGGTGGCTTACACCCTCCTCAGCAGGAAGAACAACTCCCCAAAAAGATGCTGGCCATTCCCCATGCCTGTACAATGAGTTTGTTTAGAAAAGCACTTGAGATGTTCCAATTCCCAGTCCCATAAGACAAAGCTTTTATTAAGTCACACAATGTCTTTAAGATTAATCCTAAATTATGGAGTACAGTGATGTCAGATTCTCAATATCCAGGAAGGTATATTTGGGAATTTAGAACATTTATGTACAACAGCAGGACCCAACCAAATAACCCCTGAACGCCAGAGAGACAGACCCCAAGCCTTTCCAACTTGTAGGAGTTTACACCCCATCCTCTGTCTTGGAAGTGTGCCTACACTCTTTGAGCTGGTGGCATAATGACACAGAAGTTAAAGCCACATGATCAACATAATAAAACTTCAGTACTCATTCAGTTTATGTCCAAGTCACAGCTGCCACCACAATCACTTAAAATAGGATCAGATTATTTAAATACACTTGTGGAAAAACAAAGACCACTGTTGCACTCCTCCAGTGGAAGCATATTGACCTTCTTTTCCTCATTGGACCTCTTGTATCTCCTTTGCCTTCTAGTGTAGCTTGAGAAATATGAAGTGGCCAGTAAAAGGCTCAGGAATGACTATAGACATCTATGACACTGCCTCATAGATGCTTGAGGAGTGGTCCTTCAGTTCTGCTGTGAATGGTTAATTATCAGGACCAGTGCAGATTGCTGCATGAAGTGCCTGCTTCATCCATAACTGCCTTAGGTCTTGGAGTTCTTCCTATGGGTTTCCATCACAGGGTGCCACATTGGGACTCCGCCACATTGTCCCAAGCATAGTTTCAGGAAGCTATCACCAAGAAAAATAAAGAGATGGCAGTGTCCTCATTTACAGTTTAATATATACAGCTTAATGTAGGGCAGGTGGTGACTGATGTGCTCTTACTCTGTTTACTCTAGTAGGAGTATATCTTCAGCACAAGTGTCCCAGATCCAAAAGAGCCATTCTGTTGTACTTTCTATAGCTTTTTGCCTAAACTTATTCCCCAGTTCTATCAGCAGAATATCATCTCTCATGAAAATATGCATGTGCTGGTGGGGAGGGGGCAGATCTTCACCCTTCTCTCCCAATGACCTTGGCTAATGTGTCTTGGCCTTTTCAGTTATGACTATAAACTCTCTGTCACTTGGCACTGACACCTAAATTGGCTCATCCAATCTGCTGCTGCTTCTTCAGAGATATCAGATTCACAAGTATCTCATTTATGGAAGTCCATTCCTGAACAGGTATTCCAAATTGAAAAATCTATGATAACCAGTCACCTCCCTTTCCCTTGAGTAATGAAAAGGGAGAGGAGAGGGCCCAAGTGCAGCCAGAGGAATCATGGTGGGTGAGGAGCAGGAGGAGGGTCACAGAGATACAGATGGGCTGGGCAAAAAGTAAAGAGTATCACCATTTAAGCCTCTGGAGATGCAGGGAGACTTAATTGCCAAGAATCCAATTCCTAAGACAAAGGAATGAAGACCTTGTAAGAGAGGACCCAGGTCTTCATTGCCTGAAACTCTATCTAGTGTGTTGGTGATACTCTCCATTGAATTTTTAATTTGGCTTATTAATTCTTTCCTTTATGAGGATTTCTGACTCATTCTTCTTCAGGATCTCTATCTCCTTATTGAAATAGTCTACTACTTCTTGAATTTTCTCTCTGATTTCATTTCTTATGCCATCTTTTACCTGGTAGATTAGCTTAACCATGAATTTTATGAAGTCCATCTCTGACATTTCTTCCACTGTGGTGTCAATGGAGTCTATTGTCCACAGTTTCTGTGTTATTTGGGATCATTTGTTCCCTTGCTTTTTTATATTGTTGGCTTATTAATTCTTTCCTTTTGAGGATTTCTGACTCATTCTTCTTCAGGATCTCTATCTCCTTATTGAAACAATCTACCCATCTATCTGGATGGGTCTGATGCTGTAGAGTTTTTACCTTATGAGTTTATAGTGTTCCTCTATGTCATTAGTACCTCACAGATTGGAGTGGGGGGATCCCAATCATAATAGTAATGTATGTAAACATTATGTAGCAGTAGACTAAATCCTTAGATCCTATTTGGCTAGCTAATGTTAATTGGTACAATATGTAGATAGTGGGATGAGCAATTTCCATTAGTAAAAACCACAAATAATTATGCATTATATGTGGCTTAAAATCAAATAATAGGTGTTGTCTATGGTTTCCACCATATTAATTATTGCTATAACATTGATGATAGGTGTAGTTGTTATGTATCTCAATTAGTTTTAACAAATATTAAAGATAGAGTTGAGTATGAGGAAAGAAGGAGAGAAAAGAGAGTCAAAAACTGTTTGCAATTTCAAAGGGTGAATAGGGCAGACACAGTGGTACTTAGGATATGTTGTTAATGAGAAAATGAAGAGAAAACAGAATAATTTAAAGGAGGAAAGAGAGATTGAAATATTGGTGTCAGAAATAGAAAAAAAAGAGAATAGGAGATAAGGGAGACAGAGTAGTGGCAAAGTCGATACATAAAACACAATCAAAATCAGCTAATCAGAATTGCTAACCCTGAAAATACAGAACACAGTAAAATTACATCTTCAGGGGGAAAAAAAGAAAAATGAAAAAAAAAAAGGCTAGAAATGAGGAAAGAGAAACAAATATGAATGTATGTAGGAGTCCTGGATCATTCAGTACACAAACAAAACAAAAGCCCTTCACAGATGTAGAAATACAAATGGTCAACAAGTATATGAAGGATATATAAAGTAATTTTCAATAACTATTAGTCAGAGAAATTAAAACTAAACTGAGATTTAATCTCACTCTATTCAGAATGGCAATTATCAAGAACACAAGCAACATTAAAAGTTGGTGAAAATGTGGAGAATAAGGTTCACTCACATTGCTGGTGAGAGTGCAAATTGGTGTAACCACTCTGGAAAACAATAAGGATATTCCTCAGAAAACTTGGGATGGAACCATCATTTGACCCAGTTATCCAACTACTTGGGTTATACCCAAAGGAGTTGAAATCAGCATACTGCAGTGATACAGCCATATCAATGTTTACAGCTGCTCAATTCACAATTGCTAAGCTAACGAACCAAACCTGGTACCCTTCATCAGATGAATGGATAAAGAAAATATGGTATATATACACAATAGAATATACTCGGCCAAAAGAAGAATAAAATTGTGGCATTTTCCAGCAAATGGATGGAAGTGGAAAATATCATGTTAAGTGAAATAAGCCAATTAAAAAAAACCCAAAATGCCAAATGTTTTCTCTCAGATATGTGGATGCTAACCCATGACAAGAGAGGGTAGGAAAGGGAAGTATAGGGGTTGATTGGATTAAGCAAAAAAAAAATGAAGGGAAGGGAGAGGGTTGGTATAGGAAAGACAGTAGAATGAATTGGATTTATTTGCCTGTACTTATATTGGAGTACATGACCACTGTAACTTCACATCATGTACCACCAAAAGAATCGTATCCAAATTGGAATGGGTTGCACTCCATGTATGTATAATACATCAAAATATACACTACTGTCATGGGTATCTAAAAATATCAAATAAGAAAGAAAATAGAAGGGAGATCAGTGGAGTAGAAGAAGGAAATAGAGGATGAGGGAGAAAGACAGGAAAAGAAGCAACAGTCAAATGAAATTGACTGAATTATGCCATGTTCACATATGGATATACCATGATGAATTTCACCTTTGTATATGCCTACAAAGCACCATTTAATATAGTAAATATGTTGAATACAAATAGAGGAGGGGAAGTGGAACAGAGGGAGGGAGGAGGGACAGATAGAGTAAGCACTGAGGACTAAAGTGGAGCAAATTATTCTCCATGCGTGTATGATTTTTGTAAAAATGAGCCCCACTATTTTTAATTATTGTGAATAACTATAATGCACTAATAAAACATTTTTAAGATCGAAAACATTAAATGCTATGCTATGCAAGAAAAAAAAAGTAGGGGCCCAGGTTTCTCCCATGAGCTACTTACTCCTTGGATGGCCATGCTGTCCCCAGTTGGCACAGTCCTGCTGCTGGTTGGTCGACTCTTTCTCAGGCTGACACAGAGGCAGCAGTACTCCCTGAGCCAACCCCAGGCCACTCCACGCTGCCATGAAAGTGGGGAAAGAAATGCCTGAAAGAAGAAAATCTGTCCCACCCTCAAGGCTCCTAGGAGCAGAAAAGTAGTGCTGCTGAAAATCTTTCATCAGGCTGATTGGTGAGCTGTTGTCCAGGTATAGCTGCTAGAAGGAGGCCACAAAAAGGAATAGGCCCATGCCATGGCACCAAGGCTGCTATGTTATGGTGGAGAGGGCCACCACCTCCTAAGCATTATTGTGTTTCTATGGAAGAAAACCAAGGCACCCTGCAGAAGAAGGTTCTGAATATGAAGAAGAGCTGGATCTCAGAGGATGAAGTGGAGGCCTTGCAGGGTAATAATCTGACTGTGGGAGCCTGCACCATCATTCAGACTGCCCCTTCTCCTCCACATCTGTGCATCTCCCAAGCCTGCTGCAGATGATGCTGTGGGTACCCACCCACTGTACAAGCAGTCTTCCAGTCTCCTACTGCCTCCCAGAGCAACTCTGGCCCATGCTCTAATGTGCATCATGGATCTAGGGATCTGCCATCCAGTGGCATGACATCAGCCCCTTGACTTTCATGTGGTAGGCACAGTGGGTGAAGGGACCAAGAGCACCTCTCTAACATTCCAGCAGCAGAGCAGTTACTCATCATCCCCAAATAGTCTGCCAGGTATAAATTTTCACTAATAAAATATTTTTCTAATTTGGTAATTAAGGTGGCTTTTGGAAATATTTTGCCTTCACAAATTTGACCTCAACATGATCACTTCTACAAAGCCCAAGTATCAGAAGAATCACCTATCATGAGCTGAACATTACTTTGCCTCCAAAAGACAAGTGGAGAATATTACTGATGACAGAAAGCATTCTGAATCCAAGGCCTGGCAGGGCCACTATAGGTATCTGACTGACCTCAGAGAAGATGTGGGGCTTCCTATGCTCTTAAAAAAATTCAAGGAAGTGAATGGAATCTGCAGGAAGGGGTGGGGCTGGTGGCAGCATGCCCTTAAATGAGGGAATGGCTCCCTCTCCTCAGAAGCCCAGGGTCAGTGGTTCAGGCTGTCGCCTTGTAGGAAGATGCCCCTAGATGTAAGGTAGAATCCAAGACCTGGAGGTGTCGCTGGAGGGGTGTGGCAGGATCTGAGTTGCCATGAGGTTGGGCTTTCAGCAGCACCCGCACCACTCTTCCATGTCCTAGTAACCACTAAATGTCTTTCGTATCTCTCTTGATGCCCCTGAGGAGAGGGCTGGCGACACATATGCATTTGGTGCCCAAAACAGCGCCTTGGCCTGGCATCAGGAGCTTTTGGAACCGGCAGCCAAGACTGAAGATCACTGTGGGATCAGGCTGCAGTCCCACAGTTGGCATATGGTAGCCCCCATGGTGCCACACACCTGTGAGGAAGTGGAGAGTCCCCAGTAACTAAGAAGTGCAGGCCATCAGTGAAGAGTGGGCCTAGCCTTTTGCCCTGGGGACTTTCTCTTCACCAACCATTCTTCCCCACCAGATTCCTGCAAGCCCTTTCCTGTCCCCTGTTCTAGCCATTCCTCCGAAGAACTGGACTCAATGTGCATTTGGACAATGGAAGTTGGCGGTGTCCTAGCCCAGCTGCCTCCATCTCTTCACTCCTCTCTAGAATAGACCCCCCACCACCACCACCACCAAGTGCTCTGAAAGGGCACTCTCCTCAACAAGTGCTGTCTCGGACCAACAGGCCCTCTCAGCTATTGCCCGCCCATTGGCCTTACCTGCCAGCCTCCAGCTCCTAGGCAGGATCACCCTGCTGCCCCAGCATCTACCACTTCCCCAAGAAACCTGTCATTTTATGCATTGCTCATCTGGCTGCTACAGAGGCCCTCTCCTGCAAGCGGTGCACTTTTCTATGTGGATCCTCCTGCTACCCTCCTATTGGGGACCACAGGGAAAAGCACGAACTGTCCACTGGTAACAAGCGAAGGTTCTGACCCTCCAGAACCTCAGGAACCTCCTCCCAAGCCTAGACCTTTTGTCCTGCCTTCACCACTGAAGCAGGTCCATCATGCTGTGCAGCTCAGGATGCTGGGTCACATACCTCCATTTTCCTTGGGAAAGCAAAGAGGTGAGGGCCAAAGAAAACCAGAGGAACTGATGGCAGCAGCAGTGGAAGTGGCTGTGGTGGCACAGGACAGAAACTTGCAAGAGGAGGAGGAGAATTGAGGAAGAGGAAGAAAACAACAAATAGAAATGCAGGACAATTTGGAAATGGTGTCCCTAGCAATGGAGGAGTAGCACCCTCCAAGCCTCTAGAGACTCAGGAGTGTCTTGCTGTGTGGAGGCTACTCCTGGGTCTGAAGAAAGAAACACCATACAAGAGAGGGACCAGGTGCCTCCAGTGAACTTCTGCTGAGGGCCATTGCCAAGTAGGAATGACGCATTGAAACTTCCTTGCCAGTGTACCCCATGTTAAATGGACTTGCCTTGGAAATTTGCTGTGATCTTGCATGTGTGTTTGAGAAAGGTGACCCTGCTCAATGACCAGGGTGGATTCAGGATTAGGGTGTATCCTGCAGGTTTTAGGAAGTATCCGGGTTTAAGATAATTTGGGTTTAGGGCATTCCCGGTTTAAGACAATAGGGGTTTTAGGGAAGTTGGAGGTTGAAGATTATTGCTGCTGGGATTAGGGTGTTCCTGCTGCTTGTTCCCGTTGAGTTCTTCTGAGATTCAAATGGGATTTGGAAAAAAGCTTCCTGGAGTAGGTGAATTGTGCGGGCAGATGTTAGATTTACCCAGAACATGTTTGTAGAGGCCAGTGTGAGTTCGGGAATAAAGAATTGCTGTTTGAATCTACAAAGCTGTGAGTGGCTCGTGATTCAGTGCCAAGCCAAGACATTGGCAAACTTCTCTGATAGCCATGCTGCCCCAGGTAGCACAGCCCTGTTGCAGGTGTGCTGACTTTGGTGCAGCCTGACGCAGAGGCAACAGTTCTCCCTGAGCAGCCCCAGTCTGCTCCGTGCCTCCAGAGAAGTGGGTAAAGTAAGGGTTGGATGAAGACCTTCTGCCCTGTTCTCTAGGCTCCCAGGAATCTGGAGAGGGGTGGAGGGGAAAGTCTTCAACTAACCCATTAGTAAGATATCTTCCACTCATTGCTGCTAGCAGGAAGCCTCCCAATAGAAACAGGCCCCCACAAATGACCCTGTAGCTACCACTGCCAGTGGCATTGAGGTGAGCTGCCACCTCAATGTTCCTATGGAGGAAGACTTAGGACCCTGCAGAAGAAGTTTCGGTCTCCAAAAAGAGCAGTATCATGGAGGATGACATGGAGGCCTTGGTGGGTAAGACAGACTGCAATGGCCTACACCACCACTCTGAATTCTTTCTCCCCACTTGTGGCCCCTGCAGGGACTTTAGATCCATGCCTCCACCCACTGATGCCTCCCAGGTCCCAGCTATTCTTGCCACCACCAATGGGCAAACCAGGCTTCTTCCCCTGATCCTGTCTGCCTACCTTCCCTCAAACCAATTATTGAGGAAGAGGTTGTCTTTGTCTTCTCCTGTTACCCTCTTGATCTCTTGAGGCCCAGTCCCAGTGTGGGTGTCCTTGCTGGTGAGTATCAACACTCTACTCACTTGGCAAGAGCTGCCACACACCGCATTTCCCTCCTCCCCATACCTCATATCCTGGAGCCTTTCCCTTCAACCTGCCTCCTGAGAATGAAATCCCCAACCATCAAGTGTGTGGATTTTCCTCCTTCTCTTTTTTCATTCCCAGATCTTCTTTAATCCCTTCCACCAGCAAACCTGTTAGCATTGGCCAGCCTTCTAACTCTGGCAAGGAAATCTGTCACCTCTAGAGCCAAAGCATCTGTACACCTCATGCAGCAGCCAACTGTCCATCTGAGATCCCTGCCATGGACACTATACCCTCTTCTATGGCAGTGATTGTAATAATTGTCCCAGGCTTAAGTAAGCAGCTCTTGCCATGCCCCCAGGTTCATAATCCTATGCATCATAGGCAGGTGGAAAATGGACCATTCTCTACCAGACCACCTACTTTTAGGGTCTCCTTTCCCAGCTCCTATGATCAACATAAGTCTGTCATCGATGGTGCTATGGATTCCACCCATCTATCCAAGGCTGTCATCTTCCAGTCCCTTCTTGTCTCCCAGAACAACTACAGCCCATTCAACAGGTTGCTCGCTGGTTATGAAACCTCCCACCCAGTGGCAGCATTGCCTCTCTCCCTTCATCTACAAGTTGACGTGTACAGCTGGTGCAGGGACCCAGCTCTACTCTCCAGCATCCTAGTAGTGCTGAAACCACCCATCAGCTCCCCCCCCCGCACACACACACATTATACATACTAAGGATTACAACTAGGGCTGCTGGTGGCAGTGACTGACTGCACAACTCTTTCTCTTTGGGCAACACAGAAGCCCAGCCCCTGCTGTGGGCAAAAGCTTTCTTGCAGGTAACAGCTGAGTGACAGCACAATGCAGCCAGGACCTGTGGGTACCACATCACTGGAAGCCATTTTGCATACTAGCCCACAACCTGACAACCCAGGAGTTATGCACATGGGCATAGCTAATAGGTCGGACTTGGGACATGCCAGCAGGATGACAAGCTCCAGAGAAAGCACTTCAATCTTTGCTAGCACAATTCCTGGCCCAGTGGGGTTCATGGGAACTGGGGCTCCTAAAGTTGGAGGGAACTATGGGTTTAGCATAACCACATCAGCATCTAGGTTCGATTCTGGACCCCACTTGCAACCAGGGTGGATCTAAGGCAGACCAGTGTGAAGCACAGAGGAGAACTTTGTGGATACTCAGCTTGACCCTCCTGGCTTGTCAGCTACCTTGGCTGATGGAAGCTCTGGTCCATTTTCCCTGGCCTTGTACCTGGTTAGGGTGTCCTCTGCTAGTGACAGTGGCTTCTTTTTCCTCACCTGTTTGCCTCAGTAGCCATCCCCTTTCCCCAGTGATGTGCATACAATCCTCTTTTTCTAGTTCATCTGTTTCTGTTCATGCAACTTTCTAGTTCTTTGACTAAATGGTGGAGAAAGAAGTGGCATGTGTGGGTGGCAATATGTGGACCCCCAAATTGCACAAGAATCTGGTCCCAGGGAAAAGTAAATGTAGCAGCCACCTTTATGGAAGTCTGTGGGAAGACACTAGAGGAATGCCAACTAACAAACACAATGTCTGTATTCTTAAGTGATATCCTTTGGTCCAAACTCTACTGTCCCTAATTTTTTAAAGACACAGTAAACAGATATATAATTTGTTGATGGGATTGCTAATTAGTGCATCTTTTCTGGAAGAAGTATAGAGCTTCCTAAAAAAACTAGGAAGGAACAACCATATCAACCAGCTCTCCCACTCTTTGATGTATAACCAAAGGAACTAAAATCAGCATACTGCAGGGTCCAAGCACAACATATTTATAGGACTACTACCATTAGTGAGCTATGGAACCAACCTAGGTGCCTGTGAACAAATCAATTGATAAGGAAATATGATATATGTGTGTGTGTATACACACACACACACACACACACTCACACACACACTTTATACATGCTATGGATTATTACTCAGCCATAAATAAGAATGAAACTATGGCATTTTCAGTAAATGGTTGGAACTAGAGGTCATCTTGCTAAGTGAAAAAAGTTGAACCAAAAGTTGGTTCACAAGCTGAACCAAAGTAAGGAGTAAAGAGAAGAAAAGAAAAATTGTGTGTTGGAGAGTGTTCCATGAAAATAGAAGAGACATCAGTGAAACAGAGGATGAGGATTGAGGGGAGGGATGAGGAATGAGAGAAGAACAGTGGAATGATTCTGACCAAACTTACTATGTACACATATTAATACTCCACAGTGAATATCACTTTCATTCAAATCCACAAGGTACTAAAAATGATAAATAAACCAAAGAAACATCAATAAAATACAGGAAAGGGATCATAGGAGAGAAGGAGTATAAGAAAAGAAAAATACTGTGAACTGAATTGGCTCAAGTTATATTCCATGGTTGTGCAGTTATATCAAGTAAACAATTCCTCATGCTCCTTCCTGTGGCCTGCCCTCCATCTTTGTCCAACGCTACACCTCCACATCCCCAGGGTGCTGTGCATCTGATCTCCATGACTACAGATGTGTCAATACTTTTTAAAATGTATGAAAATGAGTATAAACAAAGTGGTCTTTTTGTCTTCCTTCAACAATCATGATTTTGAGAGGAAGACCATGTTTTTGTTTGTGTCAGTGACCTTTGCGTGTGTTTTTCTGTATAGTATTCCATTGTAGGAGTGTACCAAGGCAAATTGATCACTGAGCTATTCATGGATATCTATGTTGTGATTTTCAGTTAGTAAATGTAAATCAAGTGTGAATGTCTCTTGAAAGATATTATAAGAATATACAAAGGAATACAAGCCTATGTCATAAGCTAGAAGTAGGTTTTAATTTTAAGTGGCTGGATTTTCTGCTCTCAGAGGGATTGTACCAAGCCACTAATGGTGCAGAAGTGTTTTATTTCCTACACTTTCTCACCAACGTTTTGTACAGTCAGACATTTAAGATTTAGCCCTGTTGAACAGCTATGCTATTGTGTCCTCTTGTAGTCTCAAATTTTATTATGATAATAATTTGATTATGATAAGTAAATTTTCATGTGACTATTTGATGTGTGTATGACTTTCTTAATGATATCTCTTTTCAAAGTATTTTGCCATTGCTTTCTGTTTTATTTTAATTTTCTAACATTTGGGCTTGGACTGTTTCATATGGTATAGAACATTTTTATATGATTTGCAAACATTTCTATCAATCTCTGTCCTGCTCTTTCATTCATACAGAGATATCTTCAAATATCTCTTTGTCTGTCCTCTACACAGGTGGCTGGGGGAGAGGCATGAGGGTCTCGGGGGAAAAGCATGCAGAAGAGTCTGGATCATGCTGAAGAAAGGAGCCAGGCAGGCTGAGCAAGTTTAGGGCTGGCTAGTTTGAATTAGGAATGCAGGCGATGACTGCAAGTCTGAGTCCAGTTATCTGGCACCTGCATGATGTGACCAGGGCATGATGTGTCTTGAAGGTAATAGCCCTAGAGGCATGGTTGAGATGGAGGTTTTGGACTATATTTTGGTCAGATTTTTCATTGCTATGACCAAAAGACCTGACAAAAACAATTTTAGAGAAGGAAAAGTTTATTTGGGTCTCACAATTTCAGAGGTCTCAGTCCATAGAGGGCCCTGACTTCACTTCTCTGTGCCCTAGGTAAGGCAGAACACCATGGTGAAAGCTGTGTCATGGAGGAGAGTGGCTCAAGACCTGGCCACCAGGAAGCAGAGATAGGCTAAGCTCAGCTCAAAGAATATGTACCCCCCAGGTGTGCCCCAGTGACCCACCTCATCCAGCTGCAACTACTGCCTACATTACCCCCTTACCTCTTCCCAGTGGACTATTGCATGATTAGGTTGAAGCTCTTATAACCCAGTCATTTCACCTCTATACTTTCTCGCATTGTCTCACACCTGAGCCTTTCATGTCTAAACCCAATAGATTCCTTGATGTGCCTATGAAAGGCACACTACAGGCAAGTAGAAGCTTTACCACCTCGAGAAATTGGCTAGTCTTTGGAGGGGCAGATTCTCTAAGAGCCCAGATGTCAAAACATCAGGAAGAAACCTGGCTAATCCAGGCTTCTCTCCTGTGCCTGTCCCTAATGTCACTTTCCTGCCTGGTCTCCCAGAAGCTGCTCGCTCCAATGTGCATGAACCCCACCTTCAACTCACCCATAAAACCCTGACTTCTGCCAGCTCCTTGTCTGGATTTGCCTTTTCTGGTCCTGGAGTGTCCTGGCATTTTGGTTCACCCTACATGGATCCCACAGCTGTGGCGCCTTCTGTAAACTTCCACACACCTCAGAGAGGGGACCCAGACTCAGCTGCCTTTCTGCATGAACACTCAGAGCAGCCTCCATGTCTTTGCTGTAGCTCAGAGAGCACTGGAAGCAGCACTCAGCCAGACTACCAGCCTCAAGATGCCACAGTCACCTCTGCCTTGGGGACCCTCCTTGGCTGTTTCTAGGGATAAACATTTCAGTCTAGCGTCTGCCTTTCCCCTCAGGTCCCACCCTTCCATTCTGCTGACCCACTCCCCACGTCGTCTGAGTGTCTCCTTGACTTCTGGAACAATCAGGATCTGGGCCCATCTTATTCTTTCCCTTCCTTGGCCCTGGAATCAGCCCTCTGTTCAAGAAGCCTGTTTGCTTTTTGTAGAAAATAGCATTTAGAATCCAAGATGTGGGTGGAGGTTGCAGATGTGCTCACTGATATTAGAGTATTAATGCTTGAGCCTGCTCAGTGGAAAGAGCCAGAGAATACATATAAAATACACAGTTATGTGGTATATAATTATATATAGCAATGTAGCATTCTAACATATGCAACAATACAGAATTGTAACAATTTTAGCATGTTTATGTGTATTAGATGTTTTGTGAATTTTTTATTATTTATTTATTTATATGTGGTGCTGAGGCCCAAACCCAGTGTCTCACACATGCTAGGCGAGTTCTCTACCACTGAGCCACAATCCCAGCCTCTATTTTGTGAATTATTAAAATATAGTTCTACATGTTTATATTTATATAGTCATCTACACAGACACTGGGAAAGTTTTCCATTCTGGTCAAACCATTCAAGATACATCCCAGCTTTCTAATTTTCTGAACACACAGCTCCCTTATCCAAGGGCGAGTACCCTGGCTTCCATTGTTCTCACTGGGCTCTCTCTCATGCACCACCTCTCCCAGGATCCTGCCTGGGTCCCACCTCTGCCACCCTTCCTGCTCAGGTGCTCTCACCTTGCTGGGGCACCCATGATCTGCCCCATGTGGCTGAGCTCCTGCCTGGACCATGCTGTGAGCCATCTCACAGTTTTAGGACTTGAGTGTCCAAAAGGGAAGGCAAGAGAACGAGGTGGAGGAAGAGGAGTTCTGTTCCATATTCCTCATGTCATTACTGTGATGTGGCTTATTTATTTCATGTCTTTTTTATTGTCCGTCTCTCTCAACTAGAACATAAACTCTGCAAAACCAGTCACTTTTTCCTGTCGTTGCTGAGAATTCTCCTACCAGGAGAGCTGATGGCCAATATCTGTTTCTCCTAAGATCTATACATGGAAGATGAAAGTAAATTAAGGCACTTGTTTTTCTTTGAATTAGTGAGATTTAAGTCTCTATGATTAAGCAGATAGCAATCAGTTTGATTTCACATTTCACTCAAACAGTCTGTTTTTGACTTGCAAAAAGCTAACACTATTATATTGCAACTTTGGAGTTACTGCCACCACAATAAAAAATGCTTGTATTTCTTGGTATTTAATGATAATAATGTGCCACTCAAAAATTTAAGAGTATCTTACCTATAATATCCCCCAAAAGATTACTCAGTCATGTAGATTCAGTCAATATAATATTCAGTCAATATAATATTAAGCCAACTGAAGATTTATTATTTTTACAATTATGATATACAATTTATTTTTTTCTCATCCATGAAACATACATATTGCCATTTTGACAGGATTGTACCAAAGAAAAACTGGTATAAATAGAAAATTTTTTTTCTACCTGTCAGGGAGATGAGTCACATAATTCATTATGTGGAAGATATTGGTTTGTTTATTTTCCCATTTGTGGTGTGTTTGCTTCCAGAGGGAAAAGCTTTTGACTTGGAGACATTCAGCATGCAGCAGCATGTCCCATGTGATATGCCAGTTGCTAAGGTAACTGCATTTTCCTGAAAATACCAAGCTTAACAGGAGCCTGAATCATCAGTGGGCAATTTTCTGCTATTACATTCACTGAAATTTTCTTTAGCCTTCAAACAAACGCAAAATGTTCAGGTAATTCTGGATCCTTTCTTTGACCCTCCTTCTCTGTTTTTTTGACATTCAAAAGCACAAACACAGTACCGTCTATTAAACAAGAGACCTATAATGACCTAAGGAATTGTAAAACATAAAACATCAGGTTCTACTAATTAATAATACATGATAATTTAATCTGGATTGGACAGATCTCTGAATAAGAATTTGCTAAGCAAAGAAGCAGAAGAAATTGAGTTGCAGGGCACCTAAGAAGTTAAACTATTAATTTCAACTTTAAACTACTTTGCAAGCATATCTATCTCCAATAATCTGTGAACTTTTTTTTTTTGAAAGAGAACTTTAAAACATGGAATCTTTACTTCAGAACATCTTATTAAAAATAGTATAACACTGTGTTCCTACTGTGCATTAACATTAATTTATAATGTATCGACAGCTATTATTTCTGTTGTCATTATTAAATACACTGGAACACTAAGCTGATTTAAAAAT
This sequence comes from Ictidomys tridecemlineatus, assembly GCF_052094955.1. Lineage (NCBI taxonomy): Eukaryota > Metazoa > Chordata > Mammalia > Rodentia > Sciuridae > Ictidomys > Ictidomys tridecemlineatus. The sequence goes on from NC_135490.1 coordinate 47,733,720, forward strand.
CCTTTGGTGAGTTCCAGATAATATGGTGGATGTAGTCTTTGGAACTAGGGCACTGTGGATCTCACCAAAAGCTCTTTTAGCTTCCTAGGGATGCAGACTTCACCTGGGAGTACTCCACAGGTATCTGTTTTTGAAAGCTTGATACCAGGGTTATAAGGAAACACAGGCTCTGACTAGTGAGGTTTGAGGTGAGGCTTGACCTTCCCATGATTGACAAGACTTCCCAGTCTAAGTCAGCTTATGAAAACTCCCACATCGTGGTCAACAGGGGAACACTGGAACACAGGTTGACATTTTCTTGATGACTCAAGCTGCTCCTGTGACCCTTGTGTGCAGTGCTGCCATCCAGCCTGCCTGGGGGATTTCTGAAATGCCCGGGACCAGTTTGCTCTGGACAGCTGTGGTTTTCTGTTCTGTGTTTTCTTGGACTCCTTCCTCACAATCAGCTGTCACTTCTGTGTCTTTAGCAGCTTTGACCTTGTCTCTGAGTCATGTAGAAAGAAACTGGGTTCCCAAGGGGGAAGAAAGGCTCAAGCCAGCAGAACCAGTGACAGTATGTTCTCACCCAGAGTTCAACCAGCTGGACCTAGGAGAACCACTCGGCTCCTCCTGCGGATTTTGTGCTTGGAGGTTGGAGGGTGCTCCAACTCTATCAACACTAAATGAGACAGCTCACAACACAGTCAGGGTCCTTGGTGATGTGGATGTAAATGCTCTTCTAGTGCTGAGGAGCATTTCACTTGGTAGGATTCTGGGGTGCCTGTCTGGTCACTCTCAGAGCCTGAAATAAGGGTGAGTCATACGTGTTGTGTATCGGTTCATCTGGTGACTCAGACCTGCTCTCTAGAGCGACTTTTCACCTGCTTTTCTTCAGATAGCAATTTGTTTTTTTCTTTGCACTGGGGATTGACCCACGGTCTCCTGCATGCTAGGCCAGCGCTCCATGGCTGAGCTAGTCCATGCCTTCAGGTAGTAATTTAATGGGTATTTCAATTGCACACAAGGTCTCTGCATCTTGGCTTATGCTGTGCAGTCTGATGCAGAAATTAATTAATATAAACTTCCTTTTAAACTTCTCCTGATAAAGGGAACATATGGTTTATTGATTAGACTACTTGTCACTTGAAAATACCGCACACTAAGTTCAGTTGCCTCTCAACACTGGAAAGCTTTTTCTGTTCAGATGTGCAGCAGTTTTCTTCTGAGTTTTCTTTCCCTTTTTTTGGTCAACACTACCCCTAATTTATCTGTATTACTCACCTTATTATTTATATTATCACATTATTTTTGATAAAAAAGATATTATTTAGTTCACTTAATATTTTATTTATTTCAATATCTTCAGAGCCTAGTTACTTAATTCAACCTATACCCATTATGTTTTCTTGTCAGTCCTTTGGTTGATTAGAGGCTAGCAGAATGCATGGCACCTGGAGTTGTTCATTATATGTTTGGCAGAGACCATGAGAATGAGGGTTTCAGGCCCAGTGCTGAAGAACTTGAGGTTCTTTCATTGCTATTGTGATTTTTTGCTAGTCCATCAGATTATTCACTTATATTTTGTAGTTGGTTTGAAGTTTTCCAGGAAAATATGGCTACAACTTTCCCCTGACTACTAAGTCATGACAAGGTCATCATCTGATTGTGAACAGTTCTACATGGAGGGCAAATTACTATTGTCTCTGGCACCAGGAGATGACTATGTAGTGTTCCCCGACACTTATGCTAGTGCGTCACATGCTCAGGATACCTTTTCTGAGATAACCACATTATTTCTCCAACTATAAAAACCTCTGTTCTGAAGATATTCCTGGTGGCTTTCACAGCATGTTGATTATGTAACTTAAACTTTGAATTGTGAAACTGCTCTCTTTCAAGTCATGGAAGTCCTCAGTGTTTTCCTCACTTATTCATCAGAGAAATGACTGGAAAAAATGTGTAGATTTAGAGAATGATAGATATTAAAAGGAACTCTCCCTGTTGCTTGCTAGTTCACATCATGGATCAAAATTTAAGATCCATATCTGGGTCTATTCTAACACATGTGGCATCTTCTTCCCAACTATGTTGCTTAAAAACACTCTTGTTAGATGATCACTAGGAACAGTGCTAAGAAAACACATACAAATACCATGTCTATATATCAAGAGGGTGTGTGAGCATGAGGCAGAGTACTGTCAATGACAGAGATCCTGGGAGCCAGGAAGGCAGTGGAAAGAGGCTTAATTCAGATATTTAGCGATGGAGTATTTTATGCAGTTCCTAGTGCAGGCTGGAAGACATATCTCATATCTTGACCCCTGGAACCTGTGAATTTGACCTTAAGTGACTAAGAAAAAGGGGTCCTATTAAATACAATGCAATGTGATTAAATTAAATGTACGTTAAACTAACGGTGCACGTGGTTGGGTAAAGAACCCCGAGATGGGGTAATTATTCTGGATTACATGGGTGGAACCCATATAGTCACTAGTGTCCTTAAAAAAGAGAGACAGAGGGAGGTTTCAAACATTAGAGGGGCCATGAGGACAGCGCAGAGGGAGCCTTGAAGACACTGGCCTTGGAGGTTGGAGAGCCGAGGCCACCAACTAAAGAACATCACAGCCTGCAGAACTGGGAGAGGCAGGAGTTGGACTCTCCCCCAGAGCTCTAGAGGGAGCACAGCTCTGCCCACACGTTGATTCTGCCCAGCCATACTGATGGCAGAGTCTGGCCTCCAGACCTGGGATGGAACAGCCTTCTGTCACCACCGTGCTTGTGACAATGTGTTACAGCAGTGCCAGTGCCTAAATTTACATCAAGAAAATAAAAGGCACAGATACGTCTTCATGGTCTGCATGACTCTGAAAAGTAGTGGAGGTAGTCACACCCACTAACCTCCTCCTGCGATGCAGACACTGAGTACATTGTGTCTTCTCACATTTCTGCCTGACAAGCAGCCTCAGTGGAGTAATGGCCTTCACCTTGGCGTAGACGTCAGCTGATGGTATTGCTTAGACTTCATAATGTAGTGGTTTGGGTTTCATCCTGAGTGAGAGATGCATGATTAGTTAATAATAATGATAGCCTTTGTCTCAGATGACATAGGTTTTTCCAGTTTTTCTTTTATATTCAAAGTAGATTTACTTAATAAGCTTCCATTTAATGTAGCCTGTGAGCATAGATCACTCAAAGGCTAGCAGCACTCTGTCAGGAACAAACACAAGGGGAGATCTGAAGATCAGACTCTTGTCTGTGTCAATCAACAAGCTGAGAGAGAAAAAATCAGTCATTTCCCAGGGAGGAAAGATGCAGTCAACAGAAAAACAGGGTCACCATTCACTGCCACCAGGTGACCAACAGCTGCTGGCCCCTAAGTGCTTGGGAAAAGGCAGAATTGGTCACAAATGATCCTTAGAGAGCAATGCATCAACACTGGAAGTCAGGAAGAGACACAGCAGAGAGTAAGATACTGTGACTGGCAGGTGTCACCCGTCTCCGTCAACTCCCACCCCACCAGGCCTCAGTACTGCTCTGACTTCCCTTCTGAAGACACCTGTCCCAGGGACAGTCATCACAGGATTCTGAGGCAGGAGAAGTAGAAATGATTTTCTTAGTGGCTAAAAACAGTGTTCGAGGGAGGAGAGGAATTTTATCACCTCTTTCTCTCCACCCTGATGGAAGGCTCACCCTCTCCCCATTCATGACACTACCCAATCCTATTGCTTCCCTTCCCCCAGGGTCCTCCCACATTGGTCTGCTCTCTCTTGGAATCAGCATTTCCTTCATAGACTGACCCAAGGACAGGGGTGGCGAGCCCTTTCTCCAGGGCAGAAGTTGGACGTGCACATTATGGGCCCCCAGCTTTCCCTTTCCTTTTAGCCTGCAGGACTCACCGTCAGGTGTGACGTGGATCCAGCTCCTCAGGGACCCACGGGCAGGACACACCTGCCCTCCACTTTACCTTTGTGTGTTACCTAGGATTCCTGTCTTATTTTCTCTACCATTTCTGGAAATCTGGGAGGTAGAATGGACTCTCCTACTTTGTTTAATTTATCTCTGGCACACTGTACTATCTCCGTAAATACCAGGTTGGTCACAGGAAAAGTCACCTGCCTTTTGTTTCGCCTTCAAAGCCCATGAATAAGGCCTGGACAGACTGAAACACCTAGGTGAAGGGAAGGAACAAGATCCAAGGCAGGCCAAACAGACCCCCCCAAGAACGTGAACCTTGGACAGATCTCATGACGACTGAGCAAACCCTGGCACTTGTTGGATTCAGGGACAACACTGTTAACTGCCCTGGTTCCAGCCTCCAATTTTAATACATTCTTTATTTTGCTGAAGTTAGCAAAGTCCATTTGTCTTACTTATAATCAAAATTTTAATTAATTCACCTAACTTGCAGATTGTTAGGAAAAATTAAATAGGACACTGAATATAACAAAGCATTCAGCACAGTCCCTGCCACAAGCACCCAGTGAGTGTAAACTACACATATAATTAAGGACAGTAGTGAACATTACACCAGAATAAGTACCAGAGCTTAAAGTCATAAAGCAATGATCCCAGGCCTAGTCATAAAGCTGATTGTGATTCCTGCCCCAAGAGGACTGTTCATGGTTTTAAATGGCTGTTGCTTGAATTCCTGTTAAATATGAGGGTTCTGTCTTGTGGTGTTCACTTCCCATGCTAGGACTCATTGTACCTACTCTTTCTCATTAGATAAACAAGGATAATGTGCTCAAATTAATCCAGTTGGAATTAATCACATTAATTTGCTGGAAAAATAACAAATTTGGGGTACATTTCCAAAGACTCCATCTCACCATTAACCATTTCCCTTAAGAGATTAATAACATCAGGTGACGGTCCAGCTCCGCTGACCATCTGGGTTCAGCACTAATGGCTGCTGACAGGTTCTTTCTATTGCATTTTTAAGTTCAGCATTTTAAGAACCAGCAGTTTGTTCTCTATTATTTGTGATTCAGTTCACACTTATTCCATAAAGAGAATTCAAACAAAGAGATTCAGAAAAACTATCAAGGAGATACAATACCAAACTATCAAGGAGATACAATACCAGGGCATGTCCATATGCTTTAATTATAAAGTAGATTTAGGTTTAAAAGTTAAGTATTTCTAGATAAACTTAATTAAAAACAGATACAGCAATTAAGCAGAAGAAATAGAATTCCAGGATTTGCCTCCTGGGTAATCGGTGGAATGGAAGAAAGACTAAAGTCTCTTCTGCCCAGAATCAGCAGGTGTGTCCCACTTTACAAACCAATTAGCAAACATTTTAAGAGGGACCTTTGTGTTCAGTCATTGATATGGATGTTATAGAAGTTGCATGAGATGTGTGAAAGAAGCCAAAAAATATACTCAAAGGATTAGTTGAAGATACAACTTCACCACCAATTAAAATGTTACATTTGCTACTTCTTAGCTGAAAAATGGAGTGGGGGTCATGGTTCAACCTCTCCTCCGGGGATGCTGGAGCTTGGTCAATAACTAAAAATTATTCATTACAATCAGTTGAAGAAATGAGAAGTGAAGATGTCAGTCAGCTTTCTGTCGCATGACAGAGTACCAAAAAGTTTAGCTTGACTTGTGGTTTCAGAGGTTTTGGTCCATAGGTACTTGGACCCATGGCTTTGGCTGATGGCCAGGCAGAAAATCATGATGGCTGGGAAGCAAAGCATAGGAGGAGCCAGGTCCCAGCACCCCCTTGGAGGACACGCCACAGTGGCTGAGCTTCCAGCAAGTCCCACCTCTGAAGGCTTCACCCACTCCAATAGCACCAGAGGCTAGTGTCCAACCTTCAGTGCGTGGACCTTTGAGGGGAATTTAAGATCCAAACCACCACAATGAGCTTACACATTAACTCATGGAAGTCATTAGCAAATAGAAGGTAACGTTTTATTCTCAAGTACAAGTCGGTGGGAGGGACTGCTTCTGGAACTGCACAGTCTGGAGCAGAGACTTACTGAGCTGATACAACTTTAACCAAGTGTCTACTACCTCTATAAGTGTCATCATTTCGAATCATGTTGGGTATATTGTCCTCCAACCCACACCAGATCTATCAGAAAATCCTTTAGCTTTAATGTCCAAGCCACTCACATCTGTCCACGCTGCACTACCTTCACTGTAAGACCCCCAGCCCAGGTTCCAAAATCTCCCGCCTGGACAAGAGAGCATCCGCCCAGCTGGTCCACTTTGGCACCAACTTTGGCACTTTTGGTCATGATTCTCACTGTGGCCAGTGACTGTTGGAAACACAAATCTTATTTAAACAGTCTCCTCTTCCCAACCCTCTAGTAGATTCTCAAGTGTTTCCAGTGAAGTTGAGTAGCTTATCCGGGGCCTGGGATCTGCAGGGCCTGACTGCCCCGTGTGCTGTTCTCCCTCCATTCCCAGTTCCAGCCCTCTCCTCATTAGACAAGTCCTGACATCAGGAGCCCTGCGGGCTATTCCCACTGCCTAGGGTCTTGAATTCTTCCTCACAGCAGCGATAAAAGCACCGATATGAAAATTAACTCCTAGACAATTGCAAATGGCCAAAGAGGAGCTGAGAAAGCAACATAAGAATACCAACATCACTCAGGCTGTCTTGGTTGGCTTGGGCTGCTCTGAGCTGACTTGCCTGGATGGCTGAGAAACCATCATCCTTGGAGGCTGAGAAGCCCAAAGTTGAGGCTCTGGCAGATTCTGCCCCTTGCTCACCCTCCTTCCTGAGTCACAGACACTGCCTATTCACGTGAAAGGCCCCAGAGAGCTCTCTGTGGCCTCTTTATGAAGGCACTAATCCCATCCATGGGACTCTGCGCTCACGAGCTGGTCACCTCCCACAGGCTCCATCTCCTGATACTGTCACTCTGCAGGGGGTAGGGACAGAGACATTAGGTCTATAGCACTGGGCAGGGTGAGTCTATGAAATGCCAAACACAAAACCCTGACTAGAAAGAGAGATTACAAAGTGAAGAACACAGAAATAAAAGAGCTTCTGTTCATCAGCAGAGACCACTAATAATGACAGTCACACGTGGCTATACTGTGTGCTCTGGATTTGTGCAGTCCTCCAGGTAATGTCTCCCTATACACACACGAACACACACACACACACTCATACACACGAGCACTCACACACACAGGAGCACTCACACACACGAGCACACACGAGCACTCACACACACACATACGAACATACACACACACACAAGCACTCACACAGGCTGCTCACTTGAAGGCGCCAGCTACTGGGGGTGCCATGAAGAGAGATGTCATGGGCCAGCTCAGGCCCAAGTTCCCTGAGGAGGAAGGGGAGCTTCCTGTTGGAGGATCAGGCAGGAAGATGCGGTTGGGTGCAGGGAAGCCAGCGGGGAGCCAGAAAGTCAAGGCCAGAGGGGTGCAGAGCCCAGTCTCTGTAGCATGTGGTGACTGTGCTCCAAGGCACATGGCCATCTAGTCCCATGGGGTAGACTGTTTGAAGGAACCCAGCCTCTTTTTTCTTGATATTCTCTTCAGTGTGTGCTTCTTACTGTAAAATCTCATTTTAAGAAGTTAAATCATGAGAGAGAAGAAGACAACTAAGAAGGGGGAGGAGGAGGAGGGTGGGGGAGAGGAAGAGGAGAAGAGAAGGAGGAGAAGGAGTAGGAAGCAGTTGAAGTTGTTACCAGGGCACGGTGGCACATGCCTGTAATCCTCCCCAGATGAGTCCAGATGATTACAAGTTCAAAGCGAGCCTTAGCAATTTAGCGAGGCCTGAGCAACTAACTCAGTGTGACCCTGCCTCTAAATAAAATATATAAAAGGGCTCGGGGTGAGGCTCAGTGGCTCAATGCCCCTGGGTTCAATCCCCAGTATGAAAAAAATAAATAAAACAAGAAAACAAAAAAATACAAAAAACCCCAGAAGTATTACATGATTAGACCCAGTTTTACATTTTTTTTCTATTGGATTGAATAGAACCAAATCACAGTCTTATAAAATCTGATTAAGCTAGTAGGATATAACAGCACCACAGTGCTGCCCTAACATGATTGCTCACTAGTTCAAGATTTGTAATCAGTAGTACATATTAGAGGGAACAGCTAATAGTTTAGAGTTAAGCAAGTTAACCATGAAAGAATTCCTTGAATTTCTGGCAAACATTAACAAAGAAGGACTCCATAATTTCACAATCAATCGGGACCTCTCCCCTATAAAATAATAAAAAAGGAGAACAAAATGTTATACCATATAAGGTTATCTCTCCCTCAAGGCAAGAATGTAACTCATGAATGTAACCACTGGAAACAAACCCATCTTAGTTTCTAAATATCTTGACTCTCAGCTTTAAAACAAAAGCAACTCATTGTTGTAAATATTTAGCCAGTGGTTATTAAATAGACCAGCTCAGCGTCACTCTTCCAGCTGGAGCAGAACAGATTTCTTGCTGCTCATGTTACTGTATAAATGTTCTTAAATAAGGCTGAGAGGCATGTCCCTGGCTCTTTGCCCGTTGAAGGCCCTGTGGGCTCCCAGCTAAAGAGACATTCATAGGGAAGGTTCAGCTCATCTCCATCACCTGAGTTTTCACTTATGAGACTCAACAAAGAGGAATGTTCCTTTCCCAGGGTGACAAGACGTGCAGGTGTTATGTGACTAGCCATGCTCACAGGGGTGCCTCCAGGAGCACCCCACCAGCTTGCTGGAGCTTAGTGCCCGTGTGCAGTGTGAATTCTCTGTCACGTGCAATGATGAACGCTGTCTTCTAAATACCTTCCTTCAGTTTTGCTTCTAAAAATTTTCTCATGGCTCTGAAGGCTGGAAAGTTCACCGTGAAGTCTGATCAGATTTGGTTTCTGGGGCCACTCTCCCTTCCTGGCTGGCATGTGTCCTCACATGGTGGGGAGGAAGTGAGGTTGGCAGAGGACTTCACATGTGTAGTCCTATATGTAACAAAGTTACCAGATGTCTGATTAATATTAAGGTTATAGCACTCTCCTGTTCATAAAAATCCCATCTCAGACACTAGGTAAAATATAAGGGGTGGCCAGGCATGGCTGCTCATGTCTGTGATCGCATCTCCTTAGGGGTCTGAGGCAGGAGGATTGCAAGTTTGAAACCAGTCTGGGAAACATAGCAAGATTCTATACTAAAATTAATTAGGGGCTGGGGATGTGGCTCAAGCGGTAGCGTGCTCACCTGGCATGCGTGCGGCCCCGGGTTCGATCCTCAGCACCACATACAGACAAAGATATTGTGTCCACCAAATACCAAAAAATAAATATTAAAAAAAATTCTCGCTATCTCTTCCTCTCATTCTTTCTCACTCTTTAAAAAAATAAAGTAAAATAAATAAAATTAATTAATTGATTGATTAACTAAAAAGGGCCAGGATGTAGTTCAATGGGAGAGCATGAACCTACCATGAATGAGGCTCACTCCCCAGCACTAAAAAAAAAAATACATGCACACACACACATACACACACACACACACATGTGTCAGATTTTTGTCACTCTGATATTGACACCCGACAACAACAACTTAGAAAAGGTCATGGTTTCAGAGGACTCCATCCATGGAAGGCCAGCTCCATTGTTCTGTCTGGTCTGAGGTGAGGCAGAACATCACAGTGGAAGAATAGGCAGCAGAGACCTGGGCAGGGCAGCTGGGAAACAGAGGGAGATGGGGGTGGGGAGAAGATAAACCCTTCCAGAGCACACCAACAGTGACCACGTCCTCCAAGGAGGTCCCACATCCCTGGAGTCCATTCAGCTACCAGTGGATTCATCCACTGATGAAGTCAGAGCCCTCCTGAGCCAACCACTGTTGAAAAGCCCCACCTCTGCACCTTGGGACTTGGGGGACCACGCTTTCAACATCAGACCTGGGTGGGGGGCATTCCAGGTCCAAGCCATAAAATATATGTATCTTCAAGACTAATGAAATTGGTGGATAATTATGCCTTGTTATTATCCAAATTTCTCATATGAATTTCCAATTTAAAAAAACCCATTTTTATGTTTTTTCAATTATACTTGTTTTTTCTTCTTAAAATTATCCAAACATATAATTATTGCATTTGTTGTTCTTTTTCTCTCTGTTCATGTTGAATAATCAAGCTATCTTTGTTCTGTTCTCCTTCCCAAGAACTTTCATTTTAAAAACTTTCCAAACTTTCATCAATTAAATGAAATTTTGGTTAAGACCAGGCCCCTTAAGAAACAACTACTCTTTCCTCTCCTGTGATGTATGGCCATTCAGAGAACTGTCAAGTCTTCCGAGCACCTGAGGATATGGTGAACACATTTTCAGTTGTCAGTCATTTAACTTTATTCATTGAGAAATGAAAGAAGGAAGAAATAGTTGCCATGTGAAGTCAATGTCTCAGCAAGGAGAAGAGCTTGATTTCCACTCCACCACTAGGGTGTCAGTGCTTCTCACCTGGGCATGTTGTCCTGGCCTATGAGACGGGGGAACGTTCAAGGGTCTGAACACAGCTCCTTGCTACTAGCTCGGGAGGAACTCCCAGGACAGAAGTGCACCTGAAGTGTGTGTGAAGCAGCTCCCAGTTCAAGACCCTCCCTCATCCCCTCTGCTGCAGCAAAATAACCGGGGGTGACGAGCAACTTGTGTACATTGATACATCAGGAGTGGGAGCCGTTTATTGTAGGACAGAGGGGTATATATACATTCCACACAGCTTATCTTAATTAACATAAACTAGATACAGCAGTCAACCAATAAGGAATCTCCACACTTAATGGCTCGCTGGCATTACTTCACAAACCACTCCCTCTGGCAAAATGCCAGGTGCCATCCTGACTTGTTGACAGACCCTAACACCCTCATTCTCAAGTATAACAGGTGGCCACCTTCCACCAGGGTTGGCATCCCACGGAGAACCGTCATCTCAGCAGAAAGAAGATGCAGTAAGAAAAGAAGACGGAGCTTGCTGATGGCTACCTCGTTCCACACTGTGCCCAGAGACTTCCATTGACATGACTGAGTCCTCTCGGGACCCTTGAAGTGGTCCTGTGTATGCAAGCCTGAAGTCTCTCTGCCTGCCCTGGCTGTGGGTGAGCACACCCAGGGTTCCTCTGCAGCACAAGGATCTTGGTCAGTGTTGGGGTACGAAGCCCCTAAGAGCAGCAAACACCTACAAACACCTGCAGAGAGGAGACTCTTCTCCTTGGACTGTGTGTGACTCGGTTTGTCAAAGAACAAAGGAGAAGGCCAGGGGGCTGTCTGTGTGCCCACTTTTGGGCACTGTGCTCTTAGGCACACCCCACTGTTCCTGCAGGTAGGCAGCATCTAGCTTGCTTGCCCAGAAAGGAGCTTCCTAAGCAGTGGTGACAACTGTCCCTTCCCCAATTCCTAATCATACTCTATATTCCATAAGCCATGCTTGCTCTTTGGGGGAAGGGGCTGTAAAATCTTACACCTTAGCACAGGACCAGATAGGTGCACTATTTGCCAAATATTTAATTAGTCAATGAAATTTAAAAGAAAATCTAACATGATATTAAAATAAATATATAATTATGACTGGATCAAGAAAGAGGTAATGATATTTAAGAGATAATGAAACTTTAATACATAAAACATACAGAAAAACAACCAACCTTATCTGGCAAATATGAAACACAAAACAAATAAGTATAAATTAAAACATCAGAACTACCTTAAAAATCTTCAATAATAATTCCGTTATTGGTGAAGATGCAGTAAAAGGTATGGTTTTGTGTTATCATTGGCATTTTAATTGGTAGGGTCCTTCAGGGAAGCAATGTGAAAATAAGAATAAAGAACAATAAAAATTATAAATAGTGTCATCTGCTTAACTGCATATCTGGGTATTGGCCCAAGCAATAATGAAAAAATTGAAAGAAAAGTTCCAAAATATATTAATAGCAATACTATTTTTTTAAACGGAAAAATGTAAGCAACTTAGTGTCCATATATAAAAATAGCTAAGTTATTTCGGGAATGGTAGAATATTAAAATACAGGCAGCCTCTGAAGAAGAGAAATATGGAATTTATAAATTTTTGTAAGAAATTCTTTTAATAGAAAGTATCTGTGCGCTATTATTTAAACTAAGATAAGAGAGGTCAAAGCTGTGTTCACATTGAGATGACAATTATGTGACTATGAAGCCTGCTTATTGCCAGAGTCTAGAAGTGTTTAGGGAGAGATGAGAACAGTTGATTTTGTTAGTTGCCATGACAGTGAGAGAAGTATCTCTTTCCTTAAGTTAGGCGCAGGTTGTTACAAAGTAAATTCAAATATCAGGAACACCTTCAGGAAAGAGGGGAAGCTTCCTGGTGTTCTTGTCAGCACACTTAAGAGGATGGCTACAGATATGCCACACACTTGGGACCCTGCTCTGGCAGGACAGGTGGGGAGCAGATACCAGGAGCCCAGGCTCTGTCCTGGCTCCACCACTGTAGCCTGGGTCATGTCTCCCTGCTCTTCACTTGGCCAAGGTGAGAAATGAGAGGGTCTGACAAAGAGCCCTGAGGAAGTCCAATGGGTATGTCAGTGGGTTCTTGCTGTTCCAGTTAGGCTAGTGTCTAGGCTGCAGTGGCCCTCTGAAGGCAGCATGGCTGTGTTCTTTATTTTTTGTAGGAAAGTGAAATGACTAGGTAAAAACCGTCTGTCATGCAGTTATGATTGTGATTCCTGAACTGTGACGATGTCACCAAGGAAAGAAAGACCTAACTGAAAGCATTTATGCCATCCCCAGGAGCTCAAAATGATGTGGAGACTTGCAAATCTGGCAGACACCTGGGTGAATATGTTAGATGGATTACAGAAATCACTCTGCAAAGGACCAAAGCCCAGTGAGATGGGGACTGCTCATTTGTTCTCCCTCCTTCATGAAGCAAGACATTGGTATTGAAATTAGATTTAAGCCAGAGCAATTGGATTGGTGCCTCTCAGGGCTGCTTAGCATAGGTCAAAAAGATGCACCTTTCACCACCAAGAGTATTAAGCTTAACTAGAATATATATTCACAGCTTGAGTGAGGCCTATGTGTGAATTTCAACACAGAAATATTCTCTGATTAAGCTAATAGCATCATATAGCCTAAAAATAGGCATCTTTTTGTTTTCTTTTTAGTCATATCCTGGTTAAAATTTTATTTTCTTTCTTCTGAAATATATGATAACTGGAATGATTAATTGGTAATTGTTTGAAAATACACCAACAAACATGCACTTGATAATTTGTATGCATACCTCGGTATGGTGGGACACACGCATACCTCAAAAGGATCAGTTTTGAAACGAACTAAGGAGACCAGGAATGAAATAGTTCCTGAAAAACTTTACCAAGTTTCCATTTTATGTCATATTCATGTTAAATGAAGTAAAAATTGATCACTATCTTTAGCTAAATAAGTCTGGATGAAATACAACCAACTTTTAAAATATGTGTTCTAACTGAGAGGTGAAAGACAAAGATTCTTTTCATTAATTTTAGGTACCCAATACTCTGGAGAACAAGTCAGAGCTTAACATGATTACACTCTGTGCTACAAAGCAGAGATGATTAATGCCTTTTAAAATTTTATATTAACTTGAAATCACTGCAAGAATCACAGTTCTTCACTGGAATCTTAAGGTATTTGCTCAGTGTCATTGTGAATGACCTTTAGCAAGTGATTTTTTGGCAACACTATATTTAGATATCACCTTAGTAATTACACATCGTGATACCTTTTCCAGAGAAAATGATTTAAAATGCTATACTTATTGCCATACACATAAATAATCTAATTTTCTGTTTTCCTATCTAGTCTACATATAATTAATTTAAATTCCTATGTGAACTTGGTGAATTATGGCTTTCTATAATTTGTCATTAAGCAGACTTACTGTGCATTTGATTTTACTGTCCATCAGCACATACTTCACATGGCTCCTTTACAAGTCAGTACCACTCCTGTGGAATTGACACAATGTGTTCCTCGATTGAGATAGCCCATCACCATAAAGTTAATCTTTCACAGTGTGCAACTGGGTGGTTTTTATACTTTATAAGGCTGGAGAATGGTCACTATGTGATTCCAGAATGTTGTCACCCTGAAAAGAAATCACAAGTCAATGAGCAGTTATTCCTTACCTCCCTGTCCCCTGGTTTCTAACCACTGATAATCTGCTGTGTTATGGTCTTACCCATTCCAAAAATTTCATCTGGATCTTATCATGCAATGGGCAGTGTTTGGTGTCTGGCTCCTTCCCCGTGGGATGATGTTTTCTAGGTGTATTGCAACCCATGCTGGCCCCCACTCCTTCATGGCTGAATCCAACCCCTGTGTGTGAATAGACCACATTTTCTTTATTGATTCATTGGTTGTGGACATGGAACACTTCCTTTATTACAACTGTTGATTGAGCTGCGGTTGGCATACTCTGTTTTGATGTCATCCTGTTTTCAGTCTCTGGGGTGCATGCTAGGTGGGGCAGTTGGCACGTGGCTCCTGTGTTTTCCTGAGGACAACCTGCTGTTCCCAAAGCAGGTGCTCCAGTTTGCATTTCTATTACCAGTGGATGAGGGTCTCATTTTTCTGCATACTCATCAACCGTTGGTACTTGTCTCTCTCTTTTTTTTTAAGTTGTATTTTTAGTTACAATAACATTAGGATTCATTTTGACATAATTATAAAAGCATGGAATATAATTTTCTCTGATTCAGTCCCTAGAACTTGCATTTTCTTTTTTTCTTTCTTTTTTAAAGAGAGAGTGAGAATGAGAGAGAGAGAGAGAGTGAGAGAAAGAGTGAGAATTTTTTAATATTTATTTTTTAATTTTCGGTGGACACAACATCTTTGTATGTGGTGCTGAGGATCGAACCTGGGCAGCACGCATACCACACAAGCTCGCTAATGCTTCAGCCACATCCCCAGCCCCCCAGAACTTGCATTTTCCCTCTCCTCCTCCCACCCCTAGTTCTCTTCCCTCTACTTTTCTGATCTTCTGCTATTTACTTATTTGCTTTCTTTTTTTTAATTAGTGTCTTGTGGCTGTACCTGATGTCAAGTCACTGTGGTAGATTCATATATGTACACAGGAAAGTGAGGTCAGATTCATTCCTCTGCTATTCCCTTATCCCTCCCTTCCTCCCTCCCCTTTAATACCCTTTCTCTAGTCCATCAATCTTTCTTGTATTTTGATAGAATCTCATCCCCCTTTACTTTTCTTTTTCCTCCCTTATTTTGGTCTGGCTTTCACATATCAGAGAAAACATTCAACCTTTGACTTTCTGGGTCTGGCTTATCTCCCCCAGCGTGATGGTCTCTAGTTCTGTCCATTTACTGGCAAATGCCATGATTTCATTCTTTTTTATGGCTGAGTAACATTTCACTGTATGTATGTATCATATTTTCTTTATCAGTTCCTCTATTGATGGACAACTAGGTTGGTTCTACAGCTTGGCCATTCTGAATTATGCTGCTCATAAATATTGATGTGTCTGGTTTTTCTAGATTATAGCCATACATTATGTAAATAAAAATGCATTTCATTATGGTTTTAACTTCCATTTTTCTAATGGCTAATCATAGTGAGCATCTTTTTCTGGGTTTATCAACTATTTATATAGTTCCTTTGGAGAAATATCTATTTAAGTTGTTTGGCTATTTTAAGAATTGGCTTATCTGTGCATTGCTTGGTTGTAAGAGTTGTTTATATATCTGGATGTCAGATCTTTATCATCTAATGTGAAAACAGTCTTCTCGCATTCTTGGGTGTTCTTTTCACTTTTTGGAGAGCATCACTTGAAGCATAACATTTTAAATTTTGATTATGCTCATTTTATATTTTAACCTGACAATTCTATTTTAAGAGTCACATCTAAGAAACTATTACCAAGTCAAAGATTAAAAAAAGGTTTACTTCTCCATTTTCTTCTAAGGGTTTAATAGTTTTAACTACTTTAGATTTTGATCCATTTTAAGATAATTTTTGTACATTGCAACAGATGAAGTCCAGCTTCCTTGTTTTGATTGTGGCTATTTGATTGTTCTATGATCATTTATTGAAAAGATGCTTTTTTCCATTGTATGATTTTAGCATTCTTGTTAAAAATCAATTGCCCATAAATGTTTGGTTTATGCCGTGTCTCCTTTCTTTTTCATTGTTCTACATTCCTATTATGTTAGTACTGCATAATCTACTATTGCTTACTGTTGCTTTGCAGTAACTTTTGAATCTCCAAATTTGTCCTCCTTTTGAAAGATGATTTTGACCATTCTGAGTCTTTTGCTCTTTGATCTGAATTTCTCCAAAAATGTCACCTGGATTTTGCTATTTTAGAAGTGATAGGTTTTCCAATACGGGAACATGAAATGTCTTTTCATTCATTTATACTTATTTTTTTCAATGATATTTGGTAGTTTTGAATGTACAAATTTGGTGTTTCTTTTGTTTCATGTATTCTTAAGTAATAGTTTTGATATCATGGTAAATGAAATTATGTTCCCAAATTTCTCTTCTGGATAATTCATTGCTAGCCTAAAGAAATACCATTGATTTGCTTTGTACTTTTCTTGTATCCTGCAACCTTGTTGAATTCACTTATCTTGTACCATTTTCTGCATAGAAGATAATGTCATGTGTAATTAGAGATTGATTTATTTCCCTCCAATCTAGATAGCTTTTATTTATTTTTCTTGCCTAATTTCCCTGGCCAGTTCTTCTAGCACAATGTTAAATAAAAATGGTAGAGTGGACATCCTGTCCTCTTCCTGACTTTAGGGGTAAGGATTCACTCTTATGTGTGATCCTTTTTTTAGGTCTTTTATTAAGTTGAGGAAGTTCTCATTTATTCCCAGTTTCAGTGTTTTTATCATGAAGCAGTTGCAAGTACTCATGTAGCACTTAACATTCTCCAAAGGTTCCCAGGTGCTTTCCAGGATGAATTTCAAATAGCCTAATGCAAGATTCTTCCTACTCTGATGCAGAACTGTGCAGTCATATGACTCTGCACCTCTTCCCTTACAATCCACAGACCAGTCATGAAGAAATCCTAACCATTCCCCAAATGGATCATACCTGCTCTCTGGCTCTGCATAGGCTGTTACCTCTGTGTCAAACACATTTATTTTAGTTAATGTAAAACTCCTACTGATCTCTTCATATGCAACACAGGTGTCAGACTTTCTTCATTACATCTCACCCTGTAGCTCCTGAGCATTTTTTTTTTTTGTATGTACGCTCCTCTCCGTGGCACTCAGATAATATGCCCCATTGTCTTCCCCAGGAGACTAGGGACCTTGTGATATAATTGATACTTTCTTTTTTTATTCTCACTGTCAGTCATGCCCAACATTATAGTGTAGGTTCCTAAGTGAAAGTAGTGACTCCTAATTTTGTCCTCATGAGAGATAGCATCTGGGTAATGAGCAGACTGGAGCTCATTCCAGGAGAGCCCAACCTTTTTCTGCTTTCTTGTTTTAATCACCAGTTGGCCCAGAGAAGGTCAGTTCACACTTTCATCGTTCATGAATAATTAACAGGCCTTTGACCCATATCCAAACCACAAAATTGGGAGTTGTTTTCAAATACATATCACAAATTCAATTATTAGAGCATAATATTTTGAAAATTAGCTTCAACAGATAACACAAATTGTTAAGCAATGCCAACAAGAGGGAAGATACCTGTATTATTTTTCTAAAAAACAGTTATGGACCTTGAAGATAGAGAACTTGAATTCAAGAACCAAATTTCATATTACCATTTTTCTTTTAATTTTGTTTGAAATTAGAAACTCTTTCCATCAAAATAATTAGAAACTCCCAATTCACAGTCATAAGCACCACAAGTTTTATGAGCCCCTGAAATTGCTGTATATAGTTAGATCAAATGAAATTATAGTGAAATTTGTCACCACACACTAATTCTCAGTACCATGTAAGAAGCTAGGATACAAATATATTCCACTGAAGGATATACAAGTTGGAAATAGAATAAAACAGAGCCCTCTCACAAATTTCCTGGTGTATTGCAACAGTAGGTAAGTTTTAAAGTATGCCAATACTATGATCTCTTTCCTCCTGTGACAAGGGACCAATCCAACATTGATGACACAGTGTTTAAATAACTCAGGGAGCATAGTCAAGGCTGAAGCTTGTATTTCCTCCATTAAGTGATTGATGATTCTGGGTAAGGCTAAGTCCAGAAAATGATAGTGGCTATGATCTGGGCTCCTGGTTTGACTGAGTTAGAATTTGAACTCCATTTTTTTTCTCTCCGTGACTCCCAACAATTAACTTAACCTTATCTTATGAATGGGAGTAACAGTAATTTCCACTCCACTGTAGGTTATGTGGACTAACTGAGGTGAAAATGTGTAATAGGCTCAGATTAGTGCCCTGAACTTGGGACAGACGCACCAGCAGGGTGGCTGAGCAGAGAGGAGTTGGAGAAGGAATACCTGAGCCCTTTCTCTGGATCTCCGCCTCCTGCCTATGATCCCCACTGGCCAAGGCCAGGAGCAAACCAAACAGGAATCTCAGGTTTGTCTTGGAATTCTACCTCCTTGACATCCATAACACTTGGTTCACGCTTGCTGAACGCTGGCATTGTGCTCGCTTCTTTACTGTTAAATGCATTTCTTTCTCTTCTCCATAAATTCCCTGAGGTAGGGACACAACTAACTCTCAGTAGAGTCTTAGTAAATGTTTTAATTGATTAAACACCATAAGAAAGATACACACTCAGGTACAGAGGAATTAAAGGAGGGAGAGGAAGGCTGTTGGAAGTGGTGATATTTGAGATGGAAATCTCATTAAAGATGGTGAGATTTTTCCTTTTACTTTTTTCCCTATGACTAGATTTCTAAGGTATTTTTCATATAAGAAATACTGTATAAATATATTTTCTTTGTAGGAAAAAAGCATTCAAGGAATATGTAAGCATATAACATAAATAATAAAATTTCCTTTTATCAGACTATCCAAATTCTACTCTTTCATTTAAACTAACCAAGTTTATTTATTAATTTTACCCAAATCATTGTTTATATATTTAACATGTAAGTGTTTTGGACCATGGGTGTATAAATATTCAATTATATAATGTACATTCTTATTTTATACATTTTGGTTCATAATTTCTGTTGTGATGTTCTGTGACGAATTTTTCAGTAGAATGTATATCTTAGGGATGGTTCTACCGTGTAAACAGTGCTGCAATAAACATTTTTATCTGACTCTTATGCACATTGAATACTCTTTTTTTTTCCGTAAAATAGCCTAAGAATGAAACTGTTAGATAGAAATTTATGCACATTGTAAATAGTGGCAGAACAGGAAAATTTTTAAAGTAATTTCTGTGCTTATAATTTTTCTATCAAATTGTAATGCAAATTCCTAGGTAATTGAAGGTCTCAAGTGGCCCAAGCTCTCTCTACAGAGCAGGCCTGAGACTCCAGCCAAATGCAGGAAGGAAGGGGATTGGTAGTTCTGATGATCTCTATGTATCAACAGTTCCCTTCTCTGAAGGACTTAATACCCACTTGAGTTTTGGAATTGCCATATCAGGGAGGCCCAAAGAAAAGATGAAGGAGGAGAAAGCAAAAGAAAGAAGCATGAAAATGAAAATCATCCATGGCAGAGGGAATATTGACCTAGACAAGTAAGGGTGCCCATGTAGGCCAAGAGCCATGCTGAGCCCTGGACAGGGGTACAACGGGCTGAGAGAGTGCTTACAGGAGCACAGGAAAGAGCTCAGCTACAGGTGACTGTCTGCATTGGGCTCCCCAAGGAAAGAGCTGGGCCTGGGTGCAGGGGCTCTGCTGAGTGCCTGCGCCTCAGGACAACCTCTGGGGAACGGGGACCGGGAGGGTGGGTTTTTGGGTAAAACCCAGTGCTGTAGAGACTCACAGAGGGTTCTGGATCTGGGCTACAGCACTGCCCTGTTGGCCTTGCAGGGAGGCTGGTGGGGAGGCTGCCATATCCCTGTTGGAGGCACGGGCCAGCCACAGGTTACCTGGGGAAGGGCAGCTACCTTCAGGTAGGAGCAGTTCTCCTGACTGGTACCTGGGCCCAGTGGGGGCACACCATGATGGCACATCACAGCAAAACCACTCACCTCATATCCTGGAAGTGAAAGAGAGAAAGAAAGAAAGAAGGTTTAGGTCCTGCCATTAATTTGAAGACATGTTCCTGTAATGACCTAAGACCTTCACCAGGGTCCAACTGTTCAAGGTTCTACTCTCTCCCAACAGCACCAAGCGGGGGACTACCCCCAGCACTGGCCTTGGGGAAATAGTCAAAGCCAAATGGCCACAGATATGAACATTGTTCCCTTACTAATCTCAGGTCACCCATGATGTACATGATGCTCAGAGCTGCTTGTTTCTGCATGCTCATTCTGCCTGTTAAGAACATGAAACTTTTAAAGAGAATGGGGATGATACCCATTGCTGTGAGCAACACCACTTTTACACATACTTCTCCGTGAACTTGCACATATCAATTCAGAGACGACTTTTATTAGTTCCCCAGAAACCTTCTGAAATTTAAAGGAAGCCACAGAATCATACTTTTTACTTGGCCTCTGGTTAACAAAAAGAATCATTTCAAAACCATGACTATTTTAAGTTCAAGGTTGAAACATAAGCCAACATTTATTATGACTGTTTTTCTACAAGCAAAATTATTTAGCTTCTTCCCCAATGACTTCTTTATTTCTCACAATGTGTTTGGGTAGTCTTTTTTTTTCTCAAAGAACGGTAAACACATGCCTGATTTATATACTGCATTGTTTGGCTGAGGCTGTGGTCCAACACTGGGGAGGGAATGCATCACTCCCCATTGAGAACCTAGGTGTTCCAGAAGCAGATCAGGCAAAAGTCTGCTCCTACTGGAAGAGTACAATGGTGCATCCTGAGAAATTTGTTTTTTCAGTGTGGTGGTCGTTGCAAGAAAAAGCAACTATTACCTGGAATAAAACTTGCTCTCCTGTGGAAAATGCATATTCAACTTTTGCATCTACAGGAGCTGGCAAAGAGCCACTCTGGGTTTTATTTTGGCTTGAAATCTCTCTTTGGTCCACATTCATCATAAGAAAGATGTCATTAGACAACAAATGGCCTCAAGGGGTGATACAGATTTGTCTAAGACCACCCAAAATGGTGTCACCAACAGTGCACGTATAGATTGAGAAAATGAGAAAGAAACAGGATGCAATTTCTTCCACTCCTAATTGGAAATGCAAAATTCAAGCCCAGCCACGACCTCTGGACATTGGCACACACCAGGCCTTAGTTCTAAATTGACTCAAATGAAACAACAGCATCATACATAAACATACAAAAGCACTCAATTCACTTTCTTGCAGAAATGTATCTTTCTCCAAATTTGATCTAATGTGTTCACAACCATTGATTACAGAAATTTAGTTGTACCCGCTCATGTACTTCAGTATAAAAATATATTAAGACAACTTCATTGCATGTAGAAAATACATAAATTTATTACATTTACACCCAAATCAAATGTTTCTGAAGTGTATGGAGTTGGAATGTGAAGCTCACCAAAAGGAATATTACTAATAACACCTCAGCCATAAAACTGATTGTAGCAGTTCTCGGAAGGGATTTCACAGAAGGTGAGCACAGTGGTACCTAGAACTGGCCCTCTAGCAACAAGTTCCATGTTGAAGAGGAGGTACCTGCCAAGGAGGTGTCTGTGCACCCAGGTGCCAATGTTTTTCTGACATAAATAGCATTCTGAGAAAAGCATTATTTGTTGTTGGTGTATCATTAGCCATACTTACTGTTTATTTTTTATTATCATAATATATTCCTTCACGCTACAAATTCTTGGAGAATAGTCTTATCGATTTGCCACTTTGTAATTAAATAATTAGACATGCATAATGCTATATTCAGTATGATCTCTGTGCCTGCTTTTGTTTTGAACTGTATGTTGCTTTTACCCTGGATTGTCATATAAGCATGTAATTCTTCTTGTGTCTTTTACCTTTTGGGTCTATAATTTTTTTTCTTGTTCTATTTCAGTCTGTATTTTATTATAAGTTATAATGGAAATAATACTGCTGATGTGGTCCCAAGCCTTTTAGGTATGAAAATATGTGTTTACATCTATTTTTAGGGGACACTCACTTCAGATTCTTTTTCCTCCGGTATTATCTAAGCAATAATTTCACAGATTTTTCTGAAGGTGAATTGGCCACAGAAATCTATCATTTTCATCAGGAGCCTTTAACTAGATTGCTAGTTAAGATGCAGGAGCCAAGTGGAGTGAGCAGCAAGCACACCTTTGCTGCTGGGGCCTGTCCTCTCTTGCTCCTCCTGTCCCCTTGGCCATGCAGCTCAGCCACCTAGACCACATGCAGGTCCTAGCCCCTCAGTGCAGGGTGCTATCCTCTTTCCTTCCCCACGTCACAGTGGCTCCTGTCTGGCCTCTATGTCTCTCCTGTCCCTCTTCTCCAGTGTAGGCTCAGTACAGAAGCAATGCAACCTTCAAACACTTGTCAGGTCACATCATTCCTCTTCCCAGAACCCTCCCATGGTCACCCCTCTCTCTCTCAGAGCAGAAAGCAAAGTCCCACAATGAGCACTCAGATGCTCTGCAACTCCCAGCCTCTTCCCCTGACTCTCGCCTTGCTCTGATGACCTCAGTAACACACATTGGTTCTCCCCCTGTTGGCTGAATGCACCAATGCCCTAGTTCCTGTGCTTGCACCTCCTTACCTGAAATCCTTCCTCTGAATAAATGCATGCTCTTTCCTTCTCTGTTCACTGATCTCTGCTCTAATATCTGCTTTCATTTTCCATTTTGAATGATCCATTCCCAGGTCATTGTATTAAAAACCAAACAGCAACTCCACCAAGTCCCCCCAGGCAGCTCATCCTTCCCCATCTGCCCCCATCCTTCCCCCACATTCCCCAGTGTCAGTGGACATGGAACAGTTAATAGAATACCCTCTCTGTCCTCTCCACAAAGACATCTTCATGAGGCCAAGACTTTTTTTTCTTCTTTGTTATTTCCCCAGTGCCACGAACAATGCTGAAGCCTAGAATATAGTCCTTGTTGCCTTAGGACTGTACACCAAGTGGGAGGATGAACACCTTCTTTGTAGCAAGACTTCTTGATTGTTTAGCTATTATTTCCCCAATTGCCGTAGAAAATAGGATCTGGTTTTGCCATCTTCTCCACTGACTTCTTAACTCTAAGATATTTCTCAATTGAAAGATCAACCCCAAACAGCAGTGAAACAATGTGCTAACAGGAGGCACAGGATGATGTTACTGTCTCTTGTCAGTGGGGTTAGAAGGTACTTAGGTCTGGTGGGAAGAACCTCCTGAGAAGTAAACACTGCACACCTGCCTGGGGAGCCTGAGGGTGTGCTCGGTTCCTCAACTGTCTAACCAAGATGCCTAACTCCTGCCTTGCCAGCATTCCTATCTTTTAGTGCTAAGCTTGAATTGCAGAAGCACAAGGTAAGGCCAGAATGGAGGTCAGCTTGAGGGCGCTGTGCACCAAGCAGGTACTTATGGTGTACCTCTCCACAGGGATTCTCTTTAAGTATTTGCTCAACAGAACTAAAGATGAGGCTGGATATCTTGTTGGAGAGGAAACTAAGAAAGGAGCTGATGGAGACTCTGCTCTCATGCACTGTGACCAAATGCACAACCCACACCACCACTGGGCAGAATGGAAGCTTTGTGTTTGTGTTTCGACAGGATTTTCAGCAAGGTCTCTTGGGTTTACCTGTCAACCTTGAAGTAGCTTCATAAAATAGTCCTTTCAAGGTCATATCCTATTCCCTCAGAGAGGGGCTGTCTATATACTGCTTCTCAGAAAGGGGACTGTAATTGCTCTGTACTCCTGTAGACTGGTGTCCTGGGCAAGGGCCCAGCAGGCTCAGTCTCCACGCTGATCTTGACCTGTCCAAGATCTCACAGCTCCACCTGCTATTGCTTAATTGATCCCATGCAATCAATTAAGTCCAGTCTTTCAGCTTCACTGCATTTGAAGTAATAGCAATTTTTATTATTATCATGGACAGAACTCAAGCTTCAAAAGAGAAAGACATTAACTGGTGTGCTATCTTTAATAGAAATTGAAATTAACATTAAAATGAAGGAAAATTGTTTAAGGATTGGTTCCTACTAAGGGAATCAATCAGCTTCTATAGTTGGTTTTATTTTGTGTTGATTTACTTTCCCAGCAGGTCCTAAATGGCCTCAGGGAGCTGCTGTCTGGGGTCTGGCCTGGGGTCTGGGGGCTGTGTCCTGGGGGGAGGTCAGTGCTGGTAGAAGCACACATAGCAAAGCAGCAAGGACAGTGGGCCCTCTTAGATACACAAAGATCAAAGTCAAAGCCAAGGTCAAATCCCCTGTAAACCTTGGTAGGCTTATTAATGGGATATATTTTAGTTTCAAAACATCATTTCCAAGTGAACCTGGATAGTGGGGAGGTTGGGACATGGCTCTGTCTCCCAGCAGAAGGCTGATGTCTATTTATGGCTTTCTAGTCATGAAAGAGCAGAGCCTACATTTATAATCTTTTTTCTCTCTCTCCGTTCCTTAAGCAAAGACGAAGAGAGAAAAATCAGGAAGAGTGGCTTGAGTGATGGACCCATCAGGACCAGGTCTTTGTGTCCAGTACTGATCAGAGTGTGAAGATAGGGTCCTGGGATTCTTCAGATAATTCTAAGCCACCCTCGAGGGTCTCTGTGCAAATGTGGGGCACAGCGTCCCCAGCCTCTCCCCAACTCCCTTCTAAGGTGAAGCTCTTCCTGCTAGCATGGACCTGGGAACCCCAGTCTGCCCTTCCCTTCTGCTCAGGATTTAAACAAGGCGTCTTCTTGTTGTGGCGGGAAACCCAGCATGAACCGCGTCTGGGCCACTGCAGGGTCCGGAGTCCCGCTTCCACTGCCCCTTCCGTGCCTGGTCCTCCCCACCGGACCCTGATTGCCAGCACTCAGACCTCGGCAGACAGAGCAGCCACGTCCTACCACCCCTCTTCATCCGGGATCCACTTCGGTGGATGATTCCCTTTCCCATGAGGGAATCATCTTGTTGAGGGATGTTTACTGGTCAGGTTGGCAGACATCGCGACACTGACCCTCAGGTGTCCAGCGAGTTTCTGCTCCTGGTCGTTCTTAGCTTTGTTCTGCCCCTGGTTTCTTGGGAGCAGTCTGATTCTTGGGTCCCCCTTATTTTCAGCTTTGCTAGGTGGGGGGATAATACTTTCCCCAGTGACAGGCGAGTTTCTCTGAGACCACTGGGCACCCCTGAAGTGAGCACTTGCCTGGGCTGGCTGTCCCAGGGAGGGCTGCGCTGTTCCAGGGAGACCCTGCACTGTTCCAGGTGGTCTGAGTGCTGGGCGCTCTAGTCGCCGCTTGGACTCGCTCCTGTGTTGGTCAGCAGTCTATGGAGCTCCAGGGCCCTCTGTAGATTTCTGGAGTTTTCTCTCCCTCCGTCTCTCGGTTCCCTGGTTCCCTCCCCCAAGGGCACACACAGGGGCTGCCCCTGCGTCTCCTCCAGCAGCCAAACCCGGGGCCTGCCTGGATCTCCTCTCCCTGGCTGCCTCCTCCAGGCCACAGAGGACCCGAGGTATTCCTGGATTCTGAGGCACCACTGTCCTTAGGGCCACATGCCCAGTGTCTTGTTCTGTATGTCACACATCATTTTGTGTCTGGTCATTGCAGGCAGCTGGGTGAATCTGATTTCCTTCCCTCTTCCTTCAGGGTTTTTTGGGGCTATATTTTGAAATGAATGTCCAGCTCTGGTCTGGCCTGTGGGCTGACTTCCTCTGACCCTCCTCCTCTGAACCCCACCTCCCACCTGCCCAAACACCTTGGCTCCTCTGGGACTTGACACTACTCTGTGCCATTTGGGCACTTGCCACATACCTGTCTGTCACTTTTCAAATGTATGTAGATCTTACCCTGCTTTTTAAACTAAAATATACATTAAATATCTTCATGAATAGAAAATACTAACACATTTTACCACAGATAGTTCTCTCTATATATGTATATATAATAGTACACAATCATTTATATATATATATATATATATATATATATATATATATAATAAGAGATTGCAGACCAACCCTGTGCACTTACTTCCAGTGTCTGCTGAATCCTTGCTTAAAAAAAGAAAAAAAAAGTTAAAGGATTACAAAGGTATTGGCACAGAAATAAGAAATTGATACTGACAGAAAGGCAGACACAGAACAACGCAAGACAATGGAGGTCCCCCAGAAATACACCCACATCAATCCCTTCAATTCATTTTTGACAAAGGAGTCAAAGTCATTTAACAGAGGAAAGATAGGCTTTTCAGTCAATTGGACAACTGGACCATCATTCGAAAAATAATAATAATGATCTTAACTGGCACTTCACACTAAAAAAAAAAAAGGTTATGGACTTTAGTGTGAGACTTAAAACTTCTAGAAAAGAACACAGGAGAAAAATTTGTCAAAATCTCAGAAAAGCTAAGAGTTCTTACAGTTCACGTCAGAAGCATGATCTGTAAAAGGGTAAACTGATAGACTGGACCTCCCTGAAATTGAAACTTGTGTTTGGCAAGAGACTCCACCACAAGGGTGAGAAGACAAATTACAGACCAGAACAAAATATTTGCAAATCGCAGATCCAGCCAAGGCCTTGCATGTAGAATATTAATCTCAATATGCAACGTGAAAAAACAAGCGATTTAATTAGAAAATCAGCAAAAGATATGCACAGGCATTTCACCAAAGAAGACACATGGGTGACAAACACATAAAACCAGTTTGACATCATTAGCATTGAGAGACATGCAAAGGCAAACTGGAAGGAGCCATCAGCACACACCCGTGGCTACACAGAAATTGTGCTGGGGAAAACCAAGCGCTGCTAAGGTGCAGAGACATGGAGCTGCCTCTGCGTTGGTTATAGAAACATGCAGAGGGACTGTCACTAGGTAAAGCAGTTTGGCAGCTCCCATCAGAACTAAAAAAAGACTTGCCACCTGACCCAGCCATTATACCCTCAGACATAATGCATCCCAGAGAAATGAACATTTATTTTCACACAAGAATTGCCTCACAAACATGCATAGGAACTTTACTAGTGGTATCCCCAAACTGCCAACTAAACTGTTATGTAAAAGGATGAATGATTGATCCAACTGTGCTACATCCACCACGGAATGCTACTCAGCAACAGAAAGGAATGAACCGTGACACATGCAACAGGTCACATGCAGCCTCAGGTAAATTATGCTGAATAAAAAGAGGCCAAGCTCAAAGTGACACAGACCGGGTGACTCCACATAGAATATCATGAAATGACCTGACTGTGGAGAAGGATAGCGACTGCTATCAGGGTTGCGGATGAGATGGAGAAGGGATGAGAGTGGCTATCCTGGGTGACTAGAGTCTTGTGATGGTGCTGTGGTGTACTTCATCACAGTGGTTATACAGCCTCTAGACTCGAATAAACTGCATAGGTACACACGCAAATAAGTGCACGCCCAACTGGCAAAATCTGAAGAAGCCCTGTGGATTATACAAATGAGAGTTTCTTGGTATTGAAATTATACTATATTTGTAGATGACACTCACATTAGGGAGTCTGGGGAAAACATGCACAGAAATATACTTCCTTGTAGATTTCTGTGCAACCTCCTATTAATATACGATTACTAGTAAATTTAAGAAGACATTGTCATGTTGACACATAAGAACATAAGAACAGACAGAGGTCCAACTATGTCCAGGAGGCTGGGCCCTGAGGCTGTGCGTGCACTCTGCCAGATCAGAGCTGAGGCCCAATCTGGCAGAGCTGGGTGGCAGGCCATGTCCTCTGGACTGAGGCTGCAAAAACATCACTGTGGACCCAGGTGTCAAGTCAGTCCTCACAGACCCAGAACTCAAGCATGCGCCACAGACTCAGGCTTGAAGGGCCACCTGGTGTCAGGCCAGTTCCCTGGGAGCCAGGCTCTAGCCCCATGCCAGGGGACCCAGGTGCAAGACTAATGCTATTGCCTGCCTCAGCATCTGCAGGCTCTGGTCCCGCCAGTGCAGCCCCTGTGGATGCAGGGTTCAGGCAAGCTCCCACAGAGGTGGGCTCCAAGGCCTCCTCTTGAGGACCAAGCTGTTAGAGTCTGTAAACAAGTCAGGATGGCGCCTGGCATTTTGCCAGAGGGAGTGGTTTGTGAAATAATGCCAGCGAGCCATTAAGTGTGGAGATTCCTTATTGGTTGACTGCTGTATCGAGTTTATGTTAATTAAGATAAGCTGCATGGAATGTGTATATACCCCTCCTGTCCTACAATAAACGGCTCCCACTCATGCTGTATCAATGTACACAAGTTGCTCATCACCCTCCGGGTTATTTTGCTGCAACCGGACTGCGGCACCAAGCTCCAAGCAAACCCTGTGGCTCTGACCAGGTCTGTTGCCATGGAGCAAGGCTCTCGGCCCAACCCTGAGGACTTCAGAGCTAGCCTGCCTACCTGTCCACTTAAGCATTAAATTTTTTTTAACAGAATGAAGGGAGAAACTCTATTTAATCTCAGTAGACACAATCCCACAATCTTTTAACAAAATCCAACATCCTTTGATAATAATAACTTTGAACAAACTGGGTATAGAAGAAATGTACCTCCATCACCACGATGAAGGTCCTACAGGTCAAGCCCCTAGCCAATGTCATTCTCTATGGTAAAAAGTTGAAAGTTTTTCCTCTAAGATCAGGAACAAAATGACCAGTCTTGTATTCAACATGATACTGGAAGTCTTATTCAGAAAAATTGGACAAGAAAAAGAAAGAAAAGGCATCCGAATTGGAAAAGACAACTAAGTTGTCCCATTTGCAAACAAAATCATCTTAATACAGAAAACCCTAATAACCCCACCCAAATCTATCAGAACTGATAGATTAAGTCAGTGAAGTTGCAGGGTACATAATCAACAAGCTCAAACCATAGTGTTTTTATATACTAATAAGGAACTACCAGAAAAAGAAATGAAAAATCTAATTTTCCATAGCTACCAAAACTTTAATAATACTTAGGAATAAGTGTAGCCACAGAGGCGAAAGACCTATACATGAAAACTGTAAGACATTACTGAAAGAAATTGGAACAGAAACAAATAAATAAAAAGAAATCTCACTCTTGTGGATTAGAAGAATTAATATTAAAATGTCCATGATATGGGCTGGGGTTGGGGCTCAGCGGTAGAGCGCTTACCTTGCATGTGCAAGGCCCTGGGTTTGATTCTCATAAAAATAAATAAATAAAACAAAGGTATTGTGTCCATCTACAACTAAAAAATAAGCCCTTTTAAAACTGCGCATGCTACCTGAAGAAATCCACAGAAAGCTATAGATTTACTGCAGTTCTTATGAAAATCCTAATGGTCCATTTAACATAAATTTTAAAAATTTTAAAAATTTGTAGGAAGTCAGCAATGATCCCGAACTGTCAAAGAAATCATGAGCAAAAATCTAGAGGAATCACTGTTCCTGACTTCAATATACACTGTGGTCATCAAAACAGCATGGTACCAGCCTAAAAACAGACACACAGGACAATGGAGCAGAATTGAAAGCGCAGAAGCAAATGCATGTCTTTACATTCACTTGATCTGCAATGAAGTTGCCAAGAACACGAGATGGGGGAAGGACAGTTTATAAGAAATGATATGGGGCAGCTGGATATTCACATGCAGAAAACTCTGTCTCCCTTGTAGGGCAGGGAAATGGGATCCACTGTGACTAAAGTGACTTGGACCTATAAACCTGTTTGTTGGTCTAAACTGAAGCAAGAAACACACATCCATAGGAGGCAGCTCTTCTTACAAAACAACCAAACTTGAAACGAAAATGGAACTCCAGAGAAGAGTTGGAGGATCTGAAGTATTTGAGCCTTTGGAGTAGTACTGCCTGGTGTCTGGCAGATCTGGGAGATAAATTTCAAAAAAGAATCGGTGATTAATAGGTAAATAGGTTTTATAATAATGAAGGAGTCATAGCATGTAAGAATGAAAATCTAATAAACATACTCTATTATTTCATGAATGTACCATATTTACATAGTAAAGATAAGGTAAAGATTGGCTTCTCCTTGGCCACAGTTGGAAGAAAGGAGGAGCAAGTTTAGGTCAGACAGCCTAAAGCTTGTCCCTCTCAATAGCTCAGAGCTGCCGTAGCTGGGAGCTGGGGTTGTAGCTGGGGGCAGGGGGGAGAGTGCATGCTTAGCACGCCCAAGACCCTGGGTTTATTTACCTTCAATAAAATCTCTACAATCCTGTTGGGAATTTGCCCTCTTACACAGAAAGGTAGCATGTTGCACAAAAAATATGTGTATATTTTTACTTGTTAATAATAATAATGAATTAATTTAATAAAAAGAAACATAAATTATCCCCCTTTCCTGCTTTATTTTTCATGAATTGAATTCTGTGATAGATCCCTAAGAAAGGGTGAATAGAATGTAAGGCTTTTTAAATTACTGCACATGTAAATATATCTTCATTCAATTCTGACAGTTGAGTGATACATTGTCTGGATATAAAATTATAGGCTGAAAGTAATTTTCCATCAGAATTGTTAGCACAATTGTGGCACTATCTTTTGAATTTCACTGTCCAAGTCAGGTTAGTATGTATTTTTTTTTAAATCTACATTTTTAACTCCAGGTCTTTGGAAACTTTATCATAATATGCATTTGTATGACTGTTTTATTACATTAATTTTGCTGGGCTTTCAGTGAAGTCTTTCAACTTAAACACCGTTTGTGTTTGGAGATATTTTTGTTCCATTTCTTTGATTTTTTTCCTCTCCTGTTTCTTTTTTTTAATTAATTAATTTAGTTTTTAAATACATGACAACAGTGGGATGCATTACAAACTCCTGTTTCCTTTTTCTCTTCTGTGTCTACAATTTTTTTTTTGTTTTGTTTGATGTCAAACCACCTAAATTCATCAAATTTTTGTATGTACTTGTCCTGATTTTCCACCTGACATTTTGGCTGTTGCATATTTTCCTGACCTTATTATATTTGGACTGTATATGAATTTATAAGGTCTTTTCTTTCTCTGCTTTTTGAAAATTGTTTCCTTCTTTTGTTTTATAGATGTGTCATTAACTATCTATTCTAACTAGTTCACATTTTTATTGGCACTGATTTGTTTTAGTCTCTGTCCTGAGAAAGGCTCTCCCCCATGTACCGCCCCTCCAGTCGACATGTCCCTCTGCAACAGAAATGAGCAAGGCATCTCAGAACGTCTGTGGGGTGGGTGGGACCTGGGGTGGGAGTCAAGACTCCACAGTTGACTTCACTTTGGGAACACGTCTACACGCCAGGAAACTCCTAAATATCTAGATAAATTTCACCTGGGACCTTTCATTTTTTTTTTCACAGACCATCTTTTAATTTCCTTTTAGAAAAAGATAAACAAGTCAACAAGTGCTCCAGAAACAGGGCAGGGAAGGGTGATGGGTGGTGCAGGGAAACCGTGGGGGCAACTTATCACCCTGTTTTCATCCTAGGGTGCATGTTCAATGGTCACTGATCCTGAATCAACCTCTTCTTTCTCTTGGTACCAGCCTGCAGTGAGCAGGTAGGCTTTTAAACTGACTCCCACTTTGCCTGTTCCCTGGGTCCTCCAGAGTCTCTGGGGGCCTGGGGTGAGCGTCTCCCCTCCGTCCTCCTCTGGCCTGTTCTGCTGGGCCTTTACCCCTGTGGCACTCAGCCCTCTCCATTTCATTCTGCTTTCTGCACGTTTACTATAATAACTTTCATGTCATATTTTCTGTTCTCTGATTTCATTTTTTTATAGTTATGTTTTTCTTTTTTTAATTTAATTTAATTTAATTTTATTTTTATTGGTTGTTCACAACTTTACAAAGCTCTTGACATATCATATTTCATACATTAGATTCAAGTGGGTTATGAACTCCCAATTTTTACCCCAAATGCAGATTGCAGAATCACGTCAGTTACACATCCACAATTTTACATAATGCCCTATTAGTAACTGTTGTATTCTGCTACCTTTCCTATCCCCTACTATCCCTCATCCCCTTCCCTCACATCTTCTCTCTCTACCCCATCTACTGTAATTCATTCCTCTCCTTGTTTATTTTCCCATTCCCCTCACAACCTCTTATATGTAATTTTGTATAGCAATGAGGGTCTCCCTCCATTTCCATGCAATTTCCCTTTTCTCTCCCTTTCCCTCCCATCTTATGTCTCTGTTTAATGTTAATCTTTTCTTCCTGCTCTTCCTCCCTGCTCTGTTCATAGTTGCTCTCATTATATCAAAGAAGACATTTGGTATTTGTTTTTTAGGGATTGGCTAGCTTCACTAAGCATAATCTGCTCTAGTTCCATCCATTTCCCTGCGAATGCCATGATTTTGTCATTTTTTAGTGCTGCGTAATACTCCATGGTGTATAAATGCCACATTTTTTTATCCATTCATCTATTGAAGGGCATCTGGGTTGGTTCCACCGTCTAGCTATTGTGAATTGTGCTGCTATGAACATCGATGTGGCAGTATTCCTGTAGTATGCTCTTTTAAGGTCTTCAGGGAATAGTCCGAGAAGGGCAATAGCTGGGTCAAATGGTGGTTCCATTCCCAGCTTTCCCAGGAATCTCCATACTGCTTTCCAAATTGGCCACACCAGTTTGCAGTCCCACCAGCAATGTACAAGTGTACCCTTTTCCCCTCATCCTCGCCAGCACTTATTGTTGTTTGACTTCATAATGGCTGCCAATCTTACTGGAGTGAGATGGTATCTTAGGGTGGTTTTGATTTGCATTTCTCTGACTGCTAGAGATGGTGAGCATTTTTTCATGTACTTGTTGATTGATTGTGTATCCTCCTCTGAGAAGTGTCTATTTAGGTCCTTGGCCCATTTGTTGATTGGGTTATTTGTTATCTATAGTTATGTTTTTCATCTTGAAGCCATTTCTGTAGATTTTAGGAGGGAGAAGAGATGATCACCCATGGCCACCTTCACATTAAACCCGAGTCAGGAGACACATTTTTCAATATTACTAGATATACAGGCTACACTCTCAGGGGTCATTCCGTGGTCCACAGATGATACTAGGTGTAGGTTAACCTCTAATTCTGCATTCCCTTCACCATGTGCACCAGAGGAACACTGATGCAAAATGAATGTGAGAATCTGAGGGAAAATCCTCATTCCCAGAAAGTTAAGAAAATTCCTGGTCACATGGAACGTGAGTGCAGAGTTCCTGTGGGGCAGTCCAGAGCCTTTGGCAGGATCTGGGTAACCAAGGGGCTGAACTGCTGTTACCAGATTCCCACTATTACCAAGCCATTTCCTATAGTTTCTATCAGAAGCCAGAACTTCCTAATAAGCTGGTTTCGGTCCTCATTTGCATAACTAGTCATGGCCTCACTTACTAAGGAAGGTGTCATTTGTGGTGCATATTTCAAAACAGAGTACCTTAACTGCTGAAAATAGTAAATCAGCATGGAATTGTAGAGAGTCTTCATAATAAGAATGTCCTATCTCTGCTCTTTCATAGGGCAGAGGAAGCAAACGTCAAGTTAAATTGTCTGTAGCATCAATGAAAGGAACTTGCAAAGCAGGAAGAAATTTATGTAGACTCTTTAATTAATGTAGCATTAAAAAGCAAAACTATTGAAATATGGAAAATTATTTTCATCATCAATAAACTTGCTAGATTTGTATCTCTTTCTCGTGAGAAGTATATGCCATTAGATGTTTTGCTTCAAAATAAGATAGCAATATTCATATTTTTCATCTTCTCTAACAGAACTATATCACTTTTCTTGAAAGAAAAATTAATGTACATGACTCATGGCTTACTTTATGATTAATAAGGTTCCAGGGAAAATATTTTTATGTACGATTTGTGATCCAAGAAAAAAAATCTAGCAGAAAGCTGTATTGTGAACTGCTTGGAAGGAGTGTAATACTGCTGAATTCTCTATAATGGATTTGAAATGCATTAGCTTAAGAACTCATAAGAGAATTAAGGCGATACATCCACAAAACCTACAGAAGGAGAGAGGGGGAGGTCGTGGGGAATCAAAGCCATGTACAAATGCCAGAGAAAGCGCTTTCAATGGGAAGCTGTGAGCGGCACTCAGCTGAGGTTCAGCCAGGGCCTCTGCCAACAGGAGCGGGGCACTGCTGGCACAGAGGGTTCACAGCCCTCCTCCTGAGCTCCTGCACTCGCAGTCTCTGTCGGCCACCACAACACACCCTCTGGATTACCATCCAAGATTTCTTCATCTCGAAAACCTAAATCCATCACTCTGGTACAAATGCTACTCAGGTCTAAGGGAACATTTCCTGGGGAGTTTCTGAGAAAGAACTTTTCTTCCTGATAAGAGAAAATGGCCCTAAGAGACAATATTCTTTGCTGTGCCACTCAACCTTTTATCTCCTCCATTTAAACAGGATTGAGATGAGATGATTGGAGCTACTACAGCCATGACAATCCCACGAGGGGAATGCCTAGAGGCTGGCCTTCATCCCCCATATAATTAAGCTGCTGGATCAAAGTCAAGAGCTGTTTGCTACAAACTCTGTCAGAAACAAAATTACTAATCATTTTAACCCCCTTTGCCTGTGCTGTCTTCAACATGTGTACTAAATACACCTTTGGGTCACCTTGCTCTACCACTGTGGTCACCACCCCATTCTGGAGCCATAGATGCAGGCTTGACACTCTGTACAAGTGTCTTGTTGTGTCCTATTTGTGTACCTGGGCCCAGCAGCACCTCACATCTGAACACCCTCTTCTCCCTTCCTTTGCCTGATGAACTTCTACTCACCTTTCATTTAATGAGCTTTTGCTTTTTAAAATGTCTTCTATTTCATCACTGTTGCTGAGGGCCATTGCCAAGTAGGAATGACATATCGATATTTCCATGCCAGCGTACCCCATGTTAAATGGACTTGCCTTGGAAATTTGCTGTGACCTTGCATGTGTGTTTGAGAAAGGTGACCCTGCTCAAAGACCAGGGTGGATCCAGGTTTAGAGATGATCAGGTTTGAGGAAGTTTCCCGCTCCTTGAGTTTAAGGCATTCCCGGTTTAAGACAATAGGGGTTTTAGGGAAGTTGGAGGTCGGAGATTATTGCTGCTGGGATTAGGGTGTTTCTGCTGTTTGTTCCCGTTGAGTTCTCATGAGATCAAAATGGGATTTGGGAAAAAGCCTGTGGAGTAGGTGAATTGTGCGGGCAGATTTAGATTTCCCCTGAACCTGTGTGGAGGTCGCTGTGAGTTCGGGAATAAAGAATTACTGTTTGAATCTACAAGGTGTGTGGTGGCTCATGATTTCAGTGCCAAGCCCAGACATCGGCACTCTGTCTTGAAATGTCTTTCTACTCTGAAATGTACGGTGATGCTTTTCTGCCACCGACATCCCTTTATCACTGACCTCACCCTTGGCTGCATCCACTCTAATCTGAATAGAAAAGCTCCTCACCCTTTTTAAATGGCAAATAATTTTTTTAATTAAAAATAAATTTTGTGTTCTGTTTAGTTATACATGACAGTAGAGTATATTTTGACAAATCATACATACCTGGAGTATAACTCTCCATTCTGGTGGTTGAGCGTGACGCAGAGTTACACTGGTCATGTGTTCATAATAAACCTAGGGAAGCTATGTCTGATTTATTCCACTGTCTTTCCTACTCCCACCTCCCTCCCTTCCTTCTACTATATCCTGTTAAATCCACTGAACCTCCAGTCCCCTTTCCCTATTGTGAGTCAGCATCCACTTACCAGAGAGAACATTTGACATTTGGTCTTTCGGGATTGGTTTATTTCACTTAACATGTTAGTCTCCAGTTCCATCCATTTCTGGCAAATGCCGTAATTTCATCCTTTAAGGCCAAGTAATATTCCATTGTGTATATTTACCACATTTTCTTTAATCATTCATCTGTTGAAGGGCATCTAAGTTGTTTCCATAGTAGCTACTGTGAATTGAGCTTTTGTAAACATTAATGTGGCTACATCACTGTAGTATGCTGATTTTAAGTCCTTTGGGTATATACTGAGGAGTGGAATACCTGGGTCAAATGGTGGTTGCATTCCCAATTTTCTAAGGAATTTCCATACTGCTTTCCATATTGGTTGCAACAATTTCAGTCCCACCAGCAGTGTAAGAGTGTGCCTTTTCCCCACATCCTCGACAACATTTATTGATTGTTGCTTATATTTTTAATAACTTCCATTCTGACTGGAATGAGATGAAATCTCACTATCATTTTAATTTGCATTTCTCTAATTGCTAGAGATGTTAAATGTTTTTTCATGTATATGTTGACTATTCATATTTCTTCTTTGTGAAGTATCTGCTCACTTCCTTTGCCCATTTATTGATTGAGTTATTCATTTTTTGGTGGTGAGTTTTTTGAGTTCTTGTATATCCTGGAGATTAATGCTCTGAGGTTCAGGTAGCAAAGATTTTCTCTCATTCTGTAGGCTCTCTCTTCACATTCTTGATTGTTTCCTTTGCTGTGAAGACACTTTTTACTTTGATACCATCCCATTTATTGAGTCTTGATTTTACTTTATGCACTTTAGGAGTCTTGTTGAGGAAGTCAGTTTCTAAGCCAACATGATGAAAATTTTGGCCTACTTCTTCTTCTAGTAGGTACCTGGTCTCTGGTCTAATGTCTAGGTCCTTGATGTACTTTGAGTTGCGTTTTGTGCGGGATGAGAGATGGGGTCTAATAATATTTTTTTAGATATGGATTTCAGTTTTCCAAGCATCATTTGTTGAAGAGGCTATCTTTTCTCCAGTGTATGTTTATGGTGCATTTGTCTAGTATGAGATAGCTGTATTTCTGTGAGTTTGTCTCTGTATCTTCTATTCTGTACGATTGGTCTTCAGGTCTGTTTGGGTATCAATACCATGTTGTTTTTGGTGCTATATCTCTGTAGTATAATTTATATTCTGGTACTGTGATGCCTCTCGCTTCACTTTTCTCACTGAGGGTTGCTTTGGCTACTCTGGGTCTCTTATTTTTCCAAATGATCATTAATTAATTTTTCTATTTCTATGAAAAATGGCATCAGAACCTTAATAGGAACTGCATTAAATCTGTATATACTTTTGGTAGTATGGCCATTTTGACAATATTATTTCTGCCTATTCAAGAACATGAGAGAACTTTGCAACTTCTAAGGTCTTCCTCAATTCCTTAGTAGTTTTCATTGTGGAGGTCTCTCACCTCTTTTGTTAGACTGATTACCAAATATTTTTTTTGAGGCTATTGTAAATGGGATAGTTTTCCTAATTTCTTTCAGTTGATTCATCACTGATGTATATAAATGCAATTGACTTGTGGGTGTTAACTTTATATCCTGTTACTTGGCTGAATTCATTTATGAATCCTAGAAGTTTTCTAGTGGAGTATTTTGGGTTCTCTAAGTATAGAATCATTCCATTGGTAAATAGGGATAATTTGAGGTTTTATTTCTTTCTATTTGTATCCCTTTAATTTCTTTCTCCTGTCTAATGGCTCTGGATAGAGTTTCCAGGACTGTATTGAATCAAAATGGTGAAAGAGGACATCCCTGTCTCATTCCAGTTTTTAGAGGGAATGCTTTCAGTTTTTCTCCATGTAGAATGATGCTGGCCTGGGGCTTAGCATAGTTAGTCCTTACAGTGTTGAGGTATGTTCCTCATATCCCTAGTTTTTCTAGTGTTTTAAGCATGAAGGGGTGCTGTATTTTTGTCTACATCTACTGAGATGCTCATGTGATTCTTGTCTTTAAGTCTATTGATGTGATGAATTACATTGATTTCCTTGTTGAGCCAGCCCTGCGTCCCTGGGACCCTACTCGACTATGATGCATGTCTTTTTAACATGGTTCTGTATGTGATTTGAGTGTTCTTTCCTTGTGCTCAGGCCATGCTCAGCTCCATCATTTGGTCAAGCACACTGAGTGCGTCCAGGGCTGGCCCTCACCACCAGTGCTGCCCAGTACCTTTGCATGCTTAGCTGTTTTCTGCCCTTCAGGTTTCTGGTTGCATCTTCTAGGATGCACTTTGAATTCAAGGGGGGGGTGGGCTCCTCTCCTGCAGTGCTGTATCCTCTACTCTAGATCCAGTAGGTCCACAATGACTGTTTCAAAGTGAAAGCCCTGAGCTCTGTGCTTTAGATGAGAAGCTCTTTACCATCAACTGTGCCACACCAGTTGCTTCTGTAGCTTCATGAATCCAACTAAGCAACTCAGGCTGCTTGAGCAACAAACAGAAGGCCCCACGGACTATGCATGGCTGGCTGGCTTCGTGGACAGCTGGCTGATCAATCCTACCAACCCTCCCCACTCTGCTGAAAAGCATTTGCTTATTTCCAGGAAAGAATTTGCTTCTGGTTAACAAGTGGCAGTCCTTTGCAAAGTAGGTTAATATATTTGTAAATTTACGACTTAACTTTAAACAATCATAAGAGCACACAGTACCTGTAAGCAGTGCCAGGCAGACTTGAATCCCGGGACCTATAAGTCAGAAACCTGAGAGATCAGGTTGCTCATGTTTCCATATTTTGACTGAAAGGTCTATGACAACATCCATCTTGCAGCTGCGGTTCTTCACTAGTAGAGACATGGGTGTATTATTTGGAATTTTATATTCAGTCTTTAGACAGTGGGAGTTTAGAAAAGGAACTAGGAAATAATAATAGGAAGTTCTGTTTGTGTTCAGAGTAAATCTAACACTATCAAGTTATTTATATAATTAATGTTGAAAACTGCTGTAAATTAAACAACAAAGATTCAAATTTATACAGATTACACTCCACAAGCACATAAGGAAAACAAACCCTCCAAACATTTGCACAGACAGAGGAGCCACAAGACACTAGGAATTCCTCAGCATTTTCCTCTTTGACCCACATCCTCTTTCCCTTTCTAAAAACGCTTCCTTAAATGTCCTGTTGTGACCACAAGGACAATGGCTTGGACACCCGTGTGTGCTTCAAGATAGAACTTGAATCCATGCAATCCCCATTAGTTGGAAAGACAAGCTGACCCTGGTGAAGTGCTTCGCTGACCTACAGTGTGCCTTGAAATCACTAAGATGTGACGTTGGGGAAGCTGGAGAAACACGAAGCCCTGGGCTGGGGCAGTCAGAGGGTCCGAGGTGGACGGCAGCCTGGGGCTGGGAAGAGGCCGAGCGCTGGGTGAGATGCAGGGACCAGGGTGAGTGCTACCGACCTGGTGAGGCCAAGGGCGGACACAGGCCACTACAGGAAGGGCGGTGTGTTCCAGCTCCCACGTCAGGACACAAAAGAGCCATCTCAGAGTCACCTTTGGACAGGTATATCGGGTCCTCAGGGGAGCACTGAACAGCCTGCTTGCTGAGGCTCCTGTGTCCCGCTAGCAAGAGGCCATCAGGAGCAGGTAGATTTTGGGAGGTCATTTTGCGTTAGTGTCCCCTCTCGGCTTTAAACATCCACACCAAGCACCTTTCGGCTGTGTTTTCTTGGAGAAGAAACTTCTGGGATTCGTCTGATGATCAGCCTTCTGTGTCAGGACAAAGAAGAGAGAGAGGACCCCTTTCCATCCCTCCTGTCCTCCTGTCCCTCCCGTGCCACTGGAGAGAGGACCATTGGGTCCTCCTGAAGGCCTGGGGCTGGAAGGAAGCTGCAGGGCAGACCATTCCCCAAGTCACGGCCCAGGTCAAGGACCTCACGGGATAATTCCTTTGACCTGCTATTGTATTCAGTACAAGAACACCGTTAGTTCATTAGTAAGGGTTACCCTGTATAAAAATCAGGGAGGAAAAAGCCTAAATCTCAAACTGGAGAAAAATATTAAAAATAAAATGGAAACATATGCAAGCATCTGCAAAGGTATTTGCAGTTAGCCATGAAAATCTGGACTTATGAACTTGGAGGGCTGCATTGAACTGTTTATAGCTGTAAGTATTGTACCTTAGAGGTCACTAGAGAACACAGGAGGAGCTTGAAATGCAGACAAACATCACAATCATGAGTCACATTTTCATTGGCCCTCCAGATTATGTTGTGCTTATATTATAAATCATACCCAGGCCTCACTGTAATGCATTTTGGGTATGAAATGCTGGGCAAAGAACTTGGTTTTTCAAATATTTATAAATACATGACATATTTCTTACATGGTATTTTATTCAATGAGCATCCTTTTTGTTCTCCTTTATAAGGTAAGATGAATTTGAATTGCTACAATATGTATTTATATCAGAAATTTATGCTTCTTAGTATACATGTTCATGGAAGTTTGTATTTAGTTCACTTTGATCATAAAATGACAGTAGCTCATTAAAAAGAGAATTTACAATCTTAGTTGCACAATCATGACATTTAAAGGCATGGAAAATACAAACAATAATAAATGCTGGCAAGGATGTCGTGGAAAAAGTACATCTGTACACTGTTGGCGGGACTGTAATTTAGTACCACCACTATGGAGATCAGTATGAAGAGTCCTTGAAAGACGAGACATGGAACCCTCATGCAATCCAGACACCACTCCATGTATTTATCCTAAAGAATTCAAGTCATCTTACTGCAGAGACACATGCACACCCCTGTTGACAGCAGCACGATTCACAATAGGCAGACTATGGAATCAGCTTAGGTGTCCAACAATGGATGAATTCTATCCTTCCTAACCCATGCCCCCTCCCCTCCCTTTCTTCTCCTCTACCTAAAGTAGCTGTATTCTTCCCTATCCCCACCCCATTATATATTAGCATCATCATATCAGAGATAATATTTGGCCTTTGGTTTGGGGGGGATTGGCTTATTTTGCTTAGCAAGATATTCTCCAACTCCATCCATTTACCCACAAATGCCATAATTTCATTCTTATTTGTAGCTCAGTAATATTCCACTGCATATATATATATATATATATATATATATATATATATATCACATTTTCTTTATGCTTTCATCTGTTGAAGGGCACCTACTTTGGTTTCATAGTTTAGCTATTGTGAATTGAACTGTTATAAACATTAATGTGGCTGAGTCACTGTAGTATGCTGATTTTAAGTCCTTTGTGTTTAAACCTAGGAGTGTATAAACCTAGCTGGGTCAAATGGTAGTTCCATTTCAAGTTTTCTGAGGAATCTCCATGCTTCTTTCAAGATTGGTGGCTCCAATTTGCAGTCCCACCAGCAGTGTATGAGTGTACCTTTTCCCCCACATCCTTGCCAACGTTTATTCTTGCTTGTATTCTTGATTGTTGCCATTGTGACTGGAGTGAGATGGAATCTTTGTGTTAGTTTGATTTGTATTTCTCTATTAAGAAGAGTCTTTGGGCTGGGATTGTGGCTCAGCAGTAGAGCACTTGTTTAGCAAGGGCGGGACCACCTGGGTTTGATTCTCAGCATCACATTAAAAAAAAAGAAGAAGAAAGGCATCTCTCTCTCTCTCTCTCTCTCTCTCTCTCTCTCTCTCTCTCTCTCTCTCTCTCTCTCCCTTTAAAAAAAAAAAAAAGAAGAATCTTTCTGGAAATGTGTTAGACCAAAGAAGCTGCTAAGGTAATGATACCATAATGAAAACTTAAAATACCAAGTTGATCCAATAGAAGAAAATACTCTACTCACAGGAACCTCTTCAGTTCCAAAATGCTAAAGGCCACACGCTCCGTCACACAGCATTACCACTACAGCATGAGGACATTTTGTCCTCTGTAGCAGGGGTCAGCACACTAGTATTCGAGGATGGAATCCTGCCAGCTGCCTGTTTTGATGGATGGCATTTTGCAGGAGCACAGTCCTTTTCATCTGTAGTGCACTGGCTGCTTTTGTGACATGATGGCAGAGTCCAGTACCTGCGACAGAGACCATGGGTGGGGGGGGCTAAGCTCAAATATTTGCTGTCGGGATCTTTGCAGAAGTAGCTTGCTGGCTTTCTGCACTAGAGGAATAAGGATACGGGAAAGCAGGGCAAAAGCTCTTAATTCTATTTCATTTTTTTCCCCATTTTCCCTGAATCCTTTTTTTCTTCAATTGTAGAACAGAACAATTCAAACTTTTAGTTTATTACCAAGGAAATCTCACTGAAGAAGCCAAAAGAAATGAATCAGCATTGTCTTGAGACAGCTATAGTTTCTGCTACCTTTACACCTTAGATAAAATTGAATAATAGGTGGTAGCATTTGTCTTGCTCTGATTATAGACAGACCAGTTCCTATTTGGCTCCTCTTAATCACTTCTAATGACTGCTGCTTTGCCACACAGGAATCACCCCCACAACAGGTCAGAGAAATGCATATCCTCCTCTTATCACAGACAATTAATTCATCATGTGCATATAAACAATTATTTTCATAATTATATACAGAATATAGCAAAAGCAAAAATGGGATCCATCATTATTGTGATTAAACAAAATAAAGATGAATGTACAAAACAAAATGGAAGTATAAGTGGCCAATATTTTTAAAATATAAGTTTTTCTAGTGCATTACTAGCCCAGTCGTCCATTTTGCAAATCCTCAAAAGTATACTTTCCAGAAAGAGTTCTGTGTAAATTAGGAGAGTAAAGGAGGAGGAGGTTAAGGCTTAGGGAAAGCAAAGCTAAATGCATGTTCCTTCTGTAGGGTTTCTCAGAGCATTTATACAAAACTACTCATTGTTAATTGCAGAGAGAAAATAGAGTATGCTTTCAAAATATTATTTATTTTGTTCACCCATTCAAGAAGTATCATTTGAGGGCCTGCCCTTTGTCCAGCACTTGTCAGGCACCCTGACCAGAGCACTTCAAAAACTTCAAAGGATATGGAAGATCAAAGATACTTTGGGCATTTAGGAAGTTTTGGAAAGAATGCATGAAAGAAAGGCAGTCTGAAGAATGAGCGAAATCATAATATGTGGAGTCACCTGGAGACAGACGTTCTAATAGCTGAAAATATATGACCACAGACA
Source organism: Ictidomys tridecemlineatus (assembly GCF_052094955.1). NCBI lineage: Eukaryota > Metazoa > Chordata > Mammalia > Rodentia > Sciuridae > Ictidomys > Ictidomys tridecemlineatus. The sequence continues at coordinate 47,776,636 of NC_135490.1, forward strand.
TCTATGCAAGTTAATATGTGTTTATTGACTTTAAAAAATTTCATGGAATGGGATCATTGAAATAGCAGGGTGCAACCTCTGCTTTGAGGATCACATGATATTAGTTTGCACACATGAATAGATTCTCCCGTGCACACACATGCACCGCAAGTCACAGAATCAGGCTTAATGTTTTGGTGTCTCAGTCAGTCTATCATTAATCTGCTAAATATTAACCAAACTGTTACTTGAATTTTGTTTCTTTCTTGCTTTTCCAATTTTTAATTGGATTTATGGCTCTTTCTTCTGCATTTGATGGACTTATCCGTGTCTTTGATCTGTTATTCTGGAGTTGCATCCCAGAGTACCCTTTTCACTTGTTCTAAGCATCAAACAAGGAAAAGTAGAACATAACAATTTCATTCTCAAAAATTGGCTGAATTTAATATATTAATTGTGAGACAGGTGTTTTTGTGGGTTTTCTGTTGTTAGTTTCATGATTTATCCAAAATGGAGAGTCAGTGGTGTATGTTTAATGTGCCATTATGTATAAGGAAGAGTTGCTATACCATTAATCTGTCATGCTGAGCAATTTCATAAGATTAAAGTGAAATATATCCAGTATTTAACAATGTTTAACACACAATGTTTCCCTTGGGACCTCTCCAAACACTTAACCGACTGCCAAACTGATGTGCTTCCTTGGATATATGGTGGAAGATTCCGAGGACATGGTTCACGAGCAGGAGCTTGCTGTTATTTAGCACAAACCAATGGAGTTAAGAATTATCACCATTGTGCTGTATCATTGGGTTGTTGGCAATTACAGGATATGACACAGGGAGCGAGTGAGCTCTACTGAACAGAGAGCCAGAAAGAGGGTCAGAGAGAGGGACTTTCAGATTCTTTGTGACTGTGAATTGTGAGGTGTTCTGTTTTCAAGATGTCCTCACCTGTCTTTGGCTGTTGTGGGGATTCGGGGCCAAGTATTGTGGGCATGCTCAGGGAGCCGATTGGGCATGCCTGGGTTACATGTTTATCTGGCAAGCAGAATCTTAGGACATAGGAAGAGGCTAGAGTTGCTAGGCAGATGAATAAGACAAGAGCCCCTCTGCAAAGATTTCTGCTTTAGAAGTAAAAAATTCAAGTGTGTTTCCAGACCTAACTGTTGGGTCTGGGAAATCCAGAAATGCAGGTGATATTCTAAGTTACCAATGGCTGCCCTCAGAATTCATGTGTGGAAGAAAAGCAAGCTTAGCACCAGAGCTGTGAGCCCTCTGTTTGGAACTTTGTTCTTGATGGTGACTAAGCAGTTCACCAGGTAGTCCAAGAACACCCAGGTCCTCCTGGAAGGAGAAGCTGGCAAAGGCAGAGATGAGGAACAGTAGGACATAAGATGGCAGAGAGCCTGGGAGGCAGGCAGCAGCTGGGTTGCGATGGCCATTCCAGCTTCTGTCCTGACATCCCTAGAGGATGTTATTTTATTAAGTGAGAATTTTAGAAAGTAAACTGAAAATAAAGGTGATTTTGGCAATAGGGTGAGGGATGGGTGAGAGGTAGGGAAAAGCCCTTGAAGAATACCCTTCTATTTCTCCAATAAGAACCCAGGAATGGTTCAGACCAGCAAGAAACAGGGCAATGAAGATGAGTGGATTCAGGGTGAAGAGGACCTTGCCATCCTCATGGTCCACACTTTCCTACACCTCCGCCCAGTCCCACCCAGTCTCTCTCTATGCCATCTCCTTATTGTCTTCCATACCATTTAGCTCTGGTTGGCATTGTGATATTTATTTGCTGTATTTATCATTGGCATTTGAAAATTTGCTGCCCCATGTCCCACATCAATCTGTGAAATGACAGTGTGTCTAAATTACTAAGCAAATGTCTGGTCAAGTGATCATGAGGCGAGATTTTCATCTTGCCAGGAACCCATGATGTAACAGGACATCTCCCAGGAGCACCCACCCGGGAGAAGGAAAGTTTTCCTCCCTGAAGTGGGTGCCATAAACAGGGAAGAGCACAATGGAATGTCATGCCTGGCTTGGGGGGCAAGTTTTGCCCCCCAAATCATAACTTTGGTCTCAAGAGCTTATAGCCAGGTCACATGAGTGAGGCTCTGTGACAGACACTCCTGAGACTCTCATGCCTTCTCACCCCCTTTGGACCCTATGGAAAAAGGATGTGTTCAGAGCTGTGTGAGGGGAGGGGAGCAGTGGTTGGCAATGTGAGGGAGAGCAAAGCTTGGCCTACAGACAACACAGTGGGGAAAATGTGCTTGGGTGGTTCTTGGCTACAGTGAACCTGGGGTCAATCATCTGTAATGAGGAAGCAGCCTGTGTGCAGACCTCGCTCACTTAATTAGATCAACAGAGGAGACACCTGTGCAAGTCTGCCCAGGTTGATAATTATCTTTCCCCCCTTTTTTTCTGGTAACTTGCTATTTGGGGTGATAGGCTTCACTGAGCCATACTCCATGCTTTTGTTGTTGTTGTTGGCTTGTTTGTTTATTTAGGGTCTGTATTTAGAGCCTCTCTTCCCTCCTGTGTGGGGCTCTTGCTGCTCCTCAGAGGGCACAGCCTTGGTCATGCTCATTGCCTTCTGGTAGGACAATGGGGTAAGCAGTGCTCTTCCACTGCCTAGTACTTGAAGTCTCTGCTAAGCAGTCTAAAATTCAAATTCTGGCCTTGCAAATCAATCTACAGATATTGCTTCAGAGTTTCTTCAATCATGGCATGTGTGCCCTTCTGGTACATAACATGAGACTTGGTGGGACTTAAAACAAGTAGCTATCAGATTGTTTTTAATGTACCTCAGGAAATGATGTATTTAGTGCAAGGAGTCCATTCCTCATGAATGCATTTTATTGGGGGCTGAGCTGCATGGGCAAAACTGAGCTATTACTGGTCATTCCCAAACTGTGACCTGGAGGGACAGGAACAGGTGGTGTCTGTGAAAATTATGATCCTGCAGCAAGTGACTTCCTACCAGGATTGTTGGAGAGATGGAGAGACTGAGGGTATGAATCACCAGCAGTGTTCCTCCTGCTCTCATTTGAAAGCATTCAAAGCTCCACTGGACTGTCTTTCCCAGTGGAAATGAAAGTTGTTTATGAAGCGAAGACATGGCAGAGCCTGTGACCATGCCATATAGATAACCAAACTTTGGGAGACTTGGCCTGAGAAGCCATTGGCTCAAACTTCACAGGAACTTAAATCTCCATTATTTTTGTTACTTTACAAACACATATTGTGCTGCCAGGTGCTAGAGCTGCACAGATGACTAAGGCCTGACTCTTAGCCTCAGTGGTCACAATTGAGAAATGCTCCGTTAAAGCTATATGCAAACTGATATGGGGACAGGAGAGTCATGGCTGACAAGCAGTAGTGACTTCCTGGAGCAGGTGTTTTGGGGGCTGTATCTCAAGGGATGGTAGGAGGCATGCAAGTCCTTTACAGTAAGAATCCCTGTAATTTCACCCCGGGGGACTACTTCTCAGGCCAGCCCACACCAGAATTGTAGCCAGGATTCAACCAGCAATCGCCATGCTAGAAAGGAAAGAGTCAATCAAGGGGTGGATTCTAGTGACTAACTGGGCCACCAAGGCCTGCCCTAGCACCAGGCTTTCCTCTCTGACCTTGGTTGGGTGCTAGTTTCCTAGACCTCCCCCAAATCTTTACCATGTGAGAATGGGTGTCCAGACTTCTCTTGGCAGCAGAACATGAGTCTTGCCTCTTACAGGTGTTCAGCATGGACCTTTCTATGAATTGTAGTAGGTGGTGGGAGGCTACTTTTCTCCTTTTCCTAAGATCTCAGAGATAGAAATTCTTAGCTTCTGATTTTTACAAGTTAAGTTTACAGTTCACACCATTTACACATTTACACCATTCTTTTTGTAAAACTTTATCTTCTTTAAAAAATTATTTTTCATTGTCGTGGTACACATCTGTAAACCCAGTGGCTTCAGAGACTGAGGCAGGAGGATCACAAGTTCAAAGGTAGCCTTAGCAACTTAGAAGACCTTGTCTCAGAATAAAAAATGAAAAAAAAAAAAACATGTGTGGGGATGTGGTTGAGCACTCCTGGGTTCAATCCCTAATATCTCCTCACTAAAAGTAGTTTCATAACAAGTTTGAAAAACACACATAATTCTATCCTTCAGTATTCCTCTACTCTCTGAGACTATGCTAATTCTGCAAAATATTTGTCTTTTATATGAAGGATTTATAAACCCACCATGAAGACTTAAGCTCATGGTCCCAACACCTGTGCATGTGGCACATGGCACCTATGCTCCAGAGATACTCCCCAGAAGCCTGTACCCTGGTTACAACTGTGCAGGATTCTGGAAACACCATGTGCTTCTGGGCTCATCAGGTGGACACTCTGTCCTTCCAGGCATGTGAAGCATAGGACTATTATAAAAACCTGTAAGTGCTGGTGGTACATTCTATGTCTTCCCTGTGAATGGATAAAGTGCTTAAATGAAGACATCTCATAGATAAGCACATGATAAGGTTTGCACCAAAATCATAACCTTGGGCTTTGGTTGCTGGCATAGTCTTGATAAGGGGCACCATTTTGGTAGTGCTTGTCTAAAAATGTAGAATTGAACTTTGCTGAATGCAATTTGGGCAGGGATTTCTTTAGAAGAAAAAGACTGGCTTTTTGTCCATTTTTTCCTCTGTAGAGGTGGTTCAGCAGTGGGGGATGAGGGACAGAGAGTCTCTTTCAGCAGGAGATGTTATGGGCATCTCAAATTAAGGTAAGCAGCAACCCCTTGTTTGGATGGACTGAATGTAGCCAGCAAGCCCTGGGCATCTCCTAAGCACAGAGAGTGCACATGTGATTCCATCTAGATAAAATTCTAGAGAATGCAGAGCAGTCTACAGTAGAAAAATCTCATCAGCAGTTACATGGAGCCAGGAACTCAGGGAGTGATGGATGGAAAAGAGGCATTCAGGGCGACATTAATGTTCTGAGTGTAGGGTAGATTCATAGATATACACAGTATCAAATTCACAGACCTGTACCCTTTAAATATATGCATCATATTAATTATACATTAATTATAAATTATATCTCAGCAAGGTTGGTTAAAGGACCCCATGTGTGCATTAACCTTTCCCCATTAGCCTATGGTCCTCTAAAGCCAAGGCCACGTCTTCCTTGTGTGGGCTGCACCAAGGTAGCAAAGCATTGCACCCAGGAGTCCTCTGACACAGAGCCCCAGTGTGAACACACAGTCTGCATCTCCCAGCTGTGATCACTGGAGAAGCAGCCTAACCTGAGCCTCAGTTTTCCCATCCATAACATCGGGACACAACACCTAATATACATAATATTTGGAGATTGTAATTGGTATGATTCTAGGTAAACTTTGAAAACAATTGTTATGCAATAAAAATACATGATAGGTATTATTATTCATTTTTTTATTATTTGGCAAAAATTCAAGGTAAAATAAATAGTTTGGGATCTATTGTACCTTAGAGTCAACTTTGCTAAACAGTAATACATAAAAAGTGTTCAGATTTCAATTGAGTAGGTTTTTTTGTTGTTGTTGTCTTGATATGAAATTTCAATATATTCTGTGAATTTTGTGAGAAACATACTGCCTGATTCTGTAGTGTTCTTTCCTTCTAACTTAGGGGCACACTTCTAAAGTTTAGAAGGTGTCATAAGGAAGAAGTTTAATGCACAATCTCCCGTTTCAAACTGTTGGGTCAATGGTTTGGCAAACACAGAGCATGGGTAATACAGATGATATTCCTGCTGCTCTCCTGAATAGAAAATGAAGATGATTATGTGTTCTCTGAACCACTGTGTAGAGAGTACACACACCCATCCCATAGGCTTTAATCTCAATCCCAGAAACAGCCTGTTCTATTAGATTCTGTTTTCTTTACCCAGGAGACAATTCAGAAGTATTAGGTGAATTGCTTGATGCTGCCCACTACCGTGAGCCAGAGTCAGGATTCAAAAACCCTGTCCTAATGGAATGAGCCTCCTGACCCGTGATGTGCTGCCCTTCCCTGATCTGGTCTTCTCTGCAAGAGATGAAAGAAGAAGGCAGTGTCCATCCCCACGGACCTCCTCAGCTGGGGAGTGTGTGGGGGACAAGTGACTCAAAGTTTTCACTGCAGTGTACATCTCCACCAATGACCAAAAATATCTCAGGTTGTTGCTTTTGGGGTTACAAATTCCCTAAGATTCCTTAAGATGATACTGATGTTGTGAAGTGGAAATGCCAAAGGTCCTCCTCTGTGACTGGGATGAAGGTGAGAGTTTGGTTTAATCAATGGTCAACTACTGCATCCAGAAACATGACTGCTGGGTAGTGGAAGCCACCACTTCCTCCTCATGGACTACATTCGTAATGGTACCATTTTGCTGAGGAAGGTGTTAACACATCTCATAAGACCTGGAGGTTTTCTGTGGGTGTGGCAGTTTGTATTTCTGGTATCACTCTTGAGCCATTCACCTGATGATCCTTAGCAGGCAGGTGGGGTCCTGGTTTGAGTCTTGGAGGAGAGGTCTGAGCTTCAGCTCCAGATCCAGGTGAAGAGGGGATGAAGGGAAGTGTCAGGTTCTAGTTAGTGGCTTGTCAAACTGGCTGTGTGGAGGCATCACTGGTTGAGTTGTGAGCCTTGCCATATGTCCCAGCCTGACACAGACTTTTAAGAAAACAGCTCTGCCAATTTTAACCAAGACTAATTTTTGGACTTTTGACTTCTGGCACGTCAAGATAATAAACTTATTTTAAGCTTTAAAAGAATTAGTCAGTGAGGCTGGGGTTGTGGCTCAGTGGTAGATCATTCGTCTAGCACATTCAGGGTGATAGGTTTGATCCTCAGAACCACATAAAAATAAATAAAATAAAGCCATTGTGTCCAACTGCAACTTAAAAAATGAAAAATTGTAATCTGTGACCTTTATCCAATTATGTCATATTGCTAGCCTCAGTTCCTTCCTCTGCAAAAATGAGAACATGTCCCCTTTGCAGTTTTTTGATTGTGTTGTGAATTGGTGGTTTATTTCTTGATGTCTCTTCATGACATGATGTCTACTCTTTCTTTTTTGCTCATCTATACATTTTCCTGTTGGGCCAGGAGAGCAAAACAGTAACACTTTATTTGCTTATCCTGAAGATGAAAATTGAAAGGGAGCCTTATATTGCCTAAGTCTGAATCTGTGAATGGATCAATTAAAGGGTTGCCTCCAAATGCTGAGTCAAAAGACCAGGCTAAAGTGTTACATTCTTACCACTATTCTGCAAAATTATAGTTTAATGGGCAAAAATAATTGCATCTATGTCTCTAGCACATTTCATGAGTGCTTTGCCTCATGGATTTACCAGGATTTTAATCTAGTGCAAATCTCTTTTGGTTTTTCAGAAGATCCTCTTTATGGCTTGAGTTAAATATGTTTTTATGTAACAAAAACCTTTTGTGAATCTTCTAATATGGTGCCAGAGTGAAATAAATTGCACCTGGGGTTTGATTACTGGTGGTTTGAGTTAATGGGAAAAGGTAAGGAGAAGAAAAACCACATTGCAAGGTTATGTGACTTTATTAAATTTTGTTTACAGGTTTACTTGTCACAATTTTGTATCAAAATGTTTTTATGGCATCTGTTTATCAGTATTTGCAACTAATTAGTGCCTGCAAATTTCCTTTCATGGGAATCATGTTCTTGTGGTCATACTGTTGTCTAATAAATCAGAGCTGTCACAGCTCACATGATTTTCTGTTGTTAGGTTTTGTTTGTATTTTTCTGGCTGGTGCATCTCCTTTTCTCTCTCCTTCCCACAGGTTTCCAACAATGGTGACTTCAATTTTTGTGAATGGGAAGAAAATGAAGAGTAAAGTGGCGAGGCCTTGGTTGTGGCTCAGTGGTAGAGCACTTGCCTAGCATGCATGAGGCACTGGGTTCGATTCCCAGCACCACATAAAAATAAACAAACAAAATAAGCTGTGTCCATCTACAACTTAAAAAATAATAAAAAAGTACACTGGACACAATAGTGAATTTCATTCACCAGCAACCTGGGAGGTGGAGGTCATTGTCTCTTGCAGATTGTGATCTCAGACACAGAGCTGAGCCAGATCAAGGGCTAGAGGATTTTGGTGGCTTCCACAGTGGTGGGTGCTTGAGGTTCAGATAAATCTGACTTGGGACTCACTCACACTTTAATATTAACATCTCCTAGATTAGTTGTGGGGATGCAGTGAGATGACAGATGCAGCTGGCATGAGATCTGGCATTGACAATAGCTGTTTTCCATCCCCATATTATTCCTGTTCATTCTTGTGTTCCTCTTTTGCAGTCCCCCTGCTAGTGGATGTTAACCATTTTTTATGGACACAGTGCAGAGATTAAGGGTATGAGCACTGGAATGAGACTTTATTCACTTTAAGTGGTTTTCCCACTTAAAGTTCTGTGAACTTGTGGCTTCACCTGTCCATTCTTTAGTTTATTTGTCTAAATTGAGAATAATAAATAATATTATTGAAAAACTGTCCCATTAATTCAATGACATGATGCATACTTCAATAGACAGAATTCTAAAGATGAACTGCTTGCTCTCTAAGAATTGCATCTCCTGCTTCACCAAACACTGATAGTGTGATGAGGGGACTTCACAGAAAGAGCTACAAACAACTTATTGATCTTATGAAGAGTACCCTCATGGTCCAGACCAATCAGATAAACCATTTTAGAGCAGAACATTCTTCCTAGCCTCACGGACATACCATCCAGCACATGGCCCCCACAGGCTTGGTCTGAGAGTGTCCTTGGCTTCTTCCACTTCATTTACTTAGTTACTCACTTCCATTGTATGTGACACCAGTGTTGGTGTGCAACAGATTGGACAAACTTAAAAGTCATCCTTCAGCCTGGAGACAGGGGAAGCCCTGGACTAGTTGTCCTGTCACTACACAGCAACTGAGTGTTTCCTACAGCAAGACATTAGGAACAGCAACTCTTTCTAGCTCATTCACAGCACTCAAGACTGCTTCTTCTACACTCACCACTGCCATGATGTATATCAACACTAGCCTTCTGAAGACAGAAATTGGCAGTGATCGAGAAAACTTGCATATCTTTCTCTTTGAAAATAGTTTTTCAATAAGTCCCAGAAATTCATGGTATTTATTAAGTTCATCTTGGATAACCTCTGGAAATAGGAAAACCTCCTCTGAAATCTGATAAAGAGCTAGGGAAGTAGCTCAGTGGTGAGTCTGCATATAGCATGCAGAAGGACCCTGAATTTGACCCCAACAGCAGTAAATATTTTAAATATTTATTAAAAATTTAATTTTAAGAAACTTCCCATTATGGTACTATCCAAAGGGAAACAAAAGATTATACTGGATCCCCCATCTGGCCCCAGAACATGACTCATAGGAGTCAAAGCCAACTTCACAGGTGCTACAGACACAGGAAGTGGGTCATATTCCACTTTCCACCTCCATCTCCCTCCTACACAGGCAGGTCTACTCCTGATTTCCAAAAGCTTTCTCATCAATAAAAAGTCATGAGGCCAGGGCCATGAACAAAGAGCTTGTAGATGCCCTGGTCTATTCCCTGTTGCTGCTTACTAATTGTGTCCTCATTGCAAAACCCCAGCACACCTTGGGGTTTCTATTTTCTCTCCTATAAAATGCAAATCACCTTTACCCAAAGTCCTTAGGAGGATGGCAGAGCACAGTGAATGCAAAATCCTGCCACTAGGGACAGCACACAGTGGTCACCAGGACCATCCCTTACAGCTGTTGATCCACCACTGACAGCAGCTCCCTGAGCTGAGGTGTGAGGGACTGGGCCTGAATTCAACCAGGTTGACCCACTTCTGAGATGTGTGACTTGGACAACTCACAAGTTGTCTCTTGGTGACAATTTCTCTTCTATTACATATGATTCTGCTCATGCCAGAATCTAGGTGTGATTCTCAGAAAAGGTCAGAAATCGTAGAATAAGAAGGAGCTATTCGTATCAGATTATATCTCTGCCCTTATCCACACAAAGGGCCTGGAGATCTTAGCTACCACCTCTTGATTTATACCAATCAGTGGCCAGCAAGATTGATATCACTTCTGGATCCACCAAGACCTGAACTGCTCTGGCCTTCTCTGCTTCAGTCACCACTTAGCAGTTGCCACTGCATGAGGATGTGGCTTTTAATCTATGGCTATTGAGCAGTGATGGCTCATGAGCTGGTGGGTCAGGAGCCCTGCCTCTCATCTTGCCACCTCTCACCAAGTGTCCCGGAAAGTCTTCAGAGGTGTTTTCAAGCTTCCCCACACCTTTTTTACTCCTAACCAACAATTTGTCTACAATGTGCCAAATATACTTTCTCTACCCAGGACAACAGGCTTCTGTGTCAGTCTCTAGCCACAAATGACAGTGGATCTAAAGGAATTCCTGACTGCACCCATCACAACCCCACTGTCAAGATGGTCTAAAAAAATGTGCAGGTGATTCCTATCACTGCAGCCTCTCAAAACAAAGGTGTCCCTTTGCAGAATTCAACTAACCTTTAAAGCCTCCTGAGTCCCCTGGGCCTTGGACAATAGACATGATAGATAAAGCTGATTCTGATATCAGTGGGCAGAGGAAGTGAGAAAAGTGAGTGGCTGGCACCTAGATAGCCTTCAGCCTCCATCAAAGTGTAACTATGACCTCAGGGAGGGAGATCCTGGGCACCAGGGAGAAACACCTGTCTGGCAAAAAATGCTAAGACTCAACCCCATAAGTTATAGCCCAAAGGTGGTCTACTGGGTAGCTACAAGGGCACTGCCTTCTGTAGGGTCAATGTCAAGACAGCCTGCTTGTAAGGCTGAATCTCCTGCCTGAAGAAACTCCTTCCCAATTCCAGGTACTGCAATCAAAGCCCTCATTGAACTTGAGGGCATAGAGGTGGGATGGAAGTGAAATCCTCCAAAATCAGGGCCTTGAGGTGCCCTAGAGAACAACCACAACCCAGAGATATGGAATGAGGTGAGGGCCTAGGATCAGGGCTCAATGCCCTAGATTCCAAGGCCATTCAAACTCTCTGCATCTTAGATACTCAAGGTGCTGCCAGGAAATCGGTTAGAACAGCCTAAGAGAAAGGAGATCCACCAAGGGATCCAGATGTCAAGTTCTTCCCTTCTTCAAACTTTTCTTCCCACTAGATTGCAGGTAGAAAGCTGCTCATTGCTAATCACTTAAAGTTATTTCTTTGTTTCAGAAACTGCTCTTTAGTAAAGGTCCAGAAAAACCAACTTAAACCAATCAAGATATACAGCTCTTCTTTTAAGTGATCTGGGGTAAACTTTGCTCACTCTAACTCATTATAATATTAAATTATCTGCCCTAAATGAAGTGCATCTGCCATTTGTTTGGTTTGGTACTGAGAATAGAAGACAGGGGTGCTTTAACACTGAGCTACATTTTGTGGTACATATTTCTCAGAACAAAGGAAAGAGAATATGATGTCATCTGTATCATTGTGAGCCCTCTGGAAATCAGTTTTGAACATTCTTGCTATTTTGTAGTTTAGAAATAGGATTCCCAAACAGGAATGTGTATTACCTTATATGAAGTCAAAGGCTAGTATGTAAAAGAAAACTAACCAGAATATGTAAGGGATCACTCCCTACACTAAATGCTCAGCCTTTGGATAATAATTCACTGAGGCTGGATGCACACAAATAAACACTGCTTCCTATTGAATACTCTGGTGTCCATTGTCTCTGTGTGAGAATCCCATGCAACATTTTATTCTGTTTTCTTTGATCCAAAAAATCACTTATCTTATCCTTTTCATTGGTATATATTTATAATGACCAGGTTGCTTAGAAGTATTTACATCCTATGATAAGTGAAAAGAACCTCTGAAAAAAGATTTTGATGACTCTTAAATAAATAGTAGTCTACAAAAACCGACATGAAGACCCACTCAAGTTTTAAGATCTTTCTTTTTAGAAACATTACACATGCTGTAGTACTTAAAAATAACTTATCAAAACTGATTTGTGCCCATGTTTGCACTCTTCTAAAATTACTTTTAAAATAGTCTAACACAAGAGGTTTTCTATGGCAATAATTCACATGGCTTCTATAGAAAATGTCAACAGGCCTGGAGATGTAGCTAAGTGCTAGAGAGCTTGCCCAGCATGTACTAGGCCTTGAAATTTAACCACCAAAACTGCAAGAAAAGGAACAGGAGAAGGAAGAAAGGAAGGAAGGAAGGAAGGAAGGAAGGAAGAAAGGAAGGAAGGAAGGAAAGAAAAAGGCGACAGGAGGGGAGGGAAAGGAATGAGTCATTAAAACAAAAGGATAAGTTGTACAAATATAAATATATGATGTATTATCTCTCTAAAATTTTACAGAGCTTTAGAATTTTAGTGACATCAAAGTGGGTGATATTATGACTGTACAGAATGGCACATAATAAGTTCTGCCTTGACCTGGCCGAAGCCAAACCAAAGGGTGGGTGACCTGGAGAATATTTCTCTCTGGTTGATTGAGATAGGCTTGAACCTGTGATGCTACCAGATTCACAGCATAGTGAAGGGGCCAAGACTTCTCTGAAGGCAGCTTGAATGTGCTAGGCCCCTGGGAACCCATGACCAGGGCTCCCCATGCCCATGCTCCCTCACCTGCTCACTGGTTCACAATGGCCTGCTCTATTGCCTGTTGCAAGTTTCTTCCTGACCAAAGACCTGAGTGTTCACAGCCAGTTTTGGTGTGCCTGAGCATGGTGTGGTTGTGGAGGGAATAGCCAAAGTAGCCTTAGTGTGAAGGAGAGGCAACAGCTGCCCTTCAGCCCTACTTGGTATGGTCCTGGAAGAAGTAAGCAGGATTGTGGTCTGCCTTGTTTGCAGACATGGAAACACACCCTAGTCCTTATGGCTGTCCATGGGAGTTGGTGATATGTACAGCTATTGGATTTTCTGTTGTTCTCTTGTTTTTGTGGAGAAGTTATCAGTCTGTGAGAAGCAGGCGTTACATGAAAAGAAAAGAAAAAAAGCTTGCTCTAAAACTTTCTGGACTAATTGAAGAAAAATGTGAACTACTTGAAAAAGTTAGCCTTGTCCAAAGAGAGGATAAAGGCTTAGAGTCATCTTTAAAGGATGCCATTTTAGAGAAGGTGTCAATAAAAGCAGAAAATTTGGAGACAGTAGGTCTGGCATTGGTTCTGATCACAAATCTTCAGAAGTTCCCAGGTGCTGCTACTGCTGTTGGTCCATGACCAAATTCCAAGTAGCAAAACCCTAGGGCACCTTGCAGCACAGGAACCCAATGGCCATAATGCAGTCAGCCATCATTCCCTGGGTGATAGGAGGGACCCTAGAAAGTCTTCCTCTCTCCTTTTGAATTTGCTGAATGACCCAAGGCAAATCACTACAAGAAGCTGTGACAAGAACACCACCTAAGAAGCTGCTGGGTCACTCACTGTCCAGCTAGGATCAGGAGGATTTCTATGGCTGATCAGCTGCTGCCTTGAACAGGGTTCGGGAATCAGCCTGAGCAGCTGGTTAAGGAATAGGATTAATTTGGAAGGTTTTATATAAATAGATCCGAATCTGAAAGAAGATTGTTCGCTCATTAAAATGCAGAGGAGATGACTGGGGTAGTGGCTCAGTGGTAGAGCCCTCGCCTAGCATGCGTGAGGCACTGGATTCAATCCTCAGGAACATATAAAAATACATAAATGAAAAATAAAGACATTGTGTCCATTTACAACTAATTTTTTTTTAAAAAGATAGACTGTAGTAGGGAAGGATGACCATATAGATTCTATACAGTTTATTTTCCACTTCAGTTTCTCCAACCGTAGAAAAATAATGAGCTGTTTTCCTTAGTATTCCCAATAATATAAATTCAAAGTTTGAATCCTATTCCTCAATGCCTGTAGCTCCTTTCAAACCTAGACTTGGGACAATGAAATACTATCACTGTTAAGATACAATCAATTTTCAGCTTTCCCAACAAAATAAATGTAAGCAATAACTATATGCTGTATTATTGGGTTTATTTCCAAATTTCTCTTATTAAAATTGCTAGAATGACACCTGAAGAATTGACTCAGCACTGCCCACATCATTTTTTATCAACAGAACTCAACAATTCAAGCAGAAACACAAATAATTTCTTTAGGGTGACATAATTTGCTCCTAAAACAACTGTAAGTGGCAAAATAAGCCACTTGGAATTTTTATGGATTATCAACACACAAAGAAGAGCACCAAAATGTTCAACCAGAGTGAAGTGGAGAAGCGCCAATGTTCCACCACAGAATCAATGCAAGCCTCACATTCCAGGCCTGGTCTCAACAATCTGGAAAATCTCAAAGAACCAAGTTTTTAATTATGTAAATTCAGTTTTATTACCAAAATATTAACTGCAAATCAAAAGAATTGCTGCAAGAATCTAAAAGAAAATAAACACACATCTGAAAGCAAAGTCTTCACAGAACTTACAAGACTTTTTATGTGCACCTACACTGCTTAAGAATGTTTTCATAAAACACATTGGCACTGAGATGAAGTATCAAGCTTGTGAACTGTCTACCTCAGAATTCACTGTAAATATTATAAAAACGTTTAAAGAAGTTTTCCAAAATGTAGTTTTATGTAACTTATTTCATTTAATGTAATTTATTTCACTTATTTCAAAAATAATCAGCCAATGTAGTACTCTAGTTTTCCACTCCCATTTAAAGAATGAAACATAAAGTCTCTCTTTCATTTACAAACAGGTAAGCATAACAAATAAACATTCTATGACATTAAAAGATTATTTCATAGATGTGGAATTTGCTTTTGACGTCAGCTGAAATAAAAAGTAGCCTGTCTGATGTATTATTCACTTTGTTATCAAATACCATTTAAAGATTTATCATAAATTGACATGTCTTGTACAATTTTTCAGTAACTATGATAAACAGCATGAATTCTGATGAAAAAACAAGTCAGTTTCAAAGGCAATTACAACATTGTTAGGTAGAGAAACATCATTTGATAAGAGAACACAGACCAAATACATATGATCAAAGGGGAGAGTCTGAAAGGAATACACAGAGGGAAATTTTTACATTGACAGAATAAGAAATAAATCTGTTTGGACAAAGGCAAAGGCTGATCCCAATACACAAGTCAAAAATAGGACTTTTTTCCCTCTTAACAAAAATTAAGAGATCAAAAAATACACATA
Organism: Ictidomys tridecemlineatus; assembly: GCF_052094955.1. Classification (NCBI taxonomy): domain Eukaryota; kingdom Metazoa; phylum Chordata; class Mammalia; order Rodentia; family Sciuridae; genus Ictidomys; species Ictidomys tridecemlineatus. Next base: position 47,791,819 of record NC_135490.1, read on the forward strand.
TACACACACATTCCCTGTGCTCTTTCTTTTGTCTGTAAGGATAAACTGTAAACTCCCTTGATGTTTACTGTTTTCAACCTTCCAACATTCCTCTTCCTGACCTTCATGAAGAGCGAAGAAGAGAAATGGGAATAGCACAGATCCAAATTTAGTGTGATTCACTCTCTTTAATAACACCTGGAGTAAACTAGTACAATGCACTTCAAAAATATTAGTAGGAACCAGCACACTTCCTCTATATGAAATTATGCTGCATGACTACATATTTAAGGCTATAAAAATATGTAATTGACCATCATTGCTGAACATATGAATTGGGTGGGAGAATTGGTATTGGCTTTGGGTAGTGGACAGTCCTATTGCCAATTTTTAAGATGTATCTGGCTCCAAAAGAAAACACAAAAGTTGTAAGTTTGTATAGATTTATGTGGAACTTTTTGTTGCTAGAGGAGGAAGTGTGGGAGAGGGGTGGAGTAGCAGAGGGGTTGATTTATTTTTCAAGTTCACAAAGAGAAGAGCTGTCAACTGCACACATGCCAATGCCCAAAGAGCAGCCCAACCTGCCTCTTTCCATTTGGGCAGACCAGACACAAATGACATCTCACAATCTAGGAAAATCAGCAGTCAGATATAAGGGAACTAGGGAGAGGAAAACCAGTCTCAGAAATGTGCAGTTACATATCATTACTAGTGATTAGAACTTGGAGTTTGAAGGCATGGAGGCACCAAGGATACTGGCCAATCAAAACCAGAAAAGTAAAAGGCAAACCTTAAAACAAACAAGCTACAGTGACTCTCCCTAATAGGAAATAATCATAAGAGCAATTAATTTTGTGTCAGAGATAACAAGGAGTCAGGAACAAGGGAAGTGGCACTGCTTAAATGAGTTGCAAGGTTCTCAGGGATCAGCATTGGGACGAGCCTGGAACTGGCATCTAAGGCTGATCTTGAGCTGCATTTCCAGACTTGCATCACACTAAAGAGACAATAGTCCCTCTCTAGGTCATTGAGAAGACTGCATCTAAAAGCTGCATTTTATTCTCCACACAAAGATGAAAAAGCTGGATCAACAGTTGAACAAAAGGCCAAAGAAGTGATTTAATTTTTTTCCATAGTTATAATAATAGGAAAATTTGCCATGAACCTTCTACAGGCTTAACTCATATACAGATCTATATGTATATAGTATTGGCAAATCCTGTGAGAATTGCATTTGTTAGGACTGTACATTCTGTGCATAAAATTTAACTTAAAGTCAAATGTTATGTTTTGCCACTAAAGAAAATCCAGTCATATTAGCTAAATCACCTAGAACTGAAGGTCTAAGAATCTGGTTGTTCATTTGAGAAATCTAACCTGCAAGTATTAGAAAAGCACATCTGCATTTTGTGCTGGAGGAAGTTTAATATTTACTTGTTCATGAAAGGATTAATAACACTTTTAAAAAGTTTCTTTACAAAAAAGTGTCCATCAGCTGTTGCGGCATTAAGTTACAACTCTTGAATACATGTGAGTTTAATCATATAACTGGTAGAGTTCAAACTTTCAATTAACACACTACATGCCCATTCAAGTTAGGCTCTCCGTGGAGGGACAAACAGTGTGCATAAATCAATGCCTGCATATAATGAGTCACATATAATGAGTCACATCAAGCATGGTTCCAAACATGGTATTGAATAATGATGCATGCAGTAACGCTTAGTCCAAAGAGAATTTAATTAAACCACCGGATCACTTATTGCATAGCGCTGTTGCCCTCTATGCCAAACGCATATATACATGGCTTTCCTTCTGCGTGCTATCATTTCATAACCGCTGCCTGGGTGGACAGTACATGCTGCCACTTGATCAGACTCAGGTTATGGTCTTACTCCTTTTCTACTGGGAGGGGGGGATGGAAAGTAAATAAATGATGGCTCTGGAAAACAATGTGAATTTATTTCCAGGAAAACAGGTAGCCACAACAATGAGAGAAATTATCAAGGACAAAATAAGTTCTTTCTCTGTATCCTCAGGCTCAGCCAGGAGTGTGGCTGTCACTTTTCCCTTCTTCACCATCAGCTCTTGGCCACTGCTGCATTTCCATCTGCACCTGGAACCAAGGCAGCAGATGCACCCACAAGCCAAACTGAGCTGGGTGGGCTAGCCAGAAAACCTGTCATAATCAGTGGGAGGCAGAGAAGCGCCCTGGAGCCCACTCCCCAGCGTCCACCTGGTGAAATTTCAGAGCCCCCACCTCCCTGAGGAGAGAAGGATAGAAGCAACCAACCTATAGAAAGAATAACAAAACTGGAAGAGAACAGAGGATGGGTCCAGGAAAACAGAGGTCATAGACTCATTTGAATGACTTTCCTTAGAACCCAAAGGGCTAATATGAAAGACCACTCTCATCCCTCTTTTAGGGTTCCCCAGTGAAGAGTAGTTGTTTAGAGCCACCATCAAGTAGGCTGGCTCTGAGAGGTGCAGAGCCAGCTTCTCCTTGGCTTTGCAGAAGAGTGGGCTCCCACTGGTGGCTCAGGATCCTGGGACTGGGCGCCCAGACCTGGCTGCACAGAACAATTCTGCAGAGATCCTTAGAATCAAAACATCTTAAAAGACTCTGCCAACAAGCACATATTCCAAGCAGTGCCCTAACCCACAGGACCAACCCAGGAGCAATGCAGCGCTGGGAGAGGAGAATGGGGACTAGGAGAGAGATGGGGAAGTAGTTGGACAAGAGTCAAGGAAGGTTATTCCCAGGACAAAAAGCACCGACAAAGCGCGCCAAGCGTTTCTGACAATGGCTTCCCTGAGAATTTTGGGAACACTCTGGTGGCAGACAGCAACAAGCCAGCACCGCGAGCAACAGAGCAGTTGTCCCCAGAAACCTAACTATTCTTTCTTTCTCTCTTCCCCACTAACCTAGTGCAGCCTGCGCTGGACACCAAGGCCACTAGTTCCCCCAGAAAAAGCAATGTCTCCATACACTGTTCCCTGAGAGAGCCTCAGGGAAGAACACTGGGTCGCAAAGACCAAAGTTACCTGCACCAAGTGGAGCCCAGCTCAGTGTCCCGTGTCCCATGTGGCACAAACTCCAGGTCATCTCTTCTTCTACCCTGTGACCACCTCACCGCAGAGGGCCACGAAAGTTTTCCCCAAATCCTTGCTCTCCGCCCAGACAAGGAGCCAGCTCCACATCGCACAATCCTGGGGCTGGGGTCATTCGTCGGGGCTCCGGACGCCCAACCCACCCGCAAGCCACCAGGGACACTCAGCTGCAGAGAACTGGCCTTGGTCCGGCCCCAGAAGTGACCAAAGGGAGAGGAGCAAGAGCGCAACAAAAGCAGGCAGTGCCGCCACCGCTGCCAAACCCCTGTGGAGTTTAGGAGGCTTTTTCAAGCAGCTTTGCAAAGAGCTGCAGAGGGGTGGCTGTGGAATCCACCAGGGAGTAGCAAGCTGGGCCTCCCAGGCTCAGGGCGGAGCCTCCACAGCTGCCCGCCAACCCTCTTTCCTCTTCACAGAAACCAAGCTACCTTGGGGCCCAAAGGGTCTTCTGTGCCTCTGGCTGGCCACAGCCAGAGCTCTGCTGGCTCCGCAGAGGCTGCTCCTTAGTCTTGAGTTACTTTGCTTGGGGAGGAGCGGAGGCGGAGCCTCGGGCGATGTCACCCTGTGGACTCAGAAGGCTTCCAAGAAAGGAGGGCCCGGGCTCAGACTCGGGCTCGGGCTCCGGCTCCGTCTCCGGCTCTGGCTCTGACTCTGGCTCCGGCTCCTGTTGGGGCTCGGGCTCGGGCTCAAACTCCGGTTGGGGCTTGGGCTCAGCTCGTGTTGTGTTGAGTCTCGGGCTCGGGCTCGGGCTCGGGCTCGGCTGGGGCTCCGCTCGGGCTCGGACTAGGCTCGGGCTCGGGCTCGACTCGGGCTCGGGCTCGGCTCGGGCTCGGGCTCCGTCTCCGGCTCTGGCTCTGACTCTGGCTCCGGCTCCTGTTGGGGCTCAGGCTCGGGCTCAAACTCCGGTTGGGGCTTGGGCTCAGCTCGTGTTGAGTCTCGGGCTCAGGCTCGGGCTCAGGCTCGGGCTCGGCTGGGGCTCCGCTCGGGCTCGGACTAGGCTCGGGCTCGGGCTCGACTCGGGCTCGGGCTCGGCTCGGGCTCGGGCTCCGTCTCCGGCTCTGGCTCTGACTCTGGCTCCGGCTCCTGTTGGGGCTCAGGCTCGGGCTCAAACTCCGGTTGGGGCTTGGGCTCAGCTCGTGTTGAGTCTCGGGCTCAGGCTCGGGCTCAGGCTCGGGCTCGGCTGGGGCTCCGCTCGGGCTCGGACTAGGCTCGGGCTCGGGCTCGACTCGGGCTCGGGCTCGGCTCAGGCTCGGCTCGGGCTCAGGCTCGGCTCGGACTCGGCTCGGGCTCGGGCTCGGGCTCAAACTCCGGTTGGGGCTTGGGCTCATCTCCTGTTGAGTCTCGGGCTCGGGCTCGGGCTCGGCTGGGGCTCCGCTCCGGCTAGGACTAGGCTCGGGCTCGGGCTCGACTCGGGCTCGGGCTCGGCTCGGGCTCGGCTCGGGCTCAGGCTCGGCTCGGGCTCGGCTCGGGCTCGGGCTCCGGCTCGGGCTCGGCTCGGGCTCAGGCTCGGCTCGGGCTCGGGCTCCATCTCCAGCTCTGGCTCTGACTCTGGCTCCGGCTCCTGCTGGGGCTAGGGCTCGGGCTCAAACTCCGGTTGGGGCTTGGGCTCAGCTCGTGTTGAGTCTCGGGCTCGGGCTGGGCTGGGGCTCCGCTCGGGCTCGGACTAGGCTCGGGCTCGGGCTCGACTCGGGCTCGGGCTCGGCTCGGGCTCAGACTCGGCTCGGACTCGGCTCGGGCTCGGGCTCGGGCTCGGGCTCGGGCTCGGGCTCGGCCTCGGTCTCGGTCTCTGGCTCTGGCTTGGGCTCCTGTTGGGGCTCGGGCTTGGGCTCAAATGCCGGTTGGGGCTTGGACTCTGTCTCAGGCTGGGGTTTGGACTCCAGCTTGATCTCGAGCTCCTGCTCCTGCTCGGCTGGGGCTCGGGCTCGGGCTTGGGCTCTGCACCGCCGCCTTCTGAAGGAAAGAGGTACAACAGCATTGGCTGGGTGCTCAGTGCCCAGCGCCACTTGCTGCCTGTGTTGGCCGCCTAAGCCTCACCATCCGCAGCCACTCAGAGATAGCAAACAAGAAAGAGGATGCGGCACAGCTCACTGCCCTGCTCCAAAAGATGGAGTTTGAGAGGAGAGTTTGCCAACAGTGTGGCCGGACTACAAAGGTTGAGCACAGGGGACAGACCACAGCCGCTGGAGGAGAGGTGTCTGGGGGTTATGTCCCCAAGGCGGCGATCCCACCAGAGCATTTGCACATGGGCATTACATTATTATTCCTAGAAAGAAAGGGGGCTGTAGACGCAACCCCTAAGGCAATATCGATCTACAGGGAAATTTAGTTCCTTATTTATCCAATAAGGAGTAAGACACTCCCCCCCCATAGAAAACTTGTTCCTTTTTCGAATAATAAATAAAACTTGGACCAGAATAAATGTTCGGTAACTTTCCAGGGTGAACGGCTGGCGTGTCTCCTTTCTGGTTTACTTGTCATTGGCCAAATATTTTAATTTACTTTCTGCTTCACTGACTTCCCTGATTGTTCTGAGACCTTCTGGCCTTTTCCCACTTCTCTATCACCTAAGAATTGCATCAGGACTCGGTTTATTCTTTCCTTTCATACAGGTCTAATGGAGTAGAAAAGATTTTTGGATTTTTAAAAATACATTGTAGCTATTTAAGATGTAAGTATTTAAGAAAGCGACTTTAGCCCAACAATGAAAATAGCGTTGTATGGACCGATCTGTAGGAAAGTAAAGCTACCACAGTGAAGTATTTTACTCCTTTGGCAGCTTGGAATAATTTTGCCATATACCACCCTGACTTGCTTCTGTGGTAAGAAAGTATGGTACATACTTTTATATGTAGCAGCTCGAAAAAATAGGTATGATCACAATGGAATCATTAAAACTTACTCAGAATTTTTGTGTCATATGTAATTTCTAACAATAGTTTGTTGATTGACATATGTCAGACATCTTAAGGTATGCATCCTTGTTGAGTTAGCCTTTTTAAATCAAGACAATGTGAATTTCAATATATACCATTCATAGGACTTACCTAGCCACATGTTTTTTTAATCAAATATATGCTGTTAATGACAAGGCTTAGAACAAAATATGTATATTATACATACATGTAAGGAAGAATGGACTTCTTTAAAAATCTGATTAGAGCACAAGTTTGATTAAACAGCATGTTGAGTTGTGTGGCTTCAGCACACCTATCAGACCACTATCAGTTCAATTCAGCATAGTTAAGTTTATCTTAGGGTACAATGTAGATGTTTTAACACATATAACTTTGAGCACACTGTCACCATTCCCATATCTTAAATTTAGAAACTTTCCTAGGTTACAGGTAACCAAAAACTGAAAGACATATATTTTCTTTTTAGGGACTTAGCAGATCTTTGTACCATTTAGCAACAATTTGCCACAGTAAGAACAAACAAAACCCTACTATCTGTGTACTAATTCATTTGTACCTCTATACTTGCAAGAAAGATGAAATTTACTGCTATGTCATTTGTTTGTTTAAAAACACAAACAGCTTCTTTAAAGATGAACATGATGCCACAGTTCTTACTTGTCCATTCCTTGGGACAATTGAGAGGTTTTATTTCACTTTCTCTATCATAGAAATAACAACAATAAAAAGTAATGTGTAGAGAGTGCTTACTATATATTAGGCACTGTCTTGGGACATACAATTCTGATTTCAGGAAACAATCCCTTGGCATAGTACAATTATTCTCATTTGACAAAGGAGGAAATAAGGAACTGACTCCAGGACACCTATACAAGTGAGAAGTAGAGGAGGGAAAGGAAGAGAAAGAGGGAAATTCTCAAAGGGAATTAGCAAACTAACAATGATGTCTTCTCAATTAAAATTTGAACAAGTCAGTCCTTTTGTCCTTGGGGTCCTTAAGTAATGCTGGCCCATAGGAATTAAAATCATTTGAATGAAGATCATGTGTTTCTTCCATATACCAAAGTGTCCGGCAAATTTTAGAAACTTATTAAGTTTGTGTTTATTTGAAAGACTAAAAGAATATACCAATCAATAGATCAATTAAAAATTTTCTATAACTTTGAGAAATGACTTCATAACTTACATTAAAATCACTAATAACATTTAATTTAGTAGGCAGAATATTCTAGGGACATATCCCAAAATATGAAAATAATAATATAAATATCCAGTAAATAGGTATATTTGTGAGCACTATATGAGAGAATAACTCATGATCACTACAAATGAAAATCATGAAGAAAGTAAAATGTGAAATGGAAGAATGATTATGATAGAATGCTGGGTAAAAAAGAACACAGAATTTTAGTGTAGGAAGATGTAACTTCTAGAGAAGGATGGAAGTGTACAACAATATATTAATATGTGTATTAAAGTAATTAGCAGTAGAGATGGAATTACAAATCTTTATATCTACCATTCTGTTTTCCTATTTGTGTGGCCTGTTTAGTAATAGCCTTTTAAAAGAGCACAGATTTACATTCTTACAGAGTTACTACATAGTAACTCCAGTCATCAACTTAAACCTGCACTTGTCAAAAAAAAGTCTTTTTCTAGAATCTAATTGTACCACATTTTAACATGTGTAATTGAAAAATAAGGTCTTAAGATCAACTTAAGAGAACTCTGAACTGAGCCAAGGTAGCTAGATTTCTTTACTATAGAAACTTTCCCTTACCTACCAGTATGGGATTATGCACTGGAAATCTATTTGAAAGGAAAAGAACACAACATATCTCAAAGTTGTAGACAACAGAACACTAATAAACAAGTGTGTTAGTTAGCTTTCTGTTGCTGAGATAATCAACCTATAAGGAGAAAAGATAATCTGGCTCATGGTTAAAGAGGTTGCAGTCCATGATCAGTTGGCCTCATTGCCTCAGGACCTATGGAGAAATAGTACATCAGTGGAAAGTACATGCTGAGAGAAACTGTAGAACTCATGGCAGCCAAGAGAGGAAGGCTGAGGTCCCAATATTCCCTTTATGGACACAACCCAGTGGCCTACCTTGCTACCCCAGTTCCCCACCTTAAGGTCCCACCACTTCCAATAGAACCGTAGGTTGAGGACCAAATCTCACCAGATGAATTTTTGGTTGACATTTAAGATCCCATCTGTGACAAGGATATCACTCAGGACTAGAGTTACAGGAAAGAAAATATGGGAAGCCTTCCCTTCAACAACAATTAGTATCCTTATATCTCAATTTCCTGCAGAGAAAAATGAGATTCCTGAATCTGATTTTTCAGAGGATTGAATGAGAGACGTGTTTTTCTTGGAGATGTAAACTTGGCAACAGATGTGAGTATGAAATAGTTGCTTAAAAGTAAATGTAATTTTCTTCACTGAAGGGTTATATGCACAAACCTGTGCTCAGCAGAAGCAAGGTTTTATTTACCCAATGACAGTGTGAGTGTACAAGCAACATGCATTTATAAGCAAATAGATAATATTCTCAGCATATTAATTAGGAACTAATTAGTTCTATTATGCTTTTCAGTTTGTTTAGCATATTCACCCATGTGATTTCAATCTAGCTTCACTCCAGTCCTGGGAATCAGGAAAGTCAAGTAGTGTTATTAATTCCACTTAACTGATGAAGAAAGCCACAGCTCAGAGGGATTAAAATACTTGCCCAAGGTTATGCAGCTTGATAATCCTAAAACTGTAACTCTGACTTGGGTTTTCTGGCTCTACACCTCATTCCCCACCCCAATCCCTATGTACTTAGTTCTCCTATTCAATGCCAATTCATTAGGCAAAGCCCCTTGGATTGGATATGGAAATTCAGGTCTATTTTATATTTGAAATGTGAAAGAAAAAAAAACACTAAATTAAAAACAGTTTCCTATGGTAAAATTCGTTCAAGTGTTTGTGTGTTGTCATAGAGTGCCCAGGAAAGAGAATATAATGGAGAATTTCTGACAATAAAGCCCTTGGATAGATCAGGAAGATCCAGAAAGGAGACAAGGAGTTTGTTACACCCTTGGAAGCTGTTGTTTTGGAAGTGTGTTGGCCTGGTGGAATAGAGGAAACCCTAATCCCTTGCCAGTTACTACTTAGATCTCACCACCAGTCTCTAGAAAGTAGAGGAATATTGAAGGCAATGTGCCTGTGTCTCTAAGGAAATTCTCTTCTCTAGGCAATTTTGGATCAGATGAAAAGCAATACACTATATGCAAAACCAGATTTATTTTGTGAGCCCCTTGAACCCTTTAAAATATCCATAATTGGGGATTATTTCAGAAACAAGTGTCAAGAAAATGCATGCTCCAAAGATTTTATCAAGGGAAGGAAAAAAAATGTGAGCAGCTTGAGAGCTCAATTTGGAAGAGCAATTTGCCTACAGATGTGCTGAAAGCCATAGCCAAGTAGGAATGACGCCATTTTTCTACTTGGCTATGACTTTCAGCACAGATGTACATGATTAACAAACTTGGGTCAAAAAAGAAGCCAATCATAAAAGTGTGAGTTGGATTGAGGTAGAGGAATGGGAAAGTGATAGTCACTTGCAGAGCTGATATACTCTCACTTGAGAGCTTTCCCCATTTTTAGAATGTTTAGTCCAGTGATATTACTAAGAGATTTAGTTTTGAGGGAAAAAAGAATGTTTGACTTTACACTAACCTACTATGAATTTGCTAAATTATTTTTCTATGACATTACATCATACTTTATTCTCTCTTTATACCAGTGAGTATTTTTCCATACCCCCTTCCCACCAAATGTATTTTGATTTTCCAGATATACTAGATGGAAAAAAAGGGGTATAAAGGCACCTGCTATACAGCATCCCATTGAACCCTATTTAAATTCTTCAGGTTTGAATGTGTGCATTATCCTGAGATATTTTGTGTTTGTTATTTCAGAAAAGCCAGGAAGGAGGATGTCTTAAAACTAATTAAATAGACCATGCATTCAATAATACATTTTGTGGGGTTAAGAGCTCATATGCAAAGTTGCAGCCTAAGGAGAATTAACAGCTGAATAAGAATGTCTCTAATGATTAGGCTTCTTTCTTCCTCCCACTTATTTCTAAATCCCAAGAAGAGTTGAGAAATGGGCAGAGAGGGATAAAGGAGAGAGTGGCAGAAAGCAACCCGCATTGGGGTTTGAGGTCTACAGGGACTAAGGATTGTTGCTCCTTTCAGAGACCTCATCGATAAACTGTTCCTTCATTGTATTAAGTGAAATCCATTATCTTCTGTGGTTCACATCAGAATAAATTTTATATTCCAATTTCATATTTTGGTAGCAGAACCTGACAAGCCAGATTCCAAATTGTCCTCATTAGAAGTGATGGGAAGGGAATAAGCAGAGTGAAGATATTTGTCAGCTATCCCTGCTTGAGAATGACAGAAATTAATTACTCCTTCATCTGTGTCTTCACAGCAGTTGGTACCTCAATTGTGCCTATTGTTGTTGCATTTATTCCTAATTCTTTTTTTCATGTCATTCTCACTGTCCCCACACTCACCATTAGATGGTAACTTATCCTCTTGGAAATATATGGTCCTGTGCTCTCTCATCTACCCCTCAGTGCCCTGTATACATTATGTGTAGGAAGGAAGGGAGAAGCAGGGAAGGAGGGAAGATGCAGGCAAGAAATACTGCATTAGGGATTTGGTTAGTGTCAAGGGTGGGACTGGAGGCTGAAAAATGGATGAGCTGGGGGGGGGCGAATGGATTTGAGGGTTTTTCAGTGGGAAAAAAATGGGAGACAATAATGTTAGACCAAATGCAAAATCTGATTTCAAATGCACTTGCATTTTTCTGTGATTATTGCTGAGAGTTTTGCAGAGTCGGCTGTTTCAATTTGTATTAAAGTAGATGGGGCCAACTTTTCAATTTATTCCACTGCTAAATAATTAATCTGCCACTTGGGATTTTAGTAAACTGACCAGGAGTTGCATTACTAGTGTACAAATTAGCTCTGTGATGGGTCTTATCACTTTCCAATTCAGGTTTCATATTTCTTTGAGAAACCATACTTTGAATCTGAATCATATAATTGCTCTTTAATAAAGAAGTAAATTACAATAATTTAAATAACATTTTAAATATCTCACCTGGTTTCCTTTAACATATAAATTTTCTGTGATTTATAGATTCTGTATCAAATATAATTCTTCCTAATTTCTTTCTCTTACAGAAACTTAGCTTGCAGAATATCATATGAAGTAAACTTTAAAAAGCTAGGAGAATCTGAAGTTCATAACCATTCTGAATCAAATTGTGAAACATGATATATTAAGAAAGATGTAATGTTTTGAAATTAAGAGTTAAAAAAAAAATAAAATGCTGAAATCCAAAAAAAAAAAAAAGATGTTTAAAACTTTCCACAATTGTTTATTCCTTGCTTTTTTTTTTTACAACATGAGGTGGTAGTAATTATTTTTTATGTAGCAACCATTTTTTTTTATCTGAAATGCAATTTTTTATAAATAAAGTTTCTATGTATAAAAAAAAGATGAATAGAATAGACATCTTAGAGCCTTCATAATGCTGAAACTACTCTTCACTCCCTTGTTAGTCAACAATTATCTGTATAATGGCTAGTTAATAAGCTATGCTTGAGGACCCACTGAAAATCCTAGACAAGGTATCTGTGACTTGGCATTTGTAATCCAAAAATATTAAGAAAACAGGAAGGCCCAAACTCTTGATTTATTCTATGAATGCATAAAATATTCTATTCATCTAAAAAAGTTTTGCCTATTGGTTAGTAGACTTAGCCCTTGAAATCAGTATATTAAGATAGAATTAAAGAAATCAAAAGTGAAGGAAACGCATGCAGAAAGGTAGATGTCATCCAACTTTGTGACATGGAACTAACTCGTGCATCAGTGCTTGATAGAACAAAAGTGAGAACAAGGTTGTGTGGAAATCCAGTTTGGCTCTTGAATGTTCAGTCACCTTCTTGATCATGGTAATGGAAGCTGTAACAAGGGTTGGATCAGAGTGAAAACTCCATACCCACCCTCCATTCCCTGAGCAGGCATGGTCTTTGTTTACTGAACAAGAAGGAAGCAGCTGAGGTGGAGAGATTGTCTGGGCTTACAAACAGCAGTCTAGAAGGTGACTAACACCACCATGAGAGGAATATGCATCCATGTTGCATCCTCCTGTTCCCATTCACAGAAGCCACACAGGGCAGCATATATATCTGGCTTGTTTAGTTCTTGATCTCAGATGGAGATTCTCTGTCACAGAAGTCAGCCACTGCAGGACTTGGGTGGTCTCCATGTGGAACACATCTCCACTTTGAATCCGTTATGACTTTGGGGAAGTTTGAGTTCCCTGATGGGCCAGTCCAGGTGGTGAGTTCATTCCTGTGGCAAAGGAGGTGAGGCCTGCAAATGAGGAAGAGTAGAAAAATCAGAGTAAGAAAGATACTTCCAGAGAAAAGAACATTTTGTTCCTAATATTTTCTATTTAGTGATTCCATCTTATCCTCTGTCAGAGCTAGCTGCTCAGGTATATTTATTCATAGTTCAAAGCTAGTTGACAGTAAGTATCAACAAATACTCTCAAGCCTTAGCCTAATTAAAAATGGTTAGCTGAGTCAAGATCCTTCAAGGAGATGATGAGAGGAACAGAAACCAAGGTCAGCATCTTATTAAACCCTTGTTTCTTTCAGACCTTTTCAAAAATTGAATTTGATATTTTTCAGTAATTTAGGGGGAATTGAACTTCACTGAACTTCCTTTAAATGAAGGGAAAGGGTTAGTGCTGAAGATGAAATCAGAAATGGAAGGCACAGGGTTAGTGTTTAAGAGGAAATCAGATATTTGGAAATATCTGATGCCTAATGGAACTATAGTTTGAATAACATTCACAATAATAAATTTATATTTATCCTCAGAAAAGTCATAAAATTTGGAAAGAACGTATTCATATAGTTTTTTCGGCATTGCTAAGCACAAACAGGACTCAAATCTTGCATTTTGAATTGTATTACAATTTGTTAGTTCTTTTTAAAATGTACTTTTCATACTAATTTTAAATAATCGGTGAAAATATCTCTTCTTTGCATTTTTTGCTCTATGTTTATGCCATGATTAATTTCAACTAGTTATTTAATTGTAAGAGTCCTAGAAGACAGTTGGCACACATGGTTACTGAATGGATGGTAGCATATTTTGAATGCCTAATTTTTGAAGTTTCCTATAACAAACTCTTCATAAAGCAATTTGTAAGCCTCTTTTCAGCAAGTCCATGTTGTAAAATTTGTTGAGTATACAGGTTAATCATTATGGATTTGGAATCAGATTTGAAATCACCTCTGCTATTTCTTACCACTGAGTGTCTTCGGAAGAAAAGTAATGAAGCTTCCCTCCATAAAGCTCAGTTTATGACCTGTAAAATGGGATAATATCTAGATATCATAATATCTAGTTCAGAGAATTGTGAAACTTACATAACATGATGTGATGTTTTGCACAGAGTGTATGACACTATAAAGGCTCCATGTAATAGAAAAACTCTTGGCAACATAGTTATATTTATACTACAATATGTACATATTGCTCTTCCAAGAACAAAGAACTGGACATTACCATTGGAAGAATAATCAATCCTTCTTAAGTACTCAGATTCAAAATAAAAACTGTTGCAGAGTGGATGTAAAAGAGCAATGTCCTTATTCCCTTGGTGCTGCAGTGCTCTGCTTTCAACCTGAGATGGGCTGAGTTCTCTGCTGCTTGGTATTGATCCTTGCCAAGGACAACTGGGTGTCTGTTTAGGTCACTGCCACAACATGTTTCCAACTGTTCAAGTCAGGTACAGTGGTCCACAGGCTCGACTGAAAGTCACCAATCACCCTGTCACAGAGCCAGGTAGTCAAGCCAGCTGTTGTCACCCCTTTGCATCCCTGGTATGGATGGGTTATGGCAGTTGCTGCCACTTCTGCATCCCTGATAGGACACTTACCCACAACTTTGGGACTATGTCATCTATGAAAAGCTTGTCCCACCACAGTGCCAACTGCTGATTCTATTAGACCATGATTCAGTCCCTGCTGGTGTCTTGGTTTCCCTGAGGACTCTGCTTGACCACTGCAACTGTTAAGGGCACTAAGGACGTTTGCTAGACCACAAGTGGCATGGTAAGTGTCCAGTACAGCACCAAGCACAATGAATGCACACAGTAGGTGTTCAATAACTGTTTCGTTAGCTGAATTAAGGAAGAAAATGCACACTTAAAGGCTCAGTTCTTGGTTGCTGGTAGGTCAAAAATAAAAACTGAGTTTCAAGAGAAATAAATATTAAAGTCCTCATTGGAGACATTCATAATCTATCTGTAGAAAGCGAATAATCCAACTTAGAAACATAAAACACAGAGTGACAAAAAGTTAGCCTAAGTACAAAATGAAGAGATGGAAAAAGGAGCTTTAGGTGTGAGCTGGCATTGTTAGGGAAATCTTCAGGAAGCAAGGACCTAACAGGTGGCCTGAATCAACTGGAAGGCAGCCAAACCAGGGGTTATTATTGATCCTCTGGTGCTTCTGCCTCCAGGCACAACTGTCACAGCTCCAGGGATTCTCCCCCCCCCCCCCCGCCCCCAACTGGAAGCCCATCCCAGGGACCTGTGGGGCCACACTCACTCATGCGCCCAACCGCTCAACCGCCGCCCCTACCCAGCTTGAGGGCGCCCCCTGGCGGTAGGCCGGCCTGGGTGGGCGGGGCACCCGGCTCCCATCAGCCGGCACCACAGGGACCAACTGTCAGTTGGTCACAGTCGCCGCGCGCCATCCCCACCATCAGTGGGTCCGAATGGCGCCTCCAATAAGCAACTCACCTGCCGCCCTCAGGATGGCCCGGAGCCCGCGCCGCGTCCTGGGAAGCTGGAGGCGACCGAAGTTCCGAGGACGGCGGCTAACTTCGTGGAAAGGGCGGCCTCAGCGCGTCTGCTTTTGCACAGCTGCCTGCCACCGGCTGAGCGCAGGGTCAGGCCCGCGGACGCCACGCCAGGGGGAGCCCGGGCACCACTAGAGCGCGACCTGAGTGGCGCCGCTCTCCTGCCAGGTACTGCCCCAAGCTCCCTCAGCGGGAGCAGGCACTGCAGAGGAGCAGGGTGGACAGTAGGCTCCCTGCCTGCGGGATCTGCACCTGCATCTGGGGCCTTGAGTCTGTAGGCAATGCAGTGGGTCGCGTGCACGCCATCCAGCCAAAGAGAGCACAAGACACAGCACCTATTTCAAGAATATTAAAGCTCTCATAGAGAGAGGATTTATACAATAGAAGCAGTTGGAGATACAAGGAAGACGAATGATCATGAAACATTGAAAGAGAACAGCGGGGAGTTGACAGGACTCCACAAGGCAGGAGGAGTGGTAAGATGCTGCCATGGAATTGTACAGTGCATTTATTATGTTTTTTTTAAAGGGAGAGTGAGAGAGGAGAGAGAGAGAGAGAGAGAGAGAGAGAGAGAGAGAGAGAGAGAGAGGTGCTGAGGATCGAACCCGGGCCGCACGCATGCCAGGCGAGCGCGCCACCGCTTGAGCCACATCCCCAGCCCAACATTTTTTATGTTTTAAGCCATTGGTAAATTCACCATCCCAGGTTGATTAGCAGGGCTTTAGCTGGAGCCAAGGCTCTCCTTCTCATGCACTACTGATCCATGCCTTTACCTTTCTTTATCCACCATAGATCATGTCCCAGCAGCAACTCTATCTTCGGGTGAATTTCAACCATCTCCAACCACTCCAGCCCTGTGTCCATACACTGCTGCCTGAGAAATCTTCAGCCAGACCCATGTACTGACACTTACTCTATGTTCTTTTAGAACATCCTGTGGATTCCGCTGAAGAGCTTCCAAATTAGAGGCATACATTCCTGAAACTCCAAGTGGAAGAGGCTTTGTTCTGATTGCACTGTCTTGTGGAAGGCCTCCGATTGCACAGAACCCAGTCAGAGCCTGGCATCAGAAGTCAGAGCAAGAAGATGCTGTCCACACAGCATGGACTCAGAGGTAGGAGCAATGTCAGAGCCACTCTGTAGCCACCCTGTGTTTATGTCTCTGTTTTGTATGGTTGGATCCCAAAGAGCATCTTTGTTTTCAGCAGTGAATTGGATGACCCACTAGACAGTCACACTGAAGGTAGGACACTATAGAAGCAGGTCTGTTTAACAGCTGGAGGACACTGCTGCTTTTGAACCTGGGGATGGAGTCTGAGTGGAAGGATCTTTATATTTTTCATATCTTAAAGACCTTGTGTCAAGAGATCTGATGCCATGACTTGGAGTGTGCTGTGTTTGTAACCACGTTTTCTAGCCTTACATGGAAAGTTGATCATTGTCAGGAGAAGAGCTCATTCTCTCCTTATCACCTAAACATCCTGTGACTTGATGTGACATAGTGAAGAAGAAATCTCATCATCAGACAGAAAGCCAGACAAAAACCAGGGTTTTTCTGTGCTCAGAGAGTGCTTCTGAGGTCACTCTCCCAATGAACTTAGGCCTCCCTCTTGGCCTCACCTTTTATAGGATCCACCCCTTCTCAATCCTGCTCCCCTGAGGATCCTAACACATGTACCTAGGAGGACAACCACATCCAAACCTCAGAAGGGACTGCTGTGGTGGTCTCAAACATTCATACCCCGCCAAATCAGCATGACAGTCTGTTCTCCTTGTTTGAGTCAGTTTGAGATTGGGAGTGGAACTTAGTTCTGAGGGTTGAGATGAAAGGGAAAGTCTGCTGGGGAAATCTCTGATAAAGGTATAGTCACAGGAGCTGAACCAAAAGTGAAATATGGCAGATTGAGAAAATCTTCACATCCAACCACAACTCCATTAACATGCTAGGAAAAGGAATTTTGTTTTTCTTTCTTCTTTCTTTCTTCTTAAAAAAATTCATTTGTTTTTTTTTAGCTATACATGGCAGTAGAACCTATTTGATGTATTTATACAATCACAGAATATATTGCATTTTAATCCCAGTCTTGTGGATGTACACAATGCCGAGATTCACTGTGGTATATTCACATATGTACAAGGAATGTTATGTCAGATTCATTCTACTATCTTTCCTATTCCTATCCCCTCTCCCTGCCTTTCATTCTCCTTTGTCTAATCCACTGAACTTTCATGGCCCACCCCCACCTACCCATTGTGTGCTAGCATCCACATGTTAGAATATTCAATCTCTGGTTTTTGGGGATTGGCTTATTTCAGTTAGTATGATAGTCTCCAGATTCATTCATTTACCAGCAAATGTTATAAAGTCATTCTTCTTTGTGCTGAGTAATATTCCATTGTGTATATATAACACATTTTCTTTATCCAATCATCTGTTGATGGGTACCTAGGTTGGTTCCATACCTTAGCTATTGTGAATTGAGCTTCTATGAACATTGATGTGGCTATGTCACTGTAGTAGACTGATTTTATCCTGTGGATATATACTAAGGAGTGGGATAACTGGGTCAAATGGTGTTTCCATTCCTAGTTTTTAAAGGAATCTTCAATTGGTCCAGTGTAGTTGCATCAATTTGCAGTCCCATTTATTGTCACTTGTATTCATACACATACACACATACACACACACACACACACACACACACACACACACACATACATATCTGGGAATTATATATATAATATATATATATATAATATAAAACATATCTGAGAATATTGATACATAAGTTTATCTGCTCCCAAATTTTAAAATGTATTTATCTTGTTTGATCCACTCACTTCTAGAAATGTACCTGGGATGATGGGTGAGCTAAGATTTGTGTGAACCTGTTATGAGAAAGCAAGATGAGGTAGTACTCAGAGGCCTACACAGTTTGCCAAGAAAACTAGGAAAAATGAAAGCATCTGATAAGCTGAGGAACCTTTTAGGTTATTGTGTAACTAATATGGTCCCAAATTTGCAAACAGAAGCTAAAAGAGTTAAGCTAAAAGTGCCTTAACCACATTCATATTAATGTGAAATTGCAAAAAAACCCAGCAGTGTTATGAGCGAAATCACATAATGCAAGGAGGAAAGGCATAGGAAGTCACATCACACTGCATTTTAAATGTCCACTCTCTTCTCTTGAATGCAGTGAGGAAAATATTTCACATTGGCCAAGAGAGATGTCTAGGGAGAGCTGAGATTCTTTTTAATGTAGTTTCTCGTTATAAAAAGAAATGAAATGGAGTAATAATATAATCTTTACATAATAAAATCTCAAGACATCCTGTTTTTTGAATAATGCAACTCCTCATCTTTTCTCCTCATCTTTTTATTTCTCTCTTTCATTAGAGTTAATCACACAAAAAGCTTTCAGGCTGCTGCTGCTAATTTAAATCTAGAGATGGCAAGTTTTTTTATTGCTGTTGTTTTGTTTTTTGTTAGCCTTCTATGTGCCTATATTAGCAGCTAAACAGTAGAGGAATGCAAGACTCATTGCAAAACAAGTTATTTGTGATTCACATGTATGAACAATATTTAGTAACATGCTAGTTATCATTAGTATCTTTCAGTAGCACTAAGAATGAGGCACATTTAAATCTTGCTCACAGTCTTACAACAAGGAGACCCATTTATATTCTGGACCTTAATTTCAGTCATAGGAGAACTCTAACCAACACACTTAGGGACCTCCAGTCAGGAATGTGCCTCCTTGCATTTTCTAGTTTTCCTTAAACAGAGTTGCCAAAAGAAGGGGCCTCCATGATATCCTTTCCTGCTGTTGAACACAAGTTGCAATGCAGAGGATATTTGGTGTGTTTGGTTGTCAACCTGAACATGTCCTAGTTATTGTGCCTTGTCTTAGTTTGACGTATCACTTTCTCTGCTGCTGCCTTCCCTTCAGGCTCTCTAGCCCATGATGACAAAGACACAGGCAACCCCTATTCTTAATAATGCCACATCACATCAACAACACTTAGCAGAATGCCTTGCACAGAGCAGCAACACACTAAACAGATCATACACATATGAATAAATGAAGAGGATTAAAAATTCCTAGTAAAAACGCCAGGCTGTAAATCTTGTTGTCTGGTGTAGATCATCATGGCTTAATGATTTACTTCCAGATCCAAAGAGAAGAAATATAAATGAAGCTATCTGAAAAGGGGCTATTAGGCAGCACAGCATGTCTTTTTTCTTTCAAGTCAGCTTAATTCCCTGGGTTTAGATTGAAATATTATTCATGATACTCCTAAATTCAACCAGAATCTACAGGATAATTGGAGCTTTAAACTATTTTTCCTCTTCTTCAATCAGAAATTATATTATTATTATTATCTGTCAAACACATTTCCTTCCTCATACCCAAACATGCAAATTGTATGCAGAGTCTGAAGACAGTCAATCAAAGCAAGGGTTGTAGATGGAGGTGGTATTTTTGGCAAGTTATATTATGAAGAATGAGAGGCACTGTGGGAAAGTTTTATGCCTATGGTTCTTAAAGAAGTATTCATTTTCAGTATGTCATTCACTAGTCAACTCTGATCAAAGAAAAATATATTCCCCCCCAAATCCACCTGCTACTCTGACAGCCTTTTATTTAATATGACAACAGAACCAACCACCTGTCTGAGTTTCCTGTTTTATATTTTGCATAATATAAATCATTTCTAGCATGTGCTATATGACAATTGGGGATGGATGGCATTAGAGCAATCTGATTTCTATGTGTTGCTTTCTTTATCTCCAGGGCATATTTTGCATTTATATCCTGCAAATAACAGGAGATATGTTTCAACTCTCCACATTTATTTTTCCCCAAACACATTCAGAGACTCTTGTTCAGTGCTCCTTGTCAAGAACTTTGAAAATTCCCCTTTCACAGAATAGGTGTGTGGGAATCATTGACAGAGCTATCAGAGTTCTTAGTTTTCAACTTGGGTCTTTGTTAAGTCAGAGGGAGAGGAAAAGAAAGCTCTTTGGATTCGTTATGATTTAATCTCCTCACTTTCTTTAATGAACATAAAATAAACATAGCTGATGGGTGGGTTGGTCTTGGCATTCCTTCGATATGTGTAGAAGACACACGTGTACACACACACACACACACACACACACACATAAATACACATTATAAAATGACAAAGGGAAGAGAAGGGAGGAGTACTTGCCAACCTATTCAATTCATAACTACTGAGACAATGCCAATCATGAGCTAGGAAGAGGACATAAGGTGAAAGCACAATGATTCAATGCATGACTTTGTATGAGTTATGATGTGTGTATCTTGTTCTTTGAGAGGGTAGGGGATGTGTCTTTTACATTTCTTCATCCAGAACACACCGTTGTAACTTATGAAACCTTAAAGGGAGAGTACTTGGTAAATATGGTTGACTGATTCACTCTACATTGAGTCATCAAAAGAAGAGTGACATCCTATGCAAACATTTATACACTGATGCTCACACATATTTCAACCAAGATCCTTTCATGTCTTAAAATGCTAACCAAGAAAGGTAAGAAGGATTGGAATTTTATCCAAATATAATCATTAGGGTGGCATTAGAGGGTTATTTAAAAGAAGTAAAACAGATTTTGAAATGACGTTTAAAGAAAGTAATTAATTTGGGAGAGAATGAACAAGTCAATATTCATCAACTTAAGGAAAAGTTGAGTTTCAAGTTAGTAAACTATTAGAGAGTTCAGTTGGCTAGAACAATAATATTGGACTAGTCCTATTACAGATTTTATTTTATGAGATAAAATTTTAGTTAGCTTTACTTTAGAGAGAAACCTGCCACAGCCTTAAATCTGTGCTAATCTAAGGATGCTTGCAGATCCAATGGCCCCATCCCTCTCAGCCAGACATCCTGTGACCCAGCACACTACCCAATTCTCATTGCTTAGGACTCAGGGGACAAAGTGAAATTCTGCCACCTACTTAAGTCCCAGGCTGCAACTCCAAAAACTAATCCACAGTTAGGACGTCATTTTAAAAGTGGGCGGAGCTGGGCACCTTATGTGTTCTGCAAATCATCAAGAAAATCTCCACTCTTCCAACCCAAAGAAAGAAAGAAAATACTTGGAACTTAATTGCTCTTACAACACAGCCCAGTAACTAAAGTGGTAATTCAAAGGAGCAGCTTTGCAATGACTATTCATCATCACTCATCATGAAGTAACACGCTTAGCAAGGTCTATGAACACTGAGTGTGTTTATTAGGTCATTTACTGATGTAATGAGACTGCCATTGCATTAAATTATCTACTTGCATATAAGCCATGCAAAGCTATAAACATGGTACTTGTTGTGGTCATGCCAAATAATGATTTTGGGGCTACCTGATCATGCCCTAGGTAACATATTTCAAAGGGGCTTAAACCCAGGGATCTACCTAGACACTTCCAGCTAATATGTCTACCAACTCTAACAGGCATTTAAAACTTTCTGAGATAACAACCACAAAGCCTAATCTTACCCTTGGTCATGGTGTTAATGCAATAGACCGATAGAGTGGTGGTATTTCTGTTCTGACAAAGGGATGATAAACATCCTAAAATGACTTTGACAGGATATAATTATATGAAGTATTTAAACAAACTCTGGAAAGTACACAGGCACACACTTACCACCCACCTGTATTTGGCATTACTAAGTGCCCTCCTAAATGGCCAAAGACACCAGTTGTCCTCAGTTCTGTCCTTGTGGGGAGTGATGCCAGATTTTGGATGTATGGCGTTTTATTTCGGGGATGCATTGTACTAAAGCTGCGATTGTTTCCATGGGGAAATGTCCCAGAGTGATTCTTGCAGTGGCACTCGGCTCTCTCAGACACTCCCAGAGAAACCATGATTGAGCTCTGCACTTTGACTTTGATGTCCGACAAAGGGTTGAAGAGGGAGGACTGTGTCAGGAGTACCTTGTCCAGCAGGTCCTGTAGACAGATGGGACCACTGTATGTTCGGCTCACTGTCAGGTCTGGTTGCATGGCAGAATTCAGGAGCAGGGAGTTACCTGGGTAAAAAATATATATATACTGATCTGTCACTCAAAAACTACGACACCTCCATTACCCTTTTACAGCTGCCTTCTTTAACTGCAGGCCCACCCTGAGAAAGCAGAGTGGCCACAACAGGTTGGTTCTTAGTGACCAACACCTTGAAACTCTGGCCCTCCTTCCAGTCCATTCTTTCAATGCTGCCAGACTAAATCCTTCACCTTCTGAGATCCTTACATGCTTGATTTGGAGAACAAATATTTCTGGCACTCTGGCAAGTAGCTCAGGTATTGTTGTTCATGTGATTTTCACTGGCAAAAAAGAGCTAAAAAATTAGATGTTTTGCAATCCAGTTCAGAGCAAAAATAACATCTGTTCATTTTAAATGGCAAGAGATGACACAGCTTGGTGACTAGGTAGTGCCATTTATAATGAAGCTTCTTGGTTTCAGCACATTTTTTTGTGGATTTCTGGGCACTTTCTGGATCAGCAGGAGGACATGATGTGTCCTCAGAGCAAATGGTTCAGGGGACCTCATGAATCACTTCATGTCTCAGTAGTCAATTCACTTGAACATTGCATATGTCACCGAGAGGAAAAGAATACTCCATATGGACACAAAAAGCAACTCAGATTCTATGTGGGGAGCAGCTCAGAACAGTCTCCTTTCTGTCTGAAAACAAATGAAAAAAAAACAATCTTTACAATAGCATGAGAAATTGGACTTTGTCATCTTTTGGGGAGCACCAATTATTTTCTAAGCCAAATATTAAAATGAAATGCTGTGATATATTTTTGTGATGAAGTACTCTCATTTATTAGTAAATAACAAAATAACCCTCAGTCCCAAACCTCCCACCCATATCAGTCCATCAATGTGACATCTCAAATTGAAACCCAAACCATATTAAACAATTTTCCTTTGGGGCCTTACAGAAATGTTTAAAGTATGGTATTTTTGAAAATGTTGCAATTCTAGGCCATATTGTATGAGCCTCTATTGTTTTTCCATTTTCATAATCTGTAACAATGCCAGCAGGAAATCTATAACCCTGACTTTTACCACCTCTTATTCAGATGCTCTAAGATTGCAAAATCACAGAGAAAACGTACACATGAGATGAAATAATGCTGCAAGATCTAATGTCTCCTTGTGGTATATTTCTTCCAAGCTTGGAGCTACTGTGCCAAGACAAAGGCCAATCAAGTCTCTGTGTTTTGTAACAGAACCACATTGAGTTCTATAGCTTAGGAACCATGTTCTTGTTTATGGTCTCCAGGCAAGAAGTGGAACTGCAGAATGATCCCATGTCTGCAAAGAGTTGGGAACTGATGTTTCCTTGGAGACTTCAAGAATTATATGCCCAAGTCTACCAAGCCCTCACCTATTGAAACTTAGGTTTTGGTTATTCTTGAAAGACTCTCTGAGCTCATGTGAAGCAACGAAATGAAAAGTATTTCCTAGAATTAGGTAGCACAGATGTGGAGAATGCTTGATAATAAAAGTACATACAGGGAAGGGGATGTAGCTCAGTGACAGAGTGCTTGCCTAGCATGCATGAGGTCTTGGGTTCCATCCCCAGCCCTGGAGGAAAAAAAGTATATACATATGACACATTCCACAGTTGAAGAATGGGCATAGTTGAAGAAGGAAGTTGGGGTGGGCAGGGGTGAGTGATTGGCCCTGATCAGACTTTCATCTACTCTTTGAAAATATATTTCCAAGTTATTAGTCTACAATAAGAATAACATTCTATTTAAAGGGGCTGGGAACAGAAACCTGGGCCTTGTGCAAGGCAGGCAGGTGCTCTACCACTGAGCTGCACCCCAGGGCATTAACAGTCTCATTGTTTCCCTTTCTGCAGCACCAGATATATTGTTCAAGAACAGATATGCCTAAGACACTGCAGGTGAAAGCCACATAGTATGCATATGAGGTGTATCATCACAAGAAATATAGGGATAGTAGCAGCTACCAAAGGATTCTTATCTACATCATTAGTTTCATGAGATCCTTGATCAAAAGGTGGTCAGATAATTTGGCAAGGTAATGTATTCATTTAGAGAATGACAATACAAAATTCCCTTTCCTCCCCAAATGTGCACAGACTAGGCAACGGCATTTTCACTTGGTGCTCATGAAGCAGGATGGCAGCCTGTACTGAAAGTATCATCTTCCAGAACCATGTTCACTCCATTTATGAGCACTTGCCATCCATGCACCAAGGGATTATATGGGTTGCCTTTCCTATCCTCTACTATCCTCACTTCCCTCCCCTCCCATCTTTTCTCTTCAACCCATCTACTGTAATTCATTTCTCTTCCTTGTTTTCTTTTCAATTCCCCCTCACTTCCTCTTATATGTAATTTTGTATAACAATGAGGGTCTCCTTCCATTTCCATGCAATTTCCCTTCTCTCCCCCTTTCCCTCCCCCCTCTCATCCCTATATAATGGTGGTCTTCTTCTCATGCTCTTCCCCCCTGTTCTGTTCTTTGTTGCCCTCCTTATATCAAAGAAGACATTTGGCATATACACCTGACTTGTGTAGTTCTTGATGTCAGATGGAGAGACATTTCTCTTTCACAGTAGTCAGCCACTGCAGGACTTGGGTGGTCCCCATATGAAACAAGTCTCCACCTTGAATCCTTTGGTACTTTGGGGAAGTTTTAGTTTTCTGATGGGGCCAGTCCAGTTGGTGAGTTCATTCCTATGGCAAAGGAGGTGGGGCCTGCAAATGAGAAGGAGTAGAAAAATCAGAGTAAGACACTTCCAGGAAAAAGAACATTGGTTCATATTATTCTCTGTTGGGGGCTTCCATCTTGCCCTCTGTCATAGCTAGCTGCTCAGGTATATTTATTCATAGTTCAAAGCTAGTTGAGGGCAAGTATCAACAAATACTCTCAAGCCTTAGCCTAATTAAAAATGGTTAGCTGAGTTAAGATCCTTCAAGGAAATGATGAGAGGGACAAAAACCAAGGTTGGCATCTTATTAAACTCTTGTTTCTTTCAGACCTTTAAAAAAATGAATTTGACATTTTTCAGTAGTTTGGGGAGCATTGAACTTCACTGAACTTCCTTTAAATGAAGGGACAGGGTTAATGCTGAAGATGAAATCAGAAATGGAAGGCACAGGGTTAGTGTTTAAGAGGAAATCAGAGATTTTGAAATATCTGATGCCTAATGGAGCTATGGTTTGAATAACATTCACAATAATAAATTTAAATTTATCCTCAGAGAAGTCGTAGGATTTGGAAACAGTGTTGATTTAGTTTTTTGCTAAGCACAAATAGGACTCCAATATTGCATTTTGAATATTATTACAGTTCTTTTTTGTTGTTTTTTTTTGTTAGTTCCTTTTAAAATGTACTTTTCATACTAATTTTAAATAATCGGTGAAAATATCTCTTCTTTGCATTTTTTGCTCTATATTTATTCCATGATTAATTTCAACAAGTTATTTCTTTGTCATGGTCCTACAAGACGTTTGGCACACATGGTTACTGAATGGATGGTAGTATATTTTGAATGCCTAATTACAAACTCTTCATAAAGCAGTTTATAAGCCTCTTTTCAGCAAGTCCATGTTGTAAAGTTTGTTGAGTATACAGGTTAATCATTATGGATTTGGAATCAGATTTGTAATCACCTCTGCTCTTTCTTACCACTGAGTGTCTTTGGAAGAAAAGTAACGAAGCTTCCCTCCGTAAAGCTCATTTTATGAACATGTAAAATGGGACTCATAATGTCTAGTTCAGAGAATTGTGAAATTTACATGAAATGATGTGATGTTTTGCACAGAGTGTATGACACTATAAAGGCTCAATGTAATAGAAAACTCTAAGCAAAATATTTTATGCTACAATTGGTACGCATTGCTCTTGAGAGAACAAAGAACTGGACATTACCATTGGAAGAACAATCAATCCTACTTAAGTACTCTGATTGAAAATGAAAACTGTTGGAGAGTGGATGTAAAAGAGCAGCATCCTTATTCCCTTGGTGCTGCAGTGCTCTACTTTCAACCTGTGATGGGCTCAGTTCTCTGCTGCTTGGTACTGACCCTGAATACTGATCCTCTCCAAGGACAACTGCTATATTTGATAACAAACACCCCACCTGAGGATCAGAAGGCCAAACCCAATGTGACTACTCATGTCCCACATGTTACAAAGGTCTTCCTCCAATTGAAATTAAATGGAATGTTTTTGAGAAATAGAAAGCTGCTCTACTCCAGGTTCTTCAATGTAGAGAATGTGAAGCAAAGGAAAGCATAGTGTACAGAGTCATGGAAATGGGCACCTCGGGGTTCTCATTAGAGCACGCATCATGGAACAGTTTCGTGGTCAAAGTCATGGTGCTATCAAACTCTTGACAACTTACATAACTTCATTGCTGCCCTGTTTCTGGACTGGTCACATTTCCTCCTGTAAAGCCCATTCTACTTTCATTCATTCTTACATTAGTTCGAATCCACAGTTATTTATTCTTTATACGAAATTTAGATGTTTTTTATTCTGCAGGATTTTTAAACTTTGGAAATGTCATAAGACTCTTAAGAGAATCCCAATATAGCCTTTCTTATTGATCTAACAAATCTTCTTGACCAATCATGTTGAGCAAACAGCTTTTTAAGATTTTAACACATCATTAATGAGAGACAGAGAGATCTATATTATAATAGTTGAAATATTCATAGACACATGTGAAATATTGAAGTCAGTGTATTTGCAAATGAATGCAAAACTTTCTTCCTAGTGGGGGAGGGAAGAAGACTGAAATTTCCTGGACAAAATTTATTTCCTGCCTCTCCATGACAGTTATTTGGAATGTATAGGAGGAGTCACAGATTTTTTACATTTTGCCACAAAACATAAAATAGAATTTGAACAGATAAATTTCTTTTCCCTCACACTTTGAAATGGAAGAGAAAGACATTATCATAAAATTAAACATAACTTTGACAGATTTTATTATAGCAATCTAAAAATATTATTTCCTTATATATTTAGATCAAAATCATAGGGAAGCACCCAAATATATAGTACTAAGTAAACTAAAATGAAATTGACAATGCACAATTAATTCCTAAGTATTGATTTGACAGATGAACTGATGAAATCTTATTATTAATCTGTTTTTATTCAGTTTAGTAGTATTATCTTAAGTTTATTGAGCAGTTATTCTTGTTGTCAGACTGGAATTAAAGAGATGAAGCTAATAAGATGTAAGATCTAAGAATTAGTTTATGAAACACACCCATATTTTATTAAAAGTGAAGAATGTTAACTTTCCTCATTTGCAAGTTCTGCTTTAGTTCCCCAGAAATAAAAAAAAAATCATAAAGGGAATAAATGACTCATGGCCAAAACATCTAATAAAAATTGTGATCATTCTTTCAAGAATTCTTTTTCCTGACACATGAATTTTTCATGTGGTAGTACTCTTTTTGTGCACTTTACAGTGGAATGGAATTTGAGCATGAGTATCTTTTCTTCTATTCCGCAGTGACCAGTAGTCTCTTCAGAAGACAATGAATGATATCGAGGGTCTCACTGAGACAATAAAACTACCA